>NC_043979.1:32290752-32962337 GCF_902148855.1 Sphaeramia orbicularis | reverse complement strand
ATAGTTGACATTCTAGTGACATGAATAGTAACATTTTCATTAAATATTCCCATTAAAACAATTTAATAGGAAAAAAAAACAAGTCAGTGTAGTGTAATATTAATATTCTTTAGCAGCTGCTCCGTTGGACATTTACAGGTTCGTTCATTGTTAGTTTTTGTCAAAAAAAGAGGCACTGATGTTATTTCAACTGACATCAATATAAATGCTAAATAATTTCATAGTGGCTGATGTTATATCTGTAATCTGTATATATATATATATATATATATTATATATAGATATACATATACATATATACATATATATATATATATATATACACATATCATATATATACACATATATCATATATATACACATATATACACATATATACACATATATATATATATATATATACACACACAATATTATATATACACACACATATATATATATATACACACACATATATATATATATATACACACACATATAGATATATACACACACACATATATATATATATATATATATATATATATATATATATCCATATCATATACACATATACATATATACATATACATATACACACATACATACATATATATATAATATTATATTATAATAGTAATAAAGTTGAAAGTTGAATGTTGTCAGTTCTTTTTTGCCACTGACCCAAATAAATGGGTATGCAATAACCGTATAATAACAGTACAGCAAACCGTGCAAAAACCTGTGACATGATCAGCATGTGCTCAGTTGTAAATAGTCTACATAGTGTTCTTGTTTGTGTCTATCTTGATATTGCACTTCTTTTGCTCTGTGTGCTCTTGTAACTTTGCTGCTGTAAACCTGGAATTTCCCCTTAGGGACGAATAAAGGCATATATCTTATCTTATACTACTAATACTAATAATACATTTATACTAACTATATACTAATCTAGTTTTACTCTACTATAAGCACTTTGAATTATCTTGTAAATGAAATGTGTTATATAATAAACCTGCCCTCTATACTGTAATGCAAATACAGTATGTGAGAAATTGTGCATATTACACACAAAACACGAGCTGACATGCTGTTTACTATGATGATTTCCTTTATCAAGAAGACTGAAGTTTCTCAAAGTGCATTTTTTTACACTTTGCTATAAGAACTTAGACCAGTGGTTATGTGGAAAGTCAGGGAAAAATGTAATCCAAATTGAACCTTCTACATTTTTGAGGAAAATGGTCAGCAGCAATGTAGTATATTCATGTTTAATGTAAACTGTGCCTGTGATTTGTAGTAGGAGCCACACACACACACACTCACACACACACACACACACCACACACACACCACACACACCACACACACACAGCTTAATATTCCTTTACTTATAGATGAAGTGGTACAGTGTGGTGATGTTGAGTGTTTTGCATATGGCTTCCACAGCTCCATCATCACTTCAGCCACCTGTCAGCTGAGCACCATCAGCATCTCATCTTGGCTCACAAATAACCCCTTCATTCACTGGGGATATGACAGATGCACGCTTTAATGTCGATGCTAATACACTGTCCCGCAGCCTTAGATTCAGTGTTCGATAGGAACTGCAACAAGTCAAGACAAAGTCCGAAAACGCGGCAGTTTTGTGATTTAAGACGGGCCGAGGACTCTTTTTTTTCCCCTTCTTTTTTTAAATGAGAGCTTTTCTTTGTGCCACCCTTTAGAGTTGTGATTTAAATGTCAGGAAGGGGATAGATTTATTTCCCCATAAATTGCACAGGTTTCTGTGGTAGGACCCAGAACATAATGTCTACACATGTAACACGTGTGCTTTGTGAGGATGTGGATGCGGCTGCTGTTGCTGCTCTCACTCTATCCAGCAGAGCTAAGACTGAACTCATGTATGTGTCTATTACACATGTTTATTTTCCTTGGTCAGGATATGTACAGTCAGTCCAGCTTGTATTTACAAGGCTGACAATTAATACTGAACAAACAAGAACTGAAACTATGAATTGTGAAAGAGCTGCAGCATCTGAAACTGACCACAATGAACATTTGACAGATAACAGTACCACAGTGCTTCAGTTTCAGACTCACAGTTTGTCATGACTTTTATGGATTGGGATTGTCTTTATCAACTCACCATATATTTTTATTAGTAAGTTTGTTTGTTTGTTTTTTATCAATTACTTGAAATTTCAGGCAACCCCATTTGAATTCCAGGTGACCCCGACCCTGACCCCAAGGTTGAAAAACCCTGGTCTTGTGTAACATTTAGAAATCTGTTACTTAAATGTTCAGAAATTTATATGTATATACATAATACACTTACTACACTGGGTTACAAAAAATGTTTTTTGCAAGTTGTCTAGGTTTTTTCAACTCAATTTTGCACCGCTAAATCCAAAAATGACATCTGTTTTTCTCAATCAGGTCAGGTTTTTTTGCTAATTTGATTTTGAAAAATTTGATCTTCTCACAAAATAATATAATTAATACCAAAATAAGATTGGTAAGCACACTTCATGAAACTTGTGACTTGATTCCTGTTAGGTACAATGGTGTATTCACCGCAGATGTAGCAGAATATGTCAGGCTTATTTTTGCAAGATCTTCTTGTGACTAGAAGATCTTGCAAAAATAAGCCTGACGAATCCACCACCATCCACCTCCAGCCCTGCACAGACAGCAGTGTTATTATAGGGTTCCACATGTTCCACACTTTTACCATTTACATGTTCCACACTTCAGTCTAAAATTAATTATCTACTTACTTGAACACTTCTTCCCCCGCCTGCAATGAACATGAACAGCCTGGGCCCCAGATCCCTGGCTGGGTTGAGGGGGAAGCCACAATTGGAACCCATATTAATCCTGTTTGCTTGCAAATTTTCATTGAACGTACTTACTTTTAACCTTAGAAGAAGAGCTTATGGTCTGCCCTTTTGAATGAGTAGCAGTTTCAGTGATTTCAGTTCAAAGTCAATGACGTGACATGGGGACAGCAGCTTGTACCTTTGTTCAGCATCAGAGTAAAAGACTTTGTAGGAACGAAAACACTACAAATATGCTAAGAGTCTTTTTTTTCACATACATAATTAAACTGAAGTGCTATATACAGCTAAAAGCAGAGCATATTTGACAAATAATTGGACTGTACATAACTTTTCTATATTCTTGTACTGCTGAATAATTACTTCCTACAGATTCATAGACTTAAAATATCACTTATACAAGCAAGAAAAAATTATTATTAAAGTTAAAAGTGCATGTACATGCATGTCAGAAGTATAACTTTACATAGTCAGTTATATCTTTTTTCTACAAGTGATACTGAAATTTTGTAACGGCTAAAATTTACTTAGGGGTCAAATGAGTGGCCATTTTTGTAAAAAAAAAAAAAAAAGTTGTAAGAAATGCATAGAACTGTGTTGAAATAATGCTAATACATTTGTGCACAGACTACTGATATTATTTGACAGTGGAAGCTATATTTTCAGAAATATTGGATTTTGAATAGCACGTGTCTGTGAAAACTTTTGCTGGTGGACGGACTGACATTACCCATGATGCTCTGGTCAGTACCAGTACTTTATTAGGAATAAACTTATATACTTACTATTGCTAATTATCCTCTTATTCATAAATGTTAGTATTGTGGATCTAAAACAGCTGACACAAAAACACAAAATGTGGCAGTGGACGGATGTGACATGGTTGTTACAGATCCCATCATACTGATGCTCGGCAGCCATGTCCGTTTCCAAAATGATCCCTGTGCAAAAACTAGGATCAGAATTATTTATTGTATAGTTTATCATCATAATAAGAGGAAATAACAATATAATGTGTTATTTCTTTATAAAAATGTGTATTATTAGAAAACTGTTGATTTAAAAAGTGACGTGACATTCTTAATGTATGTATTGGTGTAACATAAGCAGGATGGATCAGCACCATACTCCATATTGAACCTGTAAAAATAAAACATGTGATATGTAGGATATAATCTTTAAGAAAAATGGGGAATCTAAAAGAATAGAATATTTGTTTTTCAGGTAAATTCAGTTAAAATAACTTGGCCATTTGTGACATGAAATATAGCATTAATTGTGATGAATTGGACATTTTTGAGCTGAAAACATAGTTCATATGACCATCAACATGTTGCAACAGAACTGAAATCCTGTAAATTTGCAGAACTTGCATTTACCAACACAAAGTTCCTTTGGGGATTCACTTAGATTGATTTCTTATGTACAAAGACATAAACAAGACCTCTAAGCAAATTTTAGCCATAAACAGTTCCATAAAATAGAGTTGATAGGTGAAACTTTAATTTTTGACACTGATGTTCACTTTGGCTTGCTCTGCAGTGATAGTTCTGCAGACACATGTTCACACACTGCACAAAGATACACATGAAACTCCTGTTGAACTCAAGAGCTTCTTATATTTAACTAAACAAGACACTTACAACTGCGATGTACAGTCCAAGGAACCCCACCAACATTCCTGGACTAGCTGGTTTCTAATCCTACATTTCCTCAGAAGCCCGTCCATGCTTCAGGTGTTGGCAGGTGTTGGGCGTCTCTGGCAGTTGTTCGTCTGCACAAAGGAGAGACAAAGAGTTCAGCTCAACAAGAGTAAACCTGAATGAAACACATAAAACAGGACCAATGGCTCTGCAGCTTAGCGGCCAAATTAAAAACTTTGGGAAATGTATCCAGATGCCATTTATTATCACCCAGTTCTGTGTATTTATTATATTACAGAAATAGCCCATGTTTTGGTCATATTCCAATCAGATCTGTAAAAATTAAAACTCTTTTTTTTTTGATATAATAACCCTCAACTTTAATCTGAGCTTTTATGAACATCTACATCAGGGGTGTCAAACTCATTTTATTCATGGGCCATATTCAGCTAAATTTGATCTGAAGTGGGCCAGACCAGAAAAAATAACATAATAACCTATAAATAATGACAACTCCAAATTTTTGTCTTTGTTTTAGTGTAAAAAAAAAAAAAAAACCATAAAATTATGAGAATACTTACTTTTATAAACTACCCCCCCCCCAAAAAAAAGAGAAAAAAATGAAATTTAAATTAGAAAACGTAAGAAAATTTAGTGCAATTTTAACAATATTATTCTTCAACTTCTCATTTCTACATGTGTATTATGGATCAGATCTACAAAGACACTAAACACTGAGGAACAGGCAGAAAAATTGTTAAAATTGTGTTTAATTTTCTTTAGACATTTCAGGTTCTTCATATTTGTTCAGATTATTCACACTTTATTGTTACAGGATAGTTTGTAAATGTAAATATTTTCATAATTTAATATTATTTTTTGCACTAAAACAAAGGGGAAAAAAATAAGCTGTTAATTCTAGATTTTTTTGTGGCTTAATTCAAGATTTTTTTTTAAACTTAATTGAAGATTTTTTTTTTTTTGGCTTAATTCAAGATTTTTTTTTAACTTAATTGAAGAATTTTTTTTGGCTTAATTGAAGATTTTTTGCTGAATTTGAGATTTGTTTGGTTTAATGTAAGATTTTTTTACTTAATTGAAGATTTTTTTTTTTACTTGATCTAAGTTGTTATTTTATTTATTTATTTTTTTTTCTGGCTTAATTCAAGATTTTTTCCTTAATTCAACTAATTTTTTTTTTTTTGCTTAATTCAATTCAAGACTGTGGAATTTTTGCACTTGGCAAAAACATCCCAGGGGTCGAACTGGACCCTTTGGCGGGCCACATTTGGCCCCGGGCCGCATGTTTGACACCCCTGGTCTAAGCATTTACTTTGATTAGAATTGTAAAATTCAAAAGAGGAAAGTAGCATGAAATGTGTTTTATTCTCATAGACATTTGTGCTGAATTAACAGAGAAATCCATGTTTCATCTTCTCCGGACAAGGACCTTTTCTTCTTACATGAGTCATTCTCTCCTGTTCCCTTCAGTGTTTTCATCACACAATGCAGAATATGCTCAAAATTTATAACATTTCCCAATAATTATAGCAAAGAGCAAGAGCCTTGATTGATGCTCCATATGAAAATAAATTATGGAGGTTTTGCCAGAGTTTTTGGAATATCCTCTCTTCTCTCTGCAAATTAGTTTTCCTCCCTGACCCTACTGAGTCGCCACTCAGTATCATGAGGAAGCTTCTGCGGGGAGCCATTACTGCCGCCAAAAGACCTTTAAATCCTCGATTTGATGGCTTGAGGATTCAGCAGGAGGATTCGAAAGGGATGAAGAGAAGAAAATTGCACATCCTTAAGAAAACAAAAAGCATTTCCTTCCCTGTGTCAGGATGAAAAAGGAAAAGGAAAAAAAAACGAAAAGTACATACTAATTCATCATTTGCTTTTACTGCTCCTCGATGGTCCATAACTCACTCTGACCATGATCCTTCCCCCCCGCCCCCCATACTGTCGGGTTCACAATCCACCATGCCACGTTTTAATGACCTTATTATAGGCAATACTACAATGTCCAATAAAAGGTTTACACTTTGAACTGCGATCCATGTATGACGAACATATTTTATAATATTTCATGAATTATACAGTAATGGAATCGTTGAGGAAAGAGCCTGAAAAGCAATTGAAACGGAGAGAATGAGGAAATCACACACAGTCTGAGTGATGAAATGACTCAAATTTGTCCTCAAATCCCAAAATACTGATCGCTCAATTGTTCTGCTCGTCCTACTTTAAACCCAACGCATACAGATTTTATCAAAGTTTTAAAAGCAATTCATTGTATCTGACTGACATGACATATGATTTCATGCTGTGACCTGTCTCGAGGCAGTATTTAAGCCCCGCGTCCATATGGCAAGTCAATTTTGAAAGTGCTGCTTCAGTGGATTCTTATAAGTTGTCTGTTACTGTCATTGCTCATCCTACAGACAGCAGAGCACATTTTCCCCCACCTCTATTCCTTATGGATAGTATGGAATTGACTGAATAGACAGGCAGAGCAGCAGATAGATGAATAGATGAATAAATGTATAAATGCAAACATACATTATATTCATACTCTACCTACGCAGTTTTAATATTTACATTCCAAATTCTCAGCAGAAGCCCAGTTCATAAATCAATCTAAAACAATGGTAGCTTTTACAACCAGTTTTTGTAAAGATGAACTTCACTGGCAGTATCCTTTGGAAACTGGAGCCATAAATTTTATTACTATTAAATGTTTCTAAAGGGAGTTGACAAATAGTTGAATGGAGTTGATTTTCCCCCCTGCTCTTGGCACGGCTGCGCAGAGGAAAATTCCCTGTCTCGAAAAAGAAAAAAATGAACTCACATTAGTGCTGCCAATCCATTCATCTTGATGCTGCTTGAGTGTAATTTAAGCCTTTTTAAAACGCCTGCTGAAAATACAATGTGCTTAAGGGCAGTTGCGAGCATTTTATGAGGACAATAAAATTGTCACTGCATATGGATTAGATGAATGTTGATATACGGGTCTGACGTTTTTTCATATGAATTGGTGTTTACAGCTGAGCGTTAATATGTCTGCTGCTGAGGGACTAACTACAGGCAGAACAAACTCACATTTACCTGGCGCTGGCGCAAATCATAAACTCTGATTTCACAAATGCGCATTAAATATATTTTATGATAAACATTCCTGCAAAGTATCCTGGTGCAAATCTTAAAAATACACATTAAGGATTAAGTTTGTATCTGTGCAACTTCATAAAATCTGTATTTTTTTGCTCCGGTTGCTGCAACAAAAGATAAAATGCTGATATATTTGGACGTATTTCCACAATTTTGAGAATCTGTCATTGCAGTGATTTGGTGTCTGATAAATTGTTATAAACTATTTCATACTAGGCCGTTATTTAAACTGCATGGACACTAATATCAAATGCCTTTTTCATTAAATACCAATAATGTTAGCTCTGGCCCATTGTTCTGTGCTCTATATCTCTGGCCTGGCCGAGCTGCTGTGAGTGGAAAAGTTATGACAGTTGAAGTTATTGATGCCAAATGTGAAGTACTGCAGTGCACTCCGGGATCCGATATCACACCATATTTAAATTCACATTTGACTTTAAAAATGTGCCTCGGCGGACTTTTTGTCGTAAATCATTCAGTCTGTGTCACCTTCCGCCGGAGGATTTCCCAATTATTGGGAATTAAAAATGCGGTAGACGTCAGACCGAGCTTAAGCAGTTTTTAATATTTCAATTATAGGAATATACACACACCAGATGATTCACTTATGATGCAGGACCACACACTTGTACAGTTTCAGAGTCCAGGTCCAGGAGCTATGAATCTTACAGAAACTCATATGACTTCAATGCAAAACAAAGATGGAGGCAGTTCAGCGGGTTGTGTGTGCTGTTTTTTTGTACTGAAAAATAAATATGGGCAAAAACAGTGGATGAAATCATAGTTGAGAAGATGGAGCAGTGCTCACTGATGTGGCTAATGCTAAAGCTAACAATATGCAACATCTATGAAGCCATTAGTCACTTTTCCATTGGACACATGCGCAAAACGTTATCGATATTTACTAAATGTTGACAAAAACAAAAGTGCGTAATGTCGGTTTTTCTATTAAATCCCAAATGTGATGATTTGTTTATTTGTTATCGCAAGACGACACAAGAAGTCATTCCATAAACATGGTGATGAATGTAAATATCGTGTTGATTTACTGATATTCATTATTATATATTACCCCTCTATCTTGTACTAAAGTAAAAAAAAAAAAAAATAATAATAATAATAATAGCTTTATTTATATAGCACCTTTTAAAACAAAGTTTACAAAAGCTTTGACAAACAAGTAAAGGGCCAACAGCAGGATACAAGATGTAAGTAAAAACACTAAAACAGAAGCAACACAATAGGAGAGATGTGTACAACAGTGCAGGAACATGACACTTCGAATAAATTAAATGAATCGGAATAAAGAGGGCGGGGATAACGTAA
Source organism: Sphaeramia orbicularis (assembly GCF_902148855.1). Classification (NCBI taxonomy): domain Eukaryota; kingdom Metazoa; phylum Chordata; class Actinopteri; order Kurtiformes; family Apogonidae; genus Sphaeramia; species Sphaeramia orbicularis. The sequence continues at coordinate 32,953,378 of NC_043979.1, read as the reverse complement.
CATGATGCTGTTAAATCAATGCAAAAATAGAGGCATGAGATAAAGCAACATCATGTATGAGATATAAACCAACAATCAACCAGGATAAGATTCAAATTTATTTTTTTTTAAATTAAAATTAAATTAAAACTAGAAGCACTCGGAGAGCGCAGACCTCCGCCAAGGCTGATCAGTGGGCCCCCCCGTGGGCCCCCCCACCCCCGATCACCACCAAAATTTAATCATTTCTTCCTTATCCCATTTCCAACAAACCCTGAAAATTTCATCCAAATCTGTCCATAACTTTTTGAGTTATGTTGCACACTAACGGACAGACAAACAAACAAACAGACAAACAAATAAACAAACAAACAAACAAACAAACCCTGGCAAAAACATAACCTCCTTGGCGGAGGTAATTAAAAGGGCCAAACATCACATAAAAGCAAGTCTGTAAAAGTGTGTCTTAAGAAGTGACTTAAAAGATGCCACTGATTCCACAAGCCTTATCTCCTCGGGCAGGCCGTTCCAAAGTCTAGGGGCCCTGATGAAAAAGGCTCGGTCACCCTTAGATTTAAGCCTTGACTTTGGAACAGCCAGGAGCCCTCTGCCCGAGGATCTAAGGCTGCGTACTGGCTCGTAGGTAACTAACATGTCATCTATATAACTTGGGGCCAGACCATTCGGGCTTTAAAAGTAATCAGTAAAATCTTAAAATCAATTCTAAACACACAGGGAGCCAATGGAGGGATGCCAGGAAAGGGGTTATGTGATGTCGCCTGTTAAAACCAGTGAATGATTGATGATTCAGTTTTCTGGCCGGTCCACACATCCTTTAAAACTCTTCTTCTTCACTAGTGTGTAACTTCCGTCAACATCCATTTTTTTTATTCATGTGACTCTAGTTACGGAAAAAGGTCTTGCACTTTTGTGTGATATACCAATTACACTACGCCTGAAAACCACCTCTTGTTAAAGCAAAAAATTTAAATCGAAAAACAAGAGATTTGGCGAAATTGTCGTTTTTCCCTTAGGTAAATTTTTATGCGCAAGTTATATTCGTGCAAGTTGAGGGTCAATGAAAAAGCGATTTATGTGGAAGTGTTTAAGTTTAATACCACCGATGGCCACTAGGGTTGGTTTAAAAAACCAATGGCTCACATAGATTAAAATATAAAAAGCTTGTTTTTTTGTTTCCTAGAGCTCATTCCACTGTCATGAATTGTAGATGCAAAAAAATGTTGTGTGTTTCCGATTTTCCTCCATGAATAAGATCTGAGGCTGAATAGAAGGTTTTGATTTACACTGTGTGAGGCTTTGATTGGTAAGTTGGTATGAAACTCCCTCACCTGCCGGGTCATAATATGTTTTTATTTGCTTAATATTAGGGATGTCCAATAATATCGGCCCAATTTGGCATAAAAATGTAATATCGGTGAATATCGTTATCGTTTTTTTTTGCCTATCATTAAAACCAATAAATAATGCCTTGATTTCTCCGGCACTTACTGACGTGTAAATGAAGCATTGTTTGTAGCTGAAAGAAATGTGCAGTTTCAAAATTGTACAGTAGAGTTGTCACACTGTAATAGACTCATGGAGGGAGGGAGAAAAAAATAAATAATATGGCATTTTTTCCACAACTTAAGTTGAAGTATGTATTCTTTGCACAGACAGTGTTTACATTTTTGAAAGCCTTGTTGCATTTGAGAATGCATCCAATGGGGCATCACAATAAAATTAGGCATGATGTGTTAATTCCATGACAGGAGATATGTGATGTTACCTGAAATTTGTTTAATATCCCACATATATTGGCAGCAGTATTGGTAGATATCGGAATTGGAAATTAAGCGTTGGACAATATCGGCATATCGGTTTTTGGCAAAAAAGCCAATATCGGACATCCCTACTTAATTTTTTTTTTTTTTACAGCTGTAGTCCACACGAGTTGTGGTTAGTTGGTTCCACTAACAAGACTTTGGAAATGCTTGATGAATGTCTTACAGAGTCAGAAGATACTGCTTTGCCTCAACTGACCTTTGACCCCTTCACCCCATTTGTCCAAATATGGCTATTTGTGGCTCAAAAATCCCACATGGCAAATCATAGTCCGATCACAAACTACCGGTTTCAAAATGGCAGTTTAGAAACCAAAAGGTGATGTTCACTAATTGTAGAGTCTGTGGTGGTGATGCTCTGTGGACTGGTATTCAACATCAGTCAGTATTTGCTTGATATTTGTGAATGAAAACTGAGGAGACTCTGTTTCAGTAGATTATCTCTGCAAATGTCTCTCAAAACAAGATGATTTAAATGAGTCAATCAGTTCAGACCAGAACTAAAATCAAATCAAGAATGCCCCTTCATCATGTTATAAAAAGGCTAATAGTAGTTATTTCATCAAAATTAAACTACTTATGCAGTCAAAATATTAACCAAAACTGACAATGGTGCACCTCTACCATATAAAGTTTTAATCCCTCTTTGCAGAAATTGCTATTTTACCCATAAAAACCCAAACACCCACCGTCCACCAAATCATTAACTGATCTAAAATGTTTAATACCTTCTAATCCACTAATCCTATTAATACGATTGTATGATATATGAAATAATTGGTGTAAAATGCAGTTTGTCATTGTCACGTTTACAGGCTCCGTAGTGAACGTAGAAACACCGTCATCTTCTACAACATTAATTCACCAGTAAAACCAATGGAGTTTGATTAATGGCAGTGGAAGGACACAATGGGTTTATGTTCATTATGATAAAAAAAATAAATAATAAAATAAAAAGTCACTTTTCTTCAGTTTTCTCTGTTTTTGATATAATAACCCTCAACTTTAATCTGAGCTTTTTGAACAACTATATCAGGAGTGTCAAACTCATTTTAGTTCAGGGGCCATATTCAGCTAATTTGATCTGAAGTGGGCCGAACCAGAAAAAATAATAACAGAATAACCTATAAATAATGACAACTCCAAATTTCTGTCTTTGTTTTAGTGTACAAAAAAAAATTAAATTATGAAAATACTGACTTTTATAAACTATCCAAAAAAAAAACAAAAAAACTGAAATTTAAATTAGAAAACATAAGAAAATTTTGTGCAATTTTAACAATATTATTCCTCAACTTATCATTTCTACATGTGCATTATGGATCAGATCTACAAAGACACTAAACACTGAGGAACAGGCAGAAAAATTGTTAAAATTGTGCTTAATTTTCTTTAGACATTTGAGGTTGTTCATATTTGTTCATGTTATTCACATTTAATTGTTACAGGACAGTTTGTAAATGTAAATATTTTCACAATTTAATGTTATTTTTTGCACTAAAACAAAGAAAAAAATTGAAGTTGTTAATTCTAGATTTTTTTTTTTTGGCTTAATTCAAGATTTTTTTTAATTAATTGAAGATTTTTTTTTTTTTTGCTTAATTCAAGATTTTTTTTTTACTTAATTGAAGATTTTGGTTTTTTTGGCTTAATTGAAGATTTTTTGCTAAATTTGAGATTTTTGGGGCTTAACTGAAGATTTTTTTTACTGAATTGAAGATTTTTTTTTTTGGCTTAATTCAAGATTTTTTCCTTAATTCAAGCAAAAAAAATTTTTTGATTAATTCAATTCAAGACTGTGGAATTTTTGCACTTGGCAAAAACATCCCAGGGGCCGAACTGGACCCTTTGGCGGGCCACATTTGGCCCCCGGGCCGCATGTTTGACACCCCTGATCTACATAATCAATGAATTAAATATAGGAAAATATGTGATTTACACTGAAAAAAACACAGAGGATAATATTATAATAAATGGTGATAAATCACTTAAGAAAGGTTAAATATGGAGAAAAATTCATGAGGGAACTGACATAAAAGTAGCTCTGGGTCTTTATGGGTCAATCAGCCCCTAAAGTCATTATCAAAGAAATCCAAGTATGGCAGGTGGATTTGGGTGGTTGACGTCCAACCAACAACAGCTGTCGAGAAACATCTACCTGTCCTAACCTCCACTGTGGATTCCATTACATCTCAGATCAGTTTTATTTTTGCTTGTTTAAAAAGTGCATAATTACTTATGAGGTCACTGAAAGGACAAGCTCTCATAATTCACAGTGAGTCAAAGAAAAAAAAAAAAATCTGGGAATAGCCTTAACATGGGCCTGCTGTCAGCCCTGTACTCATCCAACCACAAGATGATTTTGTGGAGAGTCTTTTCCTACCATTGCTTTGGGTCAGTGTGATTTACGCACATGTTTACTGATGTCTTTCAGATGGCTGCTCTCTCTCTGGTTATTGTCTTCAACTATTAGTTCCCAGATGAATCACGAGTGGACAAATTGGGGGAAGTCTCTGCGGATCTGCGATATTTATTGAGGTTACGCATCACTGTGGACCTCTCCATTGGCTTCTAAATGTAACGAGGGAAAAACAGATGTCCCGCGGTCATGGCATGTTTGGACATTGAAACACTTGGGTTTCATGGTGCTTTTTATGCTTTTCTGCACATTTGGTTTACATCTTGTTCAGAGATTATGGCATGTCTGCTTTTGTCCAGTAGTATGTTAAATATATTGTCATAATGTTATTCTGGACTTTTGTAAGATTTCAGATAGTGCTGCTCTGTGAGACCTCTGAGCCGTGATCTGTTGATCTGTTGATATACAACATCCACATTGCTTTCTGTCATGTAGTGGAGTTGCTTTATGTCAGCTGTATGTGATACAAATTCCTCATACTAAAGCAATTCTCCATTTCTGAGTTTATTCAGCAGTTTTTTTTATTACCCGTTCTATTAGCCAGCTGGTAATACTCCAACATGTTTATTTTAATAGGGTAAAAATAAATGAACCGCAATGATTAAAGCAGATATGTAAATATTGTATCGTGCAATTCATGGACCAGGGAGCCCCACTGATTACCTTTAAGTAAAGAATAATGAACTCAGCTTGAAGTTGACATGACAATGAAACTATTCTATTAATGCATCTGCGTAGCTACCATAGGTCTGGTTCTGCAGCGGTTGCTTCATAGCAAAGAAACAAGCTGTGAGTTGTATTTTACATTGTTGCAAATTGTTGCTACAACACATATTTTACACTGTTTATGGATATAAAATGAGCCTTTTACGGGCAATGCAGAGAAACAGTTTACAAATCATAAGAGTGTAACGGCTGTTTGATCAGACTAGTTGGAAATTGCCTTTTAGATAAATAGAGCTTGTCTGAGACAGTTTATTTCCAGACTTTTATCTATTTATTACGCTGTCAGTTGGATTCTAAGTAGATGACTCCATAAACCACTCAGTGATGTTTTGGATACCATCTACACACTACTACACTAGTATTCATCTTAGCATGACAAGCACTTGGAGCACAGCAGATGGTGGGTGTTTTATCCCCTTAACAGACACACCCTGATAGTGATTACAAACTTCTACAGCATGACTTGTTTTAGAGACATGAAAACAGAGCGTATGGAAAGAAACTCTAATGGTGTGATAGAAACATGCTGTATTATTATCAAATAATTGCCTTTTTTGCAACAGATTAATGTTCATTTCCCAATAATTTTAAGGTCTAATGAGAAACAAGTGCATGGGTAACACTTTACTTGAAGGTCTAGTTTATAATGCATTAAGCACACATTCATAAGACATTATATGCATTTATAATGCATTATAAAAGTCATTACAACAGTTTATGATCATGTACAAACACTTATACCAAAGTTAATAAAGTAATATAAGTGTAGGCATAATGTATTATAAATTCAGCTTTCATAATGTTTTATACATCCATACCAAAGCAGTGTCAAGGAATTTATTTTTTTTAGGTGGGGAACTTTTGTAGGTTTTGTCACTGGTCCATATACCCATCTATTTTAGGGATTTCATATTTATTTAAAAAAAAAAAAAAAAAAAAAGTATGTGTTTGAATTAAAGATTTAGAGCTGCCACATTTTTTATTTATGTATAAAGCAACATGTAACACTTCTATTTACTGTCTCTGTTCTTTTAATGTTTTGTTTTTGCAAAATAAAGAGTTATTAAGAACACCTGGATTTATAATTTTTGACTTACACTTTCCTTAGAGCCAGCAGACACTGCTCATACGTCATCATACTTGTGTTATAATATCATACAATTGCTAATAACCTTAGACAGTGTTGTCACTTTACTAAAAGCTCTTAAAGTCCTCCTGTAACTTATTATTGATGTTTACAGTATAAGGCATTATTCAGTTTCAGAAACTACACGTCAGAGCAGTTCTCTGTGTCTTTATAAGTGGCTAGAGTTATGATGGTTAGAATGTGTTCTGTAACCCAGGACTTGAGGTGCTTCCTTCAAACACTGTTGTCACTTTGGTATGGATGTAGAAAACGTAATGAAAGCTGAATTTAGAATACATTATGCCTACACTTATAATACTTTATTAACCTTGGTATAAGTTGTTGTACATTATCATAAACTGTTATAATGACTTTTATAATGCATTATAAATGCATTATAATGTCTTATGAATGTGCTCTTAATGCATTATAAACTAGACCTTCAGGTAAAGTGTTACCAGTGCATGTTTCTCACTAGTGTAAAAGGAGAAAAAATGTGCTTCTTTCAATGGTAATACTGGACTTTGGTTGAAATCTTGAAAACATATGGAAAGGCCTTTGAAGCGCATTGGGAGCAGCTCAGGCGGCTGCAGAACCTCTCATTGTTTACCTTTCAACCCCCAACCTCCTTCCTCCAAATAAAAAGGTAAAATGTTAAACCTTACAGCGGCGCACATCGGCTCAGTTCATTATACCCAGCTAAGTGAAGACTTCCTATTTCACCCCCTAGTGAGTCTCCTGTGTTTTTACACTGTATATTCTCAGTTACCCTTTCACAATTAAATGCCGCAAATTGGCCCGAAACCCCAGAAACTTCCACCACCTGACGAGCTTATCTAAAAAACAGCTATTGTCCAGAGTATATAATGCAAGTTTTTAATCAAAATGAAATATGCTTTTAAAAGTTAGCAAGTGTTATTTCATCGTAATGGCTTCCTCTCTGCCTAAATTTAAACCAAATGCCTGTTCCGTTATATTGTGTGGCTGGGAGATCACCCTCTGGAGAGAAACACTACAGGCGAGAGGCCTGGATGTATTTATCTTTCAGTTTTTCACCTGTCTTCAGATACCGTTTCCTTTTTAAGTCGAGCAGTAGGGATTTACTGGGCTGCTTCCTTCCGGGACCCAGTGGAATACAACATTAAACTGCAGGGAGGAGAGAAAACCTGTAGTGCACTAAAATAAAGTTATGTCAAAACCATTCTGCTCTTCCTGTAGTCTTTCCTCAACCTTGCAAGTATCCTCCAAGGACTTGAGAACATTACAAGCCATTCAGTTTATATGAATGGGCACTAACAGACTTTTTCGCCATTTTGATATGTCTAAATTTTGCAGGCATATCCTGTGGTCCATTAGGCACAGCCTTAGTTTCAATTTAGTGTCTCCCAGTGGACCCTTGTCTTCCTATTTCATGTGGAAATTGTAGAGAGTTGCTTCAAAGCTGGGATCATTCTTTTCACCAGAGAGATGTACGAGTAAGCATTTAGATGTTTGTAAAAAAAATTGGCAAATCATCCACAAACACAGACAAAGAGACTCAGAGTGAAAGTTATAATCCAGCATTGACCTCGCCGCAGCCAAGAAGTCAAAAATAAACAAATGATATATCTCTATTCAGCTGCAATTGAACAGAAGTCTGCAAAAGTCTTTGGAAAAGGAAGAAAAGCACCTGTATTTTTTAGGGCAGGCTTGCCTTATACTACTCTATAAAGTTTGGACACTGCCAGGGAATCATTTGGGATGATCTTTAGAACAGCAGTGTGCCTTACTTCTCACAAACTTGGCCCGAAAGGATTGTAGTCGGAAGAAATGTTTGAAAATGATGTCAGTGAAAAGATTACATTTGATAGGGCAATTAGGGTACTTCTATTATAGGGAGATTCTGTGCAGAGGCCTTTAAATCTTTATTTACTTTTGCACTTTATGTTTTAACCATCAGGTGTACCACTTAAAATACTGAACATTTTCATCCACCCAAAGTGAGAACCCTAACCCTAACCCTTTGGCCCTTGTCGGCCACCGTAGAATAGAGACACAGAACTGTTCAGCATATGCTAGGTGATCCAGATAAATTATGACAGAAGTGAATAAGGAAGTGGAAAAAGGGCACATGAGGCCTACAACACAGATCTAATCCCAATTATGTTCGGCTGAGGCTGAAGTTTCAACATGAATAAAAACCTTGTCAACACTTAAGGACATTTAAATGATCCAAGTTTGGATCCAAAAAAGGCAACCGCTTCATGTAATTTAGACACTGTTTGCATGAAAATGTGCAGAAAGTTACTAACAAACGCTCCGAATCAGTCTACACATGCACATTTCAAATTCAATTCCTATAAGAGCCAGTAGCTTCACTGATATAAAAAAAAAAATAATAATTCATTGTATTTGTGTAAACCTGGTGGTGTATTACAAACATTATGTCTCTGGTTAATCTTACTTACATTACCATTTAGTGGCAGTTTGTGGTTCCCCGTCAAACTTAAAGTTACTTGTAGAAGAAGAGCTGTTTAAATATAAAATTTAGCAAAAGTGCCTGAGCAAAAAAATATGTTTTATTTATTATTATTATGATATAATACTCATTCTGTGTCCTGTAATTCATGTTGACATGTAATGAAGCTGTTTTTAAAGATATTTACTTAACTTTTTGTGTTCACTTCCGTAAAATAATGTCCATGTGGTGGCAGAGTGATTTAATTTTTGGCCAATCAAGATTATTTTTTTATTTTTATTTTTGTCTTCATGAAATTGGATGATTTTCAATGAGTTACTAAGTCACCTCTAGTGACATATAGATGCTTTTAGGACTCCAAGGTGAACACAAGCAGACATTTAACCTGCTCTAAATGCCCCAGGTAACAAAGAATCAGCCTGTTTCACCGCCGTTGAGTTTCTTTTACCTCTGGGTTTTAGACGAGGACTGTCATTTAGAGGAGTATGAAGTCAAACGCTACTTGAATAACCATCCAAGTAGGTAATATACGACATAACTATAATAGCTGAGTGGTGGTCGTGTGGATTTGCCATGTGAGGTATGTGAATCCAGGCCTTTTTATTATTTACTGCTTTTACTTACTGTAAGGCTCAGAAGTTAAAATCATTTATGTTGAAGGAACGTAAAGTTTAACAATGGAATAATTTACAGGGAATAAGTTAATTCAGATATTTGTTAAAAAAATATATTGACAGTGTTTACCCAAAAACTATGTACATTTACGTTTGCAGAATTATTAACACATATTCACATTTAATTATTTTCATTTGTTGTATATAAAAGCTGTGGCTTTTCTAAATCACTTACATTTACCGATCTAGGTACTGTTAGTTCCTGATTGGCTGGTTCGGTCATGTGAGGGGTTGTTTCAGGAAGTGTTGTGGTAGCTGTTAAGGTACGTGTAAAGTAAAGCACTGTTGTAAGAAGAAATCCGTCTCCATCCTGCAGTCTCATTTTAGAAAGAATGAACTATTAACCACCAACGAACCATCACGTTACACTTACTACTAAAATTCAATGTGAATGCTGACTGAAACATTTATAGTTTGACTCTGCACACTGTGTTCATATTGTCTTTTGTTCATCAGTAATGAAAACTATACTCTGTGCATCTCTGCTTAAGTACAGTCAGATGTCTTGAGTCCATACTTGAGGGCAGCTTTCAGTTTATGCCCAGTTGTAGTAATCATATCTGCCTCAGCTGCCACTTTATCAAAGATCCTGAGGACAAATTGATTCCTGGAAATAAACACAGCTCTCAGGCAGCTTTTGCTGAGTGACAATTCGGTAACCAGTGTTATAAAAGAGATGCGAGATGTTAAGATGATTTTATGTTCATGCTTTATGGAGGGTCATTAAAGCAGAATGAAACAGAAAAAGTCAACATTTATTATAGTGAGCTTACGGAGCGAAATAAATTAGATTTCTGGGATCGTTTCCAAACTCGGGGACAAACTGAAGTGTTACTTTTAGGCCTTTTCGTGTGTGTGCCCGTCTTATCAACGTAGACCTACAAGCTAGTAAAGACATACAGAATTAGTGGAACAGCTTTTAGAGATGACCTCACATCATCTTATTACATACTGTCCATGTTTCCCTTCACATCCATGTCAGATCTCTTTCAGCAATTAGCCTTGAACTAGGAAAGACGATCAGCTCCGGTTTCCCATTGCTGCGTCCCTCGTCATCTTGGAGTACTTTGAATCTTTCCCCTTGCGTCCTAATTAAGACATTAATGCTACCTCCCACAGGGATCTGGAAGCCCCACTCCCACCCACCACATTCCCCCTCTGACCATCAAAACTGTTATGATAATAGCCAGCTTTGCACAGGTGCAAATTGCTTACATTTAGGCTACATTTGCTCTCAATCACAGCTGATCATCAAAGCTTAATTCACCCTGACTTAAGTATTTGCTCTCAACTGCCAAATTTGCTTGGATGTTACTTGAAAGCCAAGTAGAGTTTCAGTGTTTACAGTGGAAACTTTCCACCATTTCTCCACAGCAGATCTGCTAAAAAAAATGTAGATGTTTTTGACTGTTTCATCTTTATTTACCAAAAACATGGATTCTCCGTGCTTTCATTCATCAGACCTGTATTGTATTTCAGTGGTGGCCAAAGGTTGCACTTGATGATGATTATTTACTTAGAGTAGGTATAGTAATAAATTCACATGCTTATTTGATTAAACCTCTCCTTGACCTTCTAACTATTTAGTTGGACTAGCGCCACATAATATGTATAAGCTAAGCAGAGCAATTACAAAGACCTGAGATTGAAAGAGAGCTGTCATTAGGATGTGCTTTCACATACCAGCCTGCAGAGTTTGGCTGCAGGCCAGGTTGGTAAATGGGGCCGTCTCAGTGAGGAGAGTCGGGGGCCAGACCGGGGGCCTTGGGGGATAATTAGACAGTTTTATCCCAGCTTGTTGATATAAATGTGGCCGACTTAGCCCCTACGCCCCTGCTCTGTGGTAATGATCATGTCTAACAGGTGGCAGGCAAACAGACGGGGGCATGAAATGGATACCTCGCTTCCTGGCCGAGTCTCCTTTTTTGTTTTGTTTTGTTTTCCGGCCCAATCAGAGCCGCACTGTCCTCCATTGTGGTTGCATTCAGATTGTTGACGAGGGGGAGTGTTGGATATTTGTCACCATCTCATCACATTCGAGCTAATCTCAACCTCCCCTGGGACCCTCTCACTGAGGGCCAGCCTCACAGAGGGTAAAACAAAACACATCGACGTGTTCAACTCAAGTGTCTTTAGAGTCTGAGGCAAAAGGAAAGTCGACACTCCTCTTAAATAGAGACATAGTGTTGTTGAAAATGTTTACATTTTCCTTCCTCATGCAGTCTTTGGCGCAGCCTGGTCTTCTGTTCGACTTTATGACTGACATGTGCATGAGAATATATTATCTAACACAGAAAACATGTTTATGGAGGCTTGGAACCAAATTCTTTCTTTTGCTCCCATTTGCCTCCATTCATGATCTCCAAGATGTGCCTTGGAGTTACAAGCTTCTGGATTGAGTCATCTCTGACATCAGGGGCTGAGCACAGCTCTGCACATCCAAATCTCTTGTATCCTGTGCAGGGGGGGCTGTGCTGTTGAGGTATGCATGTGAAGAGACATTGGAGACCACTCAACTCCAGGCTCCTGATTCACTGTCATATAATGGATCATTTGGGGCAAAAAGAACCAGAAAAAAAATGATGCATGTATTGAAATTTACTACCTTCCCAGAAACGTGTGGAACAGATCTAGTCCAGCAGATGATGTTCATTTTCTTCAACAAATGCCTTTTTAATTTGGGCAGCCCGTTGAGCAGAAATGCGATTATCTAGATTTCTGTCTGGATTGTTGATTTGTTGAAGGTCTGTCCTGTGACCAAAGAGATCAGTAAAACATCCAAAAGGCTCTTACTCTATGGCCTGCAGAGTGGTTGTTGTGTCCAGCTGATTCCGGAGGCAAAGCTCCAGATTTAGGAGCTTGATCCTTTCTGGCTGAGCTGGAGCGCTGGGTTTTATTATAATTTTCACCTTGCAAGTTGTTTTTAAAGCTTACCCTAACCTTAACCCTAATCTTCCTCTCATCAGAGGCTTAAAGACTAACCCTGGCTTTAAATAGACTTTAAAAAAAACGTTTTATGGTTACAAATTTCAAAGATATTGTTTTTTCTTCTTCTTCTTTGTGGCTTGGAACTGCAAAATGAAAACTGATTTAGGGTGTTTTGTGGGGAAGTTAGGCTTCTACGGGTTGTCTGACATGACGTCCTCAGACCTTTGGGTCACTTCCAGCGTCGGTGGTGAGGATTTGGTATTTTTGTAAGAATTACCATGTATTCAAATCTAAGAATTAAATGATATATGGACATAGAGACCTGGTGGAAACAGCCAGAGTAGGATGAGGACAAGGCAGCGTACACAACAAGCTGCCAACTGGTCAACTCCAGCGGGCAACCGGTCGTCATCTCCCTCTGGCAACGCTGAGAGTTTATAATCAAACACTCTATATTTGTTTGATTGCCCACCACAGCTGACAGCAGGTCATCTCCTCCTCTGAGACAACAAGAGCCGTGACGGAGGCTCTCATTAATAGCCAGCGATTCTGTTCAGTATTTTTAGTGTCACGCTGTAGACATTTAGAGAGCATTTCTCTCACCTCATTGCATTTCCAGAAGAATTATTCAGCTCCGGTCTGAAAGGATCTTGGCTCATTTTGTCAGTGGCGGAGCTGGTTCAGCGGCGTCAGGTCACGGCGGCTGTAACAGAGCCGCTGTAAGGCACCATTACACTGCACATGGAGCGAACTATCTAACATTTGTGTTTTGAAGCATTGATTTTAAGTGATGCAAACAGACCCTGGGATCACAATGAGAAGCTTTGAAGGATAAAGGAAAGAGTTGTAATGAAGCACATAACTTTTTAAATTACACATTTTATATAGACCCTTATGCTACTTGTGTATAGGTTCATCTAGGTTCATTTAAAGGACTTATATGTAGTTTTTCTGCTTATGACCTAAACGTATCATCAGAGTTTTCAGAAATAAGAGTCCTGAAGTTCTTCTAAGGATGAAGTATCGGATTGTAGAAATAAATACTCAATCTATACACACTCACAGTCTAAAACAAGGGTGTCAAACCATGCGGCCCGGGGGCCAAATCTGGCCCGCCAAAGGGTCCAGTCCGCCCCTTGGGATGAATTTGTGAAATGTTAAAATTATAAAAGATATTAATAATCATTTTAGTTCAGGGGCCACACTCAGACTAATTCAATTTCAAGTGGGTCAGATCAGTAAAATATTACCGTAATGTCCAATAAATACTCACAACTCCAAATTTTTCACCTTGTAAATGTAAACGCTTTCATGTATTTACACCAAAACACATTTCATTTCAAAAAATGAGAATAACCTGAACAAATTACAACCTGAAATGTCTTAAGTGCAATTTTAACAATATTCTGTCTGTTACTACATTTTTGTATATTTGTAGATCCATTGTGATCTGTAAGTTATAATGTACCTGTGTAAATGATAAATTGACGTAGAATATTGCTAAAATTACATTTATTTTTTTCAATTTGTTTATGTTATTCACATTGTTTTAAAGAATAGTTTGTAGATGTAAATATTTTCATCATATAATTTTACTTTTTTCACTCTAAAACAGAGAAAACTTTGGAGCTGACATTATTATATATTATGTTATTTTACTAGTGTGGCCCCCTACAGACCAAGTTGGGCTGAATGTGGCCCCTGAACTAAAATGAGTTTGACACCTCTGGTCTAAAAGGTTTATGTGACCACTAGAGGGGAGTAGTGAGTTACTCTGAACAAACAAAAACATAATATAACACAAAACATGTCTAACAATGGGTAATTCCTTTTCAAATAGTCAAAGTTCTGCCTCCTTCCTCATTAATGACAGTCTTGTAGTGTCACTGGAAAGGCCTGTGGTGAACAAATTGCTCTCCTCTGGTGGATTATCCATGTATTGCATGTATCTAATTGTATACATCAGGTTTTTCAAGAAAAAAAACTATCCCACTGATCATGTAGAGGGCTTCAAAACTCAAGTATCAAATATGATACATCTGGCGTTATAGGGTTAAAGTTAAATGTGGCATGTAAATACATTTTTTTAACTTTTGCTTGAGCCTTTTTTATTCAGACTGTGTAAAAGTCCTAGTAATTCCAGCTGTGATGATGTGTCAGCCTCATCTCTGCTCCTACAGTGTAATTATTTTCAACCTGCCTCACGTGCAGTTTGTGGCGTAGACGAGTCCAACGCTGTATTTCTCCATATGCCGGTTTCTTTTTTTTTTTCCTGTGTTTTTCTTTGTTGACTGAAATATCTCTGACCCAAAGGTGACAAATATAATTCCCACTCAGGCAACCAGCCTACAGTCTAAATTTGTCCCTTTTGTCTTTGTGTCTGATTCCTGTCCAACAGTTCTGACGTACCCAACTTCCAAGAATATGCCCTGTCATTGTTGTAGCACAAGTCTTTCACGACAGCCACCAAACACACACTGCATGCTAATCCCTTTGTCTTACTGTGACCTATAGGTGGCTACATTAATGAACTGTTCACTGCCTATAAATTCAGTTTTCTGAGAGTTTGACTTGGGTTTTTGCATCCTAAACCATTTTAATTGAAGAATTCTCTTTTGAATGCCATAATAGATGAATAACAATAGAAGAATAAGAGGTTATTGCCATTCATACATACGCAAGTGCACATAGAGTGCGATTTTGTTGCTTGACTCATCAAGTAATTTGTGCTGGTAGTGGTAATTGATAAATAACTAAGGATATATATAAAATATTGCATATATTATATTTCTTGTTACATACATTATAAAAAAGAAATACAACAATACAAAACACCACAATAACTGATGAAATCACAGCCAGAAATCACATTCACAGAAAAGATGCCCTATTAAAGTATAATTTAAATTTCATTTAGTGACATATATATTCATATTATCTCATTTTAATCTAATAAAATAGCCTCAAACAAGATGAAAATAAACATCTGATATAGCAAAGGAACCACACAACAAAATATAACTGACATTTATAGATATTTAATACAAAAAAATACCCCCAAAAAATTATAAGGTCATTAATTTAGTGGCTCAACAAAAACTAATAGACAACAAAAACACACTGGTTCACATTTTTTATTGAATTTTTTTTTTTTTATTTACTACCTCAGAGATAAATTGTGCAAAATCTTACATACTTTCATTAAATTAAACTTCATTAAAACACATGACAAGGTTTTTGTTGCCTTGTGTTTTCAAGACACATGATAATTTTAATATATGATTTATGTATATTTATATATGACATTATGAATCTTTCACCAGAACGAATCTGAATCGTATATTCTATCATGTTTCAGCTCAGAGGAAAATTGAATTATAGGAGTAAAACCATTTTCCTCATAAATTGGTGGAATTTCACATTTTAGCTCAATACTTTATTTTGTAAGCTATAACCAACTATCACTTTTGGCAGATTTTTTTTTTTTGTATTTATTACTAAAATTTCACAGCATTTTGCTTGTGGACACTGTATACACTTTGTCCCTAAAGTTAGAATAACCGTGCACACATTCAATTTAGAAACTGACTCCAAGATGAGTTTATAGCCAATCAGGAGTAATTACATCAATGAATCTACAATTACAAGAATCAGTTCCTCCCACTCCTTTTCGAAAGTGCAAATGAACTCATACTTATATATAGTGTTTTTTTCCATGATTTCTTACAATCCGTTTTATTTCTAAGGACTACATAAGATTACTTTTGTTTTGTTGCATATTCAAAATAAACTAAACTAAAAAAAAACCCCCATCAGAATCCAGACAGGTGTACGACAGTAAATGCATGTGAAGGAGATTCAACAAATACAATCACAGCTATTCTAAACAGTAAATCTAAATGTAACAGTGGTGAAATAATGTGACTTAACTAGAAATGTTCAGTAATTGTTCGGGTATGGTACAATAAATAAATATTAAATACATCCAGGAATGAATGAACTTGATCTTTAACCCTCCGTTATCCGGTGTGCGCCTTTTAGGCACACTTTGCACTTCGTGTTAAAAAACTTGATATTATTTTTCACAATTTAAATAAGGTTAGAATTCAAAGTTGTTCATTTTGCACATTGTAAACAAAAGAAAATTACAAGACTAGCATCTGTCTCCCAAGTGTGCCTAAAACGCACTGTTTCTTCCATTTGACATGTATGATTAGGGCTGACCTGGATTTACAAAAATAATATCAAATTAGAGCAGAAAAATAAAACAATATATAATATTTAATAGTTTGATTTATAGGTGTGCATTTTACGCACACTTGGTGACAATGCTAGTATTTTTGAACATTTGACCTAGTGCCAAAAATAATAATGCAAATTAACCAGTGTTGGAGTTAATCACTGACATATGCCAGGCTGCAAAAGTCAAATAACATGTGATCCACTTTTTATGTAGTATATTGAAAAAAAAACAATTTTTTTTTGTGTTTTTTGCATCCAAAAAAAAATGTTTGTTTACATTACAAACACGGCATTTAAAAAGTTAAAAAAATGCGATAATTATGGAGTATTTGGTATTTTTATTTACGGCTCAAGTTGATGAAATAGAAAAAAGTGTAAAGAATTAAAAACAAACTGCATGAAAAATTGTTTTGACATTATTCCACATGTGTGCCAAAAAGGCACACTTGGTGCTTAGTAAGGGCCTTGCTGGACAGGATACCAGAGGGTTAGCCCCATCAGCCCACCCGCGGGCCGAAAAAATATATTAATATTCATCTACTATAAAAATATAATAAATCAGGACAATGAATGTTTTTTTCAACTTTTGCTCAAAGTTTAGACCCTAATGTTAATAAAAGTACATCAAAAGTGTATTTTAGTGCAAACTTTAATGTTCAAACATGATTTTTAATCTTTGTTGGGGTGAAATATACGCTATTACAAATCTCCGACACGAACAATTAATTTATGCATATCATCGTCAATCCAGCTGAAAAAAAAACAGGCGAGGATAAAAAAATTCCAAATTTCTCTTTTAGTTTGTTACAGTTTACTCAGGCATAGTAATAGATACAATATTTTAGACAATGGGAAAAGATTCTGTGAGGTCTCTAAATGTCCATAGAAACCAAGAACATCCATATGAACCTTATTATTGTGAAGTAATTCTTCATTTACTTTGGGTATGTTCTTTTTAGACATTTCTCCCCTGAAAATATGGTCAGGGTTAAACAGGTTAACTAGAAATGTTCAATAATTGTTCAGCAATGGTACAGTAAATAAATATTAAATACATCCAGTGAGTGATTAACTTGATCTTTAAACATTCTCTGTAATTATATTGGTTTATCTGTAGCTTTTGTGGTGTATTTAAGTGCTGTAAGGCAAAACACACACACACAATTACACAAAAAAAAGCGCAAAAATTATGCAAATTCAATGTGGAGGTCAAAGGTTTGGAACTGTGAAGTTGTTATTCGTACACACAGCCAAATAACTCTTTGTACAAAATGTCCTCATCATAAATGTATGAAACTCTGAACACACACACTTCCTTCAGCCCTGAATAATGAAGCTGATAAAGTGTCAAGGACCTGTCAGTGCTCAGTGAAACGTCGCCTCACGTGTTATTTCAAACACTTTTGTGCCACTGGTTTCTTTGTGCCTAAATACATCAGGGTCGTTGTGGAGCGACACTATTATTCCAGCCTTTTATTATACTTCATTAAAAAACCAAAGGCCAAACTGGAGATGTTGTTTCATCCATTTCTGGACAGAGAATCACGGTGGCTTCAGCCAAAAGGAGGTTAACAAAGACAGGAAGATTAAATAATACATTCATCACATTCTGCGAGGCCGGGGGCCAAGTTCATGTCAAATCCATAACAAGCAAGTATCCTCGGCCCAGCTCATTTCCCCACATGCACGTCACACACTGCTGGAAATCTACGTAGAGGATGATTGATCTTACTGGTGCTTCCTTTCTCACAAGCTCACAAACAGAGCCGCCGTATCACACGCAGCACCGCAAAACAACCTCCCCAAGCCCCCCCCCCCCCCCCCCCCCCAGCCCCATAAAACAAAATAATAAACTCGCTGCCTGCCAAATAATCCTCGTACCTTTGTGTGTGCAGATGCTTTTGTGTGTGCCGCCCTGCGCTAAATGCTCTGTTATTTGCTTCCTTTCACTTGAACAGATGAAAATAACCTGTATGTGCAGTACGTGCTGTTTCCAGTCAGGATGTGAAGGGAAGAAGTGAAGAAAATGAAACTTATGACTGACAGCTATTTAGATCTTCAATTCATGCAGAGTTTTTCTTTCATATATTACTGTTTCCACTCACACAGCAATAAGATATTCTTAATGAAGGGGAAAAAACATACCACAGTACTATATAAGATTTCTATTTTATGTTTACAGAAGTGTAGACTTATTTATTAACTATATTTCACTAATAGAAGACCCACTGTCCACATTTGGGGACAAGAGTTTCACAACTTTATACAAAAAAAAAGAAAAGAAAACTGTCCACCACAAAGGACATTCCATAAAAAATTTTAAAAACTGCATCTGAAAAAACTGTTTAATCATGTTTTCAATATAGGCACTTATTTAACAAAAAAAACAAAGTTTGTACTTTGCTGACACTTCCTGGGTCTTAGGAGGTTAAAGGAACATTGTTTGTTATACTTTTAGTACATTTTAAAATAATGCTGGCGTTTTATATGTATGCTCCTATCAGTTTTAAGTATGTTTTTAGTTCTGACTTTCATTATGTTTATGTATATTTTTAGTGTGAATGTATGTATGGCTGTGATTTCCATTTGTGGACCAATGTTATAGTAGTTTTAAATTTTTCATTATAGTTTAGTTTTATTTTCGTTTTGACTTTTTTTCCTCTAATTCAGTTAGTTTTAATTAGTTTTTAGAGCAGGTTTGCTAGTTTTCATTAGTTTTAGTTATTTTCTAAATGCTTAGTTTTAGTTTAGTTTTATTTTTTTTATATTTTTATCTTCTTCGCTGTCAAATTCAAATAAATCCCAGACAGGACTCTGCTGCTTTCTCCCAAGTTTAGTCTCCATGTTTCCAGGTAAAGTGGGGACCAGAAGACGACTGGAAAACCACAAGTGACCACAGGTGACGGACCATTAAATATCATATGGTGACGGCAGCTAAAATTGCTTGAGCGAAATAAATCGATTTTATATCAATCTGACATTGGCCAATCGAAAACGAAGGGAATTTTATACGCAATTTTTATACGTTTTAGTTAGTTTTGTAAACACACAATACAGTTTCAGTTAGTTATTGTTTTCTTCTTTAATTATAGTTTTTATTTATTTCAGTTAACGAAAATGTTTTTACAATTCTAGTTTTCGTCATTTCGTTAGTTTTCGCTAACGATAATAACCTTGTCCAGGACACTCCTGAAAAAGATACTTTTAATCTCAATGAGCTTTTTTCCTGGTTGAATAAAGGTTAAAAAAAAAAAAAAATTCAGAATCATATTTATTCACCAAGTACTTAACCCTTTACTGGGAAAGTGACTATTTTTGGTAATTTCTGCAAACATTACAAAACAATGATAGCAATATTTACAGTAAGAACAGGTCCAATGTGTCTACAGGGTCTGTAAGGTCCACCTCTGCATGAACAGTGAGTGTACCTGCTTTGTTAGGTACCATGAAGTAATGGTACTAATGTAAGGAATGATGTTCAAAGGGAGAATGTGGACAGGGGTCTGGATCCACACATATGATGTTGTAACATTAATAAAAGTGATGTTCTAATGTTCTAAAATACATGTTCCTTTCACGTGTGTTTTCAAAACACTGTCTGCACATAACAATATGTTCACTTCACACATTCTTTATACTGAAATATTAATAAATGTATTGTGTAAATGTACATAACCAATAACACTTTATCATATACACTGAAAACATCAACTAACCAGCACTTGTCATTTATTTTCCAACTCATTTTAATGTCACAAATTTCAGGCGACCCCAGACATTCAAAACAGAGACTTTTTTAGGGGGCTAAATTAATTTGTTTTGGATCCTGTAATAGTTTTGCTATACTATGTGGCAAATAAACGTTAATTTTAGCCAACATTTAGGCTATATAATGGAAATTTTATTAGTAAGTTTTAATTTTTTAAATCAATTATCAGAAATTTCTGCCGACCCACAGACATTCAAAATGGAGACATTTTAATTGCCAAAATTAATTTGTTTTTGATCTTGTAATAGTTTTGCTATAATATGTTGCAAATAAACATTAATTTTAGGCAACATTTAGGCTATATAATGTAAATTTTTATTAGTAAGTTTAAGTTTTTTATCAGTTACTAGAAATTTCAGGCGACCCCATTTGAATTCCAGGTGACCCACGTGGGGTCCCGACCCCAAGGTTGAAAAACACTGTTATAGTATATAAGATTTAATACATTTAGTCTCTGAGGCAGGTCATCTATAAAAAAAAAAAAAAAAATCAAATGTGCAGTAAAAACAGTCGCTTTCATACTTTGTTTACAAGATAATCACAATGTAAATCTGATGTCTTCACGTTGGTTGTTTTGTCAAAAATTTTCACAGCAGACACAAGAAAAGCAGTGAATTCTCAAAAATGCTGCGAAAGTTTGGTGCTGTAGTGGAATTTCTTTATTATTACATACTCTGTGTTTGTTTTTCCTCTGATTGCCTAATTGTTTCATTGGCTGTTGCTTTAAACTTTAGAAATAAAGCATATGTCTCTGAAATGAATTGCAATATGAGTAAAATAATAATGCACTTAAATTACTCTCAATAAATGGCAATAAATGTTCTTTAACTGATTTATTTTTATTATCATTCTGTGGCATCTGTGAAATCCATCAAATATTCATTGCATTGTCTTTGTTAAAACGTCTGCACACACCTGTTGTTATAGCCTCAGAAGCTGAAACATCCCATCATTCAACCCATAGTCTAAGAAATCAAATATATCATTGTTCAGGCTTTAACACATCTTAAAAACACACATCTGTACGCAGTAAATTCCATTATTAGCTTTCCTGGAAGTAGTCATAGCGTCTCTGATGACTGTGATTGTCTACAAACAGGAAAACAGAGAGTTGTTTACTTCTCCTGATTATTACCGTGTTTATCCTGCCTCCAATTACAACTGCTGATGTGCAGATAAACATGATACACACGTATACTGTATGTCCATCGACAATGAGACAACGGAAGTCTGACACAATGTCAGAGCAGAGGGCAGTAAGTCATAATGTCAGCCTAAACTTCTTAAGAACCCGTGGAGATTGATTGTGACACGAGGGAAACTTTGAGAAGAAAAACTGACTCCCAGTGGATCCAGAACGGAACTACATTTACATTTACAGCACAACAGTGGAAGCCTGTCCTGTTGGGGTCTCAGCTGTTCTGTCTGACATATTGGAATTCCACACCATAATAAATATGTATATAGTTGTTCGAGTTTTATCACTATTATTGTTTTATATTGTTTGTCTTTGCATAATTTTTCTTGCACTTTTTTCTGTTGCTGCCTTGACCATTGAATTTTCCTATTGTGGGATCAATAAAGTCTAATCTAATCTAATCTAATCTAATCTAATAAAACCTAGTCTAATCTAATAATCTAAAAATCTAATAATCTAATCTAATTTAATTTAATCTAATTTAATAATAATTAATCTAATCTAATGTAGCAGCCCTTGGCATCAATGAAATGGCGTAGAGTTCGACTGGTGCAAATCTTTATTTCATCATCACGCACCGTGAAACTAAAACACAAACATTTGTACATAAGTTATTTTACAAAGTTTACTTGGGTTACATTTTCTTTAAAAACACAGACATTACAACAGAACATATTACTCATATTTAAAATTGTAGTTTAATACACACATTTCAAACAAAAGACCAAAACATGCCACTACAATTAATTAACACATACCTTGCTCCGCCTACCAAGGGTGCAAACTCCTCACTCATCCAGTGTGTAACAGGTATGCGAACCAAACTGCACTTTAACAACAAAAAAAACAATCCATTCCACATGACTGTCAAGCTTGATATTTGTTCAAAATAATGTGTCAAACAAATCAAACTCAAATGTTCTTTGTGCTCACCTCACTTCTTTGTTCAGCACAGTCCTCTGCTCTGTGTGGCAACCCAAATGCATGTGGCAAAACAGGTGCGTGGCAATCAGCCTCATTATATCCCAAAAGGAGGTGCGGCAACAATAAACCAAAATGGGAAGAAAATCCAACAGAAACCAAAAATAAATAAAAAATTAATAAATAAATAAAAAAGAAGAAGAAAAATCTAAATAATAAACCTATCAACTGGCCACTAAGATCTAATATAATATAATGTAATATAACATATAATATAATGTAACCTAATAAAACCTAGTCTAATCTAATAATCTAATCTAATCTAATCTAAACAAATCTAATCTAATCTAAAAATATAATTTAATAATCTAATTTAATTTAATCTAATTTAATAATTAATCTAATCTGATAATCTAATGTAATCTAATCTAATAATCTAATGTAATGTGATCTAGTAATCTAATTTAATTTAATATATCTAATAATATATTCTAACCTAATTTAATATAATTTAATATAATATAATCCAATTTAATCTTATCTAATCTGATCTGATCTAATAATCTAGTCTATATTCTTCTAATTAATCTTATCTAATCTGCTTTTATCTAATTTAATCTACTCTAATAATCTAATCTAATTTAATTTAATCTAATCTAATTTAATTAATAATCTAGTCTCATTTCATTTCATTTTATCTAATCTAATCTTATCTAATAATATAATTTAATATAATCTAATAATCTAATCTAACCTAATTTAATGTAATTTAATCTAATCTAATCTAATTTAATCGACTCTAATCTAATCTGATCTAATAATCTTGTCTAATTTCATCTAATTAATCTAATCTACTCTAATAATCTAATCTAATTTAATTTAATGTAGTCTAATTAATAATCTAGTCTAATTGAATTTAATTTAATCTCATTTTATCTAATAATCTAATCTAATCTATAAATGAGATGGTGTAGAGCAGATATTATAATCCAAACATCAACACCGATACTAAATTTCCAATGACATGTTCCATTATGAGCGCAGAAAGTTTTCTTAATTCTCTGTGATTTAAGTGAAAGTCAGCTGGAAGGGTTTTCATGTAACGTTAATGAGCAGAAGGCCCATTTCTGTTATGGAAACTTGTGGTACGTTTTTATAGTTTGTAGTTTTTGTAAAAGGTCAAAAATGTTAAAAAAAAAAAAAAAAAAGACTTGATTGGAATTGCAGAGAGCTCCTGAAACATGACTCCAGGATCAACAGACGAGGAAAAGAGGGAGATTTAAAGGGTGAGCAGACGTGTATGCTGACTGGATGACTTTTCTGCTCGCTTTTTCCTTTTTTTTTTTTTTTTTTTTTAAATGCTTTGAGACACCTGACTGCAGCGCTGCCTGGTGTTCTTGATGTGGAAAAAAAAAAAAAGGTGAAAGGTGAATTCCACATTTTCTTACAATGACAAGCCTTATTTTTTCCTTCCTTAAAACAATAAAAAAAAGAAAAAAAGCCTGTTTTTCTGTAGGTTTTGTGTGACTCAGCCGTTCCTTCTCTTCTCTCTGCACTCGTCCAAACTGAAGCCCCCCCGCTATGCAGAGGACGGAGGCAGCTGTGTGTGGCCCTCTGTCCTTACTGGGCTGAACAACTGGTTAATTAGGCTGGTGCATGGGGAGGGAGGAGGGGGATGATGGGAGGAGGCGTGGGACATTCAGATATTGTAGTACTTGACTTATGTTTGGACACTAAATTCAATACAAGTTCATTAACACACATTATGCTGGTATTAAAAATTGATCTTCATTCATTGAACTGAAATTACAAGATATGCAATGCAAGCTTTTGTTTTTTTGCAAAACTGATTATTATTAGTACAAATTTTACTGCTTATTCTAAAAACAACATATTTTTACTAGGCTGGACATGATAAGTGATGTGAAATTTTATTTTAAATGCAGAATTGGCTACAAAATTTATGTTGCTTGTTGCAGTTTGTTGCTGTTATTTATTCTTATATGAGGCCGATTGTTATAGATTTTTATTTATTTATTTATTTATTTATTTTTAATTTTTTTTTTTTTTTTTGGATTTTGTATACAGCTGGTCCTGCGTACAAATTTCATTTCATGTATAAGCATGCAAATGGAAATAAATTGAACCTTGAACCTACTTATTCACACTTTTTGGCCATCTAATTAAAGTAGTCTTCATTAAAAAATACAATTATGTCCCATTAAGTTGGAATAAAATCTATTATGTTTTAACCTCTTCTCATGAAACGATTGTAATGATGTGAATTATTTTTGATTCATAAAGTTTAACTGGGACTCAGTATGTAATCATTGCACCTGTTCAAAGGTGACTATCCAAAAAATAAATAAATAAATAAATAAAAACAAAAAACAAAACATAAATAATTAAAAAAAAAAAAAACAATAATAAAAAAATAAATAAAAATTAAAAAAACAAAACAAAGGTGATTATTGATGCGTATAAATCCTATAATGCACGTTCTGTGTCCGTCCCGTACGTGTCCCCGTGCACAATGGCACTAAGGGTACAATGCCGCTGTTGCACCACAGGAGGGCGTTTTAGCGTCACGGGTACAATGCCGCTAGTAGGAATAAAAAGAGGAATGTGTCTGAAAACAAAATTATTCCAACTTTATAGGCAACAGTGTAAATAAATAAATAACTGAGCACTTGATGTCCTCACTGAGGTCCACCATCTTTGAAACAGCATAAATTCAATTATACATATGTATGAATGATTTTTTTAAAAAAAAGCATCAGTGGTTCAGTGGATAGCCCTGTCACCTCACAACAAGAAGGTCCTGGGTTCTGGGACCTTTCTGGGTGGAGTTCGTATGTTCTCCCACCATCCAAAGACACGCGCTGATAGATTAACTGGTCAACCTGAAAAATTGCTCATAGAATGATCGGTTGTTCGTCTGTTTTTGTCGACTCTGCGATGAACTGACGACTTGTCCAGGGTGTACCATCGCCTTCAGTAGTTGGGGTAGGCTCCAGCAACGCCCATGAACCCGAGTGAGGATAAAGTGGGTTCAGAAGATGAATGAATGAGTGAATGAAAAAGTGTCGGTGTCTTTGTTGAAATGTCGTCTTATTTAGATGTCAGTCAGTTGAATTATCTGTGCATCCTAAGGACATTTAATATTACACTAATGTTCCAGTTTCCATGTGGCTGTACATACTTCAGTTAATTTCATGACTAGTTTTATGTGAATACAGCCTCCATTTTCCACTCCTTCTTGATATAAGTTGACTGTTACAGTACGTGCACTTTTCCAAAAACCTGTTGACATCCAAGTCATTCATAATGTTTCAGTAAAGTAAGTAGATGTTTCTCCTTAACAGAATGTGTGTTTTGGGACATGCTTTTCTACTGCACACTAACAACTGTTTATGATCAGTTTGTGCAGAACACACAGAGCTGATTGTTAAAAAAAAAAAAAAAAAAAAAAGGAAATAGAAATTATCGTTTTTGTCCCACAATGTAGGGAAATTTGCCTTGGGCTTGAAACATTTTATGCACGTGTAAAGAAAACTCTTGAAACCAGATTGATGAATAAAGACCCATTGATACTTTTATGTCAGTTCCCAAATGAAAATTTTTCTATATCTAATCATTCTTAAGTGATTTATCACCATTTATTTGTAATATTATCCTCTATATTTTGTATTTTATCACTATAAATCCGGTATTTTCCATTATTTCACTGACTGATCATGTGGGTCAGGGGTGTCAAACTCATTTTAGTTCCGGGGCCACATTCACCCCAATATGATCTCAAGTGGGCCAGACCACTGAAATAGTAACAGTGAAAAAAGTACAATTTAATTTTGATATTGTTTACATCTACACAGTTTGCTGAATAACATGAACAACTTGAAATATCTTAAGAAAAATAAGTGCCATTTTAACAATATTCAGCCTCAGTTGATCATTTATCATTTACATGTGCATTATAACTTACATTAAAATTACAAATACACAAGACATTTAGTAACAGGCAGCATATTAGTAAAATTGCACCTACTTCTTTTAAAACATTTCAGGTTGTTCATATTTGTTCAGGTTATTCATGTTTTGTTTTTTTTTTTGTAAAAGGATAGTTTGTTAAAACATTTGTACTTTTGTTACACTAAAACAAAGAGAACATTTGTAGTTGTCATTAATATAGGTTATTATGATAATATTTTACTGGTCTGACCCTCTTGAGATCTAATTGGTCTGTATGTGGAATCTGAATTAAAATGATTTTGATGCCATTGTTAATATCTTCAGTGTAATTTTTGCATTTCACAAATTCATGCCGTGGGCTGGACTGGACCCTTTGGCGGGCCGGATTTGGCCCCCGGGCCACATGTTGGACACCTGTGATGTAGATGTTCACAAAAGCTCAGATTAAAGTTGAGGGCTTTTGTATTAAAAACTGTCACTGATCCAACTCCATGGGTTTAACTGGTGAATCAATGTTGTAGAAGATGACAGTGTTTCCACGGTAACTACAGAGCCTCTACACAAATGGGTCATATCTGATAACCATGAAAAGATGACAAACTGTATTTTACACCAATTATTTACATGTATTGATACAACTGAAGAATCAACAGGTATTAAACTGTTTAGATCAGTAGATACTTTTGGTTGATGGTGGATGTTTGGGTCTTTATGCCAGTTGTTTTAATCAGCAAATGCTATATCCAGAATAAAGCTTGAACCGAACTATATCATATTCTGAGTAACAGTGAAACATCAATGTACGTTTAACCCTTTCATGCATACTGGTCACTCCAGTGGACAGCTATTCTCCAACTGTTCTCTTGTGTGTTCATGGGTTTGGTTGTTTTAGTTTCATATCAGCCAACACAGTGGACGCCTATGCATCATCCCATACACTGCAATCCATACTATTACTGTAATTTTGCTGTTCTTGATAAACCTGATCTGCACTAACATGCTTTAAATCAGTTGCTAATGGTTATTAGACTGTAATTAACAGTTTTCTTAATCAATTTTTTTTTGTTTTTTTGCATTTTATCACCATGAAATTAGTAATAACTAGTATTAGAGTATGTTAAAAGGTGAGAAAACATCAGATTAGCTGCATGAAATTTTTTTTTTGTTTCATAGTTTTTCTTCTTCCTACTCCTTTTCGAATGTAGATGAATGATTTTGGAATTTTGAATTTGCATGTATTCTGTAAATGCTCGAAATAAACAAAAAATGAATGAATGAATGAATAGTTTTCACAGAGTATATCACTTTTTGATGATGGGTTTTAAATACATGTTTCTTTGCTTCAAAAAATAAATGCATGGTGTCCAGCTGAGTGGATGTTTTTCTAACTAAATGAAAAACAGGTTCATAAAAAAAAAAAAAAAGTAACACTTTATTTGAAGGTCTAGTTTATAATGCATTAAGCGCACATTCATAAGACATTATAATGCATTTATAATGCATTATAAAAGTCATTACAACAGTTTATGATCATGTACAACAACTTATACCAAGGTTAATAAAGTATTATAAGTGTAAGCATCATGTATTATAAATTCAGCTTTCATTATGTTTTCTACATCCATACCAAAGTGACAACAGTGTTTGAAGGAAGCACCTCAAGTCCTGGGATATATAACACATTCTAACCATCGTAACTCTAGCCACTTATAAAGACACAGAGAACTGCTCTGACATGTAGTTTCTGAAACTGAATAATGCCTTAGAAACATCAATAATAAGTTACAGGAGGACTTTAAGAGCTTTTAGTAAAGGGACAACACTGTATAAGGTTATTAGCAATTGTATGATATTATAACACAAGTATGATGATGTATGAGCAGTATCTGCTGGCTCTAAGGAAAGTGTAAAAATTATACATCAAAGTGTTCTGAATAACTCTTTATTTTGCAAAAACAAAACAAAAAAAAACATTAAAAGAACACAGATAGTACATAGAAGTGTTACATGTTGCTTTGTACATAAATAAAAAATAATGTGGCAGCTCTAAATCTTTGTTAATTCAAACACATACCTTTTTTTTTTTTTTTTAATAAATATGAAATCCCTAAAATAGATGGGTATAGGGACCAGTGACAAAACCTAACAAAAGTTCCCCACCTAAAAAAATAAATTCCTTCATACTGCTTTGGTATGGATGTATAAAACAAAATGAAAGCTGAATTTATAATACATTATGCCTACACTTATAATACTTTATTAACCTTGGTATAAGTTGTTGTACATGATCATAAACTGTTGTAATGACTTTTATAATCTATTATAAATGCATAATAATGTCTAATGAATGTGCGCTTAATGCATTACAAACTAGACCTTCAAATAAAGTGTTACCAAAAAAAATTCAATCGCATTGTTTTTTTCATGCCTTAAAGACAAATAAAAACACTCAGGAAAACTATCTCGACTCAGGTTCTCATAATTCACGCATGAAAGGGTTAATATATTGAGTCGTCGCCGTCATCATCAAGTCTCAAGCACAAGTGGCTCGTTGCTTAAATGAAACACTAGCGAGTTATTTGCTGCCCTAATGAGCTCTAATAAAAAAGCAGGACCCATATAGCTGGATGACCACTTTCCCCTTCTCATCTTATCCCACACACACACACACACACACACACACACACTGCGTCTATACTTCACTGCATCTGCTGCTGCACAATCCCATCGGCTATCTGGTTACGTCCTGCCTGGCCAAGGGCTTGCATTAGTGGCGTAGGAGAGCTGTGAACAGGGAGTATCAGATGCTGTAATATGGAAATTCCTCTGTAATGCAGAGGCTGCGGGATTGTGCGATTACTTAATTCATTTAGCTGAGTAAATGTTACTGGTGTGCCAAAATGCACAGGGGATGGGGGTTAGCCTGTGTGTGTGTGTGGGAGGAGGAGAGTGTCTTACTGAGAGATGGTAGTCCTAAGTACGTTAACCTGTGTGTGAGTGTGTAATGGCATGCATGTGTGTTGTGGGTATGGGAGTACAAATGGGGCCTCAGTAACAACAGGTCAGGTTTAAGGCTCTAGTTTCATGCGTCCAGGGAGCAAACCATTAAGAAGGAGCGCTGAGCCCACCAGGCCCACACTGCAGGGTCCTCCACCTCCTCCTCCAGTACCCACATGACCTATCCCAGACGCTGATTTGTAGCTCCTGACACTTTAATTCATTGGAAAACACAAGTCAGGACCCAGGAGTTAAGTAAGTCCATTAACACTACGCAGAAGTAATGCTTTCCAGTGCGGTGCCAGCCCTGCCACCCAGCGTGATCAAGCATGGAGACCCAGTTATTTCACAGTGGGTGAAGGTTTCCTGGAAGTTCTACCTCTGAGGTTGCTGACAACATGATATAAAACTAAAGCATTGGTTATGACTCGATCGGAGGGATGCTCTCGCTCTGATGTGATCGGTAGCTTCGCCAACACAATAACATGTTACCACAGATACATCTAATATCAACATCAGAGCATTTCCGAATGAAAAATGTGTTTCATATTAACATTCCTAGATATGATGTAGTGCGTTGGGCTTTTGGTATTTTGAAGGAGTTGAATGAGGTTCAGTTTCTTTCATTAATCGTCAAAGTTTTTATGGTTCGGTTTAATCCAGGGGCGTCAAAGTCATTTTAGTTCAGTTCCATATTCAGCTAAATTTGATCTGCAGTGGGCCGGACCAGAAAAATAACAACAGAATAACCTATAAATAATGACAACTCCAAATTTTTGTCTTTGTTTTAGTGCAAAAAAAAAAAAAAAAAACTCATTAAATTATGAAAATACTTACTGTTATAAACTATCCCCAAAAAACTGAAATTTAAATTAAAAAACATAAGAAAATTTAGTGCAATTTTAACAATATTATTCCTCCACTTCTCATTTCTCCATGTGCATTATGGATCAGATCTACAAAGACACTAAACACTGTGGAACAGGCAGAAAAATTGTTAAAATTGCGCTTAATTTTCTTTACACATTTCAGGTTGTTCGTATTTGTTCAGGTTATTCACATTTTATTGTTACAGGATAGTTTGTAAATGTAAATATTTTCATAATTTAATGTTATTTTTTGCACTAAAACAAAGTTGTTAATTCTAGATTTTTTTTTTTTGGCTTAATTCAAGATTTTTTTTTATTAATTGAAGTTTTTTTTGTGGCTTAATTCAAGATTTTTTTTTTACTTAATTGAAGATTTTTTTTTTTTTTGCTTAATTGAAGATTTTTTGCTAAATTTGAGATTTTTTTGGGCTTAATTGAAGAGTTTTTTACTTAATTGAAGATTTTTTTTTTTTTTTGCTTAATTGAAGATTTATTTTTTTTTACTTAATTGAAGTTGTTAATTCTATAATTTTTTTTGGCTTAATTCAAGATTTTTTTACTTAATTGAAATTTTTATTTTTATTTTGCTTAGTTCAAGATTTTTTGCTAAATTTGAGATTTTTTTTTTTTTTTTTTTTTTTGGCTTAATTGAAGATTTTTTTTTTTTTTTACTTAATTGAAGTTGTTTTGTTTTTTTTTTTGCCTTAATTCAAGATTTTTTCCTTAATTCAAGCTAATTATTATTTTTTGCTTAATTCAATTCAAGACTGTGGAATTTTTGCACTTGGCAAAAACATCCCAGGGGCCGAACTGGACCCTTTGGCGGGCCTCATTTGGCCCCTGGGCCACATGTTTGACACCCCTGGTTTTGGCAGTGGCAGCACATGACTGGAGGAAGATACCAGGATGCGGTTTAATACAAGAAAAAATCTGCAAAAATGTGAACGACTCATGGATAGATAATAGATTCATTAATGGTTCACAAAGGCATTTATTACCTAAATTTAAAATGTCCCAATAAAAGTTGCGAACTTCCCTCTCTGGCGTGGATTTCATGTACTGTATCTGCCAACCGTCTCTGGGCTATTGAGGAAAGGCAGCAAAATAGTGGGTCCATAAAAGATTCATTTTATTGAAGTTGGACATATCCATGGTTTGCAGAAACATATAATGGTAACATTTTACCCTGGCAACTGATAATACTTTAGATATTCAGACAGGTCACAAAGCAGTAAAACACCCACAGAGTTTAACAGAGATTCTATGCACAAGAACTTATTCCTGTGTATATTTTACATATCATTACAGTTTATTACCTATTTGTAAATTAGATAGTAGAAATTAGTAGTCAAGCAGAAAAAAAAAATCATTCCATATGCACTTGTGTACGTATGAATGAAAATAACATCTCTGTTCTATTCTATTCCATTCTATTCTATTCTATTCTATTCTATTCTATTCTATTCTATTCTATTCTAGTATGTTATGTTATGTTGTGTTATTATATTATATTATATTATATTATATTATATTATATTATATTATATTATGTTGTATTATATCATATTTTTCAGAATACACTTGTAAACATGGCCAAGTTGCTTGTTTGATGTTGTGTCAAATTGCATTGCTGCAGGTTGATAAGACAGGTAAGTTTCACAATTCTCTGCATCAGGCAAATAAGAATGGTTTGTAAAAAATAAAATAAAATAAAATAAAATAAAATAAAATAAAATAAAATAAAATAAAATAAAATAAAATAAAATAAAATAATAATGAAACAGTGTCTGAGCTCAGAGTGACACAGTTGCTTTTGCCAAATAAAAGTCTTAATATAAAGTTAATTGAAAGGTTATCAAAAGAAGTTTCTAATTAATTGCCCTTCTTCTATTTGTTGATATACACAGCTGGATATTCAGATGTTTAATTTGCCTAAATGTAATAGATAGATATCGGTCTGGTAGATATTTGACTTGTCCTGTGTCTAAAAGTGCATATGCATCAACAATTGGCTTTGCTTAAGAAATATATTCTCAATATAATGCAGCCTTTATATTTTGACTTTAACAGTGATGAATTACAGTGTTCTAGTGGCAAAGATACAGCAAGCCATCGATTAGAACCAATGCGTTCATAAAACCACACTTTTCCTCCAAGTTGGAGCTAAAACTTCATTGCCAAACCTTTTTTTTTTTTTTTTTTTTTTTTATTTCACTGTCGTTACCTTTAAAAACTGAGAAATGAGCACTTGATCATCCATTCCTCTAGTGTCTGTCTATGTTTCCAGCTGAATATATAAAGTCAAAGATGCATTTTATCAGCTGTTGTATTCACTGTATCCATTATTTCCCCACTGACGTCTCAAAAAAATGATTTCATTGTCCTCTAATCCATTATATAGAACAGCGATGTCAGCTGAGCTGTAAATGACTCAAAGCGCAGCTGCTGGGGAATGGAAAACAGGGAGCCAAATTCAACTCAAGCAAAAATGGAAAAAGGTGGAGTCAAAAAGCTGTTAAAACTATCTGACAGATTCGATACGCTCTGCAATGTGGAACAGAATTATTAATTTGGGAACTGGGCCTGTTAAATCTATCATTCCATTATTCTAAGAGGAATCCAAAGGACATTTGCAGCCTCCAGTTCAGCGGCCAGTGAGCCCGATCTGTTGTTTTAACAGTTAAAAGTCGGTTTATCTTCCATTTTAAGACGAGGAAGTGTTACTTTACTCGGCGGTCTGCTGTCAGTTGGAAACTTTGAAACTTTGCAGTGCCACCCCATGGACACTCAGCTCACAGTAAATTCAGTGGAGTGGAGTGGGATTACAGCGTATTACAGTGTTTTAAAAGGCTCTTTACACATCACACTAACATGTCATTACCATCACTGTTTTCCTGCTTTAAAACAGCTCTTAACTCGGATTCTTCCTACAAATCAGCAGAGATGAGCTCACTCTTGGCTTTCCTGTCCTGCTCAGTTTTTCCTCATTATCACCGTATTTAAGTAAGCAGTCCGGATTACTTAACTGTTTTATTTCCCTTGAGAAAAACTGAGGTAGAAGAAGGTTTTTCTGTTTGTGATGAACATGTTGGAGTTTCTCTGCACAGACACTGATAACCAGAGGCAGATTCCTGATACAGTATCACAGACGTGTCAGACTCATTTTAGTTCAGTTCCATATTCAGCTAAATTTGATCTGCAGTGGGCCGGACCAGAAAAATAATAACATAATAACCTATAAATAATGACAACTCCAAATTTTTGTCTTTGTTTTAGTGTAAAAAAAAACATAAAATTATGAAAATACTTACTTTTATAAACTATCCAAAAAAAAAAAAAAAACATTAAAAACTGAAATTTAAATTAAAAAAACGTAAGAAAATTTAATGCAGTTTTAATAATATTATTCCTCAACTTATCATTTGTCCATGTGCATTGTGGATCAGATCTACAAAGACACTAAACACTGAGGAACAGGCAGAAAAATTGTTAAAATTGTGCTTAATTTGCTTTAGACATTTCAGGTTGTTCATATTTGTTCAGGTTATTCACATTGTATTGTTACAGGATAGTTTGTAAATGTAAATATTTTCGTAATTTAATGTTATTTTTTGCGCTAAAACAAAGAAAAAAATTAAGTTGTTGATTCTAGATTTTTTTTGGCTTAATTCAAGATTTTTTTTTTTTTACTTAATTGAGGATTTTTTTTATTTTTTTTTATTTTTTTGGCTTAATTTAAGATTTTTTTTACTTAATTGAAGATTTTTTTTTTTTTGGCTTAATTCAAGATTTTTTTTTAAGTTAACTGAAGACTTTTTTGGCTTAATTCAAGATTTTTTGCTAAATTTGACTTTTTTTTTTAAATCTTAATTGAAGATTTTTTTTACTCAATTGAAGAATTTTTTTTTGGCTTAATTGAAGATTTTTTTTTTTTTTTACTTAATTGAAGATTTTTTTTTTTTTTTTTTTTTTTTTTTGGCTTAATTCAAGATTTTTTTTTTTACTTAATTGAAGATTTTTTTTGGCTTAATTCAAGATTTTTTGCTAAATTTGACTTTTTTTTTTTTTTTTTTTACCTTAATTGAAGATTTTTTGTACTTAACTGAAGATTTTTTTTTTTTTTGGCTTAATTCAAGATTTTTTTTTAACTTAATTGAAGAATTTTTTTGGCTTAATTGAAGATTTTTTGCTGAATTTGAGATTTGTTTGGTTTAATGTAAGATTTTTTTACTTAATTGAAGATTTTTTTTTTTACTTGATCGAAGTTGTTTTTTTTTTTTTTTTTTTTTTTTCTGGCTTAATTCAAGATTTTTTCCTTAATTCAAGCTAAAAATTTTTTTTTTTTGCTTAATTCAATTCAAGACGGTGGAATTTTTGCACTTGGTAAAAACATCCCAGGGGCCGAACTGGAACCTTTGGTGGGCTGCATTTGGCCCCCAGGCCACATGTTTGACACCCCTGCAGTATGTGTTAGTGCTTTTGGCAAAAAAGCTGATATATTCCCTCCTCCTGCTTTAAACTGGGCAGAATATAAGTATTTTACGCCAACTGCTGTAATTACCATAATATTTCAGAACTTTTCCTCTCCTATATTTACATACCTCTATTCTCTGGATTAAACTACATGCCAATAACTGCAATAAAACATGTTATAGGTGTTTAAATACTTCAAAAATACCAATCTAATACATAAATAATAACTTGTTTGTATGAGGCTGACCTCTGCATGGATATCTGCCATAACTGTATGAATATGACTTTATCTGTTTGCCCGTGATACTTTCATTTTTACTCCATTTATTGATTTACTTGATCAACACAACCTAAAATGAGCCATAAAATCATGTTCATCTGTTACCCCGTCGCACTAAAACAGAAAAAATACAAATAAAAGACGTCAGTTACAAAACTAAAATATCAAAACATTACAATAAAATCCAAAAATATACAAGAAATAAATACACTAATAAGTTTTGTGACAAACTTGTCACAAAAGTGATTATTTATTTTATTTTATTGGTTTATTTAATAGGGACCATGCATATTTATGAACACTGTTGTATAGAAAATACACCAATGTAAATATGCCAGAATTAGTAAAAATTACTACTTTTCATCTGCAGTCCCTAGGCAGGTGACAGAACAAGACATAAACAGCCAACATTGATACAGTACTCACTCACTATACATAATAATAATAATAAAAAAACATATAATGATGACATAGACATCATCAAAACAAACAGACAAACAAATAAACAAAAAACAAATAGACATAGTATGATCACAGGTTCATTAGCCTATTCATTCACCTCTATACTTGCATCCAATTCAACAGAGAAAGTGTATGGGTATGACACTTTTCATTTTGATTAACAAAGCTCATATATTTTTTTCTTTATATAATATCATGATAAATCTGTTCATGTCAAATGATATTTATAATTACCACAACAATAATCTTGATGATTTCATGTTCTGGGTGAAAATTGGAGAAACCAGATGGTTGTTTGTGGTTTTAATCTTTTCTTCAGGGTTATAAAATGTATTATTTATCACTGTTTTTTGTTTTGTTTTGTTTTGTTTATATCAGAATATGCAGTTTAAAGAGTAAAATTATATAAAACCTATAAGTATTAAATCATCTTGTTTTACATTTGATGGCGCATACAAAAGAAACATAGACAAAAATAGATAGATAGATAGATAGATAGATAGATAGATAGATAGATAGATAGATAGATAGATAGATAGATAGATAGATAGATAGATAGATAGATAGATAGATAGATAGATAGATAGATAGATAGATAGATAGATAGATAGATAGATAGATAGATAGATAGATAGATAGATAGATAGATAGATAGATAGATAGATAGATAGATGTTAATATCATGCTTTATAAATTCTAAATAGTCTGACGTTAATATAAACATCTACTGTGAATAAAACATTTCATGAACTGGTAAAGCACATCTGAAAATCCTTTAACAACAGCATTTAAAAAAAGCTAAAAAATAAAATAAAAATCCCACACCAGTAAAATAGAAGGTGTAATAAATCTAATAAAAGCCTGTCAGTAAAAGTCCAGTGTTCACCTTCAGCCTGTCGGCGTCTTTTCCCTGTGTGTTGTGGTTCAGTTTGTGAGGTTGTGGGGTCTCACGGTAACGCCAGCGGGAATCACAGGGGGCACAGGAGCCTCGGAGGTCCTGGTTTTACAGCACAGCGGTCCACATTGTATACACCGGCCCCCGCTCGGACACGACTGGAGTTTGTCACTTGCAGATTTATATTCCTTTCTATTAAACCTCCTTTACAAGCCCACCGAGGATCCTGGAGATGTAGAGGAGGTAAGAAGTGAAAGGATAAAACAAGCGAGACTCCGGGAACAAAGTATAATCTGGTGACTGTGAAAGAGAGAAAGGAAGTGTGTGTCAGTGTCGAGTCTGAGCCTCACACTTCCACTGAACAGCACTTCAGTTAGTGTGTAACTCAATCACTCATGTAGTTTTATGTACAAGTGAAGAAAACATCCAACCTGTTCTGTTTAAAGAACTGTGAAATCTCTAAAAAGAGGCTTAAAACCATAAAGCCATACACTGTAAAAAATGACTGTAGAATTCACACCAAAAAGTTGTAAATTTGCAACATAAAAAAACTGTAAGTGACAATACAATGCAAAGTTGTTTATTTGAAAAGATTTTTGTGTTAACGATTGAATCAAATATAGCTGTAGTTTTTACAGGAAGAGTATGTGAACAAAACCAGATGTGTATGTAGAAATGATGTATTTCTATTGTTTTTAGAAAATAAAACTGTAAACTGAAAAACAATGTGGTGCCGTTTAAATAGCAAAGACCATAATGTTGAAATAACAGCCTATTTGCTTTATATATATATATACATATATATATAAAAGTCATAAAAAACTAAACATTTAACAATGTAACATTTTAAATTTGTAAATTAATGGGTTGGTAGAGTCGGTAGAGCGGCTCGTCCAATAACCAAAGGGTTGGTGGTTCCAATCCTGGCTCTGACTGTCCATATGTCCAAGTGTCCATGGAAGACACTGAACCTCAAACTGGTCTCAGTTGGACCTGGTGGATTTGGAAAGTGCTTTGGACACAATGAAGGTGGAGAAAATGTGCTAAATAAGTGCAGTCCGTTTACTAGATACATCTACATGTTTAAACTGTTAAACCTACATGTTTAAACTGTTAAATCTACATGTTTAAACTGTTAAATCTACATGTTTAAACTGTTAAATCTACATCTTACTCCATAAATATGTTTACAGTTGGATGTGTTTTTTACGGTATTGTTCTGGAAACCACAGCTGCCAGTTTTTTTTCAATAAAAACAACAGGACTTTTTTTACATTGTACTACTCAATTCCATAATTTCACTTTTATCTGCTGCCATTTTATACACCTATGTGTTTTATATATGTATGTGTGTAATTTCAATTGTGTTT
Organism: Sphaeramia orbicularis; assembly: GCF_902148855.1. Taxonomy (NCBI): domain Eukaryota; kingdom Metazoa; phylum Chordata; class Actinopteri; order Kurtiformes; family Apogonidae; genus Sphaeramia; species Sphaeramia orbicularis. Next base: position 32,915,779 of record NC_043979.1, on the reverse strand, counting down.
TATTTACCTTGAGTGTCCTGAAAGGCGCCTATAATTAAAATGTATCGTTATTATTATTATTATTATAAAAGCCCAGTGCTACTTCGTGGCAGCTCCCGAATTAATTTTTCTCTCTATTTAAACATTCTAAAATGACTTATCACCATTAATCCATTAATTATATTATCCTTTGCATTTTGCAGTTTTCACTGTAAATCATGTATTTTCCTATATTTTAGTTCCTATATTTAATTTAGAAGTTCATGAAAACTAAGTATTTTCAAGCGATTATATCAAAACAAAGAAAATTTGAAGAAAAAGGTGATTTTTTTGTTTTAAGATAAAACTGAAAGTCTCCAACCACTATCACTGATCAAACTTCATGGGTTTTACTGGTGAATCAGTGTTGTAGAAGAATATTATCCTATATATTTTCCATTTTTTTCAACAAAATTCATATATTTTCCTATATTTAATTCACTGATAGTGTAGACGTTCATAAAAGCTCAGATTAAAGTTGATTGTCATAATATCAGAAACTGAGAAAGATGAAGAAAACATGACTTTTTCGACAAAATATATCATTAACTGAACATAAAACAAGTATTTCCATCCACTATTCATGGGTTTTACTGGTGAATTAATGCTGTAGATGACAGTGTTTCCATGGTAACTACAGAGCCTCTTAACATCCAAATGGGTCATATCTGATGACCATGAACAGATGAATAACTGTTTTTTACATTAATTGTTTACAGATATTGATAGGATTAGTGGATCGACAGGTATTTAACAGTTTACATCAGTAGATAGTTTTGGTCACCAGTGGATGTTTGGGTCTTTATGGGTTAATAAATTTTTATTTTGTTTTTGTTTTTGTGCTAATTTTAAATTGCGCCTTGGATTAAAATGGAAAATAGTTTCATCCTACAACTTCACACTGAAGTTTATTGTCATTCGGCCATGTTTAAAAAAACAAACTGCATTTTACACCAATTATTTACATGTATTAATAGGATTAGTGGATCAACAGGTATTAAACAGTTTATATCAGTAGACAGTTTTGGTTGCCAGTGGATGTTTGGGTCTTTATGGGTTAAAACCATAAAGTACAGACAGTTTGTTTTCTGTAAAAACCTCCTGACACTCATTACTTTTGTTTTCATTTTCAGCACAAAACAGTTCAACAAAACTGCCAGATTTATAGCCCAGCACCACATTTTGCCGTCACTTACTTCAAAATTTAATAGCGCCTGAAATTTCACACATATTACACACTCATTTTTGCTTTGTATAAACATATAAAACATTTCCAAATAGATCAGGAAGAGCGTTAAACCCCCAGTTTAACACTAAGACAACATGATGTCCCTAGAAGCAGAAAACAGCAGGTTTTTATTCTAACACACATACGGAGACATGTGATTTTTATTTTCCACATAGTAAAATAAATGTAACGTGTTCTGATGAAGCCAGGCTAATAGGATGGTAGATGTTCGCTCATAATTACTCCTGCAAGTGGATGAAATATTTTCCCTGGATCCAAATCCGACTCTGTTACAGTTTTGATATCCAAATGAAGCTAAATTTATGTCATGTTCTGCGGAAAGGCTGAACCCAGAAGTATTCACATCCTCATAAAAATCACCCTGGAAGCTTTCACAATCCTGTTTTCCATCCTGTCCAATCATTTCTCAACGGTCCTGTTCATCTCTGTCACTGCACACCGACGAGAGGAGGAAGCCTCTTTCTTTCGCAACTGTACGCTCTCTTTTGGATTAACACGTTCATTTTTTTTCCTTCTCTTTTTTTTAGATTCAATACAAGTAAATATATCTGTACAGAGGGAGATTCCAAGTGAAGTGTTTTAACCCTCTGGTATCCGGGTGCACTTTTCAGGCACACTTTGCACTTCGTGTTCAAAAACTTCATGTTATTTTTCACAATTTAAATAAGGTTAGAATTCAAAAGTTGTTCATTTTTGCATGATCTTTAAAATTCTGGCCACCAACCAAAATGTGCACATTGTAAACAAAAGAAAATTACAAGACTAGCATCTGTCTCCCAAGTGTGCCTAAAAAGCTCCATTTCTTCCATTCTAACCACTGTTTTTGATCCAAAAGCCATTAAGGCATAAATCCTGCTTTTACTGATATCTGGGCTTCATTTGAGAGGTGAGAGTCTAAATTAATTTATTAACATTGTTAATGTTGCTGTTAATCATTGACATATGCCAGGCTGCAAAAATCAAATAATATGTAATCCAATTTTTATGTAGTATTTTTTTTTTTTTAAAAAAACATATTTTGTGTTTTTTGCATCAAAAAACGTAGTGACATCATGATGAAAAGAGATTGTTTAAAGGGTTAAAAAAATCTAAAATGAATGATTATTTGAGATGTATAATTAGGGCTGACCTTGGTTTACAAAAATAAAATCAAATTAGAACAGAAAAATAAATCAATTGATTTATAGGTGTGCCTTTTTGGCACACTTGGTGACAGATGCTAGTATTTTTGAACATTTGACCTAGTGCCAAAAATAATAATGCAAATTAAACAATGTTGGAGTTAATCATCGACATATGCCAGGATGAAAAAAATCAAATAATATGTGATCCACTTTTTATGTAGTATATTGAAAAAAATGTATTTTGTGTGTTTTTTGCATCCAAAAAAATGGTTTGTTTACATTACAAACACGGCATTTAAAGGGTTAAAAAATGTGACAATTATTGAGTATTTGGTATGTATATTTACGGCTCAAGTTTATGAAATTAAAAAAAGTGTAAAAGAATTAAAAACAAACTGTATGAACATTTTTTTGACATTATTCTGCAAGTGTGCCAAAAAGGCACACTTGGTGTTTAGTAAGGGCCTCATTGGACGGTATACTGGAGGGTTAATTCACTGTTTAGTGAAATTATGCAAAGAGAGGCAAAAAAAGTGGCTAAAGTGCCCTTAATATGCAGCTGTTTTCTATTTATTATGGTTATAGGCTGTTAGGTTGGTCTTTTTTTTAAGTATTTACATCATTTCTGTACCCTGCTAGACATGGGTAACCAGTTTGCCTCTTCTTTTTCCTTTTTTAACGTGGCCGGATGACAACAAACTTGAACTATAAGTAGTATGATGAAACTTTTTTCCATTTTAATCACAGATGCAACACAAGTTTAGCTCAAAAAACAGGTTATGATCATTCACAGACAAACAAAATAAAAATATTTTAACCCATAACAACCCAAACATCCACTGACAACCAAAACTATCTACTGATGTAAACTGTTAAATACCTGTCGATCCACTAATCCTATCAATACATGTAAACAATTGGTGTAAAATACAGTTTGTCATCTTTTCGTGGTCATCAGATATGGCCCATTTGGACATTCAGAGGCTCCGTAGTTACCGTGGAAACACCGTCATCTTCTACAACATTGATTCACCAGTAAAACCCATGGAGTTGGATCAATGACGGTGGATGGAAACTTTTGGTTTTATGTTGTTAATGATATATTTACTGAAAAAGTCACTTTTTTCTTCAAATTTTCTCACTTTTGATCTAAATACTGAGGTTTCATGAACATCTAAATTTAATATGGGAAATAAAATATAGGAAAATACATGATTTATAGTGAAACATGCAAAATATAAAGGATAATATTTTAGTAAATGGTGATAAATCATTTAAGAATGGTTAAAAAGAGAGAAAAATAAATTTGGGAACTGACACAAAAGCAGCACTGGGCTTTTATAATAATAATAATAATAATAATAATAATAATAATAATAATAAGAAGAAGAAGAAGAAGAAGAAGAAGACATTTTTTATAGGCACCTTTCAGGACACTCAAGGTAAATAAAACACAATTAAAATTACACACAAACATATAGAAAACACATAGGTAAATAAAATGGCAGCAGATAAAAGTGAAATTATGGAAATGAGTAGTATGGTTTTATGGTTTTAAGCCTCTTTTTAGAGATTTCACTTTTCTTTAAACAACATAGGTTGGATGTGTAGATGTTAGAAAAATACATGATTTACGGTGAAAAACGCAAAATAAAAAGGATTATAATTTAATAAATGGTGATGAGTCATTTAAGAATGGTTAAATAGAGAGAAAAATTAATTTGGGAGCTGACGTGTAAGTAGCACTGGGCCTATAGTACCCCTCTATTTAAACAGGAAAATAGTGAAATATTTTTTAAAAAGAAAAAAAAATACACACTTTGATGAGCTTACACTTCCATTATTTCCCATAAATCTGACACTGTTGCTTTTGTCTGTCACATGATAGAAGCTAAAACCAGTTTTACCCATGTTGCATTGCTACATTTGTGCACAAGAGGGCGTTGTGTCTCTTCCTAAACTAATAATCGCTGCCAAACACTCAGTCACAGGCCTGTTGTTGGCGTCTCTGTGCAGGAGATTAATGAGAGTTGTATAAATTCACAATGCATCACCGCTGCCTATGTAAAGAGCTGGACCTGAGCTGCGTGCATATAGACTGGATCTGTACTGAGCATATGGAAGGGAGGTGTGTCGCCATCTCTTCCTCTTCTGTTCCTTTCACTCCTTCAGCCTCCTCTGTCCTTCCTTTTGAAACCAGCCACCTGCATTATGACAAAAATCTGCATCCCCCTGTATCCAAAGGGCAGGCTCGTCGCTGTGAAGTCTGCAGCTACAGTCAGACAGACTTTGTTTTTTTTGTTTTTTTATCTGCATCAAAACAGGCGGGTTGTGAAAGAACAGCATGGGAGATGCGTTTCACAAAGCTCATACTGCCATCCCAGTCACATCAGACATGTTTCCTCAGATTCCTGCAGGCTTTCGGCCTCAACGATTCCAATGCACCACAACGCTCTGATCTGAGGCTGCGCTGAAGTGAACTGAAGAGAAAAAAACAAAACAAAAACAAACACCACAACCGGCCTGCGTTTGTGCAAAGAACTTTGAAGTATCTAACAAGGCAAGTAGTGACACACAACTGTGTACAGTGTCGCCTGTAAAAAGGGAAAATCAGACTCACTACTTTTACGTCTGAAGAAACAGCACAAAAATACAACAAAACTATCCATTGAATTGCCCAACACCATGGTCTATTATTATTTATTATAAATTATACCAAGCTTCAACTTTCACATGTGATTTTTTTTTTTTTGCTTTGCTGTGAGGGTTTTGGTTGTTGTTGGCCTCTAAAATGCATTAAAACTATGTTCATATTGACACCTCTAATGCACAGCAGAAGGATTCGCTGCAAAAATCGAAATCTTACCAAGTGTATTTTTCTCATTTCTACTCAAAATATCTCATCACACTTAAAACTAGAAAAGTAAAAGATATGCATATGAGTGATTGGACTAAAAATACTCTAAAAATCTGGCAGAAATTAAGACAGTCATCCAAGTTACCTAGAGAAATTTCAGTTCTATCAAATATTTCTCTTTCATAAGGTTTTGAGCCCGTTATGCTAGACTCAGGCTTTGGGAAATGGTCTAACTTTGGGCTCAGTAAAGTGCACACTATGATAAAAGATAGTTGTTTGAAATCCTTTGCAGTTAAGGGATTAATTTCAGTTTCCCAATACAGATTTTTTCAGGTATCTTCAGCTGAGGAGCTTTTTGATAAAACATAAAGAGTGGAAGAAAGTCCTGAATCCATTTTCAGTCGAAAAACTATTGGTAAAAATCCAACAAGGGAACAGACTTCCAAAAGCAATTAGCAGGTTTTACCAAGCACTCTCAAATTTTACAATTAATAATACTTCTAACACAAAATGTAGATGGGAATTGGAAATGAATACACACATACCAGATGAGGTGTGGGCAGATATATGCTCTGAAGCCCATATGGTCACTAGTTCTAGTTCATGGAGAGAGTTCAAATGGAAAATTGTCACAAGATTTTTTAGGACACTGGAGTTAATTTCAGAAATGAATCCCCTGAATCCTAATACCTGTTGGTGAAATTGTGGGGCTCACTTGGGGAACCATACCCACATATTCTGGACGTGTCCTCAGATCAGACCTTTCTGGGATGATATATTTGCCGCTGTGACCACAGTTTTCAACCAAACATTTTCTAAAGATTTAAAGTTTGCCATTTTAGGTGTAATCCCAGAAAGTTTAGAGGGAAATAACCAAAAATACCTCTTGCAAATTTTACTAACAGCAGCCATCAAATGCATCACTATCAAGTGGTTGAAACCTGAACCTCCAACATATAACTTTTGGATTGAGAAAGTGAAGGAAATCTATCAGATGGAGCAAATTACATATGTACTTAGAATTCAGGGAGAGATATTTACAAAGAGATGGAGTCCCATGATTAAGTTTTTAATGCAATAAGTATGTATGTATGTATTTATTCATTTATGTATGTATGTATGTATGTATGTATGTATGTATTTATGTATGTATGTATGTATGTATGTATGTATGTATTTATGTATGTATGTATGTATTTATGTATGTATGTATGTATGTATGTATGTATGTATGTATGTATGTATGTATGTATGCATGCATGCATGCATGTATGTATGTATGTATGTATTTATTTATTTATTCATGTATGTATGTATTTATTTATTCATTTATGTATGTATGTATGTATGTATGTATGTATGTATGTATGTATGTATGTATGCATGTATGTATGTATGCATGCATGCATGCATGCATGCATGTATGCATGTATGTATGTATGTATGTATGTACGTATGTACGTATGTATGTATGTATGTATTTATGTATGTATGTATGTATGTATGTATGTATGTATGTATTTATGTATGTATGTATGTATTTATGTATGTATGTATGTATGTATGTAAGCATGCATGTATGTATGTATGTATGTACGTATGTATGTATGTATGTATGTATGTATGTATGTATGTATGTATGTATGCATGCATGTATGTATGCATGTATGTATGTATGCATGTATGTATGTATGTATTTATGTATGTATGTATGTATGTATGCATGCATGTATGTATGTATGTATGTATGTATGTATGTATTTATTTATTTATTCATTGATGTATGTATGTATGTATGTATGTATGTATGTATTTATTCATTAATGTATGTATTTATTCATTAATGTATGTATGTATGTATTTATTTATTTATTCATTGATGTATGTATGTATGTATGTATGTATGTATTTATTTATTCATTGATGTATGTATGTATGTATGTATGTATGTATGTATGTATGTATGTATTTATTTATTTATTTATTTATTTATTATAAATTACTAGAAACTTCAGGTGACCCCATTTGAATTCCAGGTGACCCCACGTGGGGTCCCGACCCCAAGGTTGAAACACAGTCTTACACCTTTAATTGACGCTCAGGTTGCCATTACTACTGAAAACAGTGCAGGTAGTGTAGCATCAGCATGGGAGACGTGTTCGTCTAAGCCCACGCTGTCATCTGAGTCACATCGGACATGTTTCCCCTGATTCCCGCAGAGTCTCGGCCTCCATCCCATCGCGATCTGTAGACTGTGCTGAATCACCGCGCGGCTAAAGATAGATCCTCATTTGCAACAACAGCATGGGTGAAGCAGTGCAGGATAAAGGTGAAGAAGAAGTCACGCAGAGGAGTAAAAAGTTTAACAGTCTGTTTTGCAAAGCAGAACAGGCAGGCATATGGCCGCCCTGTCCTCCCACCTCAGGCCTCCAGAGATGTGGTGTTTGTCAGAGTAATAAAGCTGTCCCATAACCCCCCCCCTAACCTCTGTCATATTCATGATCCAGCTTCAGCGCAAAGTTTGGACCTCATTTGATAAGTGTTAGACCTGAGTCTGTTCCCAGGCCTAACCATAACAAGGACATTGTCTACCTGGGTTACCATGGATCGAGCTAGTCCAGACTCCCCCGGCTTGTTAAAACACACTCGTCATTGGACAAACCCAGGCGTTGGTGGAGAATCATCCCCTTCTGTTTACTGATGTCACAGGCTGGACGGAGCCCATAATAGGCAATGGCTCATCTCAACATTACAACCTGTTTAGAAAGCAGGTGAAAAATGACACTTTTATTGCGCATCGCAGCGTCCCTCCGTCCTGCCGTGGCCTGTCCTGGTCCTGGTCCTGGTCCTGGTCCTGTCAGATCAGTGGAGCGCTCCTGGGATAAAATAAGAAGACAGCAAGGGAGAAAACACAAATCAGTAACAGAGGGGGTGGATATGTGGACAATGACAGCTTTAATGCAGGATCTCATAAACAGAGCAGAACTGAGGCCGCATACAAATCCAGACAGAGAGGAAGAGACTGCAGGACTGATGATTCACACACTCACACACACACACACCGGTCAAGTTGTGCTTTAATTCAACACCAACACAAATAAAAGTGACAGAAAACACAACAGCGAACCACAACAAACAGACACTACATCATCATACAGCCTTCAGTCTGTCTGTACGTCCACCGTCTGTCTGTCTGCAGTTTGTTGCCAGTTATGTGGTGCAGGAGTAGCTTTTACTTTTTCATTTTGCCTCATTTAGATATGACAAGGTTCAAGGTTTGAGTTGCATTTTAGTGACATTAAAGGCAAAAATTCAAGTTCTTGGTTATGGACTGAAAATATATCAGTTTAGGGTCAAATTTTCTCAGGAATCTGAAATCATTTATGCAAAATCTTTTGTGGTTTTCAAATCACTGAGCCTTTACCGACACAAGGTTGAAACAAAAAAACATGAAATTTCGCCTCCGCACTACTTGATTTAACCATTTAACCCTTTCATGCATGAATAATGAAAACCTTAATCAAGATTTATTTCCTGAGTGTTTTTATTCCTCTTTAGTCATGTTAAAAAAAAAAAAAAGAAAAAAAAAAAGTGACACTTAAAATAAGACATAATCACCTAAAGAGTAACTTTTCAGTGAGATATAAGAACTTATTTTGAGACAATAGATCTTGAAAATCTTATTTCAAGAAATCTTACTGAGATAATTTTCACTCGTTCTATTGGCAGATTTTTTTTATTTTTTTTTGCTTGAATCAAGCAAAAAAATAAAAATCTTGAATTAAGTTAAAAAAAAAAATCTGCCAATTAAACAAGTGAAAATGGTAGATTTCTTGAAATAAGATTTTCAAAATCTATTGTCTCAAAATAAGTTCTTATATCTCACTGAAAAGTTACTCTTTAGGTGATTATGTCTTATTTTAAGTATGATGAGATACTTGGACTAGAAATGAAAAAAATACACTTGGAAAGATTTTGATTTTTGCAGTGTAGAGAGTGCCTTGGAGTTTTCTTCCTGTTTGTCATCTACTTTATGAATCCCTTTTTCCAAAGAGCACCTTGAACAAACTATAATATAATATAATATACAATATATATATTCAAGAATAAGTACAATTTTCAAATAACTTTAATAAAGTTTCAGCAGCAACTGAGAGTAATTTACCTGACTTTAACCCTTTCATGCATGAATTATGAGAATCAAGATTTTTTTTTTTTTTCCTGAGTGTTTTTATTCCTATTTAGGCATGAAAAAAACGTGCCTAAAGAAAATTTTCTTATGAACCTTTTTTTCATGGAGCTGCAAAAATGTCCACTCAGCTGGACACCATGTGTTTAATTTCTGAAGCAAAGAAACATGTCTTTACTTATATTTTGTGTGAAAACTATGAAATAAAAACATTTTTAATGCTTATTTTAGGTCATTCATTTCTCAGACAGGGGTAGTTGTTTGTTTACCTGCTTTACTAGTTTTTCTGATAAATGAATTACCTACAATAATTACATGTGGAAGACATGATGAACCTTTAGCAGACATTTTTAATGCTACTAATCTGAAGTTTTCTCACATTTTAACACTCTAATACCAGTCATTATTATCTTCATGGAGATAATATGCAAAAAAACCCTGACAACTTTTGTTTAAAAAACTGTTAATTACAGACTGATAATAATAACACGCACTTCATGTACACTCAAACATGTTAGTGCAGATCAGGTTTATCCAGAACAGTAAAGTTACAGTAATGGTCTGAGTGTCAGTGTATGGGATGATGTACAGGGGTTGGACAAAATAATGGAAACACCTTAAAAAAATCAACAAAATATAATTTAATATGGTGTAGGTCCACCTTTTGCGGCAATTACAGCCTTAATTCTCCGAGGTATTGATTCATACAACTTGTGAATTGTTTCCAAAGGAATTTTAAGCCATTCTTCAGTAAGAATACCCTCCAACTCTTTTAGAGACGATGGCGGTGGAAATCGACGTCTTACTTGAATCTCTAAAACTGACCATAAATGCTCAATAATGTTGAGGTCTGGGGACTGTGCCGGCCATACGAGATGCTCAACTTCATTAGAATGTTCCTCATGCCATTCTTTAACAATTCTAGCTGTATGGATTGGGGCATTATCATCTTGAGGTGAAGGTGTTTCCATTATTTTGTCCAACCCCTGTATAAGTGTCCACTGTGTTGGCTGATATGGAACTAAAACAATAAAACCTGTGAATATATGAGAACAACTGTAGAATAACTGTCCACCATAGTGACCGCTGTGCATGAAAAGGTTAACAGCAGCAAACAACTACTTGCTTATTATTTAAAGATGAAGTGATAATGATGAATAATCTGATCAGTCTCCTCTGAAAAATGGATTTGGTTTAGTCTGAAATCACAAACTTGTAGCATTTTAACAGCCACCAGTGACCAGAACCATCTACTGATCTAAAATGCTTAATAACTCCTCAACCACTAATCCTATCAATACCTGTACATAAATCACAAAGTTTGTCAGCTTTTCGATCACATCAAATGTCTTTTGTTTTTTTGCCACACAGAGGCTCTGTGGTGAACATGGATTCAACCTCATCTTCTGCAAAATTGATTTACCCGTGAAATTCATTTATTTTGTCATATAGCAGTGATTGTAGGCACATGGCTTTATGTTCAGTTAATGATTTACTTTACTGAAAATTCCCTTCTTTACTTTTTTCTGCTCTGATAACCTTTGAATTTACTCCGAGCTTTTATGAACATTTATGAAGGTCAGCGGATTACATGTAACAAAATACCTGCTTTTCACTGAAAAATGTAAAAATCCAGAGGTTAATATGATGATAAATGGTGATAGATAACTTAAAGGTTGGCTGAAAGGATACATTGATAGGAAAGACTCATTTGAAAGGTGCTCCAAAAATAGTTGAAGGTTTAAGTCATAGAATATCTGCAGCCTGAACCATGTTAATCATCTGTTTCATTTGCCTCCATGGACTGTTATCCATGTACCGTCTGTTTCTGCACATCATACTTGTTCATTTGTACATACAATTAATATGAAAAAAAAAACTGGTAATCAAAGACATCTCTAATAGAGCCTTTTTACTGCTAACATAAAACATGCCTACTTTTTTTTTTTTTTTTTCTAATGCATTTTAAATACTCAGTTTTTTTACTATCCCATCATAGTCCGCTGTGACACTGACACAAGAGCATACATTTGGCATCAGCCTCAGTCCAGACTCAGAGAGTAAACAAAACTGTCAATACATAATAATGAAAATGCAATAAAATCTGGTGCCAAAGAAAACATTACTGTCAAAACGACTGATAAGACAGTGTAGTGAATTCAGAAATACATTGTAAAATTGTGAGTGTTTGGACAGCGGCATGAAATAAGCATTTTCTTTGAAGCCACTTGTCTTAAGTTGTATCTAAAATATTTCAAATAAGAAAAGCTGAGCCTCTGTCTCTAGTAATTCACAGTAAAAATTAAAATTAGTAATAGTTTAACCCTTTAACCCCTGATGTGTCTGTGGTGAGCGTTCTGATTTATTTTAACCCTGTAAAGCCTGAACCATTAAATCATTACATCATTGACAGAAAATTCCAGTTCTTCGAAACTGGAGCCTTTGTTGGTCCTTCTGAACAACCCCCCAAAAAATGTTTTTCAAACATCAATTTCTGTGTATGATTTTCAATTATGTATCATACTTGATACATCAGGTCTCAATGCTCAAATATTATTATTTTTGAACAAACAAAAACATGATATAACACAAACATGTCTAATAAATTGGTAATTCCTTTTCAAAATTGGCAAAATTCTGCCTCCTGACAATCTTGTACTGTCACTAGAAAAGCCTCTGGTGAATGAATTCCTCCTCCCTCGTGGATCATCCATGTATTGCATGTATCTAATTGTATACATCAGGCTTTTCAAGAAAAATAATCTCACCCTGATCATGTAGAGGGCTTCAAAACTCATGTATCAAATATGATACGTTCAACGTCATAGGGTTAAATATTCATAAAAATTGAACCATTTCTGTAATAGGAAAAATTTCAAAACATGCTGAGAGGATAGACCTTGTACTTTTCACAGGCATCTGAGCATGCTCAGAGCACCCCCCACCACATGTGGAATGGAGGGCAAAACACAGAGAAGTGAATGAGACCAACTCAGGGTTAAAGGGTTAATGTTTTATATTGTGGCCAGGTTGAGCCTGCCATTTTAACCCTTTCATGCATACTGGTCACTACAGTGGACAGCTATTCTCTGGCTGTTCTCTGTATATTCATGGATTTTGTTGTTTTAGTTTCATATCAGCCAACACAGTGGATGCTTATGCACCATCCCATACGCTGCAATTGAAAACATTACTGTAACTTTGATGTTCTTGATAAACCCGATCTAACATGTTTGAGTGTAAACCAATTCTTTGTCATTGTTATTAGACTGTAATTAACAACAAAAGTTGTTTTTTTTTTTTTTTTGGCATATTGTGTCCATGAAGTGAGTAATGACTAGTATTAGAGTACACTACAAACAAAAAGTTAAGGACATTTTGGGGTTTTTTTTGTTTTGTTTTGTTTTGTTTTTTTGTGGCATTTTTACCATTTATCAATAAAACTATGTTCATTAAAAAATGTGTTTCAATTCAATTCACACACAAAAAAGTAAAAAGCAATGTGCAAGAATCCCAATTGAAAAAATAGCCCAAAAATTAGAAATATCCTTTACTTTTTGTTTGTAGTGTATATTAAAATGTGAGAAAACATCAAATTAGCAGCATTAAATGTTTTTATTTCATAGTTTTCACACAGTACATCAGTAAATACATGTTTCTTTGCTTCAAAAATTAAATGCATGGTGTCCAGCTTGGTGGACATTTTTGCAATTCCATGAAAAATAGCTTCATAAAAAAAATAAAAAATAAAAAATAATAATAATAATAAATTGCATTGTTTTTTTAATGCCCAAAGAGGAATAAAGGAAAAAAATCTTGATTCATGTTCTCATAATTCATGCATGAAAGGGTTAATTAACTCAACTACAAATTCTCAAGATATTGTGTTACTTTATTTTTTTACACTGATAAGTCATCTGTGCATTTATGGTTCTCAGATGTGGTGTTTCATTCATAAAATTGTGCTGGAAAAAAATGTCTGTGCTGCTATACATTACTTTCTTCATCTCTGAGTACCTAGAAAAGCACTACATAAAACCAATGCATTATTATTACAATTATTATTATTATTATTATTATTATTATTATTATTATTATTATCACTTTACCCAACAAGGAAACATTGTGCTGATGAATGTAAGTACTTTAATTCTGAATATACAACACTTACACTGCAACCATATGATGTGCTGAAACATTTCTTTATATAATTTCATTATAGTCGATCGATATATCCACAGCAAGTGAATCCACAGTTCTGTCTATGACCACCAGAGGGCAGCAGTGTCCTCTTCTGTTTTCTACTCTATGCATGTGGCTGCAGGGAGCATCAGCAGCTCCACTGTTGTGTTATCACAGTCAGTGCTATTTATAAAAGTCCTGATTCAGCTCCACTGATGTTTCCATTCTGGAAAAAAAATTAGATCCTGAAGGTATAAAAAGATGCTTAAATGGTTTTAGAGATTGAATTGAGGTTAGCTGTTAGTACATACATAGAGTTAGGTCTATATCAGTGTATCACCGGTGTTAGTGTCAGTCTGTGATCGCATCATAACACAAAGTACATGTAATTCTGCTTGTGTGAATGAGTGAGTGTTGTGTGTTTTTTTTTTTTTTTTTTTTTGTGCGTCTCTCTGTCGTGCTCCCGCTGTGAAGGAGTCACAGTGAGGTGAAAAGGTTTCTGACAACCAAGGGCCATAAGAAAGTCTGGAGCAAAACACCATCTGTTATTAACTTATTTATTTATTTACTTATTTTCAATTGTGTCCTATGTGTTACTTTAGATCAGGGGTGTCAAACTCATTTTAGTTCAGGGGCCACATTCAGGCCAATATGATCTCAAATGGGCCGGACCAGTAAAATAATAACAGGAAAAAATCTACAGTTTCATAATGAAAATGTTTACATCTACAAAGATTCCTGAATAACACAAACATCCTGAAATGTCTTGAGTGCAATTTTGACAGTATTATGCCTTAGTTCTGGGGTGTCAAACATGCGGCCCGGGGGCCAAATCCGGCCCGCCAAAGGGTTCAATCCGGCCCCTGGGATGAATTTGTGAAATACAAAAATTACACTGAAAATGTTAACAATCAAGGATGTTAAACTAATTTTAGGTCAATTAATTCTAAAGTGGATCAGAGCAGTAAAATACTATCATAATAAACTATAAATAATGAAAACTGCAAATTTGTCTCTATGTTTTAGTGTAAAAAAATGTAAAATTACTCAAAAATGTTCCCATTTACAGACTAATCTTTTACAATAAAAATGTGAATATCTGAAATGTCTTAAGAGAAGTATGTGGAATTTCAATAATAGTCTCCCTGTTATTTAATATTTGGTGTATTTGTAGATCCACTGTGATCTCTAAGTTGTGATTCATGTGCATAAATGATAAACTAAGGCCTAATATTGTTAACATTGCACTTATTTTACTCAAGAATTTTCAGGTTGTTCATATTTGTTCATGTTATGTTCAAGTACAATTCGTAGATGTAAACATTTTAATTACGGAATTTTAAGTGTATTTTTGCGTGTATTACAGGATATTTAGGCATAATTGAATGTATTTTTGCATGTATTGTAGGATATTTAAGCATATTTAAGTGTACTTTTGCGTGTATTGTAGGATTTTTAAGCATATTTATGTGTATTTTTGCGTGTATTGTAGGATATTTAAGCATATTTAAGTGTACTTTTGCATGTATTGTAGGATTTTTAAGCATATTTAAGTGTATTTTTGCGTGTATTGTAGGATTTTTAAGCATATTTAAGTGTATTTTTGCGTGTATTGTAGGATTTTTAAGCATATTTAAGTCTATTTTTGCGTGTATTGTAGGATATTTAAGCATATTTAAGTGTATTTTTTCGTGTATTGTAGGATTTTTAGCCATATTTAAGTGTATTTTTGCGTGTATTGCAGGATTTTTAGCCATATTTAAGTGTATTTTTGTGTGTATTGTAGGATTTTTAGCCATATTTAAGTGTATTTTTGTGTGTATTGTAGGATTTTTAAGCATATTTAAGTGTATTTTTGCGTGTATTGTAGGATTTTTAGCCATATTTAAGTGTATTTTTGTGTGAATTGTAGGATTTTTGAGCATAATTAAGTGTATTTTTGCGTATATTGTAGGATGTTTAACCATATTTAAGTGTATTTTTTATTTTACGGAATTTACTTTTTTCACTCAAAAGTTCTTATCCTATTGTTTCTATTATTTTACTGGTCCGGCCCACTTTAGATCATATTAGGCTGGATGTGGCCCCTGAACTAAGATGAGTTTGACACCCCTGCCTTTACACATGTGCATTGCAACTTAAATTACAATTACAAATACACAAAACATTTAGTAACAGGCAGAACATTGGTAAAATTACATTCACTTTTCTTAAGACATTTCAGTTTGTTCAAATTTGTTCAGGTTATTCAAATTTTCTGTTAAAGCGTAGTTTGTAAATGTGAATATTTTCATGTAATTTTACTTTTTTTATACACAGAAGTAAAGAAAAAATGTGCAGTTTTCATTATTTCCAGGATATTATGATAGTATTTTACTGGTCTGACTCATTTTAGATCATATTGTTCTGAATGTGGAATCTGAACTACAACGATAAATATCTTCAATGTCATTTGTACATTTCACAAATTCATCCCACGGGCCGGATTGGACCCTTTGGTGGGCCGGATTTGGCCCCCGGGCTGCATGTTTGACACCTGTGCTTTAAATGGAACTTAATATGAGCTTAATTTTGAATTTAAGTACCATTCACATCACAGTTTAACCAGTCAGGTACAAGTACTTTTACACTGTTAGTATACTGAGTGTTTCCATTTTATAACAAATCGATAATATTTATTTGCCAGCTTTCGTTTCTTGTCATATGACAGTTATTTTCCGTTCCTGTCTTTCCAAAACCATCTATCTCAGAATGTGTTGTGAATATTACTGATGAGCTGAAATGAAATGCTTTATATGAATTATTCTTAAGTTAAATAAACTCCTTACAATCCCTCTTGGATGAGAAAAAAGTGATTTTCTGAGCTCATGATAAGGTGAATTTTAAGATATACAGTTTTCACAGGACAGTAATGATTCAACCCTTTAACCCCTGAGCCTAAAATGGGCCGCCTGGCTTTTTTTTTTTTCTTATTTTGGCTATAAAAAGGTTAGAAAACCTGCTGTGAGTAAGATCTAACCCACATTTTTCCAGAACACTGAGAATTTTCAATCTCTCGCAGTCATTTACAATTTCCTACGTTATGAAACTATAATAGCAGTTTAACTATGTCAGGATATTACAGAATATGACAAATCTCTGTAAATTAAACAACTCACAATATATAAAGTACAGCAGTAAAATGCAACAGGCAGCAGTAAAAATCGATGCAAAAATATCACATATAATAATAGCAAAACACTGACGGAGACCACATATATTTTTGTCATACTTATTAACATATCATTTCTCTGTATCTTCAATATTGTGGTATTTGTAATAAGGCTGCCACACACTTTACTGATTAATATGCTCATTATTATAATGAAATATCAGTAATCTATCTATAAATGATTAGAAAAATGGCAAAGAATTCCTTCCATCATCCCATTAAACAGCTTTTGTATTCCTTATTCTAGTAAATAGCTGTCAAATATCGAATGAAATCATCAAATCTTCACATTTAAGAAGCTTAAAAGGAGCAGGTTTGAGATATTTGCTTGAAAATGTACAAGACAATTCTTATTTTTCAGTTATAATCAATAACAGTGGCCGTTTCAGTTTTGGATTCTATGTCTTACATCTCACGCAGTTGAATTTTTTTTTAGAACTTCTTCATTTTTTGGCACTGATTCGTAAATAAAATGTGCAGTTTTGAACTTGAGCTTTGAGGTCTTAAGGTTTGTCTGTTGTCACGATTGTTATGTAATCATTATATCTGTTATTTAAAACCATCCGCTGCTGTGGATGCTGTGATTTCTAGTTGCATAGTTGAGCAAAATCCACTATTTTGACGAAATAAGAAATTAATCTGATAACGTCGTGTTGGGTTTTCATTAGTGTCTGATTTGTGAAGTCTGGGGGGGGGGGTTTGGAAACACCCGCTTTCTCTGAGACATTGTTTCTTCTCCCACTCGTCATGTTTGTCATAAATGTACTAACCCTTCTCACCCTCCCTCATTTTCCATTAACACATCAGCTTATAAACATACAGTCATAACTTAACTCACACTTCATTTATTTTCATATTTTCTATCATTGTTCGTCTGCCCTCTTGTCTGTTCTGGGTCTGATTTTTTTTTTTCCCTTTAGGGGGAACATTTGGAGGCTGTTTTTATGCTTTTAAATGTTTCTTTCTGTGCAGATGAATGAGATAAATAAAGCCCTGAGCAGGCACACATGTGTTGAACTAGATACTTCCATTCAGTCCTTCTAAAAGAAGACAGTCGTTCTTGTATCTATTCAAGGACAGAGTTTTGAATGCGGTTCCAGTTACCATGGAAAAAATGTACCTCTGTCCTGAAACCTGCAGCAACTTAATACAGCAGCATACCTCGATGCCAAGCAACATGCCATCTTACATACAGCGTGTGGTTTTCAATCAATCGACCGAAATGACAATAACAAAAGACGGATGGATAGATGCATAGAAAGATGAATAGATGGATGGATAGACGTGGTTTGATGACAACCACGGGGACTTGCTTTCATCATCCTGCAGGTTTTCAGGCTTCATGATATTTTAGCCTGTGTGATTGAGTTGCATGGCTAGTTTATTAAACTCTGCAGCTGTTGTTTGTGAAAGCACCAAGGAAACAGAGGTAATTGATGGACCTATTGAGTTACACTCGCTGCATATGAAACCTCCATGGCTGAGAAAGTCAAGGATACTAATATGAGCTCAACTTTACACCTTAGCTCACTGTCTACACACAGGACAGCTAGTGATAAGTCGGGTTACTGTGAGTTAATATGACTTACTGCTTGTGTGTGTGCTCATGTGGATGTACCATATATACATGTACACATGTGCACACCCATGGCTGCCTCACTGAAAGGTCAGACTCTATTAATACTTAGATCAGGGGTGTCAAACATGCAGCCTGGGGGTCAAATCTGGCCCGCCAAAGGGTCCAGTCCGGCCCTGGGGATGAATTTGTGAAATGTTAGAAATGTATTATAAAAGATATTAATTACACTGGTCAACAACAAAATTATTGTTTAAGTTTTTTGAGCTGATTTAGGATAATTTTGGTGTGCTGAATCCAAAATCACATTACTTTTGCTCAATCAGGTCAACTTTCTGAACTATGCTACATATTGGCTTTTGAACATTTTTGCTTACATTTATGGGCATTTTCACATCATATGATACAAAATTCTTTCATATTTCTTGCAATAAAAGAGTTCTGAAGATTTTACTTTTTGCCAATTTATGATTAATGGTTTTTTTTTTAATATTACAGGTGAATGAAATGGCTTCGACTAGAAGATCTTGCAAAAATAAGCTTGACGTATTCTGCTACATCTGCGGTGAATACACCATTGTACCTAACAGGAATCAAGTGATCAAATGATTTATTTTCCTCTTAAAACCTATTTTGGGTGAGAACTATATAAAAAATCAACTGATAAAGTCACAAAAATGTAATCAATTTTGTGAGAAGATCAAATTTTTCAAAATCAAATGAACAAAAAAACCTGATCTGATTGAGAAAAACAGATGTCGTTTTTTTTAGCGATTTAGCGGTGCAAAATGGTCCTAATTCAGTTGAAAAAACCTAGACAACTTGCAAAAAACATTTTTTTGTAACCCAGTGTAATCATTTTAGTTCAGGGGCCACACTCAGCCTAATTCAATTTCAAGTGGGTCAGATCAGTAAAATATTACCATAATGTCCAATAAATACTCACAACTCCAAATTTTTCACCTTGTAAATGTAAACACTTTCATGTATTTACACCAAAACAACATTTCATTTCAAAAAATGAGAATAACCTGAAACAAATTACAACCTGAAATGTCTTAAGAGAAGTGCAATTTTAACAATATTCTTTCTGTTACTACATTTTTTGTGTATTTGTAGATCCACTGTGATCTGTAAGTTATAATGTACCCATGTAAATAGTAAATTGAAGCAGAATATTGCTAAAATTACATTTATATTTTTCCAATTTGTTCGTGGTATTCACATTGTTTTAAAGAATAGTTTGTAGATGTAAACATTTTCATCATGTAATTTTATTTTTTTCACTCTAAAACATAGAGAAAATTTTGGAGCTGACATTATTTATATATTATTATGTTATTATTTTACTAGTCCGGCCCCCTACAGACCAAATTTGGCTGAATGTGGCACCTGAACTAAAATGAGTTTGACACCCCTGACTTAAGATTCTTGAACTCACTGTCTTCAGTGTCTCTGTGATGCCTGAACAGAAGACTTTTACAAACTCAGAGCTTGATTTTCCTGCAATGAGTTTAACCTTTTCATGCATGAATTATGAGAACCTTAGTTGAGATTTTTTTCTTGAGTGTTTTTATTCCTCTTTAGGCATAAAAAAAAACAATGCAACTGATTTTTTTTTTTTTTTTTAAGAACCTGTTTTTCACAGAGTTACAAACACGTCCACTCAACAGGACACCATGCATTTAATTTTTTAAGCAAAGAAACATGTATTTAAAACCCATCATCAGAAAGTCATATACTGTGTGAAAACTGTTCATTCATTCATTATTTTTTGTTTATTTCAAGTACTTACAGAATACATGCAAACTCAAAATTCCAAAATCATTCATCTACATTCAAAAAGGAGTTGGAAGAAGAAAAACGATGAAACAAAAACATATTTCATGCAGATAATCTGATGTTTTCTCACATTTTAACATACTCTAATACTAGTTATTACTAACTTCATGGAGATAATATGCAAAAAATAAAACTTTTTGATTAAGAAAACTGTTAATTACAGACTAATAACAATTAGCAACTGATTTAAAGCATGTTACTGCAGATCAGGTTTTTCAAGAACAGCAAAATTACAGTAACAATATGAACTGCAGTGGATGGGATGATGCGTAAGTGTCCACTGTGTTGGCTGATCTGGAACTAAAACAATAAAACCTATGAATATACAAGAGAACAGCTGGAGAATAAATGTCCACTGTAGTGACCAGTATGCATGAAAGGGTTAAAACTGTGTTTTTCAGCCTTTGGGTCGGGACCCCATGTGGGGTCGCCTGGAATTCAAATGGGGTCGCCTGAAATTTTTAGTAACTGATAAAAATAAAAAATAAAAACTTACTAATAATAAATATATGGTAAGTTGAGAGAGACAACCCCAATACATGAAAGACATGACAAACTGTGAAGCTGAAACTGAAGCACTGTGGTACTGTTTATC
Organism: Sphaeramia orbicularis; assembly: GCF_902148855.1. Classification (NCBI taxonomy): domain Eukaryota; kingdom Metazoa; phylum Chordata; class Actinopteri; order Kurtiformes; family Apogonidae; genus Sphaeramia; species Sphaeramia orbicularis. The sequence continues at coordinate 32,894,936 of NC_043979.1, read as the reverse complement.
TTTCAAATGTTCACTGTGGTCTGTTTCAGATGCTGCAGCTCTTTCATAATTCATAGTTTGAGTTATTGTTTGTTCAGTATTAATTTGCAGCCTTGTAAATACCGAAGAAAATAAAATTCTCACTTTGTGCAGTAATCTCAACCTGGCTTTTCTGCCTCTGTCCATAATAATATACATTATACAGACTAAATGTCATCTAAAATTAACATTTATTTGCAACATAGTATAGCAAACTATTACATGATCAAAAACAAATTAATTTTAGCAAAAAAAAAAAAAAAAAAAAAAAGGCTCCGTTTTGGATGTCTGGGTTAAAATGGGGTCACGAGCCAAAAAAGGTCGGGAACTACAGGCTTAAATGAACATAATATATTGGCCTACCACCTTAATAGTATGTATCTAAAAATTGGAATAAAATCATATCCAGAGTTCACATTTATGTCACTCAGATTTAGTGGAAACTTTCAAATCATTTCCCTTCCTCTCTAAACCATCTTTGTGTAAATAATTTTCAATAATATCAGCTTAAACATGAGACTCAGTCATCCATCAAAATTCATCAACACTGTAACAGTGCTTTGGCTACATGTGTGAGCCCTTCGCAGATAAGTGCTTGTGTAGAATGAGGTCTAAATTACTGTTTTGGTTTACCCAGGCCCCCCACAGTGCAATATAATAGGTGGGTTGAATACTGTATGTCATGTAGACTGTGGTGGGGGGTTTCCCAGGATTGAAAAAGTGGATGGAAAGATGAGGAGGAGGGTGGGGAGGGGGGTGAGGGGGGGTGGGGGCTGCTTACGCTCTCTTGTAAGGAAAGAGGAGACCGAGTCGCAGCAGACAGATTTTATGACACATGCAGACAGACGGGGTTCAGACCTACACAGGGTTTGTAGATGTTAAAGGGCAGAACAGGAAGAAAGTAAAAAAAATAGAAATCTCAGTTCAGTTCAATGTAAAGTGTGAATCTGTAACAGCAAGAAATTATAAATAACGTATCAGACCTGTAGGAGGAAAAAAAAAACTGTTTTAAATGTCAAAGATTCAGTTGTAACTTTTTAAAATGTATTTATTTTATTTGGAAGGGTCATTGCATTAACCCATAAAGACCCAGTGTGACTTTTGTGGTAGATTTCTGTTGTTTTTAGAAAATAAAACTGTAAATTGAAAAACATTGTGGTGTCGTTTAAATTGTAATACCATAATTTTGAAATAACAGCCTATTTGCTATATATATATATATATATATATATATATATATATATATATATATATGTATGTATGTATGTATGTGTGTATATATATATATCACAGTAGAGATTGAAATCCAGTAGGATTCGTAATCCTACTAGGACAGATATGACTTTTAGTTTGTCCTAGGACAAATTGAAATCCTATCTGTCCTTGGGTTAGGGTTAGGGTTAGGGTTAGGGGTTAGGGGTTAGGGTTAGGGGTTAGGGTTAGGGGTTAGGGTTAGGGTTGGTGGTTCAAATCCTGGCTCTGACTGTCCATATGTCCAAGTGTCCATGGAAGACACTGAACCCTAAATTGTTCTCAGTTGGACCTGGTGGTTTTGGAAAGTGCTTTGGACACCATGAAGGTGGAGAAAATGTGCTACATAAGTGCGGTCCATCTACTAGATAAATCTACATGTTCAAAATGTTAAATTTACATGTTACTCCGTAAAAATGTTTATAGTTGGATGTGTTTTTTACAGTATTGTTCTGGAAACCACAGCTGCCAGTTTTTTTCCGTAAAAACAACAGGATTTTTACAGTGTATGCTCTGTATTTTGCAGTATAAATGACGTATTTTCTTACATTTAATTTACTGATCATGTAGATGTTCATAAAAGCTCAGTTTAAAGTTGAGGGTTATTATATAAAAACTGAGAAAACTGTTTTCTCAGTCTGAGAAAACTGAAAACTGAAAACTGTGACTTTTTTTTCGTAAAATCTATCATTAACTGAACATAAATGAAGTGTCTCCCTCCACTGTCATGGATCCAGCTCCATGGGTTTTACTGGTGAATCAACAGTCGCTTTTCCATTGGACAAATGTGCAAAACTTTTTTGATATTTACTAAATGTTGAAAAAACAGTAGTGCGTAATGTCAGTTTTTCCATTAAATCACAAATGCAATGATTTGTTTATTTATTATTGCGAGATGACACGAGAAGTCATTCCATAAACATGGCGACGAACATAAATATGGTGCTGATTTACAGATATATTCATTATTATATTACCCCTCTATCCCGTACTAAATTACAAAATGATTCCGTTTCCTGGTGTGTCCACACATACCGCACTATGTTTCTTTTAAAACTCTTCTTTTTCGCTTGTTGTAACGTCTGTCAACATCCGTTTTTTTAAAACCACATGACTCGAGCTGTGGAAAAAGGTCTTTCCATTGCAGTTTTGTGTGATATACCATTTGCACTACGCCTGGAAAACCACCTCTTGCCAGCGCAAAAACCTTTAATTGAAAACAAGAGTTTTGGCAAAATTGTCATTTTTCCATTTGGTAAATTTTTATGCACAAGTTATATTCATGCAATTTGAGGATCAGTGGAAAAGCGACTAATGTTGTAGATGATGACGATATTTCCATGGTAACTACGGAGCCTCTGAATGTCCAAATGGGTCATATCTGATGACCATGAAAAGATGACAAACTGTATTTTACACCAATTATTTACATGCATTGATAGAATTAGTGGATCAACAGATATTAAACAGTTTAGATCAGTAGATGGTTTTGGTTGATAGTGGATGTTTGGGTCTTTATGGGTTAATGAGCATAGTACACTCTAGGGCTGAAAGATATTTCGTTATCGTATCGATATCTAGACATGAACATTCAAGATATTAATAAAAAGCAACGATATAAACGATATAGATTTCCCCCGCGCTCGCCCTGCATGTACAGCTCTGGAAGTCACAACAAACTGACTTTCTGGATCCAGATAGCGTGCCTACCAATAAGGCGGTGTAAACAATAATCACATGACCAGTGACGTCAGCTGTAAGTCCTCAGTATCACTGTAGCTCAAACCGGCCTCCACCATACCCAGTGCCCGGAGACATTGTTCACATGATAGACGTGACATGATGCCGTTCACTGGACTAATAATGGTGGCCTTTTTTGAGCCTTTATATAGGCCTTCAAAACCAATCCTCAGATTGTGCAGATACACACTGAGTATTACTCAATGTGTATTTGGTCCACTTTTGCAAAGAGACCAACATATGTGCAATGAACCGTGACAACATGACAACTCATCATTATCTCAACTACTCGAGCACTAAGTCATCAATAAATCCACAATGAATAATTACAACCTCCCTACAAGTAGAAATATGCATACATTTCTACCTCAAAGTTTCTATTGACTGTCAGTATATATACACCAATGTAAATATACCAGAGTTAGCATGACTGCTAAATTGCATCTGTAGTTTTTTTGGCAGGTTACAAACACAGCAATACGTGAACACTAATACAGACTAAGATCAAAAAAGTGCAGTCCAGTCACAATAAATATAGTATAAAGTGCATATTCTACACTGAATGAATTAAAGTACCAGAACTAGAAAAGCACTCTGAGAGCGCAGACCTCCGCCAAGGCAGATCAGTGCCCCCCACCCCGATCACCACCAAAATTTAATCATTTGTTCCTTGTGCCAGCATCAATATTTCCTGAAATTTTCATCCAAATCTGTCCATAAATTTTTGAAAGATCCGGATCAGTCTTTGCCATTTGATAGAACACCCCATTGTAAATCCCTGAGTCAAATTGCATGAGATTTGCACAATTCCCCCATATTGTGATTTCCACCATAAATATTAGTCCCATATTTATTTTACCTATATTTTAAGATTCCTTGACCATGAAAACATACCATTAGCAACTGGATTCATAATTATATCCTTATTAGTTCAGTAGTTATTCACGAAAATCACATTTCTCGTAATGGCGGTTTTCTTCTGGATCTAGCTCCTTAAGTATTAAAGCTACATGAAATCCGGTGGCATACTCCCAATGCAGAACTGACTGAGCTACACGATGGCGCTTGTCAGAAATTTCTACCTTTAATATTAAAGGAACAGTAGGCCAAAAAGTAAGGGCACCCCCATTTTTTATATAAATTGAGATAAAATCCGCCTTCTGGATCAGATCCGGATCAGCCTTTGAAATGTGATAGAGGACCCCATTGTCAATTCCTGAGTTAAATTTCATGAGTTTTGGTCAATAATTAAGCGAGATATTGGGAAACAAAAATTTTGGCCCCATTTACCACAGTGTTAACGAAAATTTCAAAGTGATCCAGAATCCAGGATTTCTTCCGGATCACCCCCAAAAGTTAATTATTTCTTCCTTATCCCATTTCCAACAAACCCTGAAAATTTCATCAAAATCTGTCCATAACTTTTTTGAGTTATGTTGCACACTAACGGACAGACAAACAGACAAACAAATAAACCATGGCAAAAACATAACCTCCTTGGCGGAGGTAATTATGTGGATGTTGAAACACAAAGCATTAAAACAGGCTCACCATTCAATCACTCAGGTGACAAGTACGCAAGCAAAGTAGAATACTGATGCAAAGCAAAGTCACAAATACCCTCCTGGTAAATTAAAATTAATAAAAAACTAGAAGCACTCGAAGAGCGCAGACCTCCGCCAAGGCTGATCAGTGGCGCCCCCCGTGGGCCCCCCCACCCCCAATCACCACCAAAATTTAATCATTTCTTCCTTATCCCATTTCCAACAAACCCTGAAAATTTCATCCAAATCTGTCCATAACTTTTTGAGTTATGTTGCACACTAACGGACAGACAAACAAACAGACAAACAAACAAACAGACAAACAAACAAACAAACCCTGGCAAAAACATAACCTCCTTGGCGGAGGTAAACAAAACAAAAACCTCCAATTCACCATATTATCATTCTTTGTGAAAAACAGATATTATGTGATAATATAATATCTGTGATTATAGTGATTTGAAATTAAGTCTTTGCATTTTTGGTTCATTTGGACAGTACAGTCTGTTTCTTACTTAAATTTCCGTTCTTCACTTCTGATGTCAAGGCTTTTGTATCATCCATCTCATCATATTATGGGATGTTTTGTTGTATGTTAATATGAGCCTCCTAAATTTGAACCCTTTGAAAGCTTTAATGCATCCTCACCAATGCAGCCAAGTGCTTTAAGAGTTCTTATTTTAAGTGTCCATACATCTGTAGACAGGCTTATTATTACCTCCGCCAAGGAGGTTATGTTTTTGCCAGGGTTTGTTTGTTTGTCTGTCTGTTTGTCTGTCTGTCTGTCTGTCTGTCTGTCTGTCTGTCTGTCTGTTTGTTTGTTTGTTTGTTTGTCTGTCCGTTAGTGTGCAACATAACTCAAAAAGTTATGGACAGATTTGGATGAAATTTTCAGGGTTTGTTGGAAATGGGATAAGGAAGAAATGATTAAATTTTGGTGGTGATCAGGGGTGGGGGGGCCCATGGGGGGGGGGCACTGATCAGCCTTGGCGGAGGTCTGCGCTCTCCGAGTGCTTCTAGTTTCTACAAATGTTTTTATCTTGGTTTTAGACACCTTTTTTTTGCACTGCAACCTTTCCCTACATTAACTCCAATTTGTAAATCTCATCCCATCCACTGGTAAATTCATGACTGTATAATATAAAATGCAGCTTTTTACAAATTTCAGGAAATAGTGTGGTTTTCTGCATGTAATCTTCATGCCCTATTTGTAATCTGGTGAAATCAGGCATCTCAGTTCCCCCTCAGGCTGGATGATGTGACCAGCCTGGACCGCCACACTCATGTGCACGCATACATGAGTGATTTCTGCAGATACAGCAAAACTTAAATACTTATTTAGAGCAGAAGAAAGAGGAAGAGTTGCAGAGTGGAAGGAAGAGACAGCTCATCTACACTCGTCACCTTAATTCACTGATGTAGCTTCAGAGGTTGGGACAGAATCTGCTTTGAACTTTTAACTAACACTATCACACAATCTATCAAATACTGACAGCTCTGTGCTTGAGGTTTGAGGTTGTATTACAAGTTAAAATAGGTTAGTGCAGACCTGAACAGAGCTCCTACAGCTGCACCTCAAGTGGATTCCTGCACTAAGTGTGTGTTATTCATATGCAGAATTTTGGATGAGCAGCGGGTTAACGAGAATGAAGTGTATTCTGTTTTTGGCTTGTTTTGCATCATTCATTTAAGTATGTTATGTAGTTATTGTATGTATGTTATATTTGAGTGCTTCTATGAAACTGGTACCTAAATACAGGATATAGATATAGATATAGATATAGATATAGATATAGATATAGATACAGATACAGATATAGATATAGATATAGATACAGATATAGATATAGATATAGATACAGATACATATACAGATATAGATATAGATTTAGATATAAATGTAGATTTAGATAGAGATAGAGATAGATATTGATATAGATACAGATTTAGATATGGATATAGATATAGATACAGATACAGATACAGATATAGATATTGATATAGATATGGATACAGATTTAGATACAGACATAGATACAGATATAGATATAGATACAGATACAGATATAGATATAGATATAGATACAGATACAGATATAGATATAGATTTAGATATAAATGTAGATTTAGATAGAGATAGAGATAGATATTGATATAGATACAGATTTAGATATGGATATAGATATAGATACAGATTTAGATACAGACATAGATACAGATGTAGATATAGATACAGATATAGATATAGATATAGATATAGATACAGATACAGATATAGATATAGATATAGATACAGATACAGATATAGATATAGATATAGATTTAGATATAAATGTAGATTTAGATAGAGATAGAGATAGATATTGATATAGATACAGATTTAGATATGGATATAGATATAGATACAGATACAGATACAGATATAGATATTGATATAGATATAGATACAGATTTAGATACAGACATAGATACAGATGTAGATATAGATACAGATACAGATATAGATATAGATATGAATGTAGATTTAGATAGAGATAGATGTAGATATTGATATAGATACAGATTTAGATATAGATATAGATACATATATTGATATAGATTTAGATATAGATATAGATATAGATACAGATATAGATATAAATGTAGATTTAGATAGAGATAGATATTGATATAGATACAGATTTAGATATGGATATAGATATAGATATAGATATAGATATAGATATAGATATAGATATAGATATAGATACAGATATAGATATAGATGCAGATATAGCTATAGATATAGATATAGATTCAGATTTAGATATGGATATAGATATAAATGTAGATTTAGATATACATGTAGATATACATATACATATAGATTTAGATATGGATATATATATATATATATATATATATATATAGATAGATAGATAGATAGATAGATAGATAGATAGATAGATAGATAGATAGATAGATAGATAGATAGATAGATAGATAGATAGATAGATAGATAGATAGAGATATACATACACATATAGATATACATGTAGATATACATATACATATATATTTAGATATAGATATAGATACAGATTTAGATACGGATATAGATATAGATATACATGTAGATATACATATAGATTTAGATATGGATATAGATATAGATACAGATACAGATACAGATATAGATATTGATATAGATATAGATACAGATTTAGATACAGACATAGATACAGATGTAGATATAGATACAGATACAGATATAGATATAGATATGAATGTAGATTTAGATAGAGATAGATGTAGATATTGATATAGATACAGATTTAGATATAGATATAGATACATATATTGATATAGATTTAGATACAGATATAGATATAGGTATAGATATAGATATAGATATAGATATAGATATAGATATAGATACAGATATAGATATAAATGTAGATTTAGATAGAGATAGATATTGATATAGATACAGATTTAGATATGGATATAGATATAGATACAGATATAGATATAGATGCAGATATAGATATAGATATAGATATAGATATAGATTCAGATTTAGATATGGATATAGATATAAATGTAGATTTAGATATACATGTAGATATACATATACATATAGATTTAGATATGGATATATATATATATATATATATAGATAGATAGATAGATAGATAGATAGATAGATAGATAGATAGATAGATAGATAGATAGATAGATAGATAGATAGATAGATAGATAGATAGATAGATAGATAGATAGATAGATAGATAGATAGATAGATAGATAGATAGATAGATAGATAGATAGATAGATAGATAGATAGATAGATAGATAGATAGATAGATAGATATACATACACATATAGATATACATGTAGATATACATATACATATATATTTAGATATAGATTTAGATACAGATTTAGATATGGATATAGATATAGATATACATGTAGATATACATATAGATTTAGATATGGATATAGATATATAGATATACATACACATATAGATATACATGTAGATATAGATATAGATATAGATATAGATATAGATATAGATATAGATATAGATATAGATATAGTACAGGAAACATGGATGATTAAAAATGACTTATACCTTAAGATTAAAAAAAGATGAGTTTGATAGAAAATGGAACAAATGGATTGGATGTAAAAACAAAGACATCAGTGCTGGTAATGTGATGCCCTTATTTTCCTTTTATTGTATTATTTATGGATATCTTTTGTTGAATACTGTAACCCTCAACTGGTGTTGATGTACTGTTTGTTGTATTTTATGTTCATGAACAGGTGAAAAAGAAATAAAAAAATAAATTATACAAAACAAAAACAAAAACAAAAAAAAACAGGACATGGGGGTTAAAAATTGAAACCAGATGTAGACTGATGTAATGAAGCAAGTTTGGAAGCACTTTGGGTCTATTTTAAAAATAAATATTTACTGAGATAAAAGAGCAATTATGTTTCAGGTAAAACACATTTTTATATTAGTTTTATTCAAGAATCTGCATGTAATGCGGTAAAAAGGATACGAAAATTACTACTATTTTTTTGAATATATTTTTATTCTCTTACAGGTACATTTTGGGAATCGAAGTAAATATCCAAGACAGAGTGTTTCACAAAAAATGACCACTGTTGCAAAATCACTTGCAATTTCTTTGTGTTTAAATGGGCAGGTTCTGCATGTAACACAAGTGGACACGATGGGTTACACATGAAACCTGGAATGAGACTGAGATTCATAAAAAAAAAAACCACATGTCTGGATTAGGAAAACAACTAGAATTATCAAATTTAACACAGTGTCTTTATTTATAGCGGTATATAAGACCATTTCAAGTGATGTTTTCCAGATCAAATGCACTGACACCTATAGGTAGTTTTTCCTGTCCCAATTTTGGTCCTGTTTTTGGCCCCAATATTTTATTAAAAATTCATTAATTTTGTGATGGCTCAGAGCAAGAGTTTAATTTTGTTGCATTTATCTGAGGTCATCATTAGGTACATCCTGGGGGGAAATATGTCTAAATTTCTCTTTTATTTTTGGGTCTATAAAGCTGACAAAGTTTTATTGTTTCATAGAAGCATTGATTTGTTGGTTTTGGTTGTTCTACGTGTGTTCTGCTTTGGCACTTCCTCCTGATGTTGTGAGTTTGGAATATCAATACTACATAGAACCCCTTAAAAATACAGGATTTCAATTCAAAATTTCAACCTTAGTGTGTTATTGGACGACATAACAAGACTTTGTTACTTTTGTGAAATCTTTCTAAATGTTTCATTTTCAGGTAGAAAATCAAGATCAATGAAGTTACCATCTTTGGTTCCTTGCCCATAAACATAAAAAAAAATTATCCAAGATGTATATATACATATATATATATATATATATATATATATATATATATATATATATATATATATATATATATATATATATATATATTAAAAAAAACACATGTACGGTAAAGGAACATGTATTTTAGAACATTGTACCAACATCAGTGCTGATCCAGACCCCATGTCTACATCTACATTATCTCTTTGAACATCATTCCTTACATTAGTACCTTTACTTCATGGTACCTAACAAAGCAGGTACACTCACTGTTCATGCAGAGGTGGACCTTTTAGACCCTGTAGACCACATTGGACCTGAGATTGTTGCCTCAATGCCCTCACTGTAACTGTTGCGGTCAGTGTCTTGAAATGTGTGCGGAAATTACCAAAAATAGTCACTTGCCTGATAAGTTAGCAGGGGTTGGATAATCTTATAATATTAGATCAAGATCATTCTTACTGTGTGATATGATCTACTTTTTAAGAGGTGTTGTACCACTTAATAAAAACATTACATCGCACAACCTATGTGTAATATGTAATTTTTCCTGTTTTTGAAATTACCAGAGATAGTCACTTGCCCATTAAAGGGTTACAAGGTATTGCACCTAAGGAGGCAATTGGAGAAAATGGGACTTGTACCATTCAGAATAAGCTTGCCTCCCATTCAAGGACATAATAGTTTTGGATTTTTACCTCCGCCAAGGAGGTTATGTTTTTGCCAGGGTTTGTTTGTTTGTTTGTTTGTTTGTTTGTCTGTCCGTTAGTGTGCAACATAACTCAAAAAGTTATGGACAGATTTGGATGAAATTTTCAGGGTTTGTTGGAAATGGGATAAGGAAGAAATGATTAAATTTTGGTGGTGATCGGGGGTGGGGGGGCCCACGGGGGGGGGCCACTGATCAGCCTTGGCAGAGGTCTGCGCTCTCCGAGTGCTTCTAGTTCATTATAGTTTAGTTTTATTTAGTTTTGACTTTTTTTTTTTTCTCAAATTCAGTGAGTTTTAATTAGTTTTAGAGCAGGTTTGCTAGTTTTTGTTAGTTGTTATTTTTTCTGAATGCTTAGTTTTAGTTTAGTTTAGTTTTAGTATTAGTTTCAGTTTTTTTCATATATTTCATCTTCCTCGCCATCCTATTCAAAGAAATGTGAGGTTACCCTGAACACTTTATTTGGGGGCCGGGTTAGGGCGGCTCTGACTGAGCACAGACACAAACATATAGAATAGAATAGAATAGAATAGAATAGAATAGAATAGAATAGAATAGAACAGAATAGAATAGAATGCGGCGACACGGTGGTGCAGTGGTTAGCACTCGTGCCTCACAGCAAGAAGGTCCTGGGTTTCCAACACCAGTCGACGGGGGGTGGGACCTTTCTGTGTGGAGTTTGCATGTTCTCCCCATGTCTGCGTGGGTTTTCTCCGGGTACTCCGGCTTCCTCCCACCATCCAAAGACATGCACTGTTAGGTTAATTGGTTAATCTAAATTGTCCATAGGTGTGAATATGAGAATGATTGTTTGTCTCTATATGTCAGCCCTGTGATGAACTGGCGAAATGTCCAGGGTGTACCCCGCCTTCACCCCTATGTAGCTGGGATAGGCTCCAAGCGACCCCCGTGACCCTAGTGAGGATAAAGCGGGTTCAGAAAATGAATGAATGAATGAATGAATGAATAGAATGGAATGCCTTTACTGTCATTATACATATGTACAACGAAATTATAAGAGACAACTCTCTGGTGGTGTGTAGTGCAAAAGTTTAAAGAAGAAAAGAAGTGTAAATATTTATACAGTATAAAAACAGGCATGTCACCAACCAAGAAAACAGTAGAGTTAAGTATATATCGCACTCTGACCCTGGCTGAACACTATGACATATGTTAAATATATGTCCTTTGTGAAGCATTGTCATTGCAGTGTGTTCAGTACCCATATTGCACTTGGATAAAACGTACCTATGTGCAGTACCATGTATACATTCCCAATAGCAGGTTGGAGGGGGTAATGTAGGTGGGGGTGTGATCCATACACAACGTCACTTACGTGAAAACGAAACTGAAACTTTCTGTACTTTCACCGTTGGCCTCCCGACTTATATGTTATACCACTGATCTGAGACGAAATTTTCACTTGTTCTATCCTACAGGGTGGGGAAGCAAAATTTACAATGAACATTTAGTTGTTTTTTCTCAGCAGGCACTACGTCAATTGTTTTGAAACCAAACATATATTGATGTCATAATCATACCTAACACTATTATCCATACCTTTTCAGAAACTTTTGCCTATGTGAGTAATCAGGAAAGCAAACGTCAAAGAGTGTGTGATTTGCTGAATGCACTCGTCACACCAAAGGAGATTTCAAAAATAGTTGGAGTGTCCATAAAGACTGTTTATAATGTAAAGAAGAGAATGACTATGAGCAAAACTATTAGGAGAAAGTCTGGAAGATACTATTAAAGAAGAATGGGAGAAGTTGTCACCCGAATATTTGAGGAACACTTGCGCAAGTTTCAGGAAGTGTGTGAAGGCAGTTATTGAGAAAGAAGGAGGACGCATAGAATAAAAACATTTTCTATTATGTACATTTTCTTGTGGCAAATAAATTCTCATGACTTTCAATAAACAAAATTGGTCATACACTGTCTTTCAATCCCTGCCTCAAAATATTGTAAATTTTGCTTCCCCACCCTGTATATCAATACTGACAAAGACGAAAACTAAGGGAATTTTATACATAATTTTTATACATTTTAGTTAGTTTTGTAAGCGCACAATACAGTTTCAGTTAGTTATCATTTTTTTCTATCAATTTGAGTTTTTATTTATTTCAGTTATCGAAAATGTTTTCCCAATTTTAGTTTTCGTCATTGCGTTCGTTTTCGTTAACGATAATAACCTTGCTCCCATTACAATAGTTTAAACATCTCCTGGCAGGAAAATACCACAAGTCATCATAAGATGCTATCAGATGTAATTACGGTTTATGAAGTCATGACTTTATGAGGTTTTAATGTTTTAAACAAGCTCCTTTGTTTGGTTTCTGTTCCATGTGATGTTGTACTCATTCAAGATCACTCTTCAATTTATTATGATGCAACAGTTCTATTTGGAATCCTTTTATTTCTTCTGTGTGACTGTGATGTAGAGAAAATTTCCACCCTGACCCTGTTTACACTCAAATGGACAGCGGTACATGCAAGTGTAAACAACCACCAAAGATACATAGTGATCCAATCAGTGAATCCCACAGCCGAGGTGGTTTGGGATTCATTTGACCACATGGATAAACATAATTGTCGGGCACACACTTAACAACTGTCAAGCCCATTATGAATGTGATTTGGACGCCATGAGCGATTCGACATGTACACAGTGTGCAAGTCAAATCATAAAGTATATGTGTGTAAAGATTGTACTCTTGAATCTTTCATGGCCAGTCGTTCTCACAAAGATTATTTTAGACATGTTTAACACTGGCGACAGATGACCTCACTGTTGCATGAGAGAAAGTAAACACACACAAGACAAATGGCAAGCAAAAAAAAAAAAAAAGCACATGGACGACTGAAATGGAAGGAAAACTGGTCGTACAACGAAAAGAAACTGAGCGACTTGCAGAAGCAAATGTACCAGCTGTTAATGATTCCATATTTAACCCATAAAGACCCAGTGCTACTTTTATATCAGTCCCTAAATGAATTTTTCTCTGTATTTAACCTTTCTTAAGGGAATTATCACCATTTATTTTAATATTATCCTCGGTATTTTGTATTTTTTGAGTGTAAATCATGTATTTTCCTATGTTTAGTTCACTGATCATGTAGATCACAGGTGTCAAACATGCGGCCTGGGGGCCAAATCCGGCTCGCCAAAGGGTCCAGTCCGACCCTTGGGATGAATTTGTGAAATGCAAAAATTACACTAAGATGTTAACAATCTTTTTAGTTCAGGTTCCACATTCAGACCAATTCAAACTCATGTGGGTCACAATAACTTATAAATACTCACAACTCCAATTTTTTCTCTTTGTAAATGTAAATGTTTTCATGTATTTATACTAAAATAAAGTATAATATTACAAAAAATATCTGAATAACCTGAACAAATATGAACAACCTGAAGAAGTAAATGCAATTTTAATAATATTCCACCTGTTTCTGAATGTTTTGTGTATTTGTAGATCCACTGTGATCTGTAAGTTATAATGTACATGTGTAAATGATAAACTGAGGCAGAATATTGTTAAAATTACACTTGTTTTTCAGTTTGTTCATATTATCACATTGTTTGAAAGGATATTTTGTAGGTGCAAACATTTTCATAATGTAATTGTACTTTTTTCACTCTAAAACACAGAGAAAAGTTTGGAATTGACATTATTTATATATTATTATATCATAATTTTACTGGTTCGGCCCACTGCAGATCAAATTTAGCTGAATGTGGCCCCTGAACTAAAATGAGTTTGACACCCCTGATGTAGATGTTCATTCAGCAGCTGCTTGTGGTTCCAAAAAACAAAAAAGAAGCTTCACAGGGACCATGCCTTTTCTGTTGTTGCCCCAAAGTTGTGGAACCAGTTGCCCCTAGATGTTAGACAGGCTCAGTCTCTGCCTGTCTTTAAGTCACATCTAAAAACTTATTTTTTCTCATTGGCTTTTAATCAATGAGTGAGATGTTTTTTTATATATGTATTTCCTATGCTGTTTTTATCAGAGTTTAATTTGTCTTTGTTTTTATGATGGTTGTTTTTTGTTGTTCATTGCTCGCTTTGCACCCTATGTTATCACTGTTTTTACTTATTTATTTCTTTGTTTTATGATTCATGTAAGGCACTTCGGCCAGCTGTAAAGTTCTTAAAGTGCTTTATAAATAAAGTTGGTATGGTATGGTATGGTATGGTACACTGTAAAGAAAATCTGTAATTTAACAGAATTTTCACTGTTTATTTTACAGATGTTTCCTGTATTTTCAAAATACAAGAAAATGTCAATGAAATGACAAAAATAGACTGTGATTTTACATGTCAAATGTAAAATAACACGAAAAAACTGTAACTGTGAATAACCAAAAAATTTAAATTTTTTTAAAAGAAATTTTTTTCCTTTTTCACAGAAAATATAGTTAAAATACATTTGCAAATGTATCGTAATTTCACAAATATTTCTTTTCTATTTATGAGATTAAACTGTTAATTTAAAGTTTAATATTGTAAAAAAAATAAAATAAAATAAAACAACATAAAATTACTGACAATTAACCATAAAAGAAGTATTTGTTCTGTAAGTTTAACAAGACTTGTTTGTTAATTGAAAAATATCTTGTGTAATTACTAGAGGTTTCACAAAAAAATTGTTGAATTTGAATTTGTATTTTTGTGAATGTATAACATGTATAAGCTCTGATAAACTGTCCAAATACAGTTTTTATCAGTGGATTGTACAACTTAGTCTCATTGAAAATAATATATATATATATATATATATATATATATATATATATATATATATATATATATATATTTATTTATTTATTTATTTATTTATTTATTTATTTATTTATTTATAAGTAATTTGATTGTTTTAATACATGTAAATACTCTTTATTAAACATTAAAAAGTCAAAAAATATGCACAATCTCATGTAAAGTTAGGGCAAAAAAATATTTTAATTATGGAAAATTACTATATTTTTATGACATGGTTATTTTCCGTTATTTAACAGTATTTTATCGGTACCCCTGCTGCCGGAATAAAAACTTTTTTTTTTATTTTTTTATTTTTTTATTTTTTTTTTTTACAGTGTATGGTATGGTATGGTATGGTATGGTATGGTATGGTATGGTATGGTATGGTATGGTATGGTATGGTATGGTAAAGCTCAGGTTCAAGTTGAGAGCTATTATATCAGAAACAGAGAAAACTGAAGAAAAAGTGAGTTTTTTTTCAGCAAAGATATCAATAACTGAACATAAACCCAGTGTCTCCGTCCACTGTCATTGATCCAACTCCATGGGTTTTACTGGTGAATCAATGTTGTAGAAGATGACAGTGTTTCCACGGTAACTACAGAGCCTCTGAACGTCCAAATGGTTCATATCTGATGACCATGAAAAGATGATAAACTGTATTTTACACCAATTATTTACATGTATTGATAGGATTAGTGGATCAATAGGTATTAACCAGTTACATCAGTAGATGGTTGTGGTTGCCAGTGGATGTTCGGGTCTTTATGGGTTAACTGCTGCACCATTATGTGTCTTATGTGTACATGTAGTGGTAGGTAAATGTGCTCTTAGCTGAGTTTAAAGATTCATGACTTGAAATGCATTGGAGACAAGACATTATATAATTTCCATAGCAACTGCTCTCTATATTTCAGCTCTAAATGGATATGATGTGTAGCATCTAGTATTGAAGAAACGGCAAAAACACAAGTCCTCCCACAGTCATTTAGAGGAATGTATGTTACTTCATGTGTTACATTCCTGCTTATGTGGTTAACCACATAAGCAGAGAAAATACTAACTTGACCTTCTTGGCATCATGTTAGTGCTATACTATAAATACTGAGAAAAACATCCACTATATGACCCCATGATCTAAAAGCAGCCGCTGGCAACTTGACAAGCAGAGTGACGAGCTGAGACGGGCCAGTTCACACCGCTGTAAATTTCATCTGCTGCGTTCTAAAACGGTTTGGTTTTCTTGCTGATCTTAGGTCTGGGCTTAGGTCATCCCCACCAGTGGTTGATGGTTAATGTTAGCGGGTTCTTGAGTGGAACTGTTGACTATAGGGGAAAGTGGTTGGCAAAAAAAAAAAAAAAATCATATTGTCATTATTATAATCTTTATTTAACCAGGAAAAAAATCTCATTGAAATTAAAAATCTCTTTTTTACGAGTGTCCTGGCCAAGACAGCAGCAGCAGAAGAAGTTACACAAAATGGAAATCACACCCATACATCCACATTAATATACATAAATACAATGAAAGTCAGCATTAAAAACAAACTTAAAATTGATAAGAACATACATATAAAACATCACCATTATTTTAAAAGGAACTAAAAGTATAAATAACAATGTTCCTTAAAAGCATCTCAAAGCCAAACCCAATTCAATCAATTAGAAAACCATCTACACCCACATTTGTCCTCTTCCCATTGATTTAAAATGACTTTGAATGTATTAAAAGAGACCAGTTCCTTCAGTTTAATGTAGAATCACCTGCAATTAGCAATTAGTATGATGTTCAGTCCTTGGTTTATTAATTACTTTGTGTTTCGTTTAGTGTGAGTGGTGTATTTGTTGATTGATTTACAGATTTAGGTATTTACAACATGATATTATGACTTGCATAAATATACACACCACTTTTAATTGGCCTGTTATCTGTACGCATTATAAGCTTTCCACGTATATGTTCACACCGTGTCAAATGCCAAGCACTGAAGGTAAGGGTTAGAGTTAAGGTTAAGGTTAGGGTTAAGGTTAAGGTTAAGGTTAAGGTTAGGGTTATGTGAACCAGACATCTTGGCATACATTGGCATGCGATCAAATGGGATTGAATATCACATGAAAGGTCAAAAATGTCTAGGTATAGCAACCCAAATGCCATAAGAACTGGCGGGACACACAACGCCATTTCATGAGATCAGTCTCGGTATTTAGTGCATTAAAATAGGTGCATAATTCATCCATGTTTCATTAAAGGGGTTATTTGCAGTAATGATATTCCAAACTCTGAGCAGGCAGAAGTTACATACCAGAATACACTTATATTTATCCACAGACTGTATCACTCTTTAAATAGCATATAAAGCTCATTGTGTAACACTGGGGTGCTGTAAAGGGGGGGGGGGGGGGGTAAACATGTAAAATTCATGGGGCCCAGCATGTTCAGGGGGCCCAGTGGATGTAAGTTAGAAGTTATGAAAATTCAGTGAAAGAGAGGCATCGAAATCAGGAGTCAGACGTCCAAAGTTAAGTTTTACTTTCGTTTTCACACCATTTGCGGTTGTTACAGCACTTATGAAATACACCCCTATACCTCCAGTTTTTACAGTACGTACATACCCCCCACCCCCACTCCAATGATAGATTTGCTGATAATTTATTTTCTGAAGGGCCCACAATGTTTACCTTCCATGGGGTCCACTATCGGTAGCGTCGCCCCAGGTGTACAGCTACATAGATCTATGTTATGGTATTATCAAGGTTTTTTCCTCACATCACATCACTCACACAATCTTATTTATTTATTAATCTTACTAGCGGCATTGTACCCGTGGTGCCATTGTACGATAGCACGAGAGGCTAAAATCGCCCAGCATACCTCGCAACATTTGAATACGGACATAAAATTGTGCCTAGTAGATAGTCAGGAAAGGATTCTATTCAGTTGGCGAGTTTGGCGGCAATCGGGCCTGTGAAGGCTGAGGAAAACCCGTACAAATGCCCTCCTGTGCTGCAACATCGATCGTACATCGACGGACGGACACAGAACAGGCATTATATAGTAGGATTTCCTACCCACCTGTCTTTTGCACTGGTGTGCTGTATATTGCTGCTATACTGTTAAATTTCCCCATGGTGAGATCAATAAAGTCTCATCTTATTTTATCTTATCTCATCTCATCTCATCTTATCTTATCTTATCTTATCTTACCTTATCTTATCTTATCTTATCTTATCTTACCTTATCTTATCTTATCTTATCTTACCTTATCTTTTCTTATCTTATCTTATCTTATCTTACCTTATCTTACCTTATCTTATCTTATCTTATCTTATCTTATCTTATCTTATCTTACCTTATCTTTTCTTATCTTGTCTTATCTTACCTTATCTTACCTTATCTTACCTTATCTTATCTTATCTTATCTTATCTTATCTTATCTTATCTTATCTTATCTTATCTTATCTTATCTTACCTTACCTTATCTTATCTTCACATGCTGAGTCGGTTGATAGTTTACATTATAGCTCTGTTAGCTTAGCTCTATTTTTAGACAGACAGCAGATACAGTAAAACTACAAATCACCTGTTTTCTGTACAGTTTGTGTTGTCAGTACTCTCACTAAAGATCTGTATGAAATCATCCAAACAAAGTCAAACCTGTCACAGCTTAGTCTGAGCCATGTATCAACAACTAACAAACTTAATAAACATAAAAATATCATACAATAACTTTATACTTTCATAAGCCTTCGTAAGAAATGCTGTGATTTCAGCATTAAACTCCATTCTTCTCATTTAGAGCTGTGTCCAGTGGTACTAAGAGTTGTTTCTTAGTGGTTCTCAGCCCATTTCATCACTTTCTAAGACTGGTGTTAGTTTTCCTCACCATGGCAGAGCAGCAGAGGGACTCACTACTCCCCCTAGTGGCCACATCAATCCCCAGGACTGTTGTACCGTCCAGTACATTGGTATCTTTTTTATTACTTAACCCAGGGGTGTCAAACTCATTTTCTTTCAGGGGCCATATTCAGCCCAATTTGATCTCCAGCAGAAAAATAATAACATAATAACCAATAAATAATGACAACTCCAAATTTTTTAGTGCAAAAAATAACATTAGATGATGAAACTATTTCTGTGCAAAACAAAAAAGATGTGAATAACTGGGGGGGAAAAAATGAAATTTCTGGAAAAAAACAAAACAAAAAAAAAAAACAAGTACAATTTTATCAATATTATGCCTCAACTTATGATTTCTACATGTGCATTACAGATCAGATCTACCAAAGCACAAAACAGGAAAACTGTTAAAATTGTACATATTTTTCTTTAGAAATTCCAGGTTGTTCATATTTGTTCAGGTTATTGACATTTTACTGTTAAAGGATATTAGAATTTAATGTTCTTTGCAATAAATCAAAAGAGAAAAAAATTGGTGTTGCCATTATTTAGAGGCATAATGTCATATTATTTTTTTCACATTAAACCAAGAAGAAAATTTGGAGTCTTTATTTCTCGGTTATTATGCTGTTATTTTTTAGTTTGATGCCCTTGACTGTTAATATCTTCAGGGTAATTTCTGCATTTTTCACTTTGTAAATTCATCTCGTGGGCCAGATTGAAACTTTGGCGGGCCGGTTTTGGCCCCCGGGCCACATGTTTGACACCTGTGCTCTATGGAATTTGGCATAACAAATATTTTTCCCTTATATAGACCCGGAAACCTCTATGAAAAATTTAATCCCTTCTAAATAAAAGTAAATCAATCATCCAAGTAGTGTGTTTTTCACAGAATTCAGAGAGGGAAACCAGCTCTGAAATGTTTACCATTGTATGAAAGACTGAACGGCCACAATGAGTGAAAAATGTTTTCAGTGACTGGTCTGAAAATTCACAAACATAAATCCTGAGTGACTCAGGGAAATAAGAAGAAAATTTGGAGTCATTATTTCTAGATTATTATGCTGTTATTTTTTAGTTTGATGCCCTTGACTGTTAATATCTTCAGGGTAATTTCTGCATTTTTCACTTTGTAATTTCATCTCGCGGGCCAGATTGGAACCTTTGGTGGGCCGGTTTTGGCCCCCGGGCCGCATGTTTGACACCTGTGACTTAATCCATAAAGAGCCAAACAGCCACTGACGACTAAAATCATCGTCTGATCTAAAATGTTTAACAACTTCTGAACCACTGATCCTGTCAATACCTATAAATAATTGGTGTAAAATGCAGTTTTTCATCTTTTCATGGTCATCAGATATGACCCATTTGGATGCTCAGAGGCTCCGTAGTGAATGTGGAAACACCGTCATCTTCCAATCCAATCCAACTTTATTTGTAAAGTACTTTAAAACAACCGCAGTGGACCAAAGTGCTGTACAGAAGGATAATTAAAACCAAAATAAAAGAATAAAATACAAGAATAGATTAAAAAACACAAAGCGTCAAACAATTAAAAACAACAAAAAATAAGAACAACAATAAACCACTAACAAAAAAACAATACAGGGTGTCCCATAAGTCTCCATACATAGGAAAAATAAATGTTTCTTGACATAAACCATTTTTATTTATATAATATGCTCTATATGACTGCCATTTTGTCGGGAACATATTTCAATGCGTGTCCTCCACTGCTGAAGAGCTATAAAGAAGAAATACAAAGAAATACATGTTAGAACCATATGTATTATGTCTCCTACTGTATGTATGGAGACTTATGGGACACCCTGTAGAATAAAAATAATACAATCTACATCACTGATTCATCATTAAAACTCATGGATTTGGATCAGTGATAGTGGATGGACACACTGGGTTTATGTTCAAGTATTAATAGATTTTCCTGAAAAAGTCACTTTTTCTTCATTTTTCTCTGTTTTTGATACAATAACTCTTGTCTTTAATTTGAGATTTTATGAACATTTATATGATCGGTAATTGAATATAAGAATATACATGATGTTCACTGAAAAAACACAAAATTCACTGGATAATGTCATAATAAATTGTGATGATTCACTTAAAAGTTAAATATAGCAAAAAAAATATTTTGGAACTGCCACAAAAGTAACACTGGGTGTTTATGGGTTAAGGACTTACTTAATACTTTAGGTCATAACAGATATTTGAAAGTAGAAATGATACACATAGCTCCTTTAATAAAACAGTAGCATCTTTTTTTTTTCTTTTGCTGTTGGAAAATATCCTTATTACAGGTCAATGGTGAGGAGCACTGATGTACATCTCAACATTTGGAATAAGCATCACATGTGTATTGTTTTTTCATACATTTTAGTTTTCTTAGCCTGGTACACAGTCTCTGGTACACATCAGGTGACCGGTGGCGTCATTTGACCTTCTAGTGCAAGTGACATAGGCAGTTATGAAATCTGAACACATCATAGACACAGGTGTGAACTGTGATGTGTCTCGACCGTTCGCTTCTGTTCAGGACACATCTTATATCAGAATGTAAACATAGTCTCTGAGACATCATTTCACATTACGATATTCTTAAACAGGTGCTAAAAATGTCTCATGTCACCGAAGAACTCCAGTCAAACCAAGCCAAAAAAGGACATTACGACTTCATGCATCATCATTTCAGGCTTACATTTCTTGTATTTTCTCATACATTAGTCATATGTGAATGAATTTGTAATTAGATTTTAGCGTCACTGACTTACTTACACTGGTATGCAATGGCTATCTCCCTCCTTTAGGATCTGTTATGTCAAGTGTCCACGAATACAGCTTAGCCTCACTGTGTCTGAATCATGCATTAAATCAGAGTGAGTACAGCACTGTGAGCAGATACTTAACCTTTTCATGCAGGAATTATGAGAACCTTAGTCAAGATTTTATTTTTTTTTTTAGTATTTTTTTCCTCCTTAGGCATGAAAAAAAACAATGCGAGTGAGTTATTTTTTTCTGTGGAATTAGAAAAATGTTCATGCTTTTAATTTTTGAAGTAAAGAAACGTGTTTAAAACCCAATATCAGAAAGTGATATGAAAACAATGGAATAAAAACATTTTTAATGCTGCTAATCTGATGTCTTCTCACATTTTAACATATTCTAATGCTAGTAATTACTCACTTCATGGAGATAATATGCAAAAAAAAAAAAAAAATTGTCTAACATAACAATTGATTTACACTCAAACATGTTACTGCAGATCAGCTTTATCAAGAACAGCACAGTTACAGTAATTGTATCAATGTCAGTGTATGGGATGGTGCATAAGCATCACTGTTGGCTGATATGGAACTAGAGATGTAACGACTACCGGTATAACCATAAACCACGGTGAAATTGCCAACGGTTAGTATTACCGTTTAAATTCTAATTATCATGATAACTGTGTTTGATTACAGCACTTTTCCGGAGAAAACGCCTAGGTAAAGACATGCTTTTATGTCAAATATTTGAGTATAGTTTTAATTTATTACAATTTTAATTGTACAAGTAAATACGGCATGTTTTTTTTTTTTTTTTTTACTTTTTATTTAGATTTTTGCACAATATAAAACAGAACAAAACATCTGAGACAAGACATAAATAAAAAAACAAATTACACCACATAGTATTATTATTGTTACTAATATTATACTACATCTATAGATACATTGCCAAATATCGAAATATTCATATATTTGTATACATATGCACACATCTATATAAATACAAAACACCTCATGTCAGGGCTTATTAGAGCAATTCTCGTCAACAACCCAAAAAGTTTAATTATACAAATAGTCTTCGACCATGTGCCATCTCCGCTTAAAAAGATCCATTTTCATTTGTAATGATGCGGTCATTCTTTCCATAGTGTACACTTGTTTCAGTCTTTGCTTCCATTCTCTTCCAATCTCTTCCAATTTACTGTTACTATTTTTTTTAGCAATCAATAGTAAAATATGTAAAATATAACTCTGCTCTGCATTAAAATCATTGACCGGTATGACTCCAAGTAAATTGAACAAAACATTTGAAGGTACTTCTCTTTTTACAATTCTTTCAGTTTCTTCTTTGATATTTTTCCAGTATATAAACAAGCTCGGACAGTCCCAAAATATGTGTGTATGGTCACCTGTTTTACCACAATTTCTCCAGCATAAAGCTGTAGATGGATCCTTAACAAAATAAAGATATAACCAAAGGAGTATGAAAAAATCTGGTCTTGAGTTTCCAGTCAAATTCCCTCCACTGCTGACTATTGATGCCTTTATGAATAATATTACATAATTTGTCCCACAATTCGTCTTCTATAACAGTATTTGATTCCAATTCCCATCACGGCATGTGTTTTGTCCTGATAAAGTGGAGGAGGAGGAGCAGTTTCCTATCAAATCCCAAAATGGCCGGGGCATCTGGACACAGAGACAGGACAACATATGGCTGGGTGTCACCTCACTGAGCCCTGGCCTGTGCCTTGCTCAGTGGTCAGTTTGTGGCTTATACGTAACAAGACATGACACATGAAAAGTGCAATGTGTGCCACAAGCTAGAGTGGAACGCTTGTAGACTCAGCAGCTCCGGATGACGACGTTTTTATCTCATCTGCGTGGCGTTGTTTCATATCATTTCCATCTTGCAGAATACAACGACGCTTCGTCTCTTCTTCACCCACCTCTGCGTCCTTCTACTCTCGGTGGCATATTTGCATCTGCTTATTTTCCTGTCATGCCTGGAGATCTCCTGTAATCTCTTCGTTGCTCTGTGTGAAATGGGCCGTGACCTCTCCGACTCTATCTCAGTCCATCCCTCCTCTGCCTTACCCCTCATGTCTCTATCAGCCACACACACTCGCACGCTGATGCAGGAAGATAACTCATACTCACCAACTAAGAGCTGACTGCAGAAAATCACAGGCCAGAACTAATTTACTGCAGGAATACATTACAACAAATGGGACAGTAGATACAGCTCATCCTGACTAATCAACATCACAT
Organism: Sphaeramia orbicularis; assembly: GCF_902148855.1. Lineage (NCBI taxonomy): Eukaryota > Metazoa > Chordata > Actinopteri > Kurtiformes > Apogonidae > Sphaeramia > Sphaeramia orbicularis. Next base: position 32,870,590 of record NC_043979.1, on the reverse strand, counting down.
GAATATACACGCCATGGACAAAAGTATGTGGACGCACACACACATACACTGATACATAATTATTAACCCATAAAGACCCAAAGAGCCTGATCTAAACTGTTTAATACCTGTTGATCCACTAATCCTGTCAATACATGTAAATAATTGGTGTAAAATGCAGTTTATCGTCTTTTCATGGTCATCAAATATGACCCATTTGGATGTTCAGAGGCTCTGTAGTTACCGTGGAAACACCATCATCTTCTACAACATTGATTCACCAGTAAAACCCATGGAGTTGGATCAATGACAGTAGACGGAGACACTTGTTTTTACATTCAGTTAATGATATGTTTTGTTTAAAAAAAAAAAAGTCACGCTCATTTTGTTGATCATTTATTAACCCTCCGGTATCCCGTCCAGCAAGGCCCTTACTAAACACCAAGTGTGCCTTTTTGGCACACTTGTGGAATAATGTCAAAAAAATGTTCATACAGTTTGTTTTTAATTCTTTTACACTTTTTGTCTATTTCATCAACTTGAGCCATAAATAAAAATACCAAATACTCAATAATTGTCACATTTTTTTAACCCTTTAAATGCCGTGTTTGCAATGTAAACAAACCATTTTTTTTTTGATGCAAAAAACACTAAAAATTAATTTTTTTACATTCATTTTTGCAGCCTGGCATATGTCAGTGATTAACAGCAATATTGGTTAATTTGCATTATTATTTTTGGCGCTAGGTCAAATGTTCAAAAAATTCTAGCATCTGTCACCAAGTGTGTGTAAAATGCACACCTATAAATCAAACTATTAAATATTATATATTGATTTATTTTTCTGCTCTAATTTGATTTTATTTTTGTGTATCAAGGTCAGCCCTAATCATACATATCAAATGGAAGGAATAGTGCGTTTTAGGCACACTTGGGAGACAGATGCTAGTCTTGTAATTTTCTTTTATTTACTTACAATGTGCAAATTTTAGTTGGTGGCCAGAATTTTAAAGATCATGCAAAAATGAACAACTTTTGAATTCTAACCTTATTTAAATTGTGAAAAATGATATGAAGTTTTCAACATGAAGTGCAAAGTGTGCCTAAAAGGCTCACCCAGATACCGGAGGGTTAATCATTTTGTTAAGGTCGATTCCATGGCTTGCATTTGTTTTTCATAATCTGTTCATAAATGTTATTTTTTACTAACTTTTTGTTGTTGAATGTGTGTGTTGTGATGATGTCATCAAGGAGATATTGATTTTTGTGTATCAGGTCAGCATGAGCAGGACAGCTTACAGCTGTAGACATGATGTGTCCCAATACTTATGTCCATATAGTTTATAAACAGCTGTGGGATGTCCTGTTCATGATGATTTGATGTGTAGAAATCAATATTTCTTTAAGTTTAATAGGAGATTTTTCTTCCTCAGTGAGATGTGAAGAAAGTATATGGTTAGTTGTGGTAGAAAATTTGCAGTCAGAGCATGAAAAATATTTTAGAAATTTAGATTTTGGAACATTTAAAATCAGTCATGGATGAAAAAAAACATCGTTGAGTGTAAGAGTAAAAAAAATAAAAATAAAAAAATAAAAATAAAAACCATCTCCGTCTCGCAGCAAATTTTATTGATTCTTTCATTTATTTTTTAATAATTTGGATCATTTCATTGAGATGAACTTCATAACTTGCAAATAAAAAAAAAAAAAGTCATGTTTTCTTCAGTTTTTCTCTATTTTGACATAATTTTTGCTGTGCATTTTGTATTCTCTGTGAAAAAACATTGAATTTACTCATCATGTAGGTCTTCATAAAAGTAAATAAAAATGTTATATCAAAACAGAGAAAATTGAAGAAAAAATACTTTTTTTGGCAAAATATACCATAAACTTGTAATGCCACTAGTACTGAGGCTGAACCCAAAAGCAGAACCAAGAGACCAACGCAAAGTTTAGTGTGTTTATGAAACACTTTTACAGAGGGAAATGCACAACACAGAACAATTAAAGAGACTGAAGCTGCAGGGTCCGAGGCTTGGTGTCTGGGCCAAGAGTGGGAGCCACTGGCGACCAGCGTGGCCGAACCAGGAATAACCCAACGAAACCCCAACTAGGGACAAACAGAGGGAGGTCAGAAAACAAGCCAGGTCAAACACAGGAAAGCAGAACACAGGGCAACGGTACATGAGGGAACAGGCAAAACTCACAGTCTGTAATCCAGGCGTTGGGTCGAAACACAGGTAATCGGTGGAGGCTGAGGTAACAAGGGGAGTAGGCAGAATCAGAGTCGGGTACGAACCAGGTCGAAGATGTGCAGGCAAAAACTGGAACGGGCAGAATCGGTGGTTGAGAGACGAAACGGGTCAAAACGGGCAGACAGACTGACAGGATCCAAAACGCTTGTTAGTGAGCACGAGTGTAGAACACAAACTGGCAAACAAACAGGGGAAGACACAGGGTTTAAATACACAAGAGGGAGGGAAGACAATTGGACACAGGTGGCAACAATCAGGGTGGAGTCAGGTAATCAACACAGGTGAAACAATCAGGAAAGGGAAGTAAAGACACCAGACACATGAGGGAAACTTAACAAAATAAAACATGAAGTGACAAAAAATGACAGACAACATAAAAGACAGACAAATCCAGACAAAGTCTGGAAGCCGACATGACAAAACTAAGTGCAAAAACAAGTGCCTACCATTGTCATTTGTCAAACTGAATGGGTTTTACTGCTGAATCAATATTGCAGAAGATGACAGTGTTTCCAGATTCAGTATGGAGCCTCTGAACGTCCAAATGGGTCATATCTGATGACCATGAACAGATGACAAACTGTATTTTACTGAATTATTCACATGTAGTGATAGGATTAGTGGTTCAGAAGTTTTAAACTTTTCAGAACACTAGATACTTCTGGTTGCCAGCAGCTGTTCAGGTCTTTATGGGTTAACTGTTTTCTAATTTTATATCATGCAGAGTGTCAGCGCAGTGCTGAAGTTACTGAGTTTAAGATGTGTGCAAGTGTACAGCTTCTTAGCAACAACATGTAAACTGCCACTCAGGTGGTGAGCAGACGAAAACGACCATAAGGCTGCAATTCTACTTATATCAAGAGACTACCATATAGCCTCAAAACCCTCCAAACTAGCACCTTTTGCTAATTGCTGCTTGATATCCTAATCCAGGGGTGTCAAACTCATTTTAGTTCAAGGGTCACATTCAGCCTAATATGATCTAAAGTGGGCCGGACCAGTAAAATAATATAAATAATAGGATAAGAACTTTTGAGTGTAAAAAATAAATTCTGTGATGAAAATGTTTATATCCATGAATTGTACTTGAACATAACATGAACAAATATGAACAAGCTGAAAATTCTTTAGTAAAATAAGTGCAATGTTAACAATATTACACCTTAGTTTATCATTTATACACGTGAATCCCAACTTAGAGATCACAGTGGATCTACAAATACACAGAACATTAAATAACAGGGAGAATATGATTAAAATTCCACATACTTCTCTTAAGACATTTCAGATATTCATATTTTTTGTAGAAGACCAATCTGTAAATGTAAACATTTTTGTGTAATTTTACTTTTTTTACGCCAAAACAAAGAGACAAATTTACAGTTTTCATTATTTATAGGTTATTATGATGGTATTTTACTGTTCTTATCCACTTTAGACTGAAATGACCTCAAATGATTTTAACATCCTTGATTGTTAATATCTTCAGTGTAATTTTGTATTTCACAAATTCATTCCAGGGGCCAGATTGGACCCTTTGGCGGGCCAGATTTGGCCCCCAGGCCTCATGTTTGACACCTGTGTCCTAATCCCTTCAATACCAAGTCAAAACTAAAGCGTAAACATGAATATATCGCAAAATGTAATGACCAATAGACAAAATAAACACATGTAACCAGTGGTGTCGGACTCTGCGTTGTGCTCTTTTTTTTTTTTTTTAATGACGAGACCCGCACGTGTGTCCTTGGAGGCAGTCTCCGTTTATTGTTCTGACAAAAGTGACAGAAAACATAAAAACCTCCGGTCAGTATCCCCCGTTAAACAGCCTCCTACACAAACCAAAATGACACCGAAATGTGTTTAAGCACATCATAAGCACCTGATACAGCCTGAACTAGCCGGTTCATGTAAAAAAATAAATAAATTAACAGAGACTAAACCAAAAATTTTCACGAACTGTATGGCTGCTTACCTCTCCCACATAAATCCGGAACAAAAGGGAGGAGGCAAAGGCGTGAAAACTCAGGTTATACATGCAGTGTCACACTGTAAATTGCTCGCTAGGGAACAGACCAAAACCAACAGTTCCACACACTGACCCGGAGGCCCACAACCAAAAGAAATGAAAATAAAATGAACAGATTTTGTGTAATTATAACAATACACAATACAATACACACACTCACATTGCCCTGCCTTCGACTTCGACCGGAAAAAGGTGGTTTGCCCTCTCCGGGTCGGTGGGGAGTCTTTGCCCCAAGTGGAGGAGTTTAAGTATCTCGGGGTCTTGTTCACGAGTGAGGGAAGGATGGAGCGTGAGATTGACAGACGGATCGGTGCAGCGTCTGCGTGATGCAGTCGCTGTACCGGTCAGTTGTGGTAAAGAAGGAGCTGAGCCGAGAGGCGAAGCTCTCGATTTACCGGTCAATCTACGTTCCTACCCTCACCTATGGTCATGAGCTTTGGGTCATGACCGAAAGGACAAGATCCCGGATACAAGCGGTCGAAATGAGTTTCCTCCGTCGGGTGGCTGGGCGCACCCTTAGGGATAGGGTGAGGAGCTCAGTCACCAGGGAGGAGCTCGGAGTACAGCCGCTGCTCCTCCGCGTCGAGAGGGGCCAGCTGAGGTGGCTCGGGCATCTGTTTTGGATGCCTCCTGGACGCCTCCTTGGGGAGGTGTTCCGGGCATGTCCCACCGGGAGGAGACCTTGGGGAAGACCCAGGACACGTTGGAGAGACTATGTCTCTCGGCTGGCCTGGGAACGCCTCGGGATCCCCCCGGAAGAGCTGGAGGAGGAGTCTGGGGAGAGGGAAGTCTGGGCATCCCTGCTTAGACTGTTACCCCCGCGACCTGGCCCCGGATAAGCGGAAGAGAATGGATGGATGGACACTCACATTGCTGCTAAATAACTGACCCTGTTACACACAGACACACTAATGTCAGAAGATTCTCTAAAACTAAAGTTTAATCTTGGAGCTCTGTTTCCGTTTTTCTTCCCATTATTGTTTTCAGTCTATTTTTGTCATAACGTAAACCGTAGAGCAGGGGTGTCAAACTCATTTTAGTTCAGGGGCCAGATTCAGCTAAATTTGATCTGAAATGGACCGGACCAGTAAAATAATAACATAAAAATATATAAATGATGTCAACTCCAAACTTTTCTCTATGTTTTAGAGCAAAACAAGTGAATTTACAATATGAACAGGTTTACATCTACAAACTATCCTTTCAAACAATGTGAATAACATGAACAAACTGAAAAAAAAAGTGTAATTTAACAATATTCTGCCTCAGTTTATCATTTACACATGTACATTATAACTTACAGATCCCAGTAGATCTACAAACACACAAAACATTGAGTAACAGGCAGAATATTGTTAAAATTGTACTTGCTTCTCTTAAGACATTTCAGGTTATTCGCATTATACTTTGTTTTAGTGTAAATACATGAAAATATTTACATTTACAAAGAGAAACACTTGGAGTTGGCATTATTTTTATGTTATTATGATAGCATTTTACTGGTCCCTGCCCACTTGAGATTGAATTGGTCTGAATGTGGAACCTGAACTAAAAGGATTGTTAATATCTTAGTGTAATTTTTGCATTTCACAAATTTATCCCAAGGGCCGGACTGGACCCTTTGGCAGGCCGGATTTGGCCCCCGGGCCGCATGTTTGACACCTGTGCCGTAGAGGCTGTGAAGTACTCCACTACGTGCAGCTGCGGTGGTGTTTGGTGAAGTCCTGACGTGGTGTCTTGCGAGTGCATCTTCCTGTGACAAAAGGGAACCGTTTTGATAGTAACCAGCGCAACAGGGATGGTCTCTGCTTTATTTCAGCGCCTCCTCTGACTGGGAAGTATGCACACACTTGATGATGGTGACTGTGTATGTGCGCATGCACCTGTTTGTGTGTGCAGATGAAAAAGGTAGGTCCTCCTCTCAGGCCCGTTTTGCCTAATACGTCCATGAAGGGCTCGCTGAAGAGCAGCGCGCAGCAGCACAAAGATCAGGGCTATTCTGGTGCTGCCAGCCTGCCCAGTGCTGATAGGAAAGGATTAATGAGGCGGGGCACTCATCACTTGTAATTAGAAACAACGTTAAAAACTATTTTTGTGCCTGTTCCTATGGGGAGATCTTAACCCCCCAGGCCAGCCCACTACACCCTTTCCCTGCTCACCACGAGGCAGTAGACGCCTGCAAAGTTAGAGTAAATATAGGCCTGTAACTCCTGCAGCTATGTAACACATGGTTCAACGGTGGGGAGTAGAGATAACTCACAACTCTGACCGCATACTCCACTGGACATTCACATGTCAAAAAGCTGGAAGAGGAGCACTTTTTAGCAGATTATACACATATTCACACGTTTGATCATTAACAGTAGTCGCTTTTCCATTGGACATCTATGCAAAACTTTACTGATATTTACTAAATGTCGAAAAAACAGAAGTATGTAATGTTGGTTTTTCCATTAAATCCGAAACGTAATGATTTGTTTATTATTGCAAGAAAACACAAAAAGTCATTCCATAAACATGGCGACGAATGTAAACATGGTGTTGATTTACAGATATATTCATTATTATTATATATTACCCCTCTATCTGGTACTAAATTTAAAAATTATTGGGTTTCCTGTAGGGCTGAAAGATATATTGTTATCATATCAATATCTAGATATGAACATTCAAGATATTAATATCGAAAAAGCAATGATATAAACGATACAGATGTCCCCCGCGCTCACCCTCCATGTACAGCTCTGGAAGTCACAACATATTTCATTTATTCATACTTTATGTTAATGTTGATGACTGGCAGTGAGTTCTTATAAATAAAACTGCACTTTCCACATTCTTTTGTATTATGATGTTTGTATTTCTCTGAAAAATGCTTGGTTTTCACCGAACCCGTAGTCATATCATACTGATATCGAGATATCTGGCGTGAATATCGAGATATGAAATTTTGTCCATATCATTCAGCCCTAGTTTCCTGGTGTGTCCACACATACCGTGACATGTTTCTTCTTCTTCTTCTTCGCTCCTTGTAACATACGTCAACATCTGTGTTTTGAATTCACCTGACTCTAGTTGCGAAAAAACGTCTTTCTATTGCAGTTTTGTGTGATATACCTTTTGCACTACGCCCAAAAAAAACACCTCTTGCCAACGCAAAAACTTTTAATCAAAAAATGAGACTTTTGGGGAAATTGTCGTTTTTCCATTAGGTAAATTTTTATGTGCAAGTTATATTTGCGCAATTTGAGGGTCAATGGAAAAGCAGCTAGTGTTGGAAGTAAGTAATGCATTACAGTAACAGATTACTTTTTGCTGTAACACAGTAGTGTAAGGCATTCCAAATCAATTTTCAGTAATATTTTACTCGGTACATGTTCAATACTGCTTGCGTTACAACACACTTTTCACCCATAATTTAATTACTCAAATAAAAAAAAAAAAAAAAAAAAAGAAAAACAAACAGCAAGACTGTGAGACGTTAAGGAATCAAAAATGCGTCTGTAAAGTTCTCTTTCCTGTTGGTGTTCAGCCAGTGGGTGATGGCAGAAGACAGTGCATTGTCCACATGAACGTATGCTCATTACTAACCCTAACCCTGCTTTACAGAAGCTAGTTAGCATTAGCATGTTCCCTGTGATCAGCAATGACAAGGTAGGCTAACGTTTCTTTGACTATAACATTTCTATGTCCCGCCCCCTATTTGAAAATGTAAAATGTTGGAAAAAATGCAAGCGTTCCTGCTGGGATTCGAACATCATAGACTGTAGCGCTACTTACTGAGCTATCAGTCCACATGTATTTCAGAATGCAAATTTATGCTGGGAATTTTTTTTGGGGGGGGGGGGCACATGCCATTTATGACAAGAGTCTGAATGTAACTCAAAAGGTAAACAGGAGTCATGTAACACATTTCAAATCAGAGACAGTAGTATTGTTTGATTTGATTACCTCCGCCAAGGAGGTTATGTTTTTGCCAGGGTTTGTTTGTTTGTTTGTCTGTCCGTTAGTGTGCAACATAACTCAAAAAGTTATGGACAGATTTGGATGAAATTTTCAGGGTTTGTTGGAAATGGGATAAGGAAGAAATGATTAAATTTTGGTGGTGATCGGGGGTGGGGGGGCCCACGGGGGGGGCCACTGATCGTTAGTGTGCAACATAACTCAAAAAGTTATGGACAAATTTGGATGAAATTTTCAGGGTTTGTTGGAAATGGGATGAGGAAGAAATGATTAAATTTTGGTGGTGATCGGGGGGGGGGGGGGCACTGATCAGCCTTGGCGGAGGTCTGCGCTCTCCGAGTGCTTCTAGTTTGATTTGATTTAATTTGATTTTAGTCTTTTATTCCGAACATGCAATGAAGTTTAACATATATGTGAACAAGTAAACATAAATAATAATACAAAAATTAACAATTAAGACAATCTTAGACAGAAAAGGGGTGGGAAGAAGTGTAACTAATTTAATCCCACCCCTTCTCCATTAAATACTAATAATATATATTTATCTCCCTCTTCCTTTTACGTTACTCTTTTGTATTTAAATAAATATATATATTCACACACACACACACTCATACATCTGTATACACATACATTTATACACAACATACAAGTACACATACACGCATACACATACACATATAGTCTTCTACCTACGCTTTTCTTAATTTTGTTGGCAAACTATAAATACATAATAAATAACTCAAAGAAAAAAAGAAATATACACAAACAGTGAACATATGGTGACAATTAATGCCCTAATCCCTATATGTTGTGAAAAACATTCTCATATAAGTGTTTTTGTATGTTTGTTTCCTCCCTCAGTCTATTACATAATTTAACACCAGGTATGGAATTACTTGTAAATAACTGTAATCAGTAATCTGTAATGGATTACTGTTTGGAAGTAACTTGGACAACACTAATCATTATTAATGAAGAGTTTTTTGAGTGTCACTGGTTTCCTGTTGTTGCACGTGGCCATTGTGTCTTTGTTAGAATCATGGGACGTTTGTCATGAGTAAATGTTCTTTCCAAGTATTTCGTATCAGGAGAGTCTCACATGAATCCTCGAAGCAGGAAATCGATTTCCCGTCAGGAAAAATAATCAATTGACAGAAAATCAGTGGTGTTTTATGTCGGTCCTAGGGGTCTCTCAATAAAACCAGTAATAAAAGATGTAATAGTAGTAGTAGTAGATGACATCAGGAAGTAGCATGGCATTATGTGAGCTATTGTACAGTCATAAATCACGTTCACAGACTAGGTAAAGTATTTAAATTTTATTCACATCACACTTAAATATTAATGTTAGTGAAGGGTATATGACAGATTGGCAGGCGACCAAATGAAATGGCTGCTACCTTGAATAAAATGTAGGATATCTCTGAATTAATATGATGGAGAAAAAAGACTCTGATTGAAGCCAAAACATTGCATTAAAAATTAAGGTAAGCTGCATGTGTGACAGGTTAAAATGCCATATTTTTTTTATAACTTAAAAAGCGCATTGTTTTTGTGAAATGTGCTCCATGGGTCAATAAGAAGTCTTTTTGTTCTCAGGTATCATTATAGCTACATATATATTGGTACACAGGTACAGCATAATTACATTTATATTTAATTAATGAGGGAAAATACAGGTTTATATAAATTTAATATTACATTTAAAATGTTTGTTAGTAAAATCATTACATATTTTTTTGAAAAGCTAATGCATTTACAAAGGTTTTATTTAAAACAAACAATACACTGCTTTCCTTGATGTTTCAGGTCTGAGCGATTAATACTGTCTCAGAGGAAGTTGTTTTACACATGTGCATAGGTGAGATCATCATAGAGGGTATGCACGTGACATCACCGCTAGCGGAAGTCACCGCGGTTACGCCCTCTGAGTGGCAGAAAGAGGGAGATGAGTAACAGCGTTGGCTTCAATACTGTCCAAACTTAAGAACAATATTTAATTTTTAAAAATGGGGAAGAGCTGTTGTGAGATTGATTGTATGAACAGGTTTGAAAAGCAGTCGGAGCTATCGTTTTACAGACACCGAAAGACAAAGAAAAGAGAAGTAGATGGATTCACAAATCCAGGAAACCAAACCTAGATCTGTGGATCCTGTTTGGTGTCAGGTAACATTAATTTATGCTGTATTTTTGGGTATGTAATGGTCTGAGTATGGGAACTGAACCCAATTGCAAGACATGGAGACAGACGTAAAAGTTCACTGTGTTTATTAAACACAATAATAAATGACAACTCACAGACAATATTAATAAGCAGATCCTTGAAGGCAATGGGTCCCGGATTCTTCACAGGATCCAGAGACAGGACCGGAGATTGGGCTTCACAGCCCGGACCGGTAACACACGTGGGTAACCCGACAAGGGGAAAACAGAATAGTCAGAGTCCAAACCAGGTCATACACGGGTAAGCAAACGGATAGGCAACAGGACATAAGGAACAGGCAGGCTCACGTACCAGTAAATCAGGCGATAGGTCGAACACATGAGGAATCAGTTGGAGGCAGAGGCACAGACAAGGGTTGGGCAAAAGGCAGGAGTCAAAAAGGCAATCCAGGTCAAAAAACAGACAAACAGGATCCAAAAACGCTGGTAAGTATCACACGAAGGTAGAATACAAACTGGCACAGGACAAAGGGAAACACAGAGCTTAAATACACAAGAGAGAGAGGAGAAAACGAGACACAGGTGTAGCAAATCAGGGCGGGGAAAGGTAATCACACAGGTGGGAGTAATGGAGAACAGGAAGCAAAGACACCAGACATGACACATGAGGAGGACTTAACAAAATAAGACAGGAAATGACAGACAAGACGGACAAAACCAGACTAACATCTGGAGGCTGATGTGACAGGGTAAAATCAGACCTTAAATGACGTATTGTTTTGGCTAACATTACTTCTTAGTAAAGCTCTTGGTTTCACGATCAGATCTTTCATGATTTTTGTCTTCGTTTTGTGATTATGACCCTTGTGCTCCTACATGATTTATAAACTAACTTAAACTGAGGCTAACCCAGTTTTTCAAATACGAGGGAACTGGAGAATAAAGCTACGACAGCGAATTAAGGCCACATAAGAAAATAAAAACACTTGTCACTACAAGTATAAAGTCATAAAATATCGATATAAAACCTGTAATTTTATGAGAATAAAGTCGAATACAAAAAGAATCACAATGTTATGAGAATAAAGTCGTAGTTATAAAAAAAGTACTCATAAAAATTTCATTCGTTTATGAGATTAAAGTCATCATATTCCGACAATAAAGCCATAATATTACAAGAATGAATGAATGAATAAATGAATGAAATCTTTATTTCGAACATGCAGACAGTGAAAAAAAAAACAAAAATCAACCAACAAAATATAAGTACTGGTACATAAATGATTGATAAGCAAACAAACAACAAAATAAATAAATAAATAATAATAGTAATAATAATAATAATAATTATAATAATAATAAAACAAATGAAATGAAATTATACATGCTCGAAAGAATAATGTCGTAATTTAAAAACAGGTGGTAAAAATAAATTAATTTACCAGAATACAGTCGTACCCTGCTGGTCCACAGCAGTAGGATTTGTGTCTATAAAGTACTTGATCTGAACTAGACTCAGTAAATCTCCTCAGTCCCAGTAGATCATGCATATATTCACTGGGGTCAGTACACAGTCTACTGGAAATGCACTTTGGATCAGCTGGTTCTGGGCCCTAGTTTTGGACCCTGGTTGTCAGTGTTGATGAAACCATGTATATTTGTTTCAGGTAAAAATAGTGATGATCCCCTACATCCTGGATGTCAGAATATGCGATTTCTGTCCACATGTCAGTGTTCATGGACCACTTGTTCTTCGGTAGCTCATACAGATCCATGTCCAGTCCAGTTGTCTTTAATTTAATTTCATATTTCACATTTTCCCTGTCTGGCTGTGTTTACTGCTATACTCCGTCATGTTGAGCCGGTTGGTTTTTGCCACTCAGTCTGACTTAGAGGGGCGTGGCCTGGGGGGGAAGTGACGTATGTGCATACCCTCTATTGTAATGGCTGTCGTTGAATAAACTACAGACGAGTGAGGACACGTTGCTAGTTCGTGGTCTTTTCAAAAACTCAAAACTTTGGTGACACTCTGATGTGAATGTGGAATAATATGAGGTGATGGTGGCTTCACATTTTCTGACTTAACACACATAAATACCTTTAGAGTTCCTTTTCAGGCTTCAAATCCAATCAGTTTTAAGTCCTGTTACAATGACATTTAAGATATTTGTGAGGTTTTTTTGGATTTTAGACTCCTTAACCCATAAAGACCCAAACATACATCAGCGACCAAAATCATCTACTGATCTAAAAGGTTTAATACCTGTTGATCCATTAATCCTATCAATGTTTGTAAAAAAAAAAATTGGTGTAAAATGCAGTTTTTCCATCTTTTTATGGTCATCAGATATGACCCATTTGGACGTTCAGAGGCTCCGAGGTGAACGTAGAAACACCGTCATCTTCTACAACATTGATTCACCAGTAAAATCTGTGGAGTTTGATAAATGACAGTGGATGGAGATTCTTGTTTTATGTTAATTTAATGATATATTTACTGAAAAAGTCACTTTTTCCTTCAAATTTTCTCACTTTTGATATAAATACCAAATTTTCATGAACATCTAAATTTAATATAGGAAATAAAATATAAGAAAATACATGATTTATAGTGAAAAACGCAAAATATAAAGGATAATATTTTAGTAAATGGTGATAAATCATTTAAGAATGGTTAAATAGAGAGAAAAATAAACTTGGGAATGTCAGGTTTTGTTTTTTTGGGTTTTTTTTTTCAGTTTTCTCTGTTTCTGATGTAATAACCCTCAACTTTAACCTAAAATTTTATGAACATCTACATGATCAGTATTGGAAAATACAAGATTTGTTCTGGAAAAATGCAAAATACAGATGATTATTTTATGGTAAATGGTGACAAATCAATTAAGAAATGAGAAAAAGATAGAGAAAAAAAATCAATTGAGAACTATCTCAAATGTAGCACTGGGTTTTTGTCGGCTAAAGACCTATAGAAATACTCTTTACAGAAAAAAAAAAAAAAAAAGCTTCACTGCATTCAACATTAATGCATTTAGATGTTAATTTTAAAGACTTTTCATCCTTCAGCTTTCACTCCAATGTAAGAGGGACAGTTAGGATGTTTAATTCTATGTCCTGACAACTAAACACATTTAATCTACTGGAGAAAAGTGTGTAAAAACTCCCCGACACCTGGTAATGATCTGGTTTTCCAGCTGCTGTTTTGAAACAAACTCTCCATGTTACTGATTATACAACAAAAACATGTCAGATGTTTAATGAAATGCTATAAACTAGAGATTTCTACACAGGATTGCTTTCAATAAATCAACAATTTTAGTCCATAAAATACCATATGAAATGAGATCATGACTGAGGAGCTGAATAAAGTGAAATCCTCTTTGAAAAGTCTGAAACTGCAGGGAAACGTTGGTCATGGCTGACGTAGTTAAGATCCACAGTGAGGCTGCACCCGTGGGAAGAGAAAATTGTAAAATGTTTATCTTGGTGTAATCAAGATCGGTGGTGAGTTTGTGTCCGTTGGGAAATGAGGTCTTGCACAGTTATGGCTGCAGAGGACAGATACAGACTGAAGTGTTCACATAAAGCTTTAGACTCGGACTTTTGATTCATTGCGTATTATTTATGGCTCTTTCATGTGAAGGACTTGGTGCATGCCATTTCTTTTTTGAACACAATTTGAGGTACATGAGTTAGAAAAAGATACACGGATAAAATGATTGTGCACTTAGCTTTATTCTTCGTTGTATATTTGGCAAATTTGTGTACTTTCATCATATAAAACACTTGGAAAAAAAAAAAAAAACTCGATAAACACCATGACATATGTTGCGCTCTCCGCCCATATGTTCAAGGCTTGTTTGTTTGATCTAAGCAGGTTTCGAACCTTAGATCAATTCCCCCTATTGGTTGGATTGAATTCTTTTATAACTGTATGGGTATTAGACTACCTGATGGGACAACAGGACAGGAGGTTAACCCACTGTTAACCCTTTATTGAGCAAGTGACCATTTTTGGTCATTTCCACACACATTACAAGACAGTGACAGCAACAGTTACAGTGAGGACAGTGAGTCAACAATCTCAGGTCCAATGTGGTCTACAGGGTCTGTAAGGTCCACCTCTGCATGAACAGTGAGTGTACCTGCTTTGTTAGGTACCATGAAGTAATGGTACTAATGTAAGGAATGATGTTCAAAGGGATAATGTGGATGTGGACAGGGGTCTGGATCAGCACTGATGATGGTCTAATGTTCTAAAATACATATTCATTTCACTGTACATGTGTTTTTATTGTTTTGGGTTTTTTTTTTAAATTATATATACTTCTTCAATATTTTTTATTTTTTTGCCACTTATGGGTAAGGAATCAAATATGGTAACTTCATTGACCTTGAATTTCTACCTGAAAATGAAAAATTTAGAAAAATTTCACAGAAGTAATAAAGTCGTGTTATGTCCTCCAATAATAAGATTAGGTTGAAATTTTTAATTTCTGAGTATTTCTATGAGTCCACACTATCCTGTATTTTTAAGGGGTTCTATGTAGTATTGATTTTCCAAACTCTCAACATCAGGAGGAAGTAAAGAACCAGAACACCCTTAGAACTACCAAAACCAACAAATCAATGCTAAGTGGGTACTTCTATGAAACTGGGCTCATTTTGGTACCTGGCAACTTCGTCAGCTTTTTAGACCCAAAAATAAAAGAGAAATTTAGACATATTTCCCCCCCAGGATGTATCTAATGATGACCTCAGATAAATGCAAAAAAAAAATAAAAAAATTAAACTCTTGCTCTGAACCATCCCAAAATTAATGCATTTTCAATAAAATATTGGTACCAAAAATAGGACCAAAATTAGGACAAGAAAAGCTCCCTAGGTGTCAGTGCATTTGATCTGGATCAGCAGGAAAGCCACAAAAGTGATGTTCTAATGTTCTAAAATATATGTTCCTTTCACCATATATGTGTTTTTTTTGTTTGGTTTTTTTTTTTGTATTTTTTATATATTCTTCTTGGATTTTAGTTTTTTTGCCACATAAAGGCAAGGAACCAAATATCGTAACTTCATTAACCTTGATTTTCTACATAATACTTTTTTTTTATTTCACAAAAGTAATAAAATCTTGTTTTGTCCTCCAATAACACACTTAGCTTGAAATTTTTAATTTCAGAATATTTCTATGTGTGCACACTATCCTATATTTTTAAGGGGTTCTATGTAGTATTGATATTCCAAACTCTCAACATCAGGAGGAAGTAACGAACCAGAACACCCTTAGAACTACCAAAACCAACAAATCAATGCTAAGTGGGTACTTCTATGAAACTGGGCTCATTTTGGTACCTGGCAACTTCGTCAGCTTTTTAGACCCAAAAATAAAAGAGAAATTTAGACATATTTCCCCCCCAGGATGTACCTAATGATGACCTCAGATAAAAGGGAAAAAAAAAATTTAAACTCTTGCTCTGAACCATCCCAAAATTAATGCATTTTCAATAAAATATTGGTACCAAAAATAGGACCAAAATTAGGACAAGAAAAGCTCCCTAGGTGTCAGTGCATTTGATCTGGATCAGCAGGAAGGTCACAAAAGTGATGTTTTAATGTTCTAAAATATATGTTCCTTTCACCATATATGTGTTTTGTTTTGTTTTTTTTCTGTATTTTTTATATATACTTCTTGGATTTTAGTTTTTTTGCCACATAAAGGCAAGAAACCAAATATGGTAACGTCATTAACCTTGATTTTCTACATAATACTTTTTTTTTATTTCACAAAAGTAATAAAATCTTGTTTTGTCCTCCAATAACACACTTAGCTGGAATTTTTTAATTTCACAGTATTTCTATGAGTGCACACTATCCTATATTTTTAAGGGGTTCTATGTAGTATTGATATTCCAAACTCTCAACATCAGGAGGAAGTAACGAACCAGAACACCCTTAGAACTACCAAAACCAACAAATCAATGCTAAGTGGGTACTTCTACGAAACTGGGTTCATTTTGGTACCTGGCAACTTCGTCAGCTTTTTAGACCCAAAAATAAAAGAGAAATTTAGACATATTTCCCCCCAGGATGTACCTAATGATGACCTCAGATGAATGCAAAAAAAAAAAAATTAAAGTCTTGCTCTGAACCATCCCAAAATTAATGCATTTTTAATAAAATATTGGTACCAAAAATAGGACCAAAATTAGGACAAGAAAAGCTCCCTAGGTGTCAGTGCATTTGATCTGGATCAGCAGGAAAGTCACAAAAGTGATGTTCTTATATTCTAAAATACATGTTCCTTTCACCATATATATATTTTTTTGTTTTGTTTTGTTTTGTTTTTTTGTTTGTTTTTTTTTATATATACTACTTGGATTTTAGTTTTTTTGCCACATACAGGCAAGGAACCAAATATGGTAACTTCATTAACCTTGATTTTCTACACAATACTTCTTTTTTATTTCACAAAAGTAATAAAGTCTTGTTTTGTCCTCCAATAACACACTTAGGTTGGAATTTCGCATTTCAGAGTATTTCTATCCTCCAGAGACCCAGCAATGCAATTTTGTCCTCTGTAGGGGCAAAAGTTTGACAGTTTTACTTAAAAAAAAAAAATGCTGTCCATTGTACAGCACATTCCATTAAAAAATAAATACATAAAAATAATTTTAAAAATGAATCTGAAAAAACTGTTGTATTATGCAGTTTCCAATCAAGACAATTTTTTAAAAATAAAAAAGCTAAAATTCTCACTTTCCTGGGTCTCAGGAGGCTATGAGTGCCCTAAAAAGGGTTAACCCCACAGGTGTCAAACATGCGGCCCGGGGGCCAAATCCGGCCCACAAAAGGGTCCAGTCCGGCCCTTGGAATAAATTTGTGAAATGCAGAAATTACACCAAGATATTAACAATCCTTTTAGTTCAGGTCCCACATTCAGACCAATTCAATCTCAAGTGGGTCATAATAACCTATAAATACTCACAACTCCAAATTTTTCTCTTTGTAAATGTAAATGTTTTCATGTATTTACACTAAAACAAAGTATAATATCGCAAAAATATCTGAATAACCTGAACAAATATGAACAACCTGAAATGTCTTAAGAGAAGTGCTATTTTAACAATATTCCACCTGTTATTAATTTTTTTGTGTATTTGTAGATCCACTGTGATCTATATGTTATATTGTACATGTGTAAATGATAAACTGAAGCATAAAATTGTTAAAATTACACTTTTTTTTCAGTTTGTTCATATTATTCACATTGTTTGAAAGGATAGTTTGTAGATGCAAACATTTTCATCATGTAATTTTACTTTTTTCACTCTAAAACAGAGAAAAGTTTGGAGTTGACATTTTTTATATCTTATGTTATTATTTTACTGGTCCGGCCCACTTCAGATTAAATTTAGCTGAATATGGCCCCTGAACTAAAATGAGTTTGACACTCCTGGGTTAACCTGATCAGAGTAAGGAAAACAATAAATTTCCTGGACACCAAACCAAATTTGAAGCCTCCTTGTTTATTTCAAAGCTCACAAGTAGGGATTACAAAAGTACAGTGCTTCCATTTGCAACAGTTTGAGGAGTAGTAGGAGAAGAATAGGAGAGATGACAGACCAGTTGAGGATTTTTTGAGCAAGTCATGCAAAAAGGTGTGGGAGAAGGCCTCCGTTATAATAGCACCCTTTGTGGAAAAAAATAAATCCATCTGTCCGTAGGTCAGTGCAAAAATAGTAATGAATATATGCATACAAAGAAAATAGATATATATTTATATACTGTATATACTTGACCGTTGACTACAGACACAAAGAAAGATACCAAGACTTGTAGAGCGAAGCCCATTCATCAAAGGCCTCTGAGCCCGAATCGGAGACTCTTAAAACAAGTCTAGTCATAAAGAGTGCACATCAGATATGACAGCTCCATATTGTTCTAATACAAGAACTGTGTTTCCAAACAAAAGGAAGGGACCCGGATGCCCGTCGGAGCTGTCAATCAATCAAGCTCGCCTTAGACGTGACCTCTACAAGAAAGAGCAGTGTGGGAAAGACAGACAGCACCATAACGGCTGCGAGTGTCCCTCACAGACCAGGAGCACACAGCATGCTTCGTTTTTCCAACCGGAGAGTAATGTACAGTACGACGGTTACATTGTTCAGTCAAAGAGACCATTACATATAAAATCCATGTGCCACAGCGCTTGTAGAAACCAGCAGATGGGACAAAAAAAAAAAAAAAAAAAAAAAAGGTACATTATTATTCTTTTCTCACATTGGCTCAGATGGTAAGCACTTTTTGTAAATGGCAATCACTAAATATAAATTCACAAGCTACAAATGTGTGGTAAATGGTTATTATATACCCTTTATCATATTCAAATATATCGTGGAGCACCAGTAGACACAGAGAGCAACAAAAATACAAGTGAGGACACAAACTTTTTTTTTTTTTTTCTCTTTGTGGATTTACTCAAAAAAAAAAAAAAAAGTCACACTTTACTTGAATCTCCGAGGCTGCAAAACCGTTCTTCATGCTCGAACTGTTTGCAGAGACCTCTTTAAAAACAACTCCAGGTATGCTCACATGACAGCTGGGTAAACAAACAACCTGTTACAGTTTCATTTGCATAGCATGAATTTTCACATGAGGGATCTTTGAAGCTTATTGTTGAGAGTGTCCGTGTTTGTAAAGCCTTGCCGAGTGCACTGCGTATCTGTAGGTACTATGCTAAGAAAACTCCTCCTTCATCTGAGCCATTATAACAGAGACGCACAACGGTTTTAGGTTTTAGTATCGACGTCCTTTTGAAGATGTAACGGTTCACAGAGAGTGCGACGTAAAAACAAATGTTGGTTTTTTTGGTGCTTTGGCGATGAAAATGTTAGCCCTGTGCTTCGTTTATGCCTTTAATTTCATGCAAACAACAGAGAGCAGAACAGAAACCAGAAGGACATATGAACACAAACAGAAAAGAAATATTATTGTTAGGAAGCTGCTTCAAGCCAGAACTATAAAACACTCAACATATGGTCAAGATTGGATGGAAACCTTGTTCTTCTTTATATTTTGGTCTGGATTTCATATTATAACTTCACAAGAAGGATTACATGCTCCTTTATGCTCGGAAAAACTGTGATAGCCCTTGGGTTCGTCAAATCAAAAGTAATCAGATCAAAAACGCAAAGATTTAGGATTAAAAACAATGAAAACAATCATTTTCAGATCCGAGACTATTTGTATTTTTCTGTTTTATATGCTTATGTTTTTTTAAGGCTATGCACAGAATCAACTTGAACTCTTACGATCTTTTTATACCATGTGCTCTGTTAAGTTTTTAGGCACATTTGAACAAGTGACCCGGTTAAAATGCTAAATTTAGATTATCATCTGTTGTAATGTTAAACACAATGGATCAGATGAGAATGAAGGCATGAATAGGTGCCTCACTAGCACGTTCAGTATTTTTTCTATATGTCTAAATATAATAACATGAATCACTGAGTATATTCAGATGCAAGAGGAAGAGGGTCAATTTCATGAGCGTGCATATACTTTTTACTACACAAATATTAAGTGCCAAGTTGATTTACAATTCATGGCGGTGCTCAGTTTCTCCTTCAAATGCCACCACAAGATCAGAGTTACATAATGAGCGTTTTTACCTCAAGGCTTTTTGGCATCCTTGAATGCAGTTTTTCAAAACTCTGCATATTAATTATCAACTGTAGATGAAATCTTTGAATGGATGTCCACTGAATGTGTTTTTTTTCTGTTTTTTGTTTTTTTTTCATCTGCATGCTCACCAAAGGCAGAGGAACTTTTTGTCTGGGGGTTAAAAATTCGACCTCAGTGTAGTCTGCATTCGTCTGCACGTGATGTTGTGCCGTGCGCAGGCCCAGTGGTGACACATGAATTAAGGCATTGATAGAGGCACTAGAACAGCACGTGACAGCAGCACTTGCCTACGCAAGGCAGAGGAGCTCACTTAACTGTAGCTTAGTGTCAGCGACAGGGAGTTGCAAAAGATTAGATGAGGGTCGCACCGCTCTACCATAGTGACCCCAGGAGGAAGCGTGTGTTCGTTTGAAGTCTGTACCTCAAATCTGCTACCTTAGAAAAAAAGTAAACCATGGCTCCAAATATAGGGCATGAGCAAAAACATATGTGACTACACAAGGACAGTAAACACACCACGACAGAGCTGATGAAAAGAAGACGACAGAAGCAGGCAGTGAAATTCCTCCACTCGTTACATGAAACAACACCAGTAGCCCTGTTTTACAATATTCACTGATAATTTCAAAGTGTTCTTGCCTCTGCCAGCAGCCATGCATAAAAAAGGCTTATGGCTATCTGGTAATATATTTATATACTATATATATTGCTAAAAAAGATATGCATATGTGGACACAGGAATGGCAAAAACAAAGATACTGAAGCAAACACACAAAATTTGTGGTTCTGTATATTTTTGGAAAACAATAAAGACAGATGACTGACATAATCATAAGCTGCGTTCAAAATAATAAAGCCCCATTTTTTTTTTTCTGTTGTACACATCTGCGCCAAATATTACAGCTTAACTGTACGCACTTTAAACATAAACTTACAGAACTGAACAGTAAGTACATCAACATCAAAATGGTTTTTCAGCAAAGAGCTGGAAATGTTTCGTAATCATTACCAATATATACAGATAAGATCAAGGTCTCAGTTGCATTCCACTCTGAAATTATTGCACAGTAAGCCACTGTGGGCTTGTCATGGTCACCCCCATAAACCCCCGTATAAAAATAGAACAACATTAACACACCAAACAAGTCTTCATCTTTTTTTTTTTTTTTTTTTTTGACAGGCACTGCCGTGGCCAACCCCAAGCCTGAGTCTGCAGGCATAAACTATGTGCCACCGTATGAGCTTCTAGAGTTTGTCTTGTCAGTAATTGCCCTAAGCACATAGAATATCTTTTCCAAACCGATTTTCTCTCAGCTCTCTTTCGTTTCTCTGCAGTCACAAATGGAAAGCCTCCCTCTGACCACTTCCTCCATCTCTCTAACTTGCCTTCTCCTCCGGGACGTCGGCCAGGTCCGAACAGTAGGGATTTTTGGCATTTCTCATCACCGCTGACCCAGAGCTTTGGCACTCCAGAGAGTCCAAGATGAGCATGAGGAGATTCAAGAATACAGCAGCTCTCTCATGCTCTCAACCGGCTCCCAGAGCAGCCGGGCCTGTCTTGAAAAACAGCGAAACTGGGGTCCATTTAGACGACGGTCTCTACACCAATCAGCTTTGGCGTGAGGATGCGTGGCGTGATTCCGTTGTTGAGGTCCTCCTCGAACTCCAACAGCTGGCCCATGAAGTTGAGGTTCGGGGAGATGATGGGCCTCCTGGTTTTGACAAACTTGTAGGCGTCCGTCATGGTCATCCAGGTGTGCTTCATCAGGTAGGCGATCACGATGGTGGCTGAACGAGACACGCCTGCCTGGCAGTGGATCAGAAGGCCCATACCTGCTTGCTGTGCTTCCTCTGAGGAAAGGAACATGGAAAAATACAATGAAATAAACACCTTATTTCCTGAAGGGATGTACAGTCCTCACACTGTAATAATAATATGACACTAAAACCACATGACCCACCTCTGAAGTGTGCATCTATACTACTGAGTTTCAAGAAGTTCAGAAAAAAAACAACAAATTGAGAAGAAAAATGTGTTTTAATTTTTTTTAATTACCCTTTTTATTTAGGTGAATAGAATTTATATTTTCAAGATTCTTACACTCTATGGCAGGGGTGTCAAACTCATGTTTTTTCAGGGGCCATATTCAGCCTAATTTGATCTCCAGCGGGCCGGACCAGAAAAATAATAGCATAATAACCAATAAATAATGACAACTCCAAATATTTTAGTGCGAAAAATAACATTGGATGAAGAAATTATTTCTATGCAAAACAAAAAAGATGTGAATAACTGGAAAAAAACATGAAATTTCTGGAAAAAAAAAAAAACAAGTACAATTTTATGAATATTCTGCCTTAACTTATGATTTCTACATGTGCATTACAGATCAGATCTACCAAGGCACAAAACAGAAAAATGATTGAAATTGCACTTATTTTTCTTTAGAAACTCCTGGTTGTTCATATTTGTTCAGGTTTTTGACATTTTATTGTTAAAGGATATCGGAATTTAATGTTCTTTGCAATAAATCAAAGAGAAAAATTGGTGTTGCCATTATTTAGAGGCATAATGTCGGATTATTTTTTTCACATTAAACCAAGCAGAAAATTTGGAGTCATTACTTCTAGGTTATTATGCTGTTATTTTTTAGTTTGATGCCCTTGACTATTAATATCTTCAGAGTAATTTCTGCATTTTTCACTTTGTAAATTCATCTCGCGGGCCAGATTGGAACCTTTGGCGTGCTGGTTTTGACCCCCGGGCTGCATGTTTGACACCTGTGCTCTATGGAATTTGACATAAGAAATATTTTTCCATTATATAGACCCTGAAACCTTTATGAAAAATTTAATCCCTTCTAAATAAGAGTAAATCAATCATCCAAGTAGTGTGTTTTTCACAGAATTCAGAGAGGGAAACCAGCTCTGAAATGTTTACCATTGTATGAAAGACTGAACGGCCACAATGGGTGAAAAATGTTTTCGGGACTGGTCTGAAAATTCACAAACATAAATCCTGGGTGACTCAGGGAAATAAAAGCTGCACCGAGTCTTTACGTAAAACCAAATCATGACTCCAACATGGGCAAAAGTGTCATCTTGTCACAACATCCTGCTCCATGAATCATATTTTTTTTTGTCAAACCCAACATAAGAACCAGACCAACCACAACAAGTAATGAAAAAAAAAAAAAAAAAAGCACAGTTCCTTATTGTGATTGACTGTTTAAAGTACAATAAGTCATAAAGTACGACTTAACTTAAGAAGTTTTAAAATGTATGTGTATGAGTAGTGGAAAGACATGTCCAGGAATGAGGAAGAAGATAAATAAGTCCGGGAAAAACTAATGAACTAGAAAAGTCAAGAAACAAAGCTGTGTCTGCGGAAGAGACTGTGTGATCTGTTTGCTCTTTTCAGACCTGGTACGCTGAGAACTGTACAAAAACTATGATGTCGGCCTCTAGATGTAATAAATCATCTGAGTCACGGGCTATAAATGTGAATCTTCCATGCACTGTCACCCAAACTGTAACAAGAGAAGATGTTGGAACAATATCCTTGTTTCTGTCATTGCACAACCAACCCACACCTGTCTGGGGTCAAGCAGAGTTGGACCATCAAAACGGAGTCCTAACAATAACCCAACACTACCTCCACAGTGGAACAATAAAGAGCAATATCCAGATAAATGTTAATAATCACCTCGATCTTTAACCATGCTTTCCACTGCATCTGCGTCTCTGCATCTGTGTGTTGCTTGGCAACCATTCTCCTAAACGTTTCTGAAGAACTACATTGCTCGGTGGAAGTAAGATTATCTGTTATCAATACATTACTGCACTTGTTGTTGCTGTGTGTTTATTTTATGAACCCTTGCCAAGTATCAGTAGCAACTGTTGAGGCTTTGTGTTTTCATTTACAGAACTGATATTTAGTGATATGCTGTATATCTCTTACCTCTGACAGTTTACACAATTACCCAGATATTGCACATTTATGTAAATATATATTTTTAGGGGTATTGTTTTTGGTTCAGTTTGTTTCTTTGTGAACACTTTAGCAGCAAAAATATTGGTTGAATTCATACCAAATTGGGTTTATAGATTGCCAGTGACCCAGAATAGATGTGATTACATTTTGGGAACAGTAAGTCAAAGTTAAAATTTTTTATGAATTTTTAAAAACTCCCCCCCCCCCCATTTACTTATAATGGGCAAAATTTCAAATCGCTATAAAAACGCCCATTTTAACTCAATTTACTTAAAACATTGCAGAGATAAAGAGATTAATTTTAGACATTACTCTGCAAAAATATCTAAGAGATAGCTTGTTTTTGAAATTTTTTTTTCTCCCATTTACTTATAATGGGCAAAATTTCAAATGTATATAAAAACATCAAATTTGTTTCAGTTCATTTCAAACTTCACACATATAATATTTATATTGAACAAATATTGAATATGGATGAAAGAGTTGATCGATGCCAAAACAAGCTACAATATGTGCGAGGGGCGGGGTTTATTGTGCCTGGCACCACTTTATTTTTATTTTTTCTTTTGCATGCTATTTTTAAATGCCACTTTGTTGTGGTTGTTTTAATCAAGGTTATAATAGTTTTGGATTTTTCTTTATAGTTTAGTTTTATTTAGTTTTGACTTTTTTCTCTCTAATTCAGTTAGTGTTAATTAGTTTTTAGAGCAGGTTTGATAGTTTTTATTAGTTTTCGTTATTTTCTAAATGCTTACTTTTAGTTTAGTTTTACATATGTTTTCTCTTCTTCTCTGACGTCGTATTCAAATAAATCCCAGACTGGACTCTGATGCTTCCTCCCAACTTTAGTCTCCATGTTTCCAGGTAGAGTGGGGACCAGAAGACGACTGGAAACCACAAGTGACCACAAGTGACGGACCCTTAAATATCATATGGTGCCAGCAGCTAAAATTGCTTGAGAGAAATAAATCGATTTCATATCAGTCCGGCTTTGACAAAGACGAAAACGAAGGGAATTTTATCCAGAATTTTTATACATTTTAGTTAGTTTTGTAAACACACAATACAGTTTCAGTTAGTTATCGTTCTTTCTTTTAATTATAGTTACCTCCGCCAAGGAGGTTATGTTTTTGCCAGGGTTTGTTTGTTTGTTTGTTTGTCTGTCCGTTAGTGTGCAACATAACTCAAAAAGTTATGGACAGATTTGGATGAAATTTTCAGGGTTTGTTGGAAATGGGATAAGAAAGAAATGATTAAATTTTGGTGGTGATCGGGGGTGAGGGGGCCCACGGGGGGGCCCATTTCCAACAAACCCTGAAAATTTCATCAAAATTTGTCCATAACTTTTTGAGTTATGTTGCACACTAACGGACAGACAAACAGACAGACAGACAAACAAACAAACAAACCCTGGCAAAAACATAACCTCCTTGGCGTGGGGGGGGCCCACAGGGGGGGCCACTAATCAGCCTTGGCGGAGGTCTGCGCTCTCCGAGTGCTTCTAGTTTTTATTTATTTCAGTTAACGAAAATGTTTTTACAATTCTAGTTTCTGTCATTTCGTTAGTTTTCGTTAACGATAATAACCTCGGTTTTAATTTCCTAGTTAAATTATTCTGTCTATACTTCTAT
Organism: Sphaeramia orbicularis; assembly: GCF_902148855.1. Classification (NCBI taxonomy): domain Eukaryota; kingdom Metazoa; phylum Chordata; class Actinopteri; order Kurtiformes; family Apogonidae; genus Sphaeramia; species Sphaeramia orbicularis. The sequence goes on along the minus strand of NC_043979.1, from coordinate 32,844,892 downwards.
ACTTATCTGAATTTCTCGTGGCATTCAGTGTGGACGGCAAAGTAAGATTTTCATTGCACATTTTAAACGTTTTGAATCATCGAATCCTAGTGATTTATGGATATTTATGGGCTGTTAAGTGCAGAGAACTATGGAAATGAGTCTGGAACGGTAAATGTGTTTGGGTGAGGTTCGTACCAATGAATTCAAACGCCTCCTCGAAGTACTGGCGCAGGTTCTGCTTGTTGCTGTCGGTGGCGGGCAGGCGTTTGTAGATGAAGAGGCCGGTGTCGTAGTGGTAGAGCGGCAGGTGGGTGGTCACGTTCAGGATGTAACCGATATTCAAGCGCTGCAGCAGGTTGATGTCCTGAGCGTCGTGTTCGTTCCCCAAATAGAGGAAGGGCAGGATTGGGGTCAGCTCTGCGTTCTCGATGTCCGGAGTGGAGGGCAAGGAGTGAGGTAGCGTTCCTGTCAGGCTCGCCGTCGCGCCGGTGTCCAGGCCCTCGTGGAGGTGCAGCGAATGCTCGCAAAGATTCTCGTGACCCAGTCGGAAGCAGCTGAGACCCCCTGAGGACACAAAAAACACCACTTAGAAGCGTGAAGTAAGCACAGCGATGCATTTTTACATTCACAAAGAAGCCAGATAACGGATTAAAATGTCTTCATACATTCTCCTATTGTCACTTTATCTGTATTTCTTCGTCACTGTCCCCTTTAGGAGTACAAGTCGGACCTCTTTGCTCTCAGAGGGCAGAACTTTAAGCTGCTGGGGTTGAGGTCAATTCTCACTGGAGCTCTTCGGGCTAAAAATACATGCCCTCGTGCCTCCGTCCACCACATGGCACACATTTGGACTGAGCAGGGCAACAAAACTTCACACACACATCTGATACTAAACAACAAAGAGCAGCAAACAGCATTGGAAGGAGCTTTGAAGCACTAAAACATCACAGAAATCTCCAAGTCCCTGAACGCAACATCACATTTGGTTGTAATTGAAAGCCTCTATTTGGATATTAAATCAATATGGATGCACTGTTCCCATTTGAGTGTGTTTTCAAGGGTTAGTTCAGATTTTTTTAAGATGCGAATAGTGATCGGCACACGGTGGATAGTCACAAAAGCAACATATATTTTAATCAACGCAAAGTGTATATTTATATTTGTGTTGCTTTACCTTGCCATCCCATAGACATTTCAAACCACCAGACTGAACTTTTAACACAAAAAAAATCACAAACTAAGCCATTTGCACGTCTTTTTAGATATATTGCCCTACATTTCATACATTTCTTAAAGACCTTGAGGTTGTGTAAAAATGCCACTAGGTGTATTTTGTACATTACTTTTTCTCTTTTTTTTTTTTTTTTTTTTTTTTTTTTTACTTATGCCAAATATTTCTCCATTTATACCTGTTTTTTGTTTTGTTTTTTTACTTTTTAACCTTGTTTTTATGGAAAGTTGCATGCAAATGTTTTTGTGTTTCACTGTGTAATGACAATAAAGGAATTACTTTAGATCCAAACTAAAACAACAAAGAGGTAGGTGAGCAAATCCCCTGTACTGCAAGGTAAAAAAAATAAATAAATAATAATAATAAAATAAAAAATAAATCACTGTTTTTGTCAGAGGAGCCTTGTGGCTTTAAAGATTTTCAGTTCCCAATTAAAAATGACTTCCTGACAGCAAGATAAAACCATGAAAACATATAAATATCGTACACGCTTAAACTGATATTGATTCTGGATAAGTAACACATACGATCCCTCTGTAGAAATCTGAACTAACCCTTTAAGTAACTACATCATAACTTCATTTACAGAGCACTTCTCAAAAACAATAACATATTCAAGAAGCGGTATCACTTCTAACAGTTGAGAAATCCCCCTCCTCATTAAACAGATGTACTAAATGTTTAATATGCCTCGCACTGGACATCTGTACTTCTCTAAATAACTGGTTTGCACCTGTTGTCCATGATGCCACTGGTCCCAGTTCATGGGGAGGGGTGGAAAGTGTCACCCACGGTATCAGTTCATGTATTGTTCGCATTGCACCAGTTTACACCACCCCATGTGAGATCATCATACAGCTTCGCCACTTCCCCTTTTGGTGACCAGGCGGGTTGGGGATCTCCTGTCAACTGTCGCACAACAAGTCCACCATAAAACGCTTAACAATGGACAAATGCATTATAATATGCGACCGGATCATAACGGTGAGAAGCCATGATAATATTTACAGCGCTGTAAATAAAAGAAAGGGAAGTGCTAAATAAAACTACAAGTTTAAGGGAAATTCCACTGAAAATTATATTATTTTATCATTTTCTGTTCCGAAAGGTCAAAACAAAGCTGCATTAATAAAAACCATTCACACCAAATGTACACGTCATCACATGTGTAGGTACTTTCTGAAGACAACAAGTTAAATAAATCACAAAAATATGATTACAGATCATTTTCACTTTCGTCTTTAGTGACACCAACATAAATAATGTCTACACTGAAAGGAAATATTCAGTAACTTCGCATATTATTCAACAATATACATGTAAAGAGAAAATTATTACTCAGTCAGATATAATTGTGATAGTTTTACATTATTTTAACTCAATATCTTTGAGTTTTTTAATGCTGATTGAACAAAACACAGCACAGGAAGCTTGTTTTTCTCTCATTCTGTTGCATTCATTAGTTGATAAATTTAAATATTCAGTGAATTTTTTATGTAATGTAATGTATTGGTGAATTTCAGTCATGTTTTTTTGTAACTGGCCTATAGTTTTCTGTCTATATCTGCATGAATGGAGCATCAAATCATCAGAACAGCTGACCAATCGATTAATCAACCAACCGTTGCATCTATACTTTTATTAGCGCGCTGTGTTTAGCAGTGAGTTGACATCGCGTACTGCTCACGACAAAGTAATGGCGTTAAAGTAAACTCAGCTCAAGTGGCTAAAGTCGCCACACAGCGAGTTGTGGAAACTGCTTCCTGTTTAGGCTCAAGCTGAACCAGCATCTTTTTATTCAGGACGAAACTCACTGGAGAATCGACAGTTTTCAACAACAGAATCTCCAGAAGCAGCACATTTGCTTTGAGATGTGATCTGTGGAGTGTGACCGTCTGTCATTATCTCTGACTAACTCACAGAGGAAAACATGAAAAGTGTCTCGATCACTTTCATAAGCCAGTGGCTCAGTTCCTACTTAGAAATTACCGCTTCTGCCTCAACGGGCCTCTCACACCACGGACCTGCTGTTTCCATTGTTTACACTAAACCTTCCAACACAGCTGACATGTTACTTATGGCCATTGAGATTAAATATAACCCATTGAAGAACTGCGTTACAGTAATTCATGACCAGGAAATGATGGTAACTGAGCATATCACGGAACAGGAGTAAATTATTCAGCAGCACTTATATATGCATGTCCAAAGTGTGACATTAAGTGCTAATGAAAATAATCTTCCCAGGCCAAGTTCGGATCATTTGAAAGGAAGTATTTTAGTAAAATGAATAAATAATGACTGTTTCATTTGGAAGATATAAACCTAATATGGGGAAGTTTAATTTCTGATCCATTTAGGTGCCAAAAGGTTTCTACAAATGCTTGTTTTGGGGGGTTTTAAATTGAAAAAGTATGATGTTCCATTAAATCATGTCATATAATAATATAATTTACAGTACTTCCTTGACTGAGTTTATTTGAAGTATTCTTTGGATATAGATGTGGAAATCCATGAAAACTCTGAAGCAGACTCTTTTTTATAAAAAAAATAAATAAATAAAATAAAACGCTTTTATTATCATGACATTAGTCATACTAATCCCAAAAAACCTCCCTGACAAAGACTTGAGTTCGTTTGTGGGTTAAATGTGATTATGTCATGATGCTAAAGGCATTTTTAATTGTATTAAAAGAGTCTGCTTCAGAGTTTCTTGGATTTTCCAGAGTATATATACTTGATCCAAAGAATACCTCAAATAAACTTAATCAGAGTCCAGGAAGTACTGCAATCCAAGTATTTTATGACATAGTCCTTCTGCTTTATATGAATTATATTATAATATGACATTACTTAATGGAAAATCATACTTTTTGAAATTAAAATGTTGATATTTTATGAAAAAAAGGGAGAAAAGTCCAACTATTAACAGAAACCTTATAGTGCCTTAGAGTGGGCCCTTGAAATGATCAGAAATGAAACTTCCTCATACAAGTTTTATTTATTATATATGAAACAGTGATTATTTAATCATTTTACTGAAATATTTTCCTTCAAATTAAGATAACTTGTCCTGAAATTGATCATATTACTCCCCAATAAACCTCCCTGACAAAGACTTGAGTTGGATTGTGGGTTAAATGTGATTATGTCATGATGCTAAAGGCATTTTTAATTATATTAAAAGAGTCTGCTTCAGAGTTTCTTGGATTTTCCAGAGTATATATACTTGATCCAAAGAATACCTCAAATAAACTTAATCAGAGTCCAGGAAGTACTGCAATCCAAGTATTTTATAACATAGACCTTCTGCTTTATATGAATTATATTATTATATGACATTACTTAATGGAAAATCATACTTTTTGAAATTAAAATGCTGATATTTTACAAAAAAAAAACTGGAAAAATCCAACCATTAACAGAAACCCTGTAGTGCCTTAGAGTGGGCCCTTGAAATGATCAGAAATGAAACTTCCTCATACTAGTTTTAGTTCTTATACATGAAACAGTGATTATTTAATCATTTCACTAAAATATTTTCCTTTAAATTAAGCTAACTTGTCCTGACATTGATCATATTACTCCCCAATAAACCTCCCTGACAAAGACTTGAGTTGGATTGTGGGTTAAATGTGATTATGTCATGATGCTAAAGGCATTTTTAATTGTATTAAAAGAGTCTGCTTCAAGGTTTCTTGGATTTTCCAGAGTATATATACTTGATCCAAAGAATACCTCAAATAAACTTAATCAGAGTCCAAGAAGCACTGCAATCCAAGTATTTTATAACATAGTCCTTCTGCTTTATATGGATTATATTAAAAAATGACATTACTCAATGGAAAATCATACTTTTTGAAATTAAAATGTTGATATTTTATGAAAAAAACTGGAAAAATCCAACCATTAACAGAAACCCTGTAGTGCCTTAGAGTGGGCCTTTGAAATGATCAGAAATGAAACGTCCTCATACTAGTTTTATTTATTATATATGAAACAGTGATTATTTAATCATTTTACTGAAATATTTTCCTTCAAATTAAGATAACTTGTCCTGAAATTGATCATATTACTCCCCAATAAACCTCCCTGACAAAGACTTGAGTTGGTTTGTGGGTTAAATGTGATTATGACATGATGCTAAAGGCATTTTTAACTGTATTAAAAGAGTCTGCTTCAAGGTTTGTTGGATTTTCCAGAGTATATATACTTGATCCAAAGAATACCTCAAATAAACTTAATCAGAGTCCAGGAAGTACTGCAATCCAAGTATTTTATAACATAGTCCTTCTGCTTTATATGAATTATATTATTATATGACATTACTTAATGGAAAATCATACTTTTTGAAATTAAAATGCTGATATTTTACAAAAAAAAAACTGGAAAAATCCAACCATTAACAGAAACCTTGTAGTGCCTTAGAGTGGGCCTTTGAAATGATCAGAAATGAAACTTCCTCATACTAGTTTTATTTCTTATACATGAAACAGTGATTATTTAATCATTTCACTAAAATATTTTCCTTTAAATTAAGCTAACTTGTCCTGACATTGATCATATTACTCCCCAATAAACCTCCCTGACAAAGACTTGAGTTGGATTGTGGGTTAAATGTGATTATGTCATGATGCTAAAGGCATTTTTAATTGTATTAAAAGAGTCTGCTTCAAGGTTTCTTGGATTTTCCAGAGTATATATACTTGATCCAAAGAATACCTCAAATAAACTTAATCAGAGTCCAGGAAGCACTGCAATCCAAGTATTTTATAACATAGTCCTTCTGCTTTATATGGATTATATTAAAAAATGACATTACTCAATGGAAAATCGTACTTTTTGAAATTAAAATGTTGATATTTTATGAAAAAAAATGGAAAAATCCAACCATTAACAGAAACCCTGTAGTGCCTTAGAGTGGGCCTTTGAAATGATCAGAAATGAAACTTCCTCATACTAGTTTTATTTATTATATATGAAACAGTGATTATTTAATCATTTTACTGAAATATTTTCCTTCAAATTAAGATAACTTGTCCTGAAATTGATCATATTACTCCCCAATAAACCTCCCTGACAAAGACTTGAGTTGGTTTGTGGGTTAAATGTGATTATGACATGATGCTAAAGGCATTTTTAACTGTATTAAAAGAGTCTGCTTCAAGGTTTCTTGGATTTTCCAGAGTATATATACTTGATCCAAAGAATACCTCAAATAAACTTAATCAGAGTCCAGGAAGTACTGCAATCCAAGTATTTTATAACATAGTCCTTCTGCTTTATATGGATTATATTATTATATGACATTACTTAATGGAAAATCATACTTTTTGAAATTAAAATGCTGATATTTTACAAAAAAACAACTGGAAAAATCCAACCATTAACAGAAACCTTGTAGTGCCTTAGAGTGGGCCCTTGAAATGATCAGAAATGAAACTTCCTCATACTAGTTTTATTTCTTATACATGAAACAGTGATTATTTAATCATTTCACTAAAATATTTTCCTTTAAATTAAGCTAACTTGTCCTGGCATTGATCATATTACTCCCCAATAAACCTCCCTGACAAAGACTTGAGGTGGTTTATGGGTTAAATGTGATTATACTATGATAATGAAGGCTTTTTAATTATATAAAAAGACAGCGTCCTTGACTTTTCTTGTGTTTTGAGGGGGAAAAATACCATCTGTCCATTAATGCATAATCTATTACAGGTATACAATGCTGTATAAATGTAAATTTCTACCCCCAGGATATACTAGCTATGTCTGTTTTTAAAAGGTCTTGTAAAGCAGATAAAAGTGAGGGTACGCCATTTGATTTCTTGAGCATTAAACTAAATTAAACCAGGGTAAAAAGAGCAAGAGAGCCTTTCTGGTCCCTCAAATGAGAGGATCCTCCAGACAGACAAAGATGCAGGATGAGAGGCTGGAGACGAGTGTTGTCCATCAAAGTGTACAGAGGGCCGAGGGAGAAGAGACCAGAACAGAAGAAAAAGAAGAGGAAGAAGAGGAAGGAGGAGATCAAGGTACTGTGATCTCACTGCTAGACGGTGACTCGGAGGCATTCAGAAAACACTCTGAGCCCAGCCCCCAACACGACAAACTGCTCCACGCACACACTACACAAACCAAAGATAGAAAACATGGCACCAGCCCAGGGACTGCTATCTCCACAGGCCGCCTTATTTACTAACAGCTGCTTCTCACTCCCTGCAAAATACTTAAAACGTGTCATACAGAAAGCAAGTGGTGACGAGTGTGCGCATATGTTGGAAGAACAGAATACATCAGCTTAATTATAAATACAGCTCTTAAAAAAGGACCAACGCTCGACTACAAACTAGGACTGGAAATATCAGCTAAACTAAAACAATAAAGGTCAAGACTTAACAGGTTTTGCACAGGCTCCGGTGGCTGTGGTACTAGTTTGGATAGTAAAAAAATACATGCACTTCCTGGACTTGAAATCAGTTTTAAGGCTGAAATGACCATCTAGTTTCACTGTTGATTAAAATGTCAGTTATTTTTGATGTCAGTCAAGTACTTGTTTCGACCATAAAATGTCAGAAAATGCTGAAAAATGTGTTATTTGTCATCCTTTTATTTGGTCAACGATCCAAAGAACTAAGCGTGTATCAAAATATAAGATGACAGCAAAAAATGTTAAGTTTTTACTTCAAATGGCTCAAACCAATTGATTATCAAAAGATCTGGTGATTAATTCAGTAGTTAAAAAGTGATTAATTATATAATCATTCCAGATACATAGTACGAGACAGATCACTTCTGAACAATTATGTTTTTCTTATCAACACACACTATAAACAAGCAGAAGAGGTTGGGTCAGAGCACACTGGAGTATTTCTGTTTGGGTTCAGTGTGATCATGGCATGATGATAAAGGTATTTTACTTGTCTTATAAAAGAGTGCCTTAGAGTTGTCATGGGTTTTTCGTTTCATATCAGTTTATATTGGCACTAAGCTTCTCCTGCTGCTAAATGGGACATTGCTTTCAGATGTCTAAAATGATTTACTCCCTCCAGAGTCAAACTAATGCCTATGAAATTGTGGTTTCTGGCCTGTTTTTATACTGGAACAGCTCTTTTACTTTCTCAGCCATCCAGGCGTTTGCGTCCTCAGGCTTTGACAAACCCGCTTACCTTTGAGGACGATGGGGTCCTTGCCCTCCCTCCTTAGCGACTCCAGGACCACATGCAGCGGCTGAGAGGACGTCAGCCGGATGGGGTCTGCGGTGCTTTCATCATAAACCACTATTTCTTTGGAGAAGATGCCCTTAAAAGAGTCTTTGCCCTCACGGCAGGAGATGAGGTCCAGCACAGTGATCTTGCCCTGCTGCAGCCGCCGCCGGCTGATCTTGTCGGAGCAGTTGATGTGCACGGCTCCCCGGATGTGGCTCTTGTTGTACTCCATGAACGGCCGGCAGTCGATGATGACCGGCATGGGCCCGATAGGGTGACCCATGGGGCAGCAGGTCATCCGTTTGGCCAGCTCATTGGGGTGTATGACTCGCACAGAAGACAGGCCTTTGGGTGTGCCGGGGGTGAGGCCGGGGGCGCTTAATGCTTCATGATTGCTGACCATCGGGCTGGGGGCCCCGGCATAGCTGAGGTTGGGGCTGCTGGCGCTCACCTGGCTATGGCTGAGGCTCTGGCTATCCTTCTCATAGGTAGTCACAGAGCAGCAGCTGGCACTGCTGCATCCACACGACAATGAGCGCGTGGAGCCCTTGGATGAGGGCATATACGTTACAAGATTGGCCGTCGCCCGGATCTTCACCACGGTGGTGCTGATGACTGTCTTGTTGCTGCTGCTGGTGGTGATGGAGTCCAGGTAGCTGGTGTCCAGGCGCAGTTGGAGTTCCTGAGGTCGGATCGGCCTTGGCAGCGCCACCACAATTCTGTCGTCAAGAGGAGATGGAGGCATGGGGAGGCCGAGGGCTGGACGCTTACGGAGAACTCAACAAGCCGCTCTGTGGGAACAGGAAGGAGCCGAAACATGAGTTAAGCAGCTCAGCTCAGAGGAAAAAAGTCCTGTAGTCGCACTAAAAACTGTTTGGCTTCAATGAATTTTGCATCAAGTGATTCAGATCAAGGCTGAATGAAGGAGCAGAGAGCACATTCATCTGTTTGATCAACATGCAAACTAGACAACGGCCACTGACTGAACCAAATATTAGTAGTGTCAACACCTACAGGGCAACACCCAACTTGGAGGGAAAATGTAGGTATGACACACTGGTCACTAATAATAAAGAGTCAAGTCATCCCAGATTCTTTTGAAACTGGATCAGACACAGTGTAATTAATATGAATCATGCTCCAGATACTGTACATGTACTGTGTGATACTGAATATCAGACCATGTGTCCAACTGTGCTCCCTATGATCCACAGCTATTAGAACAAGAGTGACCAAAAAAAAAAAAAAAAAGATAAAATACTGCATCAACGCTACGCCGCAGTTTGGTCTCTCCCCCAAATGGGAAGTCGGGTACAAAAAAGATGGGTGGCATTTTCTTTTGATCAACAGCTGGAGTCTTTTCAAAGCATGTCATCCTGGCACATTATGTAAAGAGCCCCGCCGTGCACTGCCTGTCCCGGCCATTGGCGTCCTTTAGACACGGTGCAGCTTCAGCAAAGCAGGAATCATTCATGGCAAATTCATTGAAGAAACCGGCATGAGAACGTGCCGAGAATGTGATATGGCCTTTAGGACGAGACGAACTGATCAGATGAGCTGAAGCAATAAAGAAAGGCAATTTCACAGCGCCATGAGAAATAAAATCCCAAATGAAGCCACGCGTGCGTTTTAAAGGTAAGGGGCTGGAACTTTTGTCGCAATGATGGAATATAATAAAGATGATTTTAAAGCTGTTATGAAACTATCAGACTGTAACAATAAAGCACAAAGCAGCCCAAAATGGTTGCACCAATTTAATATTCCTCATCATAAATTATAGATTCGAGTGGAATCTCTCAGCCTGTGCATTAGGTCTTTATTCAACTTGTGCCTTCTACACTCATTTACAAAAGTTGCCGTGGATTTCATCTTACCGGTGTGTGTTGCGGTTGACTGTAGACGGATTTATTATCTCCGCTCGTTGACAGCGTTGCCTCCATTCAGTCCGTCCCAGTGTTGTGGCTCGGCAACATTTTTTAGTACTTTTACCCTGCTCCCCAGAAATAATATTGAAGGAAGTCTGCCAGCCTACAGAAGTCGCGCGGCGGGATTGACGGCGCGCGGAGCCAATGCGCGTCTTCATTAATATTAAATGTGACGCTTTTTTTTTTCTTTTTTCACAGTGAGGTCCGGCCCTGCCACAGGGGAGGGGTTTGGCCGAGCCGTCTGCCTCTGTGGCTGAAGGAGGGGGTGGGGAGGAGGGGAGTGGTGTTGGTGATGGTGGTGGTGGTGGTGGTGGTAGTGGGGGGTGGGGGTGGGGGTGGGGGCGGATCCAGCATGTACGATCTTCAAGAACCACGTACAACGCGATGATGTCACTAGTAGCCAATCACAAGCCTCTCCGGGAGACTTGAGGAAGAAGACACGGTGCATTCACGTGAGGCTCGTAAACTCCTAACGTACAGTAAAATGGTGGTAACGTGAGTTAGCTTTTTTTGCTGCAATGGCAGAATTTAAAACATAAAAAATAAAAAAACAAACACGTTAGCTGTTTTATTTCATAATATTTCCTATAGTATTTCACAACCATCTATTATTGTTGCTGTAAGTATCCTATCGTTTCACTACTTTACAAATCTGTTTATTATTTTATCACTTTTTACCACTTGTTTCTAAATAAATTCAGTTCATTTTTATCCCGTCCAGCAAGGCCCTTACTAAGCACCAAGTGTGCCTTTTTCGCACACTTGTGGAATAATGTCAAAAAAAAAAAAGAAAAGAAAAGAAATTCATACAGTTTGTTTTTAATTCTTTTACACTTTTTTCTATTTCATCAACTTGAGCCGTAAATAAAAATACCAAATACTCAATAACTGTCACATTTTTTTAACCCTTTAAATTCTGTGTTTGTAATGTAAACAAACCATTTTTTTGGATGCAAAAAACACAAAAAATTTGTTTTTTTTCAATATACTATATAAAAAATGGATCACATATTATTAGATTTTTGCAGCCTGGCATATGTCAGTGATTAGTTTGCAAGGTTAATTTGCATTATTATTTTTGGCGCTAGGTCAAATATTCAAAAATACTAGCATCTGTCACCAAGTGGGCCAAAATGGCACACCTATAAATCAAACTATTAAATATTATATATTGATTTATTTTTCTGCTCTAATTTGATTTTATTTTTGTAAATCCAGGTCAGCCCTAATCATACATGTCAAATGGAAGGAATAGTGCGTTTTTGGTACACTAGGGAGACAGATGCTAGTCTTGTAATTTTCTTTTGTTTACAATGCGCAAATTTTAGTTAATGGTCAGAATTTTAAAGATCATGCAAAAATGAACAACTTTTGAGTTCTAACCTTATTTAAATTGTGAAAAATAACATGAAGTTTTTAACATGAAGTGCAAAGTGTGCCTAAAAGGCGCACCCGGATACTGGAGGGTTAAAAAAAGAATAAAAAACAAACATGTTAGCTGTTTTATTTCATAATATTTCCTATAGTATTTTACTGCCATGTAATATTGTTGCTGTAAGTATCCTATCGTTTCATTATTTTCAAATCTGTTTATTATTTTATCAGCTTTTACCATTTGTGTTTTTAACCCTTTCATGCATGAATAATGAGAACATTAATGAAGGTTTTGTTTTTCCTGAGTGTTTTTATTCCTCTTTGGCCTATATGGAAATAAAACAACAAAAACCATAAATATGCAAGAGAGTAGCTTTGAACAGCTGTCCACTGTAGTGATCATTATGCATGAAAGGGTTAAATAAGATCAATGCATTTTTAACTTAAAATAAAGGCAGAACCCATAGCCTAATAATTCAGCCTCGACAGTAAAGACAAACTGTTTTTTTTTTTTTTTTTTATTCTGGAGTTTAGAAGAAGAAGAGTGTTTGGTTTGTCAGTGTTTAACTTCCACTGAACATGCAGGGAAACCACACACTGATTAGGACTGGTGGGCTGCCATGTCAGGCCTGGGGGTTAAGCTCAAGGGTACATTAACTAACAGTTTTTCTGCAGGTCTGGAGAATTACACCAGTGACCCTTTGGTCACAAGCTGTTTCTCCAACTTTCAAGGCCAGTAAGAATTACTTAATATTATTTATAGCAGTGCAAACATATCCAGCTTCACTTATTAAAAATGTTTCCCATTAAATGATTTTCTTTCCCTTTGGGTCACTGAATTTTATTGCACAAAGTAAGTAAGTAAGTCAGTAAGTAATTTATTCGTCCATTTAACAAAACATGATATATACATACATACAGTTTGGATTATTATATTAAACATGAGTCAGAAACAACAGTTTGTTTATGCCTACCCTATTTACAAAAAGGAAAGTTGCAGAAACAAAACAAGATAACAAGACTTTACAGTTTTAAACAATAATATAGATAAACAAATAATATAATCTAAGCAAAATCTTAGACTCATACTGATAATTGGCTTAGTTTATCCTGATATTTTATATTTACTGAATACCTTAGTTTTAAACATCCTTTTAAATGTGGTGACTGATGTGCATGTCTTTAATTCTTTATCAGGGTTGTTCCATAATTTTACTCCAGTTACAGATATACATTTGCCTTTTGTGTTGGTCCTTGCCTTTGTTTTCTTGAACATAAACAAGAATATGTGTTGTTTGTTCAATAACACATATTTAATAATATCATTTTATACTTTACAAGGCTCCACAGACAGTGTTTTTATATTGTTGTTGTATGTACTGTAAATGTATTTATTTCTTGAAAAGCCAAACCAGTTGTGAAGTAGATAGATAGATAGATAGATAGATAGATAGATAGATAGATAGATAGATAGATAGATAGATAGATAGATAGATAGATAGATAGATAGATAGATAGATAGATAGATAGATAGACAATGTTCAGTAAAAAAAAAAAAAAAGAACTTGCATTATGTCATAAATCGGGTAAAATAATCATAACAGAGAAGCAGAATGTGTCTTTTAAAAGTTTATTTTTTTATGTCGTTCAACATTTACTGAGTTCATCCTTCAATTGTTAGCTATTTTAACCTACATTCTCCTTGCGTAACTTCATATTTCTTGGTGTGAGTCATACATTTCCCGGACAGTTGCTTCATTTCCTCATCTGTTGGTTCCAACTAAACTGTATTTGTGATATTTAATAAAAACAAAACCAAAAGCCAACATCAAATGAGCATCTTGCCTGTGTGAGACAACAAAATTGACCTGTTTGCAGAATGCGAGGCAACATTATCGGTGGTAATAAGTAGGTGTCTTTGGCAGGAGTGCCGTTAAGCAAGTGCCAAGTTGGCTGACTGTACAATCCCATATGACAAGGCCCCTGTTGAGGTGAAAGGGTCTCTCTGGCTTCAAACACCAAATATAATCTGAGCTCTCTATTTATCCTCATTGGCAACCTGAAACAATGCAGAGCATGTATTATTGCTTCTATTATTAGGTCTGTGTATGGTTATTTCTAAATGGACACAGCTGATCAAAGCCTATTCAGATTGGATTTCTAGCCACTCTTGTTTCACACTGTGATAAAAGGTTAGTGAACAAGCGCCATAAGAGGAGATCCACACGTTTTTGTTCGGTTTTTTATTCAGTTTACGGCTGCAAAATATGAAGACTGTGTGATTTTAGTCTATGTAAAATCATAAAGTAAATGGACGGTTGGCTTTTCAAGAAGGTCTGATGATCTGTTAACATTTAAAATATCAGGAATATATGAAATTAGTGTGAATTCGTGACATTTCACTGTGGTGCAGATATTGTTACATAGTGGTAATGACAGAAAATTGAGGTAGTTACATGTGTTTTTAAACGCAAAGCAGACACTTGGAGCAATTTTCAGAGATCAGTTAAGAATCCAAACACTGCATACAGCATGACCTGAGCGGTTATGTAAATTCAACCCGTCGTGCCTGTGTGACCGGTTTTATTAGGCCAAATGTTTGTCAGGTTGACTCTAATATTCTCCTGTACTGATGTCAGTGTTTGTTGTTTAATATGAGACTGTTTTTGAGGAGTACACTGTATAAACAAATGGTTCTGGAGTAAAAAGAACGCAGTTTTTGCAGGTTTATGAAACTGAAAGTGACCTAGTAAGCTGTGACTAGGGTTTCAAAATTGTGATAAGTTGTCAGCAGTTTTGATCAGCAACAAGGGGTTTAGATAATAGATGTTAACTCGATTGACCCTGAAGTGACGCTGGTTCCTTGAAATATTCAGTACTTTTTGAACCCTGAGTCATAAGGTTCTTGCACAATGAACCGTTTATGATGAACCAAAGACTTTATATGTTAATTGTCTCTTCTCACTACCTCTTATTTATGCTTAATAACTGAAAACATGTGACTTACAGCACTTATTCAGTTTTTTTTCATAGTATCAGTGAAGTAATTTATATGGAATTGCGACTCGGGATTATTTTAAATGTCGATTAATCAGTTATGTAATCAGATCCATCAGTTATGTCATTATATTTTTGATCTATAAAATGTCAGAGAGCATGTCAGTGTGAGGACAGATGAATGGATAGATGTGCAGTGTGATTCATTTAACTATTGTGAAGAAAAAATACTCCAAAATATTGCAATTTAATGTGTTAGAACCAAAATTTTTTTCTTTATGAAGGACTCAAACTGATTAATCAATCGTCAAAATGGTCGACACCAGTTGACTGAAGTACTGTTTCAGCTCTACTAAGTAATTATTATCATTTATTATGTTAAAGGTATTTATTTAACTAAATTAAGTGGAGACTGTTCATTTGAGTATAGCACGTAAAATAACTATAGTGCATTTTAGTGACATTAGGCATAATTGTTATAGTAGTAATTAACCCATAAAGACCCAAACATCCACCACCGACCAAAATCATCTACTGATCTAAACTGTTTAATACCTGTTGATCCAATAATCCTATCAATACATGTAAATAATTAGTGTAAAATGAATTTTTTCATCTTTTCATGGTCATCAGATATGACCCATTTGGATGTTCAGAGGCTCCATAGTGAACATGGAAACACCGTCATCTTCTACAACATTGATTCACCATTAAAACCCATGGAGTTGGATCAATGACAGTGGATGGAGACACTTGGTTTATGTTCTGTTAATGATATATTTGACTGAAAAAGTAACTTTTTCTCCAGTTTTCTCTGCTTTTGATATAATAATCCTCAAATTTAGTCTGAGTTTTTATGAATATCTTCACGATCAATAAAATTAAATATATGAAAGTATCTGATTTATACTGATTAAATACAAAATACATAGGATAATATCATAAATAAATGGTGATAAATCACTTAAGAAAGGTTAGATGTAGAGAAAATACCATTTGGGAACTGACATAAAAGTAGCGCTGGGTCTTTATGGGGTAAACACTTTTTCCAGTCTTAGGTATGTAGATTATTTTATTGATGCTGCTACTGATCAGTTCCTTCAGGCAACAATCCAAACAAAACAAAAAAAAATAGGACCAATGGCCCTGTAGCTTACTGGCCAAATTTAAAGCTTTGGGAAATTGAAATGTATTCGGATGCCATTTATTATCACCTTGTTATGTGTATTTATTATATTACAGAAATAGCTCATGTTTTGGTCATAGTCCAATCAGATCTGTGAAAAATTCAAATTCCAACTTGATATCATTGATACTTACTGATTTATTGTATTAATCCACTTCCTATCTGTTATAATGGGAAAAATTTTCAAAGTCACACCAAATCCAGAATCAGATCTGGATCCAAATAATTTCAATACCCTGTGTTGACATCATGATAAAGAAGCTGTATACCAAGTTTGAAGTCAATCACAACTGGAGTTTGGGAAAAAAAAAGACGACTGAAATGTTTCCCCATAAGAGCCCATGTTAAATTTTCCGTAAGTTCCCGGATCCAGAAGAAGATCCTGATCAGCATGTGGACATTATGTTTAGGTCATCTCCCCATCAGGGCTGGACTGTAGAAATTTACACTTGATATCATTTATATTTACTGAGTTATTGCATCGATCCACTTCCTATCTCCTATAATGGGGAAATTTTTCAAAGTTGCACCAAATCCAGAATCAGATCCAGATCCAAATAATTTCACTAACTTTTGTTGACATCATCATAAAGACGCTGTATACCAAGTTTGAAGTCAATCGGAATTGTAGTTTCGAGAAGAAGACGATTGAAAGTTTTGTAACGGATGACAGACGACGACAACAGACGACGACAGACGATGACGCCGGACGCCGCATGACGACAATAGCTTACAGCCTGTCAGCCAGTAAGCTAATGATCTGAAAAATCTGTAGAATGTTGTGAAATTAATTACAGCATCACTGAAACGGGGCTTTGAAACTGATCCATGAAGGGATCAGAGGTGACCAAGTAGTATATGTACATTCATGAAGAGTGTTGAGCAGCACCTCATTAGGAAAACAGTGGAATATTGAGGTGAATTTGAGACAAGGAGTTATTATCCCCATAGGAAATGTGATCTATGCAGTTTACACAAACAGCAGTACCATTGGTATTGCATTGAGCTGCTATTGAAAATGCTGATTAACCCATGTATAACTGATTTTTAGAGAAGCATATGACATAAAAATCCAGTTAAATTCCACGATACTCTCTTTTAACCCTTTCATGCATAGTGATCACTACAGTTGACAGCTATTCTACAGCTGTTCTCTTGTATATTCGTGGATTTTGCTGTTTTAGTTCCATATCAGCCAACACATTGAACGCTTATGTATTATCTCATCCACTGTAATTCATACCATTACTGTAACTTTGCTGTTCTCGATAAATCTGATCTGCAGTAACATGTTTCAGTGTAAATCAATTGCTTGTTATTGTTATTTTGATATTTATTTTTTTTACATTTTTTTGATTATGATCTCCATGAAGTGAGTAATGACTAGTATTAGAGTATGATAAAAATGGGAGAAAACATCAGATTAGCAGCATTAAAAATGGTTTTATTGCATAGATTTCACACAGTATATCACTAAATACATGTTTCTTTGCTTCATGAATTAAGTGCATGGTGTCCAGCGGATTGGACATTTTTGCAACTACATGAAAAATAGGTTTATATTAAAAAAAAAAAAAAAAATCAGTCGTATTGTTTTTTAATGCTTAAAGACGAATAAAAACACTTGATTAAGGCTCTCATAATTCATGCATGAAAGGGTTAATTAGTATGCTTTTCTTACCATCATAGACTGATATTGTATACAATAATACAATTGTGTTTGACTTGACAACTAATTTAATATTTGTGGAATTGTCGCAGCCCTTACTTTAATATCTTATATATGATTCCATGGAAAAATACATTTATTTATGAGGCATTAATGCATATTTGTTTGGCTTTAAACTTTTAATCTTTTTAACCTTGTTTCCATTTTTTTTTTTTTGCTTCTGCTTAAAATCATGTGTTTTTACATTTATATAGAAAATTTTCTGAAGTCACCATTTCTGCCATTCTAAATAGTTTTCTTATACTCCTCTTATAATCATTTTCTAAGTTTTGTGAAATCTTGAAACAGATCGAGCCAACTACCATCTTTTACAAATGTCAGCCCATGGAAAACATGACGCAGTGTGGCTTTCTGTATCTGTTTAGAAATCACACACATCATATGAGATAATGTCAAACTTTGATGTAAAACACTCAAGTGGTTGCCTTTTTCTTCTCTTATGCATACAGCATGGAAAATGTGACTGATCGTGGTGCGGTATTTGCTGGCCCTGAAGAAACACCCAAACCACTTCCTGTCTTGTCTACAGCAAGGTGCAGACTCAGTGTCACATTTAGAGCAGCACAGGAAGCTCTAAACCTGGGGTAACCTTGGAAACCGGTTGTCATACATACATTCATTTAGTGAAAAACCCAAGAGACGGTGTTTGAATTACAAATCAGCCCATTTACTAATTGCTGTTTTCAGGTTTTTAATATGCAAAAGACTGCCCCTGACTCTCATATTTCGCCCCATCTGCTCATAAACCCATCATTTGAATCCTATCTTTGAATTCAGTGGATTTAAGAAATGGGAAAATGTCGCTATTGATGGTTTTTTAAGAGGGAATAGCACAGATGGGCCTACTGCAGACTTAACAGCTTGAAAAGCAACATGTCCAGCAAAGGCAAGGAGGGACACTGCCAGAAATTCAACAGCCTGTCGACCTATGCCCCTGTACTTTCTGCATGTTTATCAGTTCCCAGTCTGTTTGTCTGTAACACAGCTCCAGACGTTGCTAACCTCCCAGTACTTGATGGGCTGATTATCTCCTGTACCGTCATTTCACATTTATTTCATTAGCTTCATCAGGCTTTTTAATTGAATCAGCAAGATCTTAAACTGAGGAGCGATGTGGCTTTCCAAAATAACGTTCTGCTCATCATTAATGCTCGAAGCTGTGTGACTATGATTGTCCAAACTGTCTGAGCCTTCAGAGCCGGCCTAAAAAAAACTGTCAGCCCAGTCTGTCGATGCATTATGGTGCCTCCCTCTGAAATACTGTCACAACATGACTGGCTTTGTTTATTTTTTTATTACTAGATAGAAAAGTCAATTTCCTGTCTAAACTTTTGTACAAACTGACAGCATGTGACAAACATGACTTTCGGAGTTAGAAACGTAGAAAACCCAAGAACACTCTGTAATATCTGTAGATCTGATAACATCCGTCACTGTACCCAACACAACAAGCAAATGCACACATGCAGGACTGCAACTCCAGACAGAGAAGTCAGTATTAGTCATGATGACGCTGACATATGAAATTCGTTTTCATACTGAATCATATTAAAATGTGCCAGATGCCAAAAACTAAATGAAACAGCCTTTAAATGTTTGAAGTGGGTTCATCTGAGGTACTTATACATAGTGAGTTACAGTAGAACACAGGCCTCAGACAGTTAATTTAGTTTAGTTTCTTTATTTTTGAACATTTAATGATTGAAGAAGTGATATTTTGCTATTTTTAAATGGAATTATGCATTTTAAAACATTTCCCCGTGGTCTACATAAACTGTAAATGCTATGTTTGGGTCTGAATTCTTTATTATTCAACTCCACAGGTCCATCTTTAACCCTATTTCTGAGCAATGACACCAGAAAGGTCATTTTGAGCGCTGGCCCTTTAAATGCAAATGAGCCACTTCACACCCCAACCCCTCCAGGTTGTTGACCGTCTTGTTCAGCCACTCATGTTCGTTAATACAACCAACAACTGAACATTTTAGGTAATCAGCTTGAAGATTGGACATATTTTCAGTATGGTCTACAACCGTTACTGCTGATAAGCAATTATGTCGTACTCAGAGAAATTTTCGTTGGAATTCTTGACCTTATATGTGCAAATGTCGTGACGTAACTAGTTATAGATGCAACAAATTAAGAAGGAATTAAAACAGGTCGTAGAAATCCACTTGGTTTTTGCCAAAATGAATATAAAGATAGCTTTGCAGCACCTGGAGGGTTCAAATTCAAACTTTATGAACAATTAGGGTCCAAATACACAAATAAATGAACCAAAGACTAATAAAAGTGGGTTTAGCAAAATATGACCCCTTTTAATAAAAAAACACAAGAATCAATAGAAACACACACAACAGACTGTCAAGATATAGATTAATCCATAAAGACTCAGCACTACTTTTATATCAGTTCCCAAATGAAGTTTTCTCTATATCTCATGTTTCTTAAGTGATTTATCACCATTTATTTATATTATTCTCTGTATTTTGTTTTTTGTCAGTATAAATAGGTGCTTTCCTGTATTTAATTCACTGATCATGTCGCTGTTCATTAAAGCTCAGATTAAAGTTGAGGGTTATTATATCCGAAACAGAGAAAACTGAAGAAAAAGTGACTTTTTCTGTTAAATCTATCATTAACTGAATGTAAACTGAGCATTTCTTTCCACTGTCATTGATCCAACTCCATGGGTTTTACTAGTGAATTAATGTTGTAGAAGATGACGGTGTTCCCATGGTAACTACGGAGCCTCTTAACATCTAAATGGGTCACATCTGATGACCATGAAAAGATGACAAACTGCCTTTTACACCAATTATTTACATGTATTGATAAGATTAGTGGATCAACGGATATTAAACAGTTTAGATCAGTAAAAGGGTTTTGGTCGGCGGTGGATGTTTGGGTCTTTATGGGTTAATCACTGGTCTACCACAAGAATGCCTCCACTTTAATAAGTTTGAGTCTCTAATAAAGAAGAGTTGGATCAAAAATTGTGGTTGCTATAGTTTCCAAGATACTGTTTTGGGTCAAAATGTAAAATTCTGAGAATTAATGACAGAATGGGTTTTACTCAAGAGGAATGTTATGTCTCAGTGCTACCAGATCTACTTCAAAACACTGCACATTCTAATACATTCACTTTTCAGGTTCATAAATCTATTGTATAAATGTACTATATATGACAAAGTATAACAAAACCAATATATGTGTAATAGCACTTCATCATATACATTAAAAACATCTGGTAACCAGGACTTTTGTCATTTATTTTCCAATTCATCTTATTAAACTGTATAAAATTTTGCACATTTAATCTCAAAGGCAGATCATTTCTAATAAATGTAGACCAGTGTAACAAACAGTGAAAACAAACTAACACCATAGTCAATATGAGCATTAGTGTTCTGTAGAGACATTCATTCTTTATCCCTGTGCCTTCCCAAAACAAGCATTTTACCCATCATTTCAAAAATAAATTCAAGAATTAAACTTTCCCACAAACTGCTCTTCAGAGTGATACGAGCGTATAATCCTCTTTCTGGGAGAATCTCTTTGGAATTTTACCAGGAAGTAAATATTTTCATGTTCTGTTCATTATTTGACTTGTCTTAAATTCTACCAGATCATGAACTTCAGCTTTAACTGTCACAATGGTCCTTTTCAGCTTCATCTTATTGGGTGATTTTGGTATTTTAACAGTGTTTTTAGGTGGTTAAAGTATGTTTTTCTGGTGCCTCAGAACAAACAGCAAACATAAAAATAATAACCATCTTCTATCGCTGTAGTCTGGACAAATGTATGTTTTTTGTAAATTTTCACTGTTTCTTGTAACCAAATAATTACTGTTGTGGCCACAGATGTGTTTGCAGTTAATCAAATGTAATATTTATGTGATTATAAGACATGAAAGTCTTTCTAATGTGGTTGGCATGTCTGATATCCATGTTTAGACCTATGTTTTAACTAGGCTGTCATTCACATGATTTACAGATGGTTATTTAATAAATGTTTGCAGTCGTCTTTATGACTAATTTGGCTTCATTTTACCTGATTTGAGCTTAATATTATAACCTGTATACCTGTTAAATATCTTTTAAGTGGGCAGTAGTGTCTACTTGCTTCTCCAAACTAGGGGTCATCTACTGTAATACACTGACTATAGATAATTACTTCATATAATCCACTTTAATGTCTAAACTTTAACTATTTTTGTGGCAGTTTCAGGACATTTCGTCATTAATCAGCATTTACTATAATACTATCTTCTGCATTTTATATTTTTCAGTGAAAAGCAGGTATTTTCCTATATTTAATTCACAGACCATATACAGTCGCTGAAAAAATTATTAGACCATCAAAAGTCATCAAAAACAATGGTTATGCAATCAAGTACTGACTCCTGTGTGCATCATGTGACTAAAATAGACAGAAAAAAACAAGGAATGCCTAAAAGCACTGTTTTTGGCAGTACAATGCCATAGTTATTGATATAAGAACTTTACAGATTTTTGTTATTATCAAGAAAACCATGGAAAATGGCTAGATATCAGGTCTTAAATTAAACTCTTATGAGCTGAGTTGTTTACTTGATGTAGATATTGTTGCACAAAGCCATCATGCACAGACTAAACCTCTAGAACCAGACAAAACTAGAAGACATGTAGTATGGTTGGAACACTATATTTTGCAAAACGTGACAAATTGTGATTCAGACCATGGATTGGGATTCAACCTCAAAGAATTATCAGATGATCTTTTGGCAAGATCACCCATTCCTCGTGTTATTTATGACCGTATTAGAATGAAAAGATGTGACTCACATTTCAATACACTTCTTGGTCTGTAAATATTATTTCTACCTTTTCCTTGAGGGAAACCTAGCAACAGAAATCACATAATATGGATTTAAAACAGATAAATAACCGATAACAATTGGATTATGATTAATAAAAGATATCCTTATTTAGACTAAAAATGTTCTAGTAAAGAGAAGCAGAAATAACATGAGCTTAACCCATGAAGAGCCAGTGCTACTTTTGTGCCAGTTCCCAAATTAATTTTTCTCTTTATTTTAACCTTTCTTAAGTGATTTATCACCGTTTATTATAATATTATGAGCTGTATTTGTGCTTTTTTGTGATAATCATGTATTTTCCTGTATTTAATTGACTGATCACGTAGAGGTTCATAAAAGCTCAGACTAAAGTTGAGGGTTATTATATCAGAAACAGAGAAAACTGACTTTTTCAACAAAATCTATCATTAACTGAACATAAACCAAGTGTGTCCATCCACTGTCATTGATCCAACTCCATGGGTTTTACTTGGAAATCAATGTTGTAGAAGATGACGGCGTTTCCACCAGTGGTGGCTGCTCGTCTTTTAGAGAAGGGAAGCTCATTGTCGGCTTACATCCAAAAAATTGTCAGGTTATTTAAACATAAATTCGGCCCTCTGTTCCTTTTTAAGAAAATGGTCAGTGACATTATCGTACCAAGTAGGTGTCTTTTCCAGGGACTTGATAGCTAGTTCACTCCGACCTAGCCAACAGTAGGATTGATTTAACTATCTACAAAATAATATTAAACTCGAACAAGAAATGATTAAATTATGGAACTGAAACAAGAAAATGTTGAAATTATGTTAAATTGAAACAAGGAAGTACAATGAGTGTGTTTTATTTACAGTGCAAGAAATGAACAAGTAATTTCGTAGTGGTTTCTCTCTCGATTTCACAGCAGAATGTGCGACGGTATTAAACGGAACTCTGTCAATTGACGGAGTAGATCTCAAAATAGTTGTCAATCAAACAGGATTCAGCCTTTCCGTCGATCCTCCAATCAGCACATGGAAGCTCAGTGTTCAGCCCAACCGAGCTCCGCCCACAGCTCCATTCACCCCCAGAGACGCTGAGCGTCTGGGGGCGGGACAACATCGTGGCATTTATCCAATTACCATCCAGTTTTGAGGCAATGAAAAAAACTGTTCCACTCAGTCCCATTGAAGTGCATGGACGCTGAGCGTCTATGGGCAAATGCACTGAGCAGAGATCGTATGAGAAAACAGCGCAACAGGAATGTATGAGAAGTGAACAACATCGAGTCCGTTGATTTGTGATAAAGCTGATTCTGAAAGAACTCGTCTGTGAGATGAAAGTGTTCTAACACATTTGTAGTCAATGAAATGTCAACACAACCGTACATATTTAACCATTTAATTTCTGTAATTTTAGGGGAAGCTGAGCTTCCCTTGCAGTCTTTGAGAAATCGCCTCTTGTTTCCATGGTAACTATGGAGCCTCTGAACGTCCAAATGGGTCATATTTGATGACCATGAAAAGATGACAAACTGCAATTTACACCAGTTATTAACATGTTGTAGATGGTTTGTGTCACCAGTGGGTTTTTTTGGGTCTTTATGGGTTAAAGTCAAAAAGTTTGATGATTCCTCAAGAGATATGCCAAGAATTCTGACATAAACATGAGTCAAATCACATAGAAGATCACTTATTAGAAACAACCCAAATAAGCCCTAAAACAAGCTTAGACCTGTCTTAAACTGTTAAAATGAAGACCGTATTATGATCCACACTTTATGTGCATCTGACAGGAATTGTTTTACAGACATAACACATTTTAAAAGTAATTTTGTTAAACCCACCGCCTCCGAAACCAAAACCACAGCACCACAGGGGAGTTCCAGCTGAATGTTGAACAGCTGAAATTAGCCGCCAAACTGAAAGTGCGAACATTTCTGAAAATCATCTCGTGAAAGGACAAATGTCTCCTGTAAATGTTGCCTGTGTGAGGAGGCCAGCAGCTGTGATAGATTACCAGGAGAAGTATGGTTTACACCTAACCATAACAGCTCCATCAGAGAATTCATAACAGCCCTTTTTTCTCTCAGTTGGGCTAGTCTGCTCAGTATTATTCATTCAAGTTGGCATGTCCCTTCGCCTGAGGAGGGGTGAATCATCCTCACGGTCACTTAGCAACTACCAAATATTGTTTAGTTAATGATCAAAAAATTTAAACATTCGCTCTTACTTGCTCACGTATGCAGCCACGTTAAAACAGCACAGAGGTAGTGATGAAGCGTCATAACGTTGATATATAACGTTGCGCTGCTCAATATGTACAGGTTGCTTAATGGGAGCGCGTGCAATTTTGCTTTTCTCCGTGTTTTGATGAAACACAAGATAATGATCTGAAGACGAGCAGGAATTGTCCTTCTGCCTGCAGTGGGAGCCCAATTTAATTCTGACCTTATCCCAGAATGGAAGCATATCATACACATGGATGGATTTACATGACTGAGGGTATTAGATGATGTGTCCTGATATTTATACCCCTCACCCACAGTGAGTGTCTGTTTATTAAACATCTGAGTCTTCTCAGAGGTTATAAACCAAACCTCACAGCCATGGCCTTGGAGTGGAGTAACTTATCAGAGCCTCGCTGCCCTCAACCTCTGAAACAAACACAGGGATAACACAATATAAATAACAATGACTCTCTCTGCACTAATCACATCTAAATAGCAACTGTTTCTAGGACAGGGGCTCACCTGCTGCATGGCTGTGTGGGAGCCAGGGCCTTTTAGCACTGCTTGGATCTCCCACAGGGGCCTGAGATTTAGTCTCTGTTGGCAGCTGTGCCCCAGAATTAAGGACTGTCTGTACCATTGTGATACAGTAAATCAATGACGAACAATGTAAAGAAAGGGGAGTACTTACCATAGGCAAGTTACTGCATGAACCGCTATGTGTACATACATATAATCTCATGTCTCGCCGTAATTTTTCCTATACCACCACTCTAAAGCACAACAAGAAACATCTGCAACTCTTCAATAGGCACCATAGTTGTTTACTGGTGGAAGTGTCCCAGAGTAGATCAGAGGTGTCAAACATATGGACTGGGGGCCAAATCCGGCCCGCTAAAGGTTCCAGTCTGGCCCCTGGGATGAATTTGTGAAATGCAAAAAATTACACTGAAGACATTAATCATTTTAGTTCAGGTTCCACATATGTTTATGTTAATGCATTTGGCAGATGCTTTTTTCCAAAGCGACTTACAGAGGAAAACCAATTAAATCACTCAATCAATCAAATTTTATTTAAATAGCGCCAGATCGCAACAAAAGAGTTATCTCATGACACTTATTATATAGACTTGGTCAAAACCAGACTCTAAGCCAATTTACAGAAACCCAACAGAATCCTCCAGGAGCAAATACTTGTGAGAGGTGACAGTGGCGAGGAAAAACTTCCCTTTAACAGCAGAAACCTGGAGCAGACCCAGACTCCTGGAGGATGGACGTCTGCCTTGACCAGTTGGGGTTAAAGAGAGAGGGTAAAGAAAGAGAAAAAGAGAGAGCAATAGAGATAGAGACTGGGGGAAAGGGGGAGAAGGGGGGAGTAGGGGGAGACACATGGAGGCAGTTGAGGATAAGTGAGTGATGATGATGAAGGCAGGAGAGAGGCAGGACCACCGCAGCAGGTTCAGAGATAATCCTGGGAAAATCTGTTATAAACGCATATGGATCAATTTAATCTCAAGTGGGTCATATCAGTAAAATACTATCATAATAACCTCTTTGTAAATGTAAACTTTTTTCATGTCATTTTAATAACAATAATAACAATAATAATAATAATAATAATAATAATAATAATAATAATAATAATAATAATAATAATAATGATGATGGATTAGATTTCTATAATGCTTTTCATGACACCCAAAGCACTTTACATCATTGCTCCATTATTCATTCGCTCTCACATTCCCACTCTGGTGGTGGTAAACTACATTTGTATCCACAGCTGCCATGGGGCAGACTGACTGAACCGTGGCTGCCAATTTGCACCAAACAGCCCCTCCGACCACCACCTAACATTCACATGCATTCATACACCAAAACAAAAGTTATCTCATGACAAAATACAGTTGAAGCTGGTCTAAACCAGACTCTGAATAAGCCTATTCACAGACACCAATAGAATCTGCAAATGGAAGCTTCAGTTCCTTCATGTCTCTGCTGTTAAACATTGGTTCCACTATTGTGTTTCACATGGACGCTTATTGTGACGCACATAAGTCCAGGACCAACCAAGTGTGAGTGACACTGGAGGTAAGGTGGGTGAAGTGTCTTGCCCAAGGACACAACTGACTAATTAGGACAGAGATGGATTGGAACCACCAACCCTTCAGTTATTGGACAGCCCGCTCTACCTCCTGAGCCATGAGCCCCTATCCATCCATTTTACTTTATTAACACTAAAACAAACTATCATTTCACAAAAAACGCGAATAACCTAAACAAATATGAACATTTTGAAATGTCTGAAGTGCAAGTTTACCAATATTCTGCCTGTTATTAAATGTTTTGTGTATTTTGTAGATCCACTGTGATCTGTAAGTTGTAATTTACATGTGTAAACAATAAACTGGCACATAATATTGTTAAAATTGCAATTACTTTTCTTAAGGAATTTCGGTTTGTTCTTGTTGTTATTCACGTTGTTTTAAAGGATAGTTGGTAGACGTAAATATTTTCATCGCATAATATTACTTTTTTTGCTCTAAAACATAGAGGAAAGTTTGGAGTTGACATTATTTATATATTATTATGTTATTATTTCATTGGTCCGGCCCATTTCAGATCAAATTTGGCTTAATGTGGCCCCTGAACTAAAATGAGTTTGACACCCCTGGTTTAGAGTGTATCGAAAGGGGGCTTTTGTTGACTGTCTGTACCAGTTTTTATTGCAGAGATGAGCTGAATTCTCAGTTGCGATTAGTTAATAGCCAGTTTCCATCCCAACGTGGCTCAAAGTTTGACCAAATTTTCAGCAAATCAGTAGTGAAAGTGAAATTGAATCAGAGTTCCTTCTTCCGTCATTGTGGTTTAATGACAAAACAGATGGTGTAATAACATGCAACGTAAACTGCTGAACGAGGAGGTGATAGACGTCAGATGTAGCCTCTATCTGTTGTCCCTGCGATGAACTTCTGGTCTGGATCATGTAATGCTATTTCAGTTTGTCTGTTGTTTTTTTTCTGCAGCTTTTCTTTTGTTGCTGTTCCCATCTAAAATGTATATTTATTGCATTAATCAAAGACACACAAGCACATAATTATTTAGTATATCCATCTCAACTGCATTTACTACACTTTATATATTATTTTTTTTATCTTTTCAAAGCATAAAATTGTAGGTATTTCCAGCTAGATAGAAAAAACATCATTCTACAGTCTGTTATTTCTGCATTTACATTAACAGTAAACTAAATTTCATATCAATCAAATTGTTTCCTTTGCAGTTATTGATTTCTTTTAGTATCAATACTGGTGTTATAAGCAGGGTAATGTACAGTGAGCTGCCCATTACAGTCAAATAAACCTGCTTCACTGAGTGTCAGGGTTTATGTTGCAATAATGACCGGCTCGCTGTACATTATCCCTTACATAATACAACGATTAGTTACCCACAATTTACTCCCTTTGTGACACTACAAACACAGGAACAGTCATGCTGTGGCAGGACAAGGACCCACTACAGACAGTCAAGAATTTATTATGAAAAAGAAAGATTGAAAGAGCATATTTGTTCATTCTAAGTTGCAAAATTATTTACATTGTTCAAGTGTTTGATGCATAGTTTTAGCTTATATTGTTGAAGAAAGAAAGACACAGTTACCACACCATACTAAGCTGCTTTACTTACAATCTGAAATTCCAGAAAATGTTCAAATCCTCATTGAAACAACAAACATGCAAGTTTCTCACTCTCCTCAGACACCGATCTCAATCTAATTGCTAAGTTTCCAAGTATTATTCCACACAAGCTGTTGCTGCTGTCAGAAATGTAAAACGCTTCACTTCCTATATGACAGAGGATGATTCTGTGAAGGAAAATTTACCAGATACCTGCTGTACAGAATAGCAAATGTGAAACCTATCCGTGATTTGGCTCCATAAGCGATGTGTTCAAGTATTCAGAAGTTGTCGTATATTTAATTGCAGGTTTATTATGGTTCTGACCTTTTGCCATTTAAACTCTTAATATGGGACTCGTAAAACTGTATTGGTCGTGTGTTTTGAGACTTTACCATTATAAACTTTGCAAAGTTGATCTAAATCTGGCCTGTAATAAAAGTAACGATGGGTTAAAGATACCATGGTTAACAGTTTTCATAAAATGACCTTTCACCATATTATAATTCAAGTGGTCTGAGAGGACACAAGACTTCTACATCTACTACTTAGGTGTGTTTTCAGGCTGTAGAGAATCTACCCTCTGATGCACATTTTATTTAACCCTTTAACCCCTGACGTGTCTGTGGTGACCATTCTGAATGTATGATTTATTTCAAATTAGGGATGTAACGATTACCGGTATAACAATAAACCGTGGTGAAATTGCCAACGGTTAGTATTACCATTTACAGGGGTTGGACAAAATAATGGAAACACCTTAAAAAATCAACAAAATATAATTTAATATGGTGTAGGTCCGCCTTTTGCGGCAATTACAGCCTCAATTCTCCGAGGTATTGATTCATACAACTTGTGAATTGTTTCCAAAGGAACTTTAAGCCATTCTTCAGTTAGAATACCCTCCAACTCTTTTAGAGACGATGGCGGTGGAAATCGACGTCTTACTTGAATCTCTAAAACTGACCATAAATGTTCAATAATGTTGAGGTCTGGGGACTGTGCCGGCCATACGAGATGCTCAACTTCATTAGAATGTTCCTCATGCCATTCTTTAACAATTCTAGCTGTATGGATTGGGGCATTATCATCTTGAGGTGAAGGTGTTTCCATTATTTTGTCCAACCCCTGTAAATTCTAATTATCATGATAACTGTGTTTGATTACAGCACTTTTCTGGAGAAAACGCCTATGTAAAGACATGTTTTTATGTCAAACATTTGATTATAGTTTTAATTTATTACAATTTTAATTACATATACCTAATATTTGGAACCAATATTCACTTTTAAAGTCTCTGAAAAGGTTTGTTAAGCATCTTTGTGTTATTTATGCAATAAATTATATACATTTTTCAAAGTGGATTTTATATAATTTTTTTGTGTTTTCTGGCCTTTTGTGTTTTGGTTAAAGTGAAAAAAATAACAGGGAGGTGAGATAGAAGAAGGTGTGTTGAAAAAAAAAGATACCAAACATGGGTATAGTAAACATTTGTTTATATAGTATATAAAGGCAAAATCAAAAGTACTGAAAAACAGCCAAAATAGGCTCAGACCACTAAGGGTTAAAATTTGAATGTTTCTGCCGACACAAAGTGCATTCTGTCAATTATTTTATTTGGGTTTTTTGTTGTTGTTTGTTTTTTTCAAAATACAACTTGGTTAAATTATTTCAGTGTGTGTATTAGCACTTTTTGAACATTTTGAGCACAATTTCAACAATACTGCGATAATAATGATAACCATGATAATTTTGGTCACAATAACCGTGATATGAAATTTTCATATCGTTACATCCCTATTTCAAATAGTCACGCAAAAAATCATTAGACCATCAGAAGTCATCAAAAACAATGGTTATGCAATCAAGTCAACTCCTGTGTGTATCATGTGACTAAAACAGACAGAAAAGAAAACATGGAATGCCTAAAAGCACTGTTTTTGGCAGTACAATGCCATAGATTTTGATGTAAGAACTTAAATGATTTTGGTTATTATCAAGAAAACATGGAAAATGGCTAGATATCAGCTCTGAAATTAAACTCTGATGAGCTATTTTTGTTGTTATCATTATATTTGTCCAAACAAATGGGTCTTTAGTTGTACCAGGCATTAAAATGAACAAGAAATTGAAGAAAACAAGGTAAACTGCACGTTTACTCAATAGGAAAAATTTCAAAACATGCTGATAAAGTAGACCTTGTTCTTTCCATGGACATCTGTGCATGCTCAGTGCAACCCCAGTCACCTGTGTAATAGTGGACAAAACACAGAGCAGTGAGTGAGACCGACTCACTATGAAGATAGACAGCTTGGGCTTTTTTTTTTTTTTTTTAACACTGTTTTTCTTGTTTGTTTTTTCTTACTGTTGTTTCCAGTGTTGTGGTGATTTTGGTCACATCACAACATTTGCACATATAAAGTCAAGACTTCCGACAGACATTTCTCCGAGTACGACATAATTGTTTGTCAGCAGCAGCAGTTGTAGTGAAACCTGAAAATATGTCCAAACTTTGAGCCGATTACCTAAAATGTTCAGTTGTTGGTTGTATTAACAAACACAAGTTATTACACCAACCTGGAGGGGGTGGAGTGTGAAGTGGCTCATGTGCATTTAAAGGGCCAGTGCTCAAAAGGACCTTTCTGGTGTCATTAGTCAGAAATAGGGTTGAAGATGGACCTGTGGAGTTGAATTAATGAAGAATTCAGACCCAAGCATAGCATTTACAGTTTATGTAGACCACAGGGAAATGTTTTAAAATACATAATTCCATTTAAAAAAGCAAATTGTATCACTTCTTTAAGGAAAGAACCCAGAATGAACAAACCATTTTAAGCACCCACCATAGCTGAGGATGAGGAGTGGGATTTCAGTTGGCTGCAGTCCCCAACCTCACCACTAGATGCCACTAAATATTACACACTAAAACCAGGGGTGGGCATCTCCGGTCCTTGAGGGCCAGTATCCTGTATGGTTTAGATATTTCCCTCTTCCAGCAACACCTGGAAACCATTACATCATTATCAGGCCTCTGCAGAGCTTGATGATGAGGTGATCAATAATTGAACCAGGTGTGCTGGAAGAGGGAAAAATCAAAAACATGCAGGATACCGGCCCTCAAGGACTGGAGTTGCCCACCCCTGTTTAAAACAGTTTACCAAAGTTTAGCCTCACTGACGTGGTAATGTCAGTGCCTGCCTGTGTTTGTTCATTTGCTTGGTTTTAAATAATGGGATTATGTAAAAACAACCACATCGATTTTCATTTCAAGTTTAGCGTCAGGGTGTGGCATGGGCCCAGAATGAACCCAGATCTATAAAAATGGATGGAGGATGGACATTTATTTCACTGATCGCTTTTCCATTGGACGTATGCGCAAAAATTTAGCAATATTTATTAAATATTGAAAAAACAGAAGTGCATAATGTCAGTTTTTCCATTGCATCCTAAATGTGATTATTTGTTTATTTATTATCATGAGATGTCACGAGAAGTCATTCCATAAACATGGCGATGAACATAAATATCACATTGCTTTACAGATATATTCATATTTCTCTCCTAGCACCCTCTAGGTCTTGGAAAATGCTCACATTTCTCTGTTGTTTTGAATCTAGAACAGTCGTTACCCCTCTATCCTGTACTAAATTTAAAAATATTGTTTCCTGGTGTGTCCACACATACTGCGTCATGTTTGTTTTAAAACACTTCTTCTTCACTTGTAACATCCATCAACATCATTTATTTTTGTTCCTGTAACTCTAATTGTGCAAAAAGGTCTTTCTATTGCAGTTTGGCGTGACTTACCAATTTCGCTACGCCCAAAAAACTACCTCCTGCAAGCGCAAAAACTTCTAATCGAAAAACGAGTTTTGGCAAAATTGTCGTTTTTTTCATTTGACAATTTTTTTATGCGCAAGTTATATTCACACAATTTGAGGGTCAATGGAAAACAGACTGCTTTTTCTGTCACTACAAGATAGGATATTTGATGGAATTACATCACTGTGAGGTAAAAAAAAAAAAAAAACAATGAAGTTCTACTGTTATCCTTAAAATACTTATGTCTAAAGAATTTAGTCCAAGTAAACAAACATAATGTTCTTTATTGTGAAAAACAGCATGAAGTAAACATGAATTTACCCAAGCTGTTAAAAGACTTATGACCTGAAGTGTTTAACATTTTATCTGTTAGAGTTGATCCTAATAATAAAGCTGCTTTTAGATGCATTTTTAATCTATACATTGTTATATATGAAGTTATATTTGCATGCAGTTACATTTTCTCTTTGCAAGATTACATAGAAAACCATAGGATCACACCGATAGCATCAGTTACTCATAATGTGCCTGACAAGTCGCTGCAGAGGTAAAGATTGTGTGAAAATAAAACCATATTTTGACATTATATCAGTGTTATTTTATTAGTCTGGAAAAGGTCTTTGCAAACAGTAAAGGATGAGCTAATCGTCAGTCTGAGAAAAAAAAAAACAAAGTGACGAAGCAGAGCAGTGACAGAGCGCTCTGTTTTCTGTTTGGTTTCCTTGTGTCTGAAGCCTCACACACTGGTCGTCTTGGTAAACATGACTGTGCTGAGGGTAATTTACTGACACCATGCAACACTATACTGTATCTGGAGAATGAATTCAGAGTTTAAGGACCCTCTTACAGAGAATATTTGGATTTCAAAGTGCCTACTGTGGTGTAAATGACTAGATTTGTTATGAAAAACTGAACAGCCTCTATAATTACCTTAAACCAAAACTTTTTCTGAGTTTTCTTTAACATCTCATGCTTTTTTTTAAATTTTTTTTTACTGTTTCACTTTCCTTTTAGACATGATCATCACTATCAAACACTGTTTTTAACCGGTTGATGTGTGAATATTTGTAATCATGTCACATAACACTGTTCTCTGATAAAGATCATGAGATGTGGTTGAAACAGTGGAACATCTTGTACTTAAAATATGACATACTTTTATTTGAGTGTTTCCATTTTATGCTTTGTATTTCTACTCCACTACATCTCAAAGACAAATATTCTCATTTTTACTCCACTCTGCTCACATTCTACAACTATTCCACTAGAAGTAAAAGTTCTAACTACAAAATCTTACTTGAATAAAACTATAGTTTACATTTTATGTGTTGTATATTTAGGTCCACATATTCCCCATTAACTAGTTATTACTTATTAGCACACAGATCTTTATTAGTCCTTGTTAAACGCTTACTAATGGCTTATTCTGCAGGATTTTATTAAACTACAGGTCGGTTCTATTTCTGCCTAATAACCTCCTTATTACTGCTCATTGATTGGAAGAAAAGGGTGCTGTTTCACATAAAATATGACTTTTAATATACATTGACATAATATTCATAATTTTAAATATTAAGGCTTTCTATTGACTAATAAAGAGCCACTATTTACTAGTAAAAGATGTACTTAATATTAGGGATGCACCGATACCACTTTTTTCCAGACTGAGTATGAGTACGAGTACTTACATTTGAGTACTTGTCGATACAAGGACCGATACGAGTACTTAATAATCCCATTCCAGTTGTTAGTTCCTTTTGTAAATGTGCTTTATTGTCATTGTCATTAGTCTGACTGGAACAAAGTGCTGCTACTGACATTTAATGTGTTGGAATGAGCGTTTCTCAATGAATCCACCAGGGGGCGCCGCTCTGAATTAACCATACTGGACAAATACCATGAAGAACAGTAAAGTTTTTTGAGAGGAAGAAGAAGAAATCATGAAAAAAGGTGAACGACACGCACATCCAAAATTAGAGGTGTGCAGGATCGCAAAAAAGTAGAACGTGAAAAAATAAAGGAAGGTTTCTGTCCTCAGTCTGATGAAGGGCCTCGGCCCAAAACGTCACTAATAAATGGTTTGGGAGCTCACTGGTTGTGCGGACCTTCCTTTATTTTTTCAAGAAGAAGAAGAAAGTCAGTAATAACAAACATGGAGACGACAGAGGTAACACTAATGCGATACTAATATTGCAGCGTTTTCTCTGGTAAGGTTTAAAAGCTTAGCTTCAGCAGGAAGAGAAAAGAGAAATGAGTTATAAGTTTCGTTTTCACTTCCGCTGGCGGGGGTCCACACCACTCCATACTCCCGCTGGTATTCTCATTCTGGGTACGCATCCACGAGCACCTGGTAAATGGATGGAATGTATGCAGAGGATGGACAGAACGCTGCGTCCGTAACTTTTATCATCGTCATTTATTTGGTTAAACCTCCACACTCTTCACACTCCCCACACATTATTCCACTGCCACGTACCTGCTGCACTGAACTGTGAATGTCACACCGCCATAAGTGGTATCGGCGTATTTGTATCAGATATCTTTTGTGAATACGAGTACACACACTGAGTATCGGAGCCGATGCCGATACTCGTATTTCTGAAATGTACATTATTTTTCAGTTTTGTTTTACCCATAAAGACCCAAACATCCACCATCGGCCAAAAGCATCTACTGATCTAAACTGTTGATCCACAAATCCTATCAATACATGTAAATAATTGGTGTAAAATGCAGTTTGTCATCTTTTCATGGTCATCAGATATGACCCATTTGGACGTTCAGAGGCTCTGTAGTGAATGTGGAAACACCGTCATCTTCTACAACATTGATTCACCAGTAATTCCCATGGAGTTGGATCAATGACAGTGGAAGAAGACACTTGGTTTGTGTCCAGTTAATGCTATATTTTACTGAAAAAAACACCTTTTCTTCAATTTTTTTCGTGTTTTGATACAACAACCTTTGTCTACTCTGAGCTTTTATGAACATCTTCATGATCAGTCAATTAAACAATGGAAAATAGATGATTTTCACTGGAAAAATGCAAAATTCAGAGCATAATATTACACTAATGGTGATAAATCTCTTAGGAAAGGTTTAATAAAGAGGGGGAAAAAAAGGGAACTGTCATAAAAGTCACACTGGGTCCTTATGGGTTAACCTTACCTTTTTTTTTTTTTTTTTTACCTCTGGCAGTTCACCTCTTACCTTTGTACCATTTCAAGCTGTTCATTGGACTTGAACTGCTTGAATTTCAATACAAAACTGGAAAAATTGGGGTGTTTTAAAACTTTTGACCGGTAGCGTAAATCTTGAAGAAAGCTCAAAGTGTTTACTAGAGGCTGAACTTGCTTGAAAGGAGTTAACACCTTGAATCATGTGACTGTAACCATTCATGACAGTCAGGTAGGAAACAACCTTAAACTCCTCTTCCAAATGTCAACAGAAGTTAAATCCCTGGCACTCCCCTGCAAGTCTGGTGCTAAAAAGAAAAAAAAAAAGTTCAGTTTGATGACACAACCGTCTTTGTTCTCACTTTTCTTTGCCTTTATCTCAGTCTCCTTGGTAAACCTTTGTGCTGCGCTGCCTGACAAAGTGAAAAAACCTGCGAATCAGGAAAAAGCTGACGAGTATGCAAACGAGCGGCGATCGGAGAGCGAGACAAAAGGGACAGAAACAAAAGCATGGAGATTGTAGGGAAGAGTGATATGTGTCATTTGGTGAAGTCATGTATTGGAGCGTCCAGGGTGACAGCGGCGGTGGTAACAGCCTGAGTCAGAGGATGACAT
Source organism: Sphaeramia orbicularis (assembly GCF_902148855.1). Lineage (NCBI taxonomy): Eukaryota > Metazoa > Chordata > Actinopteri > Kurtiformes > Apogonidae > Sphaeramia > Sphaeramia orbicularis. The sequence continues at coordinate 32,808,921 of NC_043979.1, read as the reverse complement.
CAACGCTACAAGCTGTCAGACAGGTTGTGAAAGGGCTTAGTCCCACGCTCCCATTGTCCTCTGGTTAATGCTGTTATTCAGCCTGCCACCGGCCTTACCATTTGTTAATCTGACCTAACACACAGTTAAACACAGGACAAAGACACACAAACAGCAAATTTAAAGGCCAGCAAAGAAAAAGGCCAGCGGCTAAATGTCAGCTTGTAATACACCATCACAGCTTTTTGAAGACAAAAGAAATTGCCAACAGTTTTGGGGTGAGGTCAGGCAATGAAAATTTACAAGCAGACAGATTCAACTGAGGCTCCAAAGCCTGAATTGATTAAGTCACTGTTTGGCTCCTGGATCACCTAGACTGATGATGAACTGGGTTAGATAGTATTAAAGTTTGTATGACTTCTACTGGTGCAAGCAACTGAAGGTACATCTGTCTGTCTATCTATCTGTCTATCTATCTATCTATCTATCTATCTATCTATCTATCTATCTATCTATCTATCTATCTATCTATCTATCGTTCTATCTATCTATCTATCGTTCTATCGTTCTATCGTTCTATCTATCGTTCTATCTATTGTTCTATCGTTCTATCGTTCTATCTATTGTTCTATCATTCTGTCGTTCTATCATTCTATCATTCTGTCTATTGTTCTATCATTCTGTCATTCTATCTATCTGTTGTTCTATCCATCATTCTATCTATCTATATATCTATCGTTCTATCATTCTATCTATTGTTTTATCGTTCTATCTATCTGTCATCTATTTTTCTATCTATCATATCTATTGTTCTATCTATCTATCTATCTATCTATCTATCTATCTATCGTTCTATCATTCTATCGTTCTATCGTTCTATCTATCGTTCTATCTATTGTTCTATCGTTCTATCTATCTACCGTTCTATCTATCGTTCTATATATCGTTCTATCGTTCTATCGTTCAATCTATCTGTCTGTCTGTCTGTCTGTCTATCTATCCTTTTATTGTTCTATCATTCTGTCTATCTGTCATCTATTGTTCTATCTATCATTCTATCTATTGTTCAGTCTATCTATCTATCTATCTATCTATCTATCTATCTATCTATCTATCTATCTATCTATCTATCTATCTATCTATCTATCTATCTATCTATCTATCTATCTATCTATCTATCTATCTATCTATCTATCTATCTATCTATCTATCGTTCTATCTATCTATCGTTCTATCGTTCTATCGTTCTATCTATCGTTCTATCTATTGTTTTATCTACCATTCTATCTCTCTATCTATGGTTCTATGGTTCTATCTATCTATCATTCTATCGTTTTATCTATCCATCTATCGTTCTGTCCTTTTATCTATCATTCTGTCATTCTATCTATCTATGTACAATGAATTTATTTCTTATCTTTTTACAGTTTTCTAATCCCATTGTAAAAGACACTACATTTCATTAATTCATTTATTCATTCATTCATTCATTCATTTTCCATATTTGTATGATCCTGTGGAGGGTTGCAGTGGAGCCCATAGTTTCTTTTATTATACGATCATGTGAACAAACCCCAGACATTACAAAAAATGAACAAAAATGCCCTCTTTGTCGATGCATGTCATGAAAAATGTCATTAATTCATTACTGTTATTTCATTCAGACCACTGTTCCTAAAGCCAATGTTTGAAAGACTTCATCCAAATCGCAGTGATGACAGTATTGATATGGTATGATTGGGTAAAATCCCCACAGATGAGTTCTCAAGATAAACTACAGAGTCTTCTTTGTCTGAAACAGAGACAAAACAGGAGTAAAAATGTGGTTGAAACTGAGATGAGACCAAGACCTTTAAAAACTGGTCTTGAAACCAGTCTGAAGATCAGGACATGTCTTGGGAGTAACTACCCTGCCCACCACCACAACATTCAAATGAAATACATACTTGTTTTAGTATCTATCTTCAATAATATAACAGTTCATGATGAATTAACCCTTAAAGACTTTGACGAATTACTTTTGTATTTGGGTTTTTCTCTACATTTAACCTTTCCCAAGCGATTTCTCATGATTTATTATAATATTATCCTTTGCATTTTTTGGTGACAGCAGATATTTGTATGTTTAATTCACTGACCATGTAATTCTCATAAAAACTCAAGGTAAATGTGAAGGTTATTACATTACAACAGGATTCAGGTAAAACACAGTTTCTCAGCTTTTTTTGCAGTATCAGTTATGACTCATTTGGGTGTTCAGAGGTAAATGGCAGCGGTTGCAGCTGCTTGTTTTTATATTCAGTTATCTTCCTGAAGCCACTATTCCTTTAGTTTTCTCTGTTTTGATATAATAACCTTCGATTTTACTCAGCATTGTTATGAACATCTCCGTGATCAGTAAATTATATATAGGAAAATACCTGATTTTTACTGAAAATGCAAAACGCAGAGGATGATTCTATGATACATGATGATAAAACTCTGAAGAAATGTTAAATGTAGAGAAAAATTCATGTGGAAGTTCATGGAAAAAAGCTCTAGGTTTACTTTCATGGTTTTATAGACATAAGCATGTACTTTTAATAGTCTTTCAGTGTGCTTTTTGATTTTTATAGTAAAATTAAGTCATAGGATATCAAAAATGTTGATGTTTTGACTGCCAGATTTTAAATATACTTAAGAAATACCAAAAATATAGATTTATTCTTATTATATTTGGGTTAAATGTGATCAGGACCTGGACAAATAGCTATTATTTGTCATGTTTGCAACAAAGATCTGCCATTAATCCACTATGACAGCCTGCGTCCTTTTAAGTTTTAAATATCCAAATGGAAAATGTTAACTAATGTCAGAATTACATTGAAAAGTTCAACCACGTTACCTCCACAATCAGCCATCCAGCACAAATTGTAGGGGGAGGGAGGAAGTGCAGATTTAGAGAAGGATGAGTAAAGGCGGAAATGTCGAGCAGCCGAACAGACAGACCACGCTCTCCATCTCCCACATTTATTCAAAAATGCATCAGGCTTCATTGTATTTTCCAACCACACAATCCCCCAGTTTGTGTACCCTGAAAAAACAAAAAAAACAAAAAAACAGCAGCCTAGGTCGAGCCCATCACACATAATTACAGATAAGTGAGGACAACATGAGTCAGTGGGCACATATAGGCTTACATGAGTCAGCGCAGTTTGCAGGTTGGTTAGTGGAAAAACATTTCTACGAATTACACGGTCTATCTGTTGTCGGACCTGTAGAGTTTCACAGGATCGAGCGTTAAACATGCCTCATTTACAGGTTTGAAAAGAGCGTGGGTGAGCGTACTGGTGGATGATATCACCTTGATGATATCATGGGGGCAGAGCTTTCAAATAGTATAAATATCCATTATGTTTTCTTCATATTTGAGTAAAATAGACATGAAAATCTAAGATTACATGTTTACTGAAAAGTAGAGTCATTATCCTCCTCAGTGGAGTCATAACACTCCCTGGTAGGATAAGAAAATGACATAAATTAAGAGATTACATCATGTGAATTCACACAAAAGATACCCACAGGTTGAATAAAAGCTAATTTGAGCTCCCAGATGCTCCATTCACACATCCACACTCTTCAACATCATTCATCGCAAACAAAAGGCTAATGTTGAGTGAAGAGACCGGCATAAAGAGCCTCAAAACCATCAAGTGTTTTACAAATACACTGCATTCAGCTGTTGTTTGCAGATGACTGGAGCACCCCCTGCAGGAAAGGGCTATAAGAGAGTAAGTATGGGTCTACAAGACTGGGGTTTTAAAACTTCATTTAAAATAAATAAAATAAAACAAACAAGAAAATGGAAAAAAAGAAGAAAACAAAGAAGAAAATATTGTTTATATTTCACAACATACATATAAAACATTTTTAAGACATATAAAACAACTGTAAATACTATAGTCCTCTTACAAAAACGAGCCATACGTACTATTAATAAGGCCGGTTACTATGAACATACTAATGAATTGTTTATGAAATCCCATATTATGAAATTTAATGATTTGGTTTACTATAAAATAATGCAAATAATGTATAAAGCCAAATTAAAGTTACTCCCCGTCTATGGACAAAGGTTCTTCTCAACACATGAGTCTAAATATGATTTGCGAGATGTTTGTAAATTTGTAGTACAAAAAGCTAAAAAAAGAGACTAAAAGAAGACGTATATCTGTTGTTGGAGTTAAACTATGGAATGAGGCCAGCATGGATTTAAGAATGTGTAGCCCATTTTTAATATTTAAAAAAAATGGTACGTAAGGCCATTTTTGAAAGATACAATTGTTAAGCTCTAATAAGTAATATGTAAATAATTTATTTTTGATTCTACATTAAATTACCATTAATTTGGTGGGTTAAGTTTTCTATTTTTCTGGTTTAGTTTCACTTTTTATGTTTTTGCTTGTTTGTTTGGTTGTATGCGTTGTTATTTTTATTTTTTATTTTTTTCTATATTGAATGCTGGGTAGCTTGATTTGTTATGCAGGACAGGCATTAATATAAGCATTCTGCTTCTGCCTGGGCCTTTTCAGTCATTAACTTGTTGGTAATGTTTGTAGTGTTGTTGTTGACACTGGTTGTATTATTATGTGATGACTGAATAAAGAATTTCATCGTCATCATCATCATCAAGAATACTGTCAAAATCAATAGAAAGTATTGAGGTAAGACTGCACTGTAACTGTTAAAACTGTAATAATTTACAAATGGTCATCCATACTAGGAGCTGAACCTTGTATATAACCTTTATTTAATCTCAGAATATATAGAGGTGAACGCCTAATTTGCAACATAACCAAGAAAACATGAAATTAGTGAAGATAAAAACAGTGGACCCCAAAAACAGATTAGACTGATTAGATTAAGTTCCTTTATTGTCAGTATACAATACACTTGACCACACACTGAAATTCAACCTCTGCTTTTAACCCTTCTCTAGAGCGTGCAAAAACACATCACACACTGCAAACTCGGAGCAGTGGGCTTGCCATAGCAGGCACCCGCAGAGCAAATGGGGGGTTAAGTGCCTTGCTCAAGGGCACATCAGCCAACCAACAACAGATAACCTTAGAATTAAAATGAGAAAGTTATCACATCCAGAGCCTGGGTAATCAGTAGACGCTTTTCCATTGGACACGTGCGCAAAACTTTACCGATATTTACTAAATGTCGAAAAACCAGAAGCGTGTTATGTCGGTTTTTCCATTAAATCACAAATGCGATGATTTATTTATTTATTATCACCCGATGACATGAGAAGTCATTTCATAAACATGACGACAAACATAAATATGGTGTTGATTTACAGATATATCCATTATTATTATATATTCTCCCTCTACCCCGTACTAAATTAAAAAAATGATTCGGTTTCCTGGTGTGTCCACAAATACCGCACCATGTTTCTTTTAAAACTCTTCTTCTTCGCTTGTTGTAACGTCCATCAACATCTGTTTTTTTTATTCACCTGACTCTAGTTTGCAGAAAAAGGTCTTTCCATTGCAGTTTTGCATGATACACCATTTGCGCTATGCCTGAAAAACCATCTCTTGCTAGCACAAAAACTTGTAATCAAAAAACAAGAGCTTTAGCAAAATTGTCGTTTTTCCATTCGGTAAATTTTTATGCGCAAGTTATATTCGCGCAATTTGAGGGTCAATGGAAAAGTGACTAGTGGCTATAAAAGCTAACAAGATAAAACTAATGGGAAATATCACAACATAAAGAAATATAAAAGAAAAAACTAGCGTGCTGACCCGTAGGGATCCACGGGTTCTAGATGTGGTAGTTTTTATGCTGTTGTGCATTTGTGCATGCTGTACCGCATTTGTCCAGCAGTCACCGCCAAAGCATTCTGGGCATAGCAACGTGACTGTGAAGCTATTGTATTCCAAAATGACTAATATCTCCCAAAATATTGGTCCTATCAAATTGCCATTTTCGCTAATGTCTTCCTTGACCAAAAATGCATAAGTATGCCAAACTGCAGCAGTCAGCTCTTTCCAGATTTTGTGTGATTCCCAAGACACACACAAGAACACACACAGAGTTGTAATTGGTGCCTCAGATGGGTCAAAAATCAACAAATGTAAATGTGTAAAATGTGTGTAAAGGAATCGGGTGCCCATCAAGAACAGTGGCAGAATGCATGAAAAACAAAAGGTAAAAGGACTATTGCAAAAAAAAAAAAAAAAAAAAAATCACTCATTGTTATTGAAAAATGAAGTAGAGCAAAAATACAACAGCAAGAAAGAGATCCAAGGCACTCGGATACGGGAGTAAAAGTCCTTTCTAACCCATAGGGACACCATCACATACACATAGAGTCATCATCTGGACATAATACAACAGACATGTGCTCAGTGTTAAAACCTCAGTGCATTATGGGATAGAATACAATACAATACGATATCTTTATTGTCACTGTAACAAGTACAACAAGATTTAAAAGTGCCATCCAGTCTTTACATACAGTATATATGTTATATATAAATTTAATATAAAACATACAAAAAAAAGCAGCTGAAATAAGCAGGTATGTTGATCATGTGACAACAGATGCCTTTAAGTATGGCTGAACAAACCAACATACATTTGAAGCTGAATTTTTACCATCTGGGGAAGGTAAATTTAATATTAACAGCTATTTTACCTGCTTTAGTCTCACCTTTTTTTTTTTTTTTTAGAGCATTTTTCACACATTTTGCCCTAATAATAAACTGTTAGCAGCCTTAACAACAACTAACACACCTCCACAGATATCTTTGTGTTGCTGCTGTTTCTTTCTCAGTAGTTTATTGAAGGCTTATCATTTCTCACTGGAAACCACTACTTGGTTGCGGGTGGAAACTGATGATGTAGAACCATGAGAATGGAACAACACATTAAAATGGGGAGCTGTGAAACTGAAAACATGACCTGAAAGTCATTTAAAATTCATTTTGGAAAAAAAAACCTTGTAAATGTGGGTTTTCAGATCAACTCAAATACTCAACAAGTGACAGCTCTCCATTGAAAATATAACTTAAGTAAAGATAGTACCAGCAAAATGTAATTATGCAGTAAAGTGGTCCTTGTATGATGTTTTTGATTCATATTACTGCTGCATTAAAAACAAATCTTAGACCTATGTGGCCGATTTAGGACCGCATATAAAAGTGGCCTGGGTCTGATTTGAAAAAACTGGATTTGTGCTGTTCAGACTGTCTTAAAAAATCAGATATGGGTCACATTTGGATCAAAAAAAGCTTGTAAATATGTGTTTTCAGATCAAATAAAATACTCAACAACTGAAAGTTCTCCTTTGAAAATATAACTTAAGTAAAGATAATATCAGCAAAATGTAATTATGCAGTAAAGTGGTCCTTGTATGATGTTTTTGATTCATATTACTGCTGCATTAAAAAAAAATCTTATAACTATGTGTCCGATTTAGGACCGCATATAAAAGTGGCCTGGGTCTGATTTGAAAAAACTGGATTTGTGCTGTTCAGACTGTCTTAAAAAATCCAATATGGGTCACATGTGGATAAAAAAAAAAAAAAAAAGCTTGTAAATATGGGTTTTCAGATCAAATAAAATACTCAACAACTGAAAGTTCTCCTTTGAAAATATAACTTAAGTAAAGATAGTATCAGCAAAATGTAATTATGCAGTAAATTGGTCCTTGTATGATGTTTTTGATTCATATTACTGCTGCATTAATAAAAATTTTTATACCTATGTGTCCGATTTAGGACCGTATATAAAAGTGGCATGGGTCTGATTTGAAAAAACTGGATTTGTGCTGTTCAGACTGTCTTAAAAAATCAGATATGGGTCACATCAAGGTTATTATTGTTGAAATAAAACTAACAAAATGACAAAAACTAGAACTGTAAAAACATTTTCGTTAACTTGAATAAATAAAAACTATAATCAAAAGAAAAAAATGATAACTAACTGAAACTGTATTGTGTGCTTACAAAACTAACTAAAACGGATAAAAATTATGGATAGAATTCCCTTCGTTTTTGTCTTTGTCAATGTCGGATTGATATCAAATCTATTTATTTCCCTCAAGCAATTTTAGCTGCTGGCACCATATGATATTTAACGGTCCGTCACTTGAGGTTACTTGTGGTTTCCATTTGTCTTCTGGTCCCCACTCTACCTGGAAACATGGAGACTAAAGTTGGGAGAAAGCAGCAGAGTCCTGTCTGGGATTTATTTGAATACGACGGAGAAGAAGAGAAACAATACGATAAAACTAAAGTTAAATCAAAACCAAGCACTTACAGGGTGGGGAAGCAAAATTTACAATGAACACTTAGTTGTTTTTTCTCAGCAGGCACTACGTCAATTTGGTTTGAAACCAAACATATATTGATGTCATAATCATACCTAACACTATTATCCATACCTTTTCAGAAACTTTTGCCCATATGAGTAATCAGGAAAGCAGACATCAAAGAGTGTGTGATTTGCTGAATGCACTCATCACACCAAAGGAGATTTCAAAAATAGTTGGAGTGTCCATAAAGACTGTTTATAATGGAAAGAAGAGAATGACTATGAGCAAAACTATTACGATAAAGTCTGGAAGATACTATTAAAGAAGAATGGGAGAAGTTGTTACCCGAATATTTGAGGAACACTTGCGCAAGTTTCAGGAAGCGTGTGAAGGCAGTTATTGAGAAAGAAGGAGGACACATAGAATAAAAACATTTTCTATGATGTAAATTTTCTTGTGGCAAATAAATTCTCATGACTTTCAATAAACTGTCTTACACTGTCTAAATAAATAAATAAATAAACGGTCATACACTGTCTTTCAATCCCTGCCTCAAAATATTGTAAATTTTGCTTCCCCACCCTGTAGAAAATAACAAAAACTAATAAAAACTAGCAAACCTGCTCTAAAAACGAATTAAAACTAACTGAATTAGAAAAAAAAGTCTAAACTAAATGAAAAATTCAAAACTATTATAACCCTGGGTCACATATGGGTAAAAAAAAAAAAAAAAAAAAAAAAGCTAGATTTGGGCCACTTTTGCTAGCAGTGTGAACATAGCCTCAGAAAAGCTCCATTCACACTGTGTTTGCTGAAGGACTCTGATGGACTTTGTTGCATAACCTGGGACTAATATCAGCTGATAGCGCTCTACTGTCAAAGGCTTTATATTTTGTAGAGTCAAACCATCCACGATACAACCATAAAGAGAAAAAAAAAAGCTTCCTTTCTGAGGTATCGTTTGTAGACTGTGTCACAGCTGTCTTGCTTGTCTTAATAATTGATGCCAGTCTGGGATTCTGTTGTGCTTCCATCTTTAAATTTAATATCATTCAGGCTGTTTTTTTCTTTTTTCTTTTTTTTTTAACTCTACTTGTGCTCCAGTTGGCTGGTCCTCACAGAGCTTGAAGGAAAGTCACAACATTTGCTTTGCCACTTATCACACTCAGGCACGCAAGAAATTAAACCTCCATAGCCTCAGGTGAATGCTCTGTTGGTCAAGGCACTTTGCATTGCAGAGTCATTACATCGCCGTTCTGCACCGCTTGCCGCTTGGATTTGGTGGGGGGGGGGGGGACATAACGGCGGTTGTTCGAAGGCATGCACGGGCAGCATTTCAGGAACAGGTCAACGTGATCTTCAGGAGTCATTCTTTGTAGACCCTTTTATAAAGATATAAAGATCAGATGCCGTACGGGGTCTTTTGGGGATAAGCCGTTTATTCCAAGGCCCAGATTTTATTCCATACCGCCTAAGTAGAGCAATCTTAGAAGTCAAAAAAGATCAGTTTGCGCTCACCAGCCTGATCTTTTCTAACAGTAGAGAAAGCTCCCAGTCTTAGCGCGCACACACAAACACACACACACACACACACTGGAGCCTCGCCTCGTCTCCCCAGAAATCAGCTCACAGTCTTTATTCTCCTAATACATTATTGAAAGCTATTTTTGCAGCTGCACTCCGAGAACAAAGGTATTGCAGTTGTCACTTTCAACTTCACAGAGAGAACGGGAGGATATTTTGGGAAGCTTTTTTTTTTTTTTTTTTCCTTCTCTCCCTGTATTTCCACAAGGCCTGAACCCCCACCACCACCACCACCACCACCACCCCTAGTGTTTTTTTTTTTTTTTTTTGGCTTAGCAATTGCCTGCATCATGAGCCTTTTGTGATCAAACTCTTCAAAATGGAATACACCCATTACACAGTGGCCATTCTGCACCAATATAATAACTGTAAAACTTAAAGCTGACTAGTCATTATTGATTTTTATTCCCCTCTTTATTTATTTTTCTTTGATCTCCAGCGGTTGTTCAAGCTGTTCGGCCCGCAGTCTCATGTTTTCCTGTTTTATCTCCTTCCTTTCTTGTAGCACGCAGCTCCAGCAAACACATCAGTATGTTAAGTCCAAATTGCATGGCTGAATTATCACGCTTTCTTCCCTCTACGTTTCTCTCTCTCTTCCCTTTCTCAAACCAGACCAGACTTCAAATATCTCGCAGAGTTACTGAGATGTTACACTGTCACTGTGCAAGTCTGGATTTTAGGTTACAAATCCTCAGAGCCCTGCAGACCAACCAAGCGAGACCCTGACTCACCAGCTGCAGCGTGTGCATGTGTTTGAAGACTGAAAGATGTAGTGAAACTGTAAGTGAAGGGGGGAAAACTCAATTAATTCCGGTCTCGCACAACAAAGAAACATCCAGGGCCCTTCTATGCCAGGCATAAAATTAAAACATCTCTCCTTACATGATTTGTGTGATTATTCTCTCTGGGCAGCTAATAGATTCAGCCTGAACCTGGGCTGATGATTAATTTCACAAACAATTATTATGCCTGTCAGTTCACAGTGGGGTTAGGCCGAAGACGTCGGTAAATTTCACTGTGAGTTACGGGGGCTCTAAAGGGCCTGTTAGACTCGTCAGATGAGCCCACAGAGAATGCACTTTTTTTTACCTTGATAGATTTTACAGTACGGTATGTCCCAACAACCTTCAGGTGCGTTCCCAGATGGACATACATCATCGCTTCAACCCTGATTTAACACTGAGCAGGATGGTGGAACAGTGTTCAGTGACTTCTTAATATCTTATGATAGTTCATCCACCTGATATTGTTTGTACAGCGAGTTATACTATATCAGTGTTTTTCAACCTTGGGGTCGCCTGGAATTCAAATGGGGTCACTTCAAATTTCTAGTAATTGATGAAAAAAAACAAAAAAACAAAAAACATACTAATAAAAATATATGGTGAGTTGATAGAGACAATCCCAATCCATAACAGACATGACAAACTGAAGCTGAAACTGAAGCACTGTGGTACTGTTTATCTTTCAAATGTTCATTGTGGTCAGTTTCAGATGCTGCAGCTCTTTCATAATTCATAGTTTGAGTTATTATTTGTTCAGTATTAATTGTCAGCCTTGTAAAAACAAGCTAGACTGACTGTACATATCCTGACCAAGGAAAATAAAATTCTCACTTTGTGCAGTAATCTACACCTGGATTTACTGCCTCCATCCAGAATAATATACATTATATCGACTAAATGTCATCTAAAATTAATGTTTATTTGCAATATAGTATAGCAAACTATTACATGATCAAAAACAAATTTATTTTTGCAAAAAAAAAAAAAAAACAAAGTCTCCGTTTTGAATGTCTGGGGTCGCCAGAAATTTGTGGTGTTAAAATGGGGTTATGAGCCAAAAAAGATTGGGAACCACTGCACTATATAAATGGGTTCATTTTATTTGCCCAGAAAGACATTTGTTGCTCTTTACAAGTCTGTACACACTAAAACTAAATGTACAGACAACACTGGCCTGCAATATTTATGGATTTTGTTCTCTAAATCTTACACTGATAAGCCATAACATTATGTCTCCTGACAGAAGAAGTGGTAATAATATTGATTATTTCATTAAAATGGTACCTTTCACTGGGTTGGATATACAGTAGTGGAAAAAGTTGTTAAAATCTAGTGATGTACTTTGTCTCGAGACCAATTTTTTGCGGTCTTGGTCTTGTCATGGACACAACTCATTTGGTCTCGGTTTTGTCTTGGTCTCGGCTCTTTTTGGTCTTAGTCTTGTCTTGGTCTCGGACATAGCGGTCTCGATGGGATTTGTACAAAAACCGCATCATCACAGAATAGTATCATTATTTATTACCCGCCCTCTTCAAATGTAACTAGTCAGGTGTATCTATTTTAAAAACATTTTCCAGTTCGGACCTCATATATATCCTTGTATGTTGTACATATTTCTGATTTGTAGTATACAGTTAGCTTTTTGTATATTTTAGTGGTATTTTAGTTGTATTTGTATATTTAACATTTTATCTGTGTAATATTTTGTAACAGTAACAATAAAGATCTATTCTGTTCTATTCTACTTGTTGTATTCTGTTCTGTTCTATTCTATTCTGTTCTGTTCGATGCTGTTCTATTCTATTCTGTTCTATTCTATTCGATTCAATTCTGTTGTATTCTGTTCTATTCTATTCTATTCTATTCTGTTCTATTCTATTCTATTCTATTCTATTCTGTTCTATTCTATTCTATTCTATTCTATTCTATTCTATTCTATTCTATTCTATTCTGTTCTGTTCTATTGTGTTCTGTTCTATTCTATTCTATCTGTTCTGTTCTATTCTGTTCTATTGTATTCTGTTCTATTGTATTCTGTTCTATTGTATTCTGTTCTATTCTATTCTATTCTGTTCTGTTCTATTCTGTTCTGTTCTATTCTATTCTGTTCTATTCTATTCTGTTCTATTCTATTCTATTCTATCTGTTCTGTTCTATTCTATTCTGTTCTGTTCTGTTCTATTCTGTTCTATTCTGTTCTATTCTATTCTATTCTATTCTGTTCTGTTCTATTCTATTCTGTTCTACTCTGTTCTATTCTATTCTGTTCTGTTCTATTCTATTCTATTCTGTTCTATTCTGTTCTATTCTGTTCTGTTCTATTCTATTTTGTTCTAATCTGTTCTGTTCTGTTCTATTCTATTCTATTCTGTTCTGTTCTTTTCTGTTCTATTCTATTTTGTTCTAATCTGTTCTATTCTATTCTATTCCGTTTCGTTTCGTTTCGTTCCGTTCCGTTCCATTCCGTTCTATTCTATTCTATTCTATTCCATTCTATTCCATTCCGTTCCGTTCCGTTCCATTCCGTTCTATTCCATTCTATTCTATTCTATTCTGTTCTGTTCTATTCAGTTCTGTTCTATCTGCTTCCCGTTTGTCCGTCTTGGTCCAGATACCACAGCACACCTTCAGAGGTCTGGTTGAGTCTAGGCCTCGGGTCAGAGGTGTTTTTGCGGAAAAAGCTGAAATTACACACTATTAGACAGATGGTAAAAGTATTCTGCTCCCATTGATGCTCAGTTGGTTAAGATCTGGTCATTGTTCTTTAGATACTTTTGATACGTACTAAACACTTTACACTGGGAATGAACAAGATCTGAAGATGCTCTGACCCAATGATTTCATCACAATTTCTCCCTTTGTCAAATTTGCTCAGATTCCTACTCTTGCCCATTTCTGCTGTTTCTAATTCATTTACTTCAAGGGCTAAATGTTCACTTACTGCCAAATATATCCCACCCACTGAGAGGTCCCTTTGAAATGAAATAATTAACATTATTACCACTTAGCCTGTCATTTGTCATAATATTATGGCTGATCGGTGCACATATTTTAATGAAATTTTAAAATAAATGACGCAAGTGCTGCTCAGCTAATGTTTTCAAGACACAATATGGATTAAGATACCGACACATTTCACATACAGCTTATAGGACTTCTCATTCCTGTTGACTTGAAATATTACCATAAAAAAAAATGCTCCTGTCAGTTATTGTTAATAATTATTATAGTATTACTTAAAGCTTAAACAGCTGATTTTTCTGTTTGAGTTACTTGTGGTTGAAAATGACTGTTGATTTTTTTTTTTATTTTTTTATTTTTTTTTTTTTAGTTTATTTCAAATATGCAACAAGACAAAGTACTCTTACGTACTTGAATGAGGTTGAATGAAGGTTGAAAATGAAAATTCATAGTCAGAATGGGACAAATATCTCAGAAATTTTAAGGTAGAGCATTTAAAACAATTATAAAAACAAAATCTGACGCTTTTTCCAAGTATTTTAATGACAATATACACAAAATTAACCCGTCAGACAACGTAACCGTATTTATTGCAGTATAAAACTTTTGTAGTTCAACCCCCTTTTTTTGCAATAAAATTAATTCAGTCCCAGTACATAAGATAAAGCGTTGTTACATATACACATTAGTTTATGTGTGTGTAATTCAAATCCTGCAGTGTATTAACAGAGCTGGTTACTCAGGGTAAAAAATAATCCTTTTTGACTAATATCCATTTTTCACATAAAGTCACCGAATTTCACATTTTTGACTCAGTACTGTTTAATGAAAACAGTATCCACCTACTGCTATTACCTTTTTTTTTTTTTTCCATTTGTCACTCAGATTTGGTGAAGATTCCGTACACTTAACATGAATCATTTTGGTTGTTTTCTTGCCTTCTGAATTTCCAGTTTTTGCTGTATTTGGCAACACACTGTTGTTTTAAAAGATCACTTATTCTTATTATGACAGTAATATAACGTCCTAGATGCAGGAAGATGAAAAAAAAACAGCAGAATTTGACTGAATACACACCTTCCTGTTTAACCCATAAAGACCCAAACATCCACTGGCAAACAAAAGCATCTACTGATCTGAACTGTTTAATACCTGTTGATCCACTAATCCTATCAATCCATGTAAATAACTGGTGTAAAATACAGTTTGTCATCTTTTCATGGTCATCAGATATGACCCATTTGGACGTTCAGAGGCTCTGTAGTGAACGTGGAAACACCGTCATCTTCTACAACATTGATTCACCAATAAAACCCATGGAGCTGGATCAATGATAGTGGATGGAGACACTTGGTTTATGTTCAATTATTGCTAGATTTGCTGAAAAAGTCTGTTTTTCTTCAGTTTTCTCAGTTTTTTTTTATATAATAACCCTCAACTTTAATCTGAGCTTTTATGAACATCTACATGATTAGTGCATTAAATATAAGAGAATACTTGATTTTCACTGAAAATCTGCAAAATACAGGGGATAATATTTAAATAAATGGTGATGAATTACTTAAGAAAGGTTAAATAAAGAGAAAAATTCATTGGGAACTGACACAAAAGTCACACTGGGTCTTTATGGGTTAAATTCAGTTATTGATATCTTTAGTTGAGTTGACAGTTGGTTTACGTTCAGTTAATGATATACTGTATTTAAAAAAGTCACTTTTTCTTCAATTTTCTGTTTTTGATAGAAAAACCCTCAACTTTAATTTGACCTTTTATAAACATCTACATGATCAATAAATTAAATATAGGAAAATAGCTGATTTTCACTTGTGCATACAAAATACAGAGCATAATATTAGAAAAAATGTTGAAAAATCAATAAAGAAAGGTTAAAAATAGAGAAAAATGCATTTGCAAACTAACACAAAAGCACCACTGGGTCTTTATGGGTTAAGTTGAATGGAGGAAAAATCCATCTTGCATCATGATTTAGATGTTATCCACCTTGTAAACAGTCTAGAGGAGGTGCAGATGACTTGTTTCATCTAAGGCATATTGAGTTACAATTTGCTGAGAGGTAATTATGGAATTCTTGCCCAACGATGCCAAAAAACCATTACATGCTGAAGCTTTAATTCCCCTATACATGAATACAAATGACCAGTGTTGTTTGTTCAAAGCAGCAATGGCAGATGGGACAAAACTTGTGCCAAACATTTGTCTTGTCCAGGCAGAATCAGTGTGGAAAGTAAATTCAAGGGTTGATCAGAGTCATTTGTGATTACTCGTCAGACGTGGGGAGGATGATGACTTTTTGGGACCATTTGTGTGAAAATACATACAGAGAAGTTCAATAAAAGGGGTTGAATGATGCTTTTGTAAAGCAGCAACAGAGGTTATGGAGCGACAGACACCTCTAAGTTTTCTGCCTACTTAAAGGCCTCTTTACAAAAAGAAAAAAAAAAAAAAAAAATCAAGGTTATTTTATGGGAACTGCAGACCTGACTAATGTGATTTTTTTTGCTATACACAAATAAATGTAACACAAGTATAATATAGTAAAAGGCAGTTATATAATTTATCTAAAGGAATAGATGCCAACCTGTTTTCAGACCATTGCTTTGCTCTGTATGAAGTTTACAAAACAGAAAAAAAGATGATTAATTTAATGATGTGTTTATTTGCATATCTAAAGAGTAAGAATTTAGAGGAAAAAAAAAAAAAAAACAGGTTAGAAATGACAATGAAAATACCTCCCTTTTATACATATCAATACTACACTGCACAATTCAGCAAGTATCAATAATAGGCAGTAAAAGTAAACTGACAGAAATGATCATTTGACAAAAAAAAAATTTATTTAAGGCTTAAAAATCAAGGTTATTTTATGGGAACTGTAGACCTGACAAATGTGATTTTTTTTGCTATACACAAATAAATGTAACGCAAGTATAATATAGTAAAAGGCAGTTATATAATTTATTTAAAGGAATAGATGCCAACCTGTTTTCAGACCATTGCTTTGCTCTGTATGAAGTTTACAATGTAGAAAAAAAAGATTATTAATTTAATGTGTTTGTTTATTTGCATATCTGAAGAGTAAGAATTGAGAAAAAAAAAAGAGGTTAGAAATGACAGTAAAAATACCTCCCTTTTATACATATCAATACTACACTGCACAATTCAGCAAGTATCAATAATAGGCAGTAAAAGTAAACTGACAGAAATGATCATTTGACAAAAAAAAGTTTTATTTAAGGCTTAAAAATCAAGGTTATTTTATGGGAACTGCAGACCTGACTAATGTGATTTTTTTCTATACACAAATAAATGTAACGTAAGTAAAATATTAGTAAAAGGCAGTTATATAATTTATCTAAAGGAATAAATGCCGACCTGTTTTCAGACCTTTGCTTTGCTCCGGAGTTTACAATGTAGAAAAAAAAAGATGACAGTGAATTTAATGACATTTTTGTTTATTTGCATATCTAAAGAGTAAGAATTGAGAAAAAAAGAAAAGGTTAGAGGCCAAAAATGACAGTAAAAATACCTCCCTTCTATACATATCAATACCACACTGTACAATTCAACAAGTGTCAATAATAGGCAGTAAAAGTAAACTGACAGAAATGATCATTTGACAAAAAAAGTTTTATTTAAAGCTTAAAATTCTTATTATTATTATTATTATTATTTTATGGGAACTGCAGACCTGACTGATGTGATTTTTTTCCAAACACAGATAAATGTATTGCAAGTATAATATAGTAAAAGGCAGTTATATAATTTATCTAAAGGAATAGATGCCAACCTGTTTTCAGACCATTGCTTTGCTCTGTATGAAGTTTACAATGTAGAAAAAAAAGATTATTAATTTAATGTGTTTGTTTATTTGCATATCTGAAGAGTAAGAATTGAGAAAAAAAAAAGAGGTTAGAAATGACAGTAAAAATACCTCCCTTTTATACATATCAATACTACACTGCACAATTCAGCAAGTATCAATAATAGGCAGTAAAAGTAAACTGACAGAAATGATCATTTGACAAAAAAAAGTTTTATTTAAGGCTTAAATATCATTGAGGTTACACTCATTGGCAATAATATTTACATATAAACATTTATAGACAAAGTGTATACAAATATGCAAATTTAAGAACATTCAAATAAAAATATTCAATGAAAAAATGCAGTGAGGCAAATCCATTTAGCGATAGTTGTGATGTATTACAGCGAAATCCTTTAAGTTCCACAAATATTTGCTATTTCACAAGTTCTTCTGGTGTTTTTTTTTTTTTTAAAGAAAAGGGATGTAAATATATTTTGTAGTCATGTACATAGATCGGATCCATCTAAAAATGTATGTGGTATTCTATAAGGATTAAAGTAAATTTAAATTAGCTGTAATATAGTATATATGTGATATATGTTATAATCTGTAACATGTCTTATAAATGGGTGCTTCTATGAAACTGGGTTCATTTTGGTACCAGGCACTTTGCCGGCTTTTTAGATCCAATAATAAAAGAGAAATTTAGACATACTTCCCCCCAGGATGTACCTAATGATGGCCTCAGATAAATGCAAAAAAATTACACTCGTGCTCTGAGCCATCCCAAAGTTGATGAATTTTTAATAAAATACTGGGGCCAAAAATAGGACCAAAATTGGGACAGGAAAAACCACCTTAGCTGTCAGTGCATTTTATCTTGAAAACATGGCCTGAAATGGTCTTATATACCGCTATAAATAACGACACTGTGTTAAATTTGACGATCCTAGTGATTTTTCTAATCCAGACATGCAGGTTTTTCATGAATCTCAGTCTCATTCCAGGTTTTGTATGTAACCCATTGTGTCCACTTTTGTTACATACAGAACCTGCCCAGTTAACGCATATAAATTGCGAATGATTTTGCAACAGTGGCCATTTTTGTGAAACACTCTGCCTTGCATAAATAGTTTCATTCCCAAAATGTATCGGTGAGAGAATAAAAAGATATTCAAAAAAACAGTAGCACGTAATTTTCGTGTCCTTTTGACCGTGTTGCATGCGGATTTTTGTAACAAATATAATGTAAAATAATATAAAAATGTGTTTTATCTCAGTAAATATTTAGTTTTAAAATAGACCCAAAGTGCTTCCAAACTTGCTTCATAACAATAGTCTGCATCTGGTTTGAATTTTTAGCCCCCTTGTCCTGTTTTTAGGGACCAGTTTCATAGAAGCACCCATATACAGGGTGGGGAAGCAAAATTTACAATGAACATTTAGTTGTTTTTTCTCAGCAGGCACTACGTCAGTTGTTTTGAAACCAAACATATATTGATGTCCTAATCATACCTAACACTATTATCCATACCTTTTCAGAAACTTTTGCCCATATGAGTAATCAGGAAAGCAGACTTCAAAGAGTGTGTGATTTGCTGAATGCACTCGTCACACCAAAGGAGATTTCAAAAATAGTTGGAGTGTCCATAAAGACTGTTTATAATGTAAAGAAGAGAATGACTATGAGCAAAACTATTATGAGAAAGTCTGGAAGATACTATTAAAGAAGAATGGGAGAAGTTGTCACCCGAATATTTGAGGAACACTTGCGCAAGTTTCAGGAAGCGTGTGAAGGCAGTTATTGAGAAAGAAGGAGGACACAGAGAATAAAAACATTTTCTATTATGTCAATTTTCTTGTGGCAAATAAATTGTCATGACTTTCAATAAACTAACTGGTCATACACTGTCTTTCAATCCCTGCCTCAAAATATTGTAAATTTTGCTTCCCCACCCTGTACATATCAGATTCAAAGAAGTTGCAGTTGTTGACATTGATTCTGCTTAGACTTCATTAATATTTATAGCTATTAGAAATGCTAAATACTTTGCTACCCCTGCTGTTTCTGCATACGGTACCAACAAACTGACGTCTCCAATAGGAACAGCTCTTCCTCTTACTGTCACAAACCAAAGTATGATCTGGTGAGTCACAGCAAGTTTGCACACAGCGCCTTTGTGGAGTAACCTTGGAGTGGTTTTAAGTACAAAAGCACCTGAGACAGCACAGTCACCATTCTGAGTCCCTGGACAAAAAATTATCTTCCAAAGTGCCCTTGAGTAAGAGTTCCCAGCAGAGACGCTCCACGACCAGAGCTGCCTGAACTGTGAACATCTGCGTAGGTGATTAAAATAATTCCGAACCCTGAATGATGATTTAAAAAGGTCACGACCAGGACACGATCCAAAGCAGTGACCAGCTCCTGACTCCATTTTCTTCCCCGCTCCCCGGCTTTTTGAATTTCTAAACAACATGTGTTACGTATTCCCAGATCCCTTCTGCAGCTGCTCCTGTGGCCCAGTGAGTGCTTTGGGCTTTGGTTTATGTAATGACTGCAAAGCAACACACACACTCGTACAGTACGGCTGACTGAGCTGCTGCACGGCCAACGCTGTGGCAGAAACACAATCATTACAAACACTTTCACTTATTAAATTGGCATGCTGCTGGATGCAAGACTTTATTTCATGGTTCGGTGCAGAGGACTTCAGAGATTAACCACAGTGTTTGAAGACCGGCATCTTATCATGTCGTTAAGAGCCTTGTAAGAGCAAAAGAATCTCCATTTGTCACAGAATATGAATTACTGGAACCAGATATAATAAGACTCTTCATAACCACTCAGAAGCCAGAGCTTTGTGAAATTAATATTACAACAGCTGATTCGCTTCATGTGTGCAAAATATTTACTCTCATCCAAGCTCTGGAAACGACAACTTTATTCAGTAAGAAACTACGCGGTGAAGTGAACAGCAGCAAACGCTTAATGAAAAATCGGTGTTATTATTCTGTCGTAACTGTTTTGACAGTGTGAGTGTCCCTCAGGCTGTGTGTGGTGTGTACAGTCATTCGTGACCTTCCGTAAACCCTCGATGAAACAGTCAAAGGTCGGCTGAGGCCACGAGTTTTCATCAAAATGGTCGCAAAAACCAACATCTGCACTGACATGAAAAGCGGCACCCGGTTTCAGTCCAAATCAGATAGACATGTCCACCAGGTATTGGCAGCTACAGTGTAGTAAAGAAATAAAGAACGACAGCTCCACATGGTGGGCAACACAGGTAATGATGTTAAAAGAGAAGAGAAGACTAGAGAAGGCTTTTCATGTAGGTCTATGTACATGTAAACACAAATATATAAAAATATATAATTATAATACTCTTTCTTGTAAAAACACTGCTCTGAATTTCACATTTTGTCTTGACTTCCTTCGTCGTGTCTGCCCTTCAGTCACCTTAGTTTAGTTTCAGCGGCTATGTACTTGCTGGCAAGATCTGTAAAAAAAAAAAAAAAAAAAAAAAAAAACAAAAACACAGAAATTAAAGAAATTGTAAATTTACATTAAGTGTAAGGATTCAGTCTAAAGTTTGGAGCAAATTCATCTCCTCATCAGAAGCTTTGGAAAATCATTGTGAGTGGACTTTGAGTTATAAATTTTTGGGAAATTAAAGCCATTAAATTAAGTGATTCTCAATAATCAGATGTGTTAAAGCAGGGGTGTCAAACTCATTTTAGTTCAGGGGCCACATCCTCCCAATATGATCTGCAGTGGGCCGGACCAGTAAATTAATAGCATAATAATATATAAAAAATGCCAACTCAAAACATTTCAATGTGTTTTATAGTGAAAAAAGTAAAATTATATTATGGAAACATTTACATCTATTAACTGTCCTTTTTAAAATGTGAATAACATGAACAACCATAAAAAAACTGAAATTTATTCAGAAAAATAAGTGCAATTTTAACTCTGTTTTGCCTCTGCTTATCATTTGTAAATGTGCATTACAACTTACAGATCACTATGGATCTGCAAATTTACAAAACATTTTAGTAACTGGCAGAATATTAGTAAAATTACACTTACTTCTCTTACATTTTTACATTACTTACATCTTCTCACGTTTCTAGTTTTTCATATTTTTTGTGAAAGGCTAGTTTGTAAATGTACACATTTTCATGTAATTTCACTTTTTTTACACTAAAACAGAGGAAAAATTTAGAATTGTCATTATTTGTAGGTTTTTATGGTAGTATTTTACTGATTTGACCCACTTCAGACTAAAGTAGGGCTTTTTATGGGCCCTAAAGTAAAACGATTGACTGTTCATATCTTGAGTGTAATTTTACATTTCACAAATTCATCCCACGGGCCGGATTGGACCTTTTGGCGGGCCGGTTTTGGCCCCCGGGCCACATGTTTGACATCTGTGTGTTAAAGCTTTGGTGAGTGAGTCTATGACCAAATAATAGTATTTAATGCAAGTCCTTGTATTTTCAGTTTTATGATCTGGGTGTCTGTGGTGACATCGCTGTGAAAAAAATAAATAAATGTGAACGGCAGTTGCATAAACAATGGGTAAAATAGTCACTTTGTGTGTTTTTATATGAATGCATCAAACTGTACCAACAGAAGTTTCAGTCATTCAGTTATTCTATTACTGAAAAATGTAATTAAAGCCTGTTTACTCGTCAACAAACAGAAACTAATTCTGAATGCGTCATTAACTCTGTCGTACGTTAAAGTGATACGGGAGGTGAAGGACAGGGAAGGACAAAAAGACCTCCAGGTTGGACCACTCTCTTAGTATTGATCATGATAGTTTGATATGATCATGAACCATTACCATGTAAATCATCTAGTTCTATATGAAATACTGCTTCATAAATGAAAAAAAAAAGGAATTCTGGTCTTGAAGCAGACTAACTAAACACTTATAAAGCAGACAGCGAACATACTAGAACAGATTAGATCTAACTCTATGGGAATCACTGTCATCACTAAGAAGGCGTGGCCACAGGTTCTGTCAACTGATAATGCTGGATGACATCAGAAATAGACCCCTGTAATTAACCCTTCTCACCAAAAGGGGCCACCAAAGACAACAATATTGAAATCTTAGAGATAGCTGCTTTAAATAGAAGTCACTGCAAACTCCATTTCTGGTAAAAAAAAATGTGAATTAATGCTGATTTAAAAAAATAAAATAAAATAAAATAAATAAACAACTAAATAAATAAATAAATAAAAATAAAATTTAAAAAATACTGGGTCACTGAAGACATTAGAGTCCTAGAGGGGAGTTTTAGCTTTGCTGCTGCACATTTACATTGACATTAAAAAAGACAAACTGGCCTTCCCTTGTAATAAACATTAGCAGCAAAGAGATAAGAGGAAAAAGACAAATCTGTGCTAGATTGTGGGAACTACTTTCCTTCCTAAATGACAGAAAAGTAGTTTTGTTACTGCAGGATTCTGTTGCAATGCAATCATATGTCAATAAATATTCTTTGTTTTCAAGACGTCTGACTGCAGAACGTTTTTTTACTCTTGAAACTATATGAGACTCTTGACGTACTGACACAAGCTGGAGGACACCTTTGCATTTGCTGCTTTAATATGTCTCAGCTTAACACTTTTTTCCTAGGGCTGACAGTCTTTTGCTTCTTTGGTATAACCAGTTATCATTAAGGGTTGATATAACATCCAGAGCACAGACGTTGAACTTAAAACAGGGTTTGTATGCATTTTTCAAGGTCAAATTCAAGCACTTTTCAAGCACTTTTAAGAGTCAATTTCAAATTTTTCCAGCACAGCACCTTATCACTGGGGTAAAATACATCTCTACTGGAATACATATTCTCATGTCATGATTTTTTTTTTTTCACTTTTTATCACAATGTACACTGTATTATGCTGTAAACATCTAAAATTATGTTTCATAATAGCAAAAACTTTAGAAATTAAAGGTAACACAAAGTTTTATCCAAAAAAAGGGAAGTCACTTGGTGTTCTTCAGACACACTCACACCAAGCCAACGATTAAGGTAAAAATGTACCTGGAGTCGACCTGAGAGCACCTGCTAATTTTCTTTTTTAATGTAAAGCTTTACTTTTCAAAATGTATCATCTCTCTGTAAGTAGCTTTGGCTTGCCATCTAACCTGGCAGAATTAACATTAATAATAAATAAATAAATCACATCACAGAATTATAATTGCAAGCACTTTGAAGCACTTAAATGAAAATTCAAGCACTTTTCAGACCTTGATAAACATTGAAATTCAAGCTTTTTCTAGGATTTCAAGCACCTGTACGAACCCTGTTAAAACTATTTACCTGGACAAAAGATTTTTGCCACTGGTGCCTTCAGTTTCATCAGCTCTGGGTTCTCCTTGGAATCTTGAGCTGCGTGGAAGCTGGTGAAGTGCAGCGCTGGCCACCAGTCTTTTCTAGGTTCCACTGTTTCAGAGAGAATGTCTTTCCAGTTTAATCTGTTTCAGTACACAAACATACAGAAGAACTCAAGCCCAGCTGATGTGCAAAAGACATGCAGTACAAACACTAAGATGGTAATAAAGGTTTACATTTAAAACTCGGTGGGCTACATTTCTGCTAGTGTTTGACAATCTGGAGGTGTTGTATCATGTTCATACCCTGAATTCAATTTTCCGATGATATCATTTAAACTCCTCCACACTTCCAATTCCTTCCTCCAGCAGGCGAAGTCCAGCATATCCATAACAATGCCCAAAGCCTTCTTGATGTCACCTTTTTTCTCTTAAAGATAAAGTAAAATAAAAAATTAATATTAGAATACCGAAAAATTTATTTGAAAAATGATCAGGAAAGGCATAACTAGACAAAACACACACTTTTTCTTTAAATACCCCATTTGTTTATGTAAAAGAACTGATTTTTTGACTGATTTTATTGCTCTCAAAAAACACGTACAGCTAAATGTAAAATATAAATTAATAAATACACACAAATGTGGTATTACCAGACTTGAGCAGAAGGGAAGAATACTCCAACATGAACTCATGACTTGGGACCAATGTACGGAGGATCTACAAGAAGAAAAGGTAACATGTAAACGCATTTTATCACATTAATTCATGTGTTATGAGAAATCCACTAGTTTTCAATTAACTAAACATGAGGATAAATTCAAAATGCTTGAATCTGCTGTTTTACCTTTAGCACTTTCGTTAATTTCTTGTCTGAAGCACCACGTCTCTTTAAATACTGGTAGAGAAAAACATGGGCGTTGGGATTAGGAGGGAAAGTGTCGTCATAAGCGTAGTCATTCAAGATTTTCAGAGCCTCTTCGTGATCATCATAGAACTCCAGCATCTGTAAATATTAAACACACAGTGAGAGGAAGCCACAAAGCCTGATATTAAGGATGGAAATGTCAGTCCACCACTCCTGAACAAACTTAAACTGATTACTCTAGCTGACAAGAATGTCCTATCATGTAATTTTGTACATTTCCAGACTATTTGCTTCTGTTTTTGATGTTGCCTTGATGTTTCTCTAAACAGCCAAACATTTATTGTTACCATGCATAGACACAGCATATGAAATTAAAGAAAGATCACATGGAAAGGTTAAATATTGAGCACAAGACGTTCAAAGCCAAACCAGGATCATGAAGAGTCTCTTATACAGTCGCGGAAAAAATTATTAGACCATCAAGTCATCAAAAACAATGGTTATGCAATCAAGTACTAACTCCTGTGTGTATCATGTGACTAAAACAGACAAAAGAAAACATGGAATGCCAAAAAGCACTTCTTTTGGCAGTACAATGCCATAGATATTGATTTAAGAACTGAAGTGATTTTGGTTATTATCAAAAAAAACATGGAAAATGGATAGATATCAGCTCTGAAACTAAACTCTGATGAGCTATTTTTGTTGTTATCATTATATTTGTCCACACAAATGTACCTTTAGTTGTACCAGGAATTAAAATGAACAAGAAATTGAAGAAAATAAGGGTACTCTAATAATTTTTTTCGCGACTGTATGAATATAGATAATCACAGTTACAAAGAAAAATCAAGCAAACATTACACAACTCTTCAGAAAAAAAATGACATTTTGTATAAGTTTCTGTTTGCACGGATTACAGTGAAATGCATAAAGTTTTTCCCCATGTACAAATAGAAGTGCAATGTTCCATCAAAGCAGTCTTCTGTATTTCAGTCATTACTAACAAGAAGAAGTTTAACAATAAAGAAAATGACAGACCTTACAGTATTTTGAAATAAGAGTGAATATCTGATGAGAACTTTTCTGGAAATCCTGGATAGTGCTGAGTTCAGTGTATATACATAAACACAAAAGTCACAAGTTTGTTCACATTAAGGTAAACATTTTTCTGTTTTTTGTCCTGATACTTCTATGTACAGTGTCACAAAGAAACTAGTTTACCTGCATGTTAAATATAAAGTCAAGTACATAGGATACGTTCTTACCTCCACATAGCTAACTATGAAGGGATCCCAGACACCTGGATTTTTAAAAATCTCTTTCAGATGGACAGACGCCTGTCTGAAGTAGCTATGCATGTCTTGGTAGGTTACAGAGTCATCATCTGAAACAGGCAACCAAACATGACATATACAGACATTTACAATTGAGTTAAACCAAATTTATCCCAAGAAAAACTTCCAAAGGTGGGAAGTAAAGTACAAATTCTTGCAGCACCAGAGTACATTTTCAGGTCTCTGAAATTGAGGACAACTTTTTTTTTTACTTCTATTCCATACAAATTTCAGCATTTTCTACTTCTAACATTTTTAAGACTGACTTGTTACTTTACTTTTAATGTATTTGAGGGAAACTGCAAATTGTTTGGGATTAGCATCACTGTCAATGTCATCAGAGATTTCAACCTAAACAAACAGGGAGATATCACAGAGATAAGACGACTCCATGGCATGGCATATCCATCAGTGTATACCATGTGTGTAACAATAACAATGCAACAGCATTTCCAAGATGAAAGGGACATGAAAAGAATACTGAACCATGGAGGAAAGGTGTCATAACTGATTGGGTTTTTTGATAACAATGAAAACTGATTACCACACTGGAGTGGAATAAATGATTATTATTTTCAGTATATTGTCTTATTGTTTTATTTTAAATTAGAATGGTTTAATAGTCTTGATATTACAGTTTTCAAGTGAGATGCAGTTAGATTCTCACCAAAAGAAAAAAAAAAAACAGTAGAAATATCCTTCACTTTCACATTGTAAGTACATTTCAGAGCCTATAATTTGATATTTGTTGTTTTGAGTAAAGAAATACTTGTTGTTTTTTTTTTAAAACACACATTTGTATGTTTTCTTGAATAAGGAATGCATCTGCCAATAGGATTTCTGAGACTGCACACCCTAATAATCCTTCCAGTCATAAATGAGTAGTTACTCAGTTGGTCCTGTAGGTGGCAGTGTGACACTATACAAGAGCCTGCAACTTCACACTGTAACTGATATAAGTAAATAATAGATACTTGAGGGTGTTTATCTGTGTATTGTTTTACCGGTGTCGTCCAGTGTAAACTTTTTGTCACACCAGATGACATAGTCCAGTAAACTCCTGTAGGCCTGGATCAGCTTGGCCGTCTGATGCTGAGATGCTGACTCCTTTCCATATCTCCAGCTTTCACCAATTGCCAGCAACTGCTTTGCTTCTTCTATCTGACCGCAGAGCATCAGGTGGAAGGACTGCTCCAGACTCACCTAGAGACAAAGCAAGACCTTCAGCAAGAAACACATCACCACGAAAACAACACACTGCGCAGTCAGTTTCAGTAAACATGCTATACCTTCAAATAAATCTTCACTCCTAAGTGTTTCATCCGTTCGTGGATGTTGTTGTAGTCTTCCAGCTTTGAGTTGGGCATATGGTGAAGAAGCTCAATGCTGATTCTCCAAATAAGCTGAAGGGGTAAATGCAAATACATCTTAAATACAAAGGAATGTGGAAATAAGACTTAGAGAAACTCTTGAATTACTTTGTAAAATCCGCTTTATCTCTTCAGCTTGCTTTGACTAAATTTTGTTTGCATTTCTTTGAGAGATCTTCTAACAAAAATCTAACATTATAGGCCCAAATTAATGTGAAAAATTTGCATTTTTATTGACAACAGTCAACAAAATTCCATCACAACACCTAAACCTGCCACAAACCTTTGCTTAATCAGCAAAAGAAAGTCAATTGTTAAAAGTAAATGTAAAAAGCACAGTATGTGTCAAAGCCTATTTGTATAGACTTTCACTATGAGGTGTAAACTCAAACGTACCTCTCTGTTCTGTCTGTACTCGATCTCACTTCCTTCCAGTTTTTGAGGATAAAACACCATGTATTCTGCTGCCTCCTGCCATCTATGATGCAACATGGCTTCTCTGATTCGCTCCAGACAGATCCTTGTACTGTGACGAAACCGACTTCCATAAGATATATCTGAAGATGCATGGTGCAAAATGAATGAATTTCAGACATCGATCTATCAATGGAATAATAGGTTACAGCACACGTGTCAAACATGCGGCCCGGGGGCTAAAACCGGCCCGCCAAAGGGTCCAATGTGGCCCATGGGATAAATTTGTGAAATGCAAAATTTACACTTAAGTTATTAATGATCAATGATGTTAAAATTATTTTAGGTCAATTCAATCCAAAGTGGGTCAGACCTGTAAAATACTATCATAATAACCTATAACTATAGAAAGCACAAATTTCTCTCTTTGTTTTAGTGTAAAAAAGGTAAAATTACACAAATATTTACATTTACAGACTAACCTTTTCCAAAAAAAATGTGAACAACCTGAAATGTGTTAAGAGAGGTATGTGAAATTTTACCAACATTTTGCCTTTTACTAAATTTTTTGTGTATTTGTAGACCCTCTGTGATCTGTAAGCTGTGATGTACATATGCAAATGATAAACTACGGCATAATATTCTTAAAATTGCACTTATTTTTTTTAAGAATTTTCAGGTTGTTCATATTTGTTTGTGTTGTGTTCGAGTACAGTTTGTAATGTAAACATTTTCATTACGGAATTTAACTTTTTTCACTCAAAAATATAAGAAAAAACTTTGGAGTTGATATTTATAAGTTCTTGTCCTATTATTTATATTACTTTACTGGTCTGGCCCACTTTATATCATCTTAGTCTGTATGTGGCCCCTGAACTAAAATGAGTTTGACACCCCTGGGTTACAGATTGCTACACTGCTCAAATGTGAAAAGTAATGCAATTTCAGTGTAAACTTCACTTTAGACTAAAAATCAGCCTTTAAACTGGAAAGAAATAATGACTTAATATTTTTAGACACATTACTCATCCCCACCTGTAAGATATTCTATGTCTTTGTTTGTATAGTTACAGTCCAACACAGGTCATAAACTCTCTTTGGGTTGATGAACATAGTGGGGTTGCTGTATAACTCACCTTCACTGTTATCCACATTGACCAGAGGGAGCTTAGACTTTCTTGATGAAACGCTGGTATTTGAATGAACACTGGCCTCATCTGAATCCTCAGAACGCCTTAACTCTTTTTCTATGTCGTCCATAATCGGCCAGCAGTGGGACTCACATAAAACAACTTGCCCAGCTGCTTAAGAAAGATGTTTCACCTGCAGGAACAGTTATACACGGTTACAAGGAAGAAAGACGGCTCAGGCTAATTGACTAGCTACCATTTTAGCTTTGTTAGCATAATACTGGGAAATCTACAGCTGTTGTATTGTTGACATTAAGGTGCTCATTACTTAACTGGTAGAATTACAAATATCTTCTTATACAAAGCTAGCATAATGTTGATCACTTATACATTAATAGCTAACAGAACCAGGAGCTAACTGTGAAGACAAACCTGCTATTCACTGTTTAGCTAATAGCAGTTAGCTAGTCGTTAGCACATTATTAAAACACAGTTTTATCATAGAGGTTTCGCACAGAGAGATGCAAGAGACATAGACTTTATTTAAACAAACTTACACTTCTCTTGTAGAATTGCATTCACACGTATTTCCCACGGTTCTAGGCAGGAAGTGACGCAAAAAGCTGCACAGTTATTGGTTTTGCAGCAGGAAGAGGCGGGACAAAGTACTAATGTTTACTCAGACCAACTCAAGTACTTTTCTCATGTGCTACTTCATTGTGGGTTATTATATATATAATATAGGAAGCAGTCAGATCTTTAATAAAAGTAGCAATAGCACAGTGTCAAAATTTCACACTAGTCAAAGCATTAAAGTTTAAGTGTTAGTAGGTATAATAATAAAGATGTAAATGCAGAATGAGCTATTACAGAGTAATATAACTGGATTATATGCTCATCTTTAATGTTGCAGCTTGTAAAGGTGGAGCTCACTTTGAATGACCGTTTATTTATTTATTTAACCTTTGTTTTACCAGGAAGTTGTTTGAGATTGGATCTCCTTTGCAAGGGATAGGATGAATTGTCCTAATGTGGGACCCTTAAGCTTCATATTATTATTATTATTATTATTATTATTATTATTATTATTATTATTATTATTGTTACATTACCATGTTAGTCCAAAATACAAAAAATTTCCCACATTACAGCAATCCACCCTACCTGACTAAGAAGCTGAACTTGAGCAACAACAGTAGTAAAAAAAACAAAAAAAAACAAAAAAGGGCAGAAGAGCTTGTACTCATGTGTAGCTTCATCTGTAATAATCTATCATTCTTATATTAGGTGATGAATATCTTATGTTTCTAGCAGTCTACAACAAAACAAGTAACTTAAGTAAAATCAAGCAATCAATCTTTATTTATATAGCACTTTTCATACACTGAGGACGTAGCACAAAGTGCTTCACATACAAGTTTAAAAATCAGTACTGCCCTCCCACCCACCTACCCACCCACTCACACACCCACACATACACACACACATGCACACACACAAGCACACATACACTTAAAAAGACTGACTGAGCACGAGAGGACCAGAAAGTAAAAGTAAAAAAAAGTATAGTAAAAGAAAAAATGAATGTAGTGGAGTAAAATTACCTCCAAAATGTAGTTGTGCAAAAATATAAAGTCTATGGAAATGGACAGTAAAGTATCCTAAATGTGTAATTACTAAGTAAAAGTACTTAGGTACATGAAAAAACAGTACTGTCATAGATGTGACTGAATCTATATTTAACAAAAAAGGCAATAGACTTTTTTGATATTGTTTTTTCTTATTAACATTTCATTAACTTCATTAAGATGAATGTAATGGAAGAAAATTACCTCCAAAATGTAGTTGTGCAAAAATATAAAGTCTGTAGAAATGGACACAGTAAAGCATCCTAAATGTGTAGTTACTGAGTAATAGCACTTAGATATGTGAAACAACAGTACTGTCTTTGATGTGACTGAATTCATATTTAACAAAAAAGGCAGTAGACTTTTTTGATATTGTTTTTTCTTATTAAGATTTTATTAACTTAAGTAATATGAATGTAATAGAGTAAAACGGACCTCCAAAATGTAGCTGTGCAAAGTAAAAGTCTATGGAAGTTGATAAACTCAAGTAAAGTAACCTAAATGTGTACTTACTGGTTATTGATATACAGTGGTCTTTTTAATACTGTTTTTACTTATTGCTTTTTTTTAAATCTTCCCTTGCATTAGTCCTCTTTTATGCCTGGAGAACCTATTGTCATTCTTTTCTTCATTTGTGTATTTAGGCCAATCCTTTCACTGGAATTTTGTTTACTTAAAGAAGGAAAAATGATTTCCCCTCCTAGTATTTGTCTGGAATGAGCATTGTTTTTAAGATGCATCTGTAATAGAAGACAGGGATTAGTTCATGTATCTTTCTTCGTATCTCTGCAGATACTTGAGGCTGTTTTTTTTTTCCTGCAGAAACCTGAAACAGTCTGATCCAAAGCGTATCCTGAAAGCCTATATGTGTGTGTCCGTGCTACACCCAGGCGGATCTGATGTGCTGACGTGTCGGCTCCTTCTGCCCAGTGCTCATGCTCCAGCAGCGGAACCCACCAGTCAACAAAACTGCCAGCATGGCAGCAAAACAGATATACCGAAACGGATTTTTATTACTTTTATTTAATTTTATATCAACCGCAGCCTTGGAAAAGAGGTTCTCCGACTTTAAGAGATGCGCCGATGAGGAGTGTAGCAGTAAGTTTGAACGGCAGTGACTTCTCGGGATGCATCTTCCCCCATCCTGATGTAGCTAGCCATAAACTACGCCTTATCTCCTGACCTGTTGCCAGTCGATATTTGCCTACCGGATAACCTTTTGCCCTTGTAGTGATGCTCTTTGTCTGTGTGGGGTTCTCTGAATGACTGGCAAAGCTGGTGTTAATATTAGCTGTTTGTTTGCGGTGGTTATTCCCCCGGACGCAGTGTGTGTTGGCCGGTTGCCTGGCAGCTCCGGCCTGCCCTGCTCCGTGGATATTGTTAGCTAATGTTAGCAGCTAATTAGCCACCGGCCGGCTTGGTCCAACACTATGCTAATGTGCTACCTTACTTAAC
This sequence comes from Sphaeramia orbicularis, assembly GCF_902148855.1. NCBI lineage: Eukaryota > Metazoa > Chordata > Actinopteri > Kurtiformes > Apogonidae > Sphaeramia > Sphaeramia orbicularis. The sequence continues at coordinate 32,776,920 of NC_043979.1, read as the reverse complement.
AACAGCTAACAAGTCCTGCTAGGTAGCTGTTTTGTTTAAATGGTGTTAGATTCTCTCTTCTGGTTATTTCCTACCTTGGAGCTAATGTTTTTTGGCTCATACGAACCTCAGTTATTGCATATTGCCCTACTAGCTTACTTAACTTATTTAGCTTAGCACTTAAAGTCTGTAGAATGACATTCAGAAGATGAACATAAACTCAGGTTGACTTGAAATTGTCATTGTTAGATTTGGGCAAACAAAAGTCAAGCCTAAGTGGATGTTAGTGTAGCTATTACTAACATTTTCATAGTGAACAACCAAAAAGCTGGTCACAGATATGATATTAATGTGGTATACTACTATCAAGGGCAGCAAGTTTTAGTCATAATATCATAAATATGAGATACACACATTTAAAATTGAACCAAGACACTGCAGTAATACTGTTTGTGAGAAAAGGCAAAGAACTGTCTCGCTGTTTTCTACTTTACAGTTACACTGCAGCAAGAATTAACAACCGAAACACAAACTTAAGTTAAATCTCACAAAACTGTTGGAATCTGCATTATATGAAAAGTAGCCTATCTCTTTGAAGCAATAGTAACACTTCACTTTTATTTTTGCAGTGCTTTTATGCCGAGGAAAAGCAGTGCAAGACTTTCAAGGACCAGATTGTCGGTTTTTGTCCTTCAAAAAATCAGAAACAATCTATGTATACTACAAATTGTCAGGCAAAAGGTCTGACATGTGGGCTGGAAGTGTAAGTATATTGTACTTAAGATGTAATTATGCTGATTCACATTCCTTTTTGCGATGCTGTGTTTATAATTTCATATTTAATGTGTGTTTGTCAATAGGTTGGCAGTCATTTTGGCTATTTCCCAAAAGACTATCTGGCAGTTAACCACCTGTATACCGACAAAGAACTTGAAATTCCAGCAGAGGTATGAAAATTAGTCATGATTCATTTAATTTCATTAACCACACTCAAGCCATGTCAAGGTATGCATGGTATCTGACTGTTTGCTTGTCTGTTTCTTTTCAGGAAACAGATTTTGTCTGTTTTGACACCGGATTTGATAAATTTAATAATTATGACATAGATTCACTGTTAGGTTCTTCAAATGAGGACAGTGATGACTCAAGTAAAGATACAGCTGAGCAAATCCCACAGACAGAGAATGCAGAAAAAGAAACAAAGCCCTCATCAGAGGAAGTAACTGAGAGTGAAGCACACACCGAGCCTTCAGATATCACTGAGGATCTGTATAAGGTCCCAGATGATGAAAGTGCCTCTTTGCCTGAACCTGACATAGCAGTTGAATCACCCTCTACAGAAGTGTCACAATCTGATGCAGAAGCTGAAAAAGTTGCTGAAGACACAGAGAATGAGCAAACATCAATGCAAGACTCTGTTCTGCAACATGTTGTGGCAAAGGACAATGAAACCAAAGAAACATCTGCAGAACTTGAGGAATCTCTGCCCAAAGATGATCAAGGTTCGGATTCACAAAATGAATCAGTCTCTGTATCCGAGGGAGTGCAAATCCCTGAGTTAAAAACTACCCTTGGGACAACTTTCGATGCAGTCACAACTGACGATGAAACCACTAGAAATGTTACACCTTATGAAGAGGAAAAAATCGAAGAATCGGAAACTCATAAAGATCAAAGTGAAGAACGAAAAGAGACACCACTGATATCTTTCTCAGAGGACAACACTCCATTATCTGACACAGCAAAACCCAATGAACCAGAGGATAAAAGTGTGTGGATGTCACTTGGAGATGCAGTGTTTTCAGTTGTCACAGGTGGAGAGACAACACCACATGATATCAGTTCAGATGAGGACGATGATGAGGATGAAGATGAGGAAGTAGATGTTTTTAAAACCACTAAAACCTTTGAGGAAACAAGAGCAGATAAAAAACCAATTGATGAGAGACCACCACCAGTGCCAGAGAGCAAAGAACCGGCTCCTATAGATGTTCCAAGTTCAAATTCTGAACCAGAAGATGATAAACAGACAGTGAGTGATTCTGAGAAACTGTTGTTTGACCCTGATAATGAGACTGAAGGAGAGGCGATCGAACATGAGGAACCACCAGTGGAAATGGTAAAACCTACTGATGAGCAGATAAACCAAACAGAGGCGGATCATGTACCACAAGAAAACACTGAAAGTGATTCTCAGGCTCAAGAGCCAGACATTAAAACAACACAAGAACCCAGTGAAGACAAAGAGGAGGTGGTGATCTTCAAAGAGACAAATATCACTGATGAACATGTCAGTATAGAAGATAAGAGCATTACAGCAGAGCATAAAGAAGATTTAGATGATGCATCAGAAGAAAACAGAACATTATCTGATCAGGAACCAGAACCAGATGAAGACCTGACTACTCAGGAGATGCATGATTCAGATGTCAAAAATGATGATGAAAAAATTATGGATGACAACCTTGAACAAAACCATGATCATTTAGTTCCAGATTTAGACAGTGATCATCAACCTGAATTATCAGACAAGGAGCCAGAGCTAAGTGAGGACCCCTCAGAGCAGGATGATGAACATAAAGACGTAGAAGAAGAGACGGAGGAGCAAAATGAAGAACTGCTCGAAGATGAAAATGCACTTTCTTTCTCACAATCAGACACATCCTACACAGACTCTGACAAACCAGAAATAAGTCCCCCTCCTGTGTCGACCCCAGAGCCAGAATACAGCGACAGCATAATGAGGCTGACCCTGCTGAGAGACCACTTCCAGGAGGAGAACATGGCACGCTTTCAAAAGTATCTGGGCCTCACGAATCTGTTCAAGGTGGAGGCCATGTTCTCTGATCTGGACACAGAGCTGCAGGCCACCCGTCAGTCTCACACAGGCAGCACGCAAGACATTGAAACTGCACTGGAGGTCATCCTAGAAACCTCCGAAAACGCCATCTTGGATGAGATTGAGAAGATGCTGGACAGTCGAGACTCAAAACCCATCGAGGAAAATATGGATAAGAGTATTCTGGATGAGGAAACTGAAATACTGGATGACATCCAGGAGCTAGCATTCAGCCTACGACAGAAGTATTCAACAGCCAGTGACACTGCACCGTTGGCAGGAGACAAGATGTCAGATGTCCACTTAGGTAAGATTGATTTTATTCTACTGCATTTTATTTAATACTGCCTGGCTTTTCCTTTTGTTTCTGAGGGGGTTAGGTGCTGACATTGCAGCTGGCCAGTTGTGCATTCATGGGATTTGAGCTTATTCGATGAAAAATTCTGCATTTTTACATAAAATATAGACATACTCATAACAGCTTTTATAAAAATCACACAGGTTGTAGATTTTCACACAAGCAAGAAGAAAAGTGAAACAAATGTAGCAATGGAAGTATAAATGAAGTTATAACAAAATCCTAAAGTAATCCTTCACAATGTATTTCATAATGAAGAATTATCAAATTTGCCTGTTTTTTGTGATGGCTTTTATTGTATTAAATGAATAAAAACTATGCATCTTTGCATGATTCTTCAAAGAAACACTGAATAATGTCAGTGCATAATTCTAATTTAATAAATAATAAACAAGACTGCTTATTTTTAGAAAATACATACTGTCAAGTTAGATGTTTTTTTGTTTGTTCAGCTTAGGTGCTGTGCAAAAACATGCAGGTGCTGGCTGCACTTAAGTCTTACAATGGTAGGTCAGACCCTGTAATTACAAAACAACACTGGTTAAACCATAGTGAAGGGTTTTAAAGTGTGCATAAATGACTGCAAAGTGTGGTAGAAAACTCTCAAGATAGTTTTTCCCTCCTGCAGATAAAATAATGCTTAAGTACTGTGCTCTTGTGTTATAATACTGGTAAAAACCCTGATTACAAAGTTGTATTAAAATTAACCCCTAAAATATTCTTTGCAGGGAGAGATACTGAATAATGCATCGGGTTATGATCTATTGATATTGTGAAGTGCAGAATCTGATACCATGGCACAGCAGAGCTGCAGTACTCAGTTGTTCTTTCAGGCCTTGTTTAGTCCAGTATCTTGTTTCCAGACATATTCAGATTGTGTCTCCATCCTGTTGAAGGGAGTTCCAAGTCACACCTGGCATCAGAAAGTGACTGTTTCCACTTACCCACTAACACTGCCAAAAGAAGCCAATGCATAATAATAACCGTGCCACTTCTTACTCCAATGAAGACAGGATTCATGTTGAAACTTTAGTCATTGCACCTTATTACAGGTTCTCACATTTACCAGTTGCTCCAGAAAAAAAATGCACATTAATGCATGACCTAGTTAGTTGTTTGGCATAGTAACAATAAAAGAAGTGGGCTCTTAAGTGCAGTGAACACACACTTGTGTTAAGACTGTTCTACATAGGCCGTCCCTGGAGTCCCTGACCATTTGCAGGGTGCCAAGTTTCAAGTGTTGCTTAAGCCATTCGATCCCTTCACATTTTCAGAGTGCTGCTGATGCCATCACACCTGCAGCCTGAACTGAATTACATATGATGCATTTTAGTAATGGCCGTTACACATTTATATGAAGGACAGTTGCACCCAACTCCCCCTTTGCAAATATAGCTCTTGAAGTTTGGCTGTCTGAGCTAAATTTAATCATTAGTTTGGGTAGTTTTAAGCTTCACTAATGTCCTGAACATCTTATAAATCCTCAGTAGTATTTGCAAACAAATTCATATAGTTTTACACAGTCAAACCAATATTTTTTTACTCACATCTATTAGTTTCAATGATCAATAACTCTATTAGTTTTCAGTCTTTCCACCAAATTCCATCTTCTCCACTGTGATTAATAATCAAAAAATTAATAAAGTGTACAAAATAATCATAATAATGACATTAATTTGGTAAATAACCAAACAATAGACAATGAAATGTTAAAAAAACATTGCAACTTCACTCTCATATTTCCAGTTCCGTGACCACCTACATTACTGTCTTATATGATATGTGTGGAAGAAACTAAACAATAAATAAACAGTTACCAAGAAACAAATACCAAGTCATTCAACAATACACAAATTAAACTAAATTTCATACATGAAAAATTATAAACCCATCCACAAATGTAAAAATGAATGATGTAATATATATAAAATGTATTTCCTTAAGGCACATTAAAAGGTGAAGTATGTAAATTATTATTATTTTTGCTGGCAAATAATTATTTGCTTATGAAATTAAATGTGAAATTTTAATCACTGAATTGCATTTAGGCTCCTACACACTTGTAACATAGTGGACTATGCCAGACAGATATTATAAATTCAAGTGTCATTTGAACTGCAAACCAGAGCTAGTCCAAAATGTTATTGATTATCAATTTATTGGTCTTGTTTTTCACTGTGATAGTTGCAGGTGAAGGCGAATTTAAAGCCAAAGAAGATGTGCCCCACATTACTGCACAAGAAGAGATCGACAACCAGACAGAAACTGAAAGTAACGACAACCTCACAGTGACACATCTGGAGGAGAAGCCAGCTGAGACTGAAAAGGAGAGCATTGTTTTGGATGAAGTCCATACTGGACCGGACGTCAGTGTGGAGGAGGACAGTGGACATTTTAATAAAAACAAAGACAATCAGCAGAGCTTCAGTCCATCAGATGAAATGCAAAAGGTCCCACAATCTACCCTGGAAAATCCATTAGACATGGGCCTCGGTGTCAAGATGGAGCACTCGGCCTCAGGTGAGTGATGCAAAATCTACATTATCCATACACCATTTCCCATTTCAACATATATGGGATGTATGTAATCATTTTGTAGTTAATTAATGTTTCCAAATGATGTTTTCACCCACAAACAAGAGTCCGTATTCCCAGACTTCAACAGGATTGTGTTGATTTACATAATGATGTTGGTTCGCCAGGCCTTTATCTTATCTTTGTGACATTTTTATTCAAAAACCCTTGTTTCCCAGTGGCATAAGGGGAGAATTAAAACTCTATTTCAGGCATATTAGAGTTAGACAACACAGAAAACAATGGCTCATTAATTTTCAGGGTCACTGCCAGCTGATCAGTTCTTACTGATGTTAGATAATAGAGGTGTCATGTGGTGTTGGGAGACTATTTTCATATTCACACTGTTATTTACTATTTCTAATCTACAAAAAGATGAATGAAAAGGGAGGGTTTTCATTTTCACTTGGTCCTTTTTTTTTATTTTTCCTTCAGAATCTTTGGATTCCATGGAACCATCTTCTGAATTTCACAAAGAAGAAGTGGGATTACTCTCAACTGTCTTCGTTTACATGGGCTGTATACTTTCAATAATGAAGAGTAAAACTGCACAGTGGACGGTTGAGGTGAGTCTGAGAATGTGTATGTAAGATTTTCCAGTTTCTTATTGCCTATATTATGCATTTGATATTTTAATGAAATATTTAAATACATGAAATTAATCCAGGTTGTGAGAAGACATTATGATACAATATATAATAAAGATAAATAATTCTTTATCATTCTGTAGTGCTTTATAAGTAATTGTTTTTCTTATAAGTAGAAGTGACAGAATTTATTACACGAAACATCAATCGCAACCTTCAGAAATCCCTCCACTGCACTTTTGTACCTATTCCTATGTATCTAGAAGAGACTATTTTATTTGATTTTTTTAAAAAATATTATTCCAGTCCAGCGAAAATCATGCATCCCCAACACTTTTGATTTTGAATATTTGTGATAATCTAAAGCAGGGGTGTCAAACTCAGATCCTCGAGGGCCGATATCCTGCATGTTTTAGATGTGTCCCTCTTCCAACACACCTGATTCAAATGATCAGCCTATCATCCAGCTCTGCAGAAGCCTGATAACGACTGTCAGGTGTGCTGGAAGAGGGAAACATCTAAAACATGCAGGATACCGGCCCTCAAGGATCTGAGTTTGACACCCCTGATCTAAAGGATTAAGTGTCTCTTTTTACATTGAGAAAAATCCTTTTCTTTTCAAGACTGGACAATGTATTGAAATAATTCAAGAGCCTTCTTACTCAACAAAAACTCAAAATGCTACTTGTTTGCTTGTTGCAATATATGAATTATGATGGCTCTCTTCAGTCAGATATGGCACATAGTTTTAGAAAATAAATAGCACTTTCGAATTAAGCTTTGCCCTGCGATGAACTGGCGACATGTCCAGGGTGTACCCCACCTTTGCTCCTAAGTAGCTAGGATAAGCTCCAAGTGACCCTAGTGAGGATAAAGCGGGTTCAGAAAATGAATGAATGAATGAAGCTTTGTTTTCAGTTCATGTAGCCCAGGGTGTCAAACTCATTTTAGTTCAGGGGCCACTTACAGACTAATATGATATAAAGTGGGCCAGACCAGTAAAATAATATAAGTAATAGGGTAAGAACTTATAAATATCAACTCCAAAGTTTTTTCTCATATTTTTGAGTGAAAAATGTTAAATTCCATAATGAAAATGTTTACATTACAAACTGTACTCCAACACAACACAAACAAATATGAACAACCTGGAAATTCTTAAGAAAAATAAGTGCAGTTTTAAGAATATTACGCCGTAGTTTATCATTTGCACATGTACATCACAGCTTACAGATCACAGTGGGTTCACAAATACACAAAACATTTAGTAAAAGGCAAAATGTTGGTAAAATTTCACATACTTCTCTTAACACATTTCAGGTTGTTCACATTTTTTTTGTAAAAGGTTAGTCTGTAAATGTAAATATTTGTGTAATTTTACCTTTTTTACACTAAAACAAAGAGAGAAATTTGTGCTTTCTATAGTTATAGGTTATTATGATAGTATTTTACAGGTCTGACCCACTTTGGATTGAATTGACCTAAAATAATTTTAACATCATTGATCATTAATAACTTAAGTGTAAATTTTGCATTTCACAAATTCATCCCATGGGCCGCATTGGACCCTTTGGCGGGCCGGTTTTAGCCCCCGGGCCGCATGTTTGACACCTGTGATGTAGCCAGAAAACAATCAGTAAATATAGAAAATCACCCATAACATTAAAAATATTCTCTGTAACACAAAAGAAAAGTTTGGAGTTGACATTGTTTTTAGGTGATTATGTAATTATATTAGTCGTCCGGCCCACTTGAGATCAAATTGGGCTTTATGTGCTCTTTAATAAAATGAGTTTGACACCACTGATCTAAATACAGAGTGACACAAAAAAACGGGAACTTTTTAACAATCCAATAAAACCAAGAGTGATGGAAGAAAAATATTTTATTCATAGTAATTGAAACCTTAAACCATGCCATTTAAGAAACAATGATGGAATTTTCATTTTTTGAAAATGACTTCCTGTAGATGGCGTTCTCCTGTACGAATGCATTCTTGAAATCTGCTGTTGAGATTCCTCATTGACCGCTGCAACATCTCAGCTGGGATACTGTGAATTTCATCCTGAATTCTCTGTTTTAACTCATCCAGAGTTCTTGGTCGAGTCGTGTACACTTTACTCTTGAGATAGCCCCACAAGAAAAAACCACAAACGGACAAATCTGGCGATCTAGGGGGCCAGGGATCGTTACCGAATCTTGAGATCACACGGTTACCGAACAATTCTCGCACAGCCGCCAATGGTTACTAAAATGGGGGTGTGTTTACTTGCTCAAGGTCACTGTCTCGCAGTGCTGCCACTTGCTCATGTCTGCCAATACGCACTTCAAAAATTCCCATTTTTTTGGGTCACCCTGCACTTGTACAGGGTGACCATAGTAACCATTGGCGGCTGTGCGAGAACTGTTCGGTAACCATGTGATCTCAAGATTCGGTAACGATCCCTGGCCCCCTAGATCACCAGATTTGTCCGTTTGTGATTTTTTCTTGTGGGGCTACCTCAAGAGTAAAGTGTACACGACTCGACCAAGAACTCTGGATGAGTTAAAAAAGAGAATTCAGGATGAAATTCACAGTATCCCAGCTGAGATGTTGCAGCGGTCAATGAGGAATCTCAACAGCAGATTTCAAGAATGCATTCGTACAGGAGGACGCCATCTACAGGAAGTAATTTTTAAAAAATGAAAATTCTATCATTGTTTCTTAAATGGCATGTTTTAAGGTTTCAATTACTATGAATAAGATATTTTTCTTCCATCACTCTTGGTTTTATTGGATTATTAAAAAGTTCCCGTTTTTTTGTGTCACCCTGTACTACCGTCATCAGTGTCAGAGTGGATAAAGGGTGCTCCAGAGTACGGATGTTCCCTGAATGCACCACGGCCCTCCTCTATCTTGTTGACTGTCGCGGTGTAGGTTGAAGTTCAAGACAGCCGTTGCTGAGCTGGCTTACTATCACAACCGGCGGCCATACGGTGACATGGGAATACTTTGAATCACCAGAAGACACGGCCGTAAAACACCATCTCCTCGGCCATATTAATTCATCCGTTTGTTTTTTTGTTTTTTCTGCTAAAGTCTTACCGCTAATCCGTGGTGGTAGTTCCAGCTTTGCTAACGTAGCGGTATCATTACTCAACCGGCTGCTATTGTTGACAGGTTATATGTTTAGTTATCGTTAGCCGGTGGATTCCGTAAGATTAATTTATTAATACCCTATCGTGGCCATCCCATCGTCTGCAACAACGTATTACCGTTTACCGCTAAGGCTCATAATCGTTAGCAGTAAACAGTTAGCATAACAGTACAGTCAACTCTGAGGATAGCTTACATCTGTCAAACTAGCTAACATACCCGGCCTAAGCTAGCTTGTTCCGTTCCGGTTTCAAAGACTGGCATGGACAGTGACACAATATCCCAATCCGTGATGGAACCGGAGCATGTGTACGTGATTTTTCTGAAGGAACTGCAGCATGTAAGTAAACGGTGTAGTCAGTTTTACTCCTGCCTTGATACATGGGGTCGGTATATTTATTATGCGACCATGACATGCTGACGTGTTATTAAGCATATGACTGATGCTCAGTAGCAGTAATCAACCCAGAACTTCCTTGATCTAACTTGCCCTTTTAGTGTCGAGGGATCTTGGTTAAATGAAGTGATGACAGAACAGAAGGTGCCTTTTGTCAGTTGTTTTCTGGTTTTAATTGCAGTATGGCAGCAGTCCTTCCTTTATCCAGTGCCTCATGTGGATAGTCACTATGAGACTGGCTGTAATCCTTCCTCCAGGCAATGTGGCTTATTGTTTCATTTTCAATGCGGATCCCTGTTTTTTTTGTTTTTTTTTTTCCATTTGAGCTGAGCTGTCCCATGATTAGTTCAAAGGTTTCTCTGCAGGGACATACAGAGCCCTTTCTTGGCTTAGTCCTAATGAAAACTGTTAAGCTTTTCGAATATGTATAATATGTCTTATGTTTAAATGTTTTGTTTATTTTTCTTCTTTTTTGGCATTCATATTCAAAATAATAAAGTTCAACAATAACACAGTCTTATTTTTCATACTTACACTTTACTTGGCCCCACTGCAGCCACAAGTATTGACTGCTTTTAACAATACACTAGTCCTCCTATGTTGTAAGTAGCACGTGTATGCACATGTTAGTTTGTTGTTTTATTTCCTTACAGGACAAATTATTTACTTTTTGTTTCATTCCAGATTCTTGATCATGTGTAATGCGGATTGTGCACTGTCATTTCAACGTTGCTGAGAAATTTCCACTGTTGAAATACAGTTCTGCAAATGTTACTACAGTTGAGCAAAGAGTCAAAGGATTATACCACAAATAATGCATCTTTACGCATCATATTTTTAAATGTGATGATTGTTCTTACTGTTATATAGAGATCACACTTAAACACACAAAACTAAAGCTTCAAACTCTTCCATGTTTTGTTGAAGTCTTCTGTTGTATAGTAGGCATACATTGACTTTCACTGAGGGCTATTCTTGTATCAGATTGTGGTTAATCATCACAGATATAGGCCACAGGTTACAGTTTGCTTTGAAGATTGGTCAGCTGTAGCTTTCTTGTATTAAACGTTTATGGTTTACAGTATTTACTTTGTCTTCCCTGCTATGGTATGATTTGTTAATACATTTTAGTCCTTGTAAGAAAAGGAACAACAATATTTTCAACCAAAACTGTTTTTATGAATTACTTCAACAATCCTTTGTGTTTAATGAACACTGTGTTGGTTTCCAGATTATTTCACTTCTGCCAGAAGAGTGGAAGCCAGGGGAAAACTTGTTCGGCTGTCCCTGGCAAGCAGTGGTTGTTACTGCTTTGGTCGGAGTCATGACCTTTACCCTTTTCTTCTGGAGGACTGTGTTGGCAGTAAGTGTTGAGATATTATTGCTCTCCCTCTTAATATTTGTTGTCTTTTCCCCCCATTGCCTGAAAATAAGATTAATGTTCTTGTAAAAATAAGAATATTTTGTACATATTAAGTTAAATTTGATAGTATTTAGATGATAATATTTTGAGCTTTACAATTTTTTTTTCTGATTTGTAAGCAACACAGTACAGTATTTATAGATTAGTCCTAAAATGATCAAAAGTTTACATAACTGTTGTAAGTGATGGTTGTGTTGTGACAATTGACTATATTTGTTGATACGACTTCTTTACTCTCCTTTTAGGTAAAGAAACGAGAATACCTTGGTAAGTTTTTACATGTGTGTTTTTTACTTTACATGTACATTATGCAGACGCATAGAACTAACTGTTTGTTTTCTTTTGTGAAAAATAGTGGATGATAAAAAACTCACAGAACAAATGCAGGCCCTCAAAAAAGAAAAGAATGATGCTCTTGTCAAAATATCTGAACTCCAGAAACAGGTAAGTTACAAGACAAGTATATTTTTAAAATGTACAAGCAACTTTTTTTGTGTCTGAATCTGACACCTTGTCAATAATGTTTCTTTTATGACAAGACTGAACACTTAAAAGAAAATCAAAAACAGTCTCAGGAAACGGTCAGTTGTACAATGAAACGGATGCAAGACCTGGAGGTAAGCGCTGAAGATCTTTGGATTTGTTTTTTCTCAAGAGTTTTAAATATTTTTAAAATTCTGTTTTATATTTTATTATGTTTCGATTTTCAGAATGTGTAAAAGCCTTCCCATTAGACTGTGCATCGAAAATGTAGTGGGCACTATCTAACCTAAATGACCTAATGCTTTGTTTGTTGTTCAGATTGTGAGTAAAATGCTTTTCAATTGATAATGATTATTTATAAAATATATCTCTTTACTTTTTTGCAGAATAAGGTAACAGAGGCAGAAACACTAAATGAACAGATGACTCAAGAAAAGAATAAATATGCCGAATTACTTGAAGAAGAGAGGGCCAACTCACAACAAAATGAAACCCGGGTAATTATTTTCTAATTTATTTTCCATTCCTAGTATCACATCAAATGTGTTATCAGATTCATAATGCCTTATGTGTTTTTAATAGATTGGAAAATTGGAGAAAGCAAATGAGAAACTACAGCTCAGCAGGAAAAAGACTCAGGAAGCGCTTGCAAAGGTACAGGTCTTATGCAATCCTCACATTGCATGATAAGATGTCTTGGGGTTTTGAGCCCCTTGTAACCATCTTGTGTTTGTTATAGACTACTGTTCTCCTCGATGAGGCAAAGATTCGGGAAGATGCCCGAAATGCTCAGCACAAATGTCTGGAAAAAGAGCATACAGCGCTCAAAGATGAGAATAAAAAGGTAGGACAATGTGTTGATGTTTCATGTCATGTTTCAAATGCTTGTGCCATATTCCTCCAAAAGAAAATGGAGGCTGGATAACTTTAGTTTTCCTGAATCACTTCTCTACCAATTCTTACAGCTTAAGAGTACAATTAAAGGCTGGGAAGACAAACACAAGGAACTAAGCGAGCAGATTAAAGTCTATCAAAAGTCTCTGAAAGAGCTGGAAGACTCGGTGGTGCTTAAAGATCACAATGTGGAGGTCAGTTTTTCTTTTCATTCTGTCACAGTTAGTGTTTAGAAAAAGCCTTGCATCAAATAATTGACTCACTCCCCCTTTATATGTCCTCTTGGCAGGTTCTGTCTGAACTTCTGTCAGACCTCGATGCTTGTGATGTACAAAAAGGAGACAAACTTTTAGCCAATGGTGAAGTAGCTCCTGGTAAGTTCAGTGTATTCCTACTGATAGATATTTGTCACAGTAATGTTCAATTAAAGTATTGATGCAAAGCAGTAATGTATTTATATTATGTAGTTATTTGTGTCTATTTCTTGTTGTTGTTAAAAAAAAGTTTTGGGTTTTTTTTTGTGTCTGACAGATAAGAAGACAGCCATAAAGAACAGGATAAAACAGATGATGGATTTATCCCGGGTAAGATGTCAGCTTAACATGTATTGCTTATATACCTTGAAGCCAAATCTTAAATAACATACCTCATGTGTATAAATGTATTGTTTTTGTATTTTATTCCCAGGCTCAGACCACTCTCACAGTAGTTGAAGAGGAGCGTGATCGCTTCATGAGCAAACTTCTCAATGAAGAAAAACAACGGAAAGCACTGGAAGGTTAGTTTGGTAATGGTTCTGTTTAAAAAATATGTATAGAAATCACTGTTTAGAATAATCTGTATCAGATTAATTTACACCCCTTGAATGTGACTCCTCCTTGCCTTTTTTATTATAAATATACCCTCGTATTTTTCATCAGAACAACACCAGGAGCTGGAACATGCTATTGCATCTCTCAAGGGCGAGAAAAGCCACGTAGAAAACCAGTATAAGATTCTTCAGCAGAAAAATGAAATCATGGTGGAAATGTACCAGCAGAAGGAAAATGCACTGCAGCAGTAAGTGAAGTGTGACTACTGTGACAAAAATCCTCTCAAAAGTTCTCTTGAATAAAAGTCTTTAGATCTAAAAAGATGTGTAGGTGCCTTGTGTTACTGTTGATTGAAGAAGTATTTTTTCTGTTTGATTTCACAGGAGATTAACGAAGGAGGAGCTGGAGCGACGCAGCAAAGAGAATCTGCTATCCGAGGTGGGAGGAAAAGCTGTCGAAGCAGAGGAGCAGGTTAAAGTCTTAAGACAGCGCATTAATGAAATGGAGGAGCAGATGAAGAAGACTGAGGAAGTCTACAAAGAGCAGGTAGAGTTCAGTTAATGTTTATTTCTAAATAAGTACAAGTAACAGTTCCTGAAGCCTTATCCTGACTGATTTTTTTTTTTTTTTCTTCAAGATAAAAGAACAAGAAAACAAGACTCACACGAACTGGGTATGTTGCACTCTAAATAAGTATTTGACCCAAATTAAGATTAAAAAAAGTGAAACCATTCTGATGTTGAATGCATTTATTCTGTGTGCAGGTGAACGCACGTAATGCAGAGCGAGCTCTAAATCAGGAGAAGCTTGAATCTTCAAAGCTCCGTGAAAAGTAAGGGATGCCAGAATTAAGTTCACATTTTTTCTGTAATTCCTGATGAAATAATTGTTGAATTAAATACTCAATTCATTCCTAAAAGAATTAATTCCATTAGTTGCAGTCATAGGATCTAATCACAAACACTTTTTTCCCCCTCTTCACAGACTGGCTGTTCTCACCTCTCAGCTCAATGAGCGCCGTGCTCCTCTTTTCAGACCAAATTCTGGACAACCTGCAGGTCCACGCCAGGGTCAGTAGACCTCACACCTTCTTGCTGTTCACCCACCGCTATAGATCACTGTATGTAGTTAAATTTTGGGCTGTGCAATGCAGAAGATGACGAGCAAGAGAAATGTGGCAAAATATTTGATTATGGCTTCAAAATGGTTGTCCCGTCACACTGTGAGATAGTTCACAGATATTCCCTGTGACCAAAGGATTCGCATCTCACAGAGTGACTGCTACAGCCTACATATATTTATCAACCAATAGGAATGCAGCATGAAATGTCACACTGATCAACATGACATGCATTTACTTCTGCTAGAATATATTCTACTAAAATTCAGTTCACCATATTGACATCTCAAGGTGGCCTTTTCCCAAACCACAACTATGTCCAGATTCTCCTTCTTTTCTTATTCTGTGGATTTTATTTCCATCCACAGAAATAGCACTACACAGATGTTTTACTCTAATGTTGTAGAAGGAGGTGTTATCGTCAGTGTACATTGTTAGTATCCAACTTTACAGGTGCATTTGCTTTGATTGCTGAGATTTCAGTCTGTAGGTGTCATTTGATAGTTCTCATCTTTTTTGAAACAGTTTTTGGGTATTTTGAGTCTTTAGAGACAGAGCAGACATTGGCTTAGGTTTAACTGAACCCAGGCCTCTGTGGTAAAACCTCAGTGTATGTGCTACCAACTTAACAATTTTTATTTGCTGTGGTCGTGCACGTCCAGAGAGCACTGGACAAGTGGATTTTTCTCATTTCTAGTCAAAATATCTCATCACACTTAAAATAAGACAATCACCTAAAGAGTAACTTTTCAGTGAGATAAAAGAACTTATTTTTAGACAATAGCTCTTGAAAATCTTATTTCAAGAAATCTTACCAAGATAATTTTGTCCCATTGGCAGATTTTTTTTGCATTATTTATTTATTTTTTTTTTACTTAATTCAAGCAAAAAAATCTGTCAATGGAACAAGCGAAAATTATCTTAAGATTTCTTGAAATAACATTTTCAAGATCTATCATCTAAAAATAAGTTCTTATATCTCACTGAAAAGTTACTCTTTAGATGATTATGTCTTATTTTAAGTGTGACGAGATATTTTGAATAGAAATGAGAAAAATACACTTGGTAAGATTTTGATTTTTGCAGTGAGTAGCTTTAGAATAAGGACCCCCTGTTTGTACAACATGATGTTTAGTTGGCCGTTTGTGTTTGGCTTCAGTTAAAATGCATGGTTTGATTATAACAGGTGACTCTTATGGGCCGTCTCCTGTGAGCGGAGGGGCCCCGTCTCCTCCGTTAATGATAGAGGGACCCAGGCGCCCCCCCTCTGCCCCAGTGGGCCGAAGAATTGACCCCTATGGTGAGTTCCAGTGGATTACTTCACCGTCTGTTGGACATCATCCACCTGCTCCAACCTCCTGTCCTTAAATCTTCCTCCTCTTCAATCCCTGTTTACTTTTCAGCTTCATCACCTCCTGAGTTCTTCCTTTTTTTCTCTCTAGTGTGTGTCTCCACCTGCATCTTTTGATATCCATCCCTGACTCTTTCCTTCCTCCATTTTGTTCCTTTCACTTAAATCTTTCTGAGGTTATTTTTGTGGGTGATTTCTCGTGCTGATGTTCAAGGATGTTTCATGCTTTGTATTTTCAGAGTGATCTAAAATGGATTTTCTTATGGAGGCGTACTTTGTTTCCTCGCTTTGATGCTTTTTCACTGTTTTTAAAGTTCATCAGACACTGTCGTTACCCCTTCATTTACAACATCTTGCCCTCTTTTTCATGCCGTCTCATCTTATTTTCCCCTCAGGTCCACGACCTCCCTCAGATCCACATGGACGTTATGCTGAAAACAAACACATCTCTGGGATGGGTATGTTTGATGTTACATCCTGATGGTGTGAAACATATTTTCAGACTTTATTCTAGATACATTAAGGAAAGATGTGAAAAGCAGGAGGAGGATGACTAATAGTAAATGACACGGGCCATTATGGAACCCAGGCCACTACAGTCGGCTTCTGTGATACACTTTCAACCACATGAACCGTGAGAATGCTTCAGTTTCTCCATTTTAAAATATTCACCTCAGGACTGGATAAAATAATCCTTTATCTGTCCCACACCAAGGAAATATACACTTCATGTACAGCAGTAAAAAGCAAGATATATCTCTGTAATAAGAAAAGAACAACATACAGTAGTAGAGAAAAGTGTTTGGACATCCCATGTATTTGTAGTATGTTGCATTAAGACCCATTCAGTATCTGTCCAATATTGTGTTGTATTGTTTTATTCTCCAATCCCACACACTCCCTTTTGCACATTCACTCTTCCATCAAGGTCAAAACTGGATGTTTCAACAAGATAATGTCCCTTGAAACACATCCAGGGAATGATACATTGAACTGTAGAGAATTTAGTTTTTGTTTTTTGTTTTTTTTCACATTAAACAAAAAATTTTCAACCTTTTGAAACACAAGATTTTTCTGCAAATATTTCATGATAGTATTTGAGGGTGTCCGAAAACTTTTTCCACTACTGTATAGTAAATTGATCAGAACAACATTTAACCCTTTGCAATTCTTTGTCCTCTTTCAGACATGCTGGGCCCCCGCAGTTCATCACCCGCCAACTTGGATGCATCTGTGAGTCTTTTTTTCTAATCTATAACCAATTTTTACGCTGTAAAAACCCAAATCTTACCAAGTGTATTTTTCTCATTTCTAGTCAAAATATCTCCTCACGCTTAAATTTAGACATAATCACCTAAAGAGTAACTTTTCAGTGAGATATAGGAACTTATTTTTAGAAAATAGATCTTGAAAATCTTTCAAATCCTACCAAGATAATTTTCACTTGTTCGCTTGTTGTTGGCAGATTTTTTACTTCATTCAAGATTTTTTTTTTTTTTTTTTTGCTTAATTCAAGCAAAAAAATCTGCCAATGGAACAATTGAAAATTATCTTGATAAGATTTCTTGAAGTTTTCAAGATCTATTGTCTAAAAATAAGTTCTTATATCTCAATGAAAAGTTACTCTTTAGGTGATTATGTCTTATTTTAAGTGTGATGAGATATTTTGACTAGAAATGAGACAAATACACGTGGTAAGATTTAGATTTTTTTCCAGTGTAATGAATATTTTTCAGCTTAATCCTCTTCTTTCATCTGTCGGCCTGTGGTTTCTGCCTTCATTCCCACTGTGAATATCCTTGCTCTGAAACAGACACAAGCAGTAGATCCACAGATTAAAGCTGAGGCTCAGGCTGAGGCCTCTACAGACAGCCCAGAGCCAGTGAGTATGGAGGCCGACAAGGTGATAGGTGTGAAAGGTGTACGCAATCCCCACCTCACCAAAGCTGGATTTGGGCTTTTGAGATTGAAGGCATCGTGCTTCACTGGGTTTACTTAACTCCTGGGATGAGTGTGTGGTTTCACCTGTTCTCACAGCACAAAGACAGATTATTTTGACCGGATCTAAACTTACCATATTTCCTCATCTAGTCACTGGTGGCATTATTTAACGGGGCTTTATTGGAAGAGGCTTGTACCTGTAGTTCTGTTGGGTGAGTAAAAGGGGTCATATTTTAGTACAAAGACTCATGATCCACTCCCGTTTTGTGTGTAAAAGTGACCTGAGAACATAAACCAAACACTTCCTGGATCTGTTTCAAATTAAAAGACTTCTAACATTTCAGTTGACATGAATTTTCTTGGCAGCGAAAGTGTTGTGGAAAACTCCTTGACATGGAAATTTTTCATATAACACTTGAATTGTGTGACGTTTTGGTTTGACTATTAACACACCTGCACTGGCTGGAATTAGAAAAGTGTTGAAAATGTCGCAATATCATCGGATGCCATGATTATAGCGTAACTTACTGGTTTGTATGTAACTTATAACAAGACGTGCATCCCCAGCCTGTATTTGGCAGCTGACATTTTCTCAACCTCACCCCTGTTTTTTTACTAACTACTGGATTTTATTTGAGGAAATATGGTAACCTGACTGAACTGCCTTGGACTGTTTATAGAAAACATGCTGGGCTTTCAAAGATGTGAAGTATGTATGGTAAAACTCAAGCATGTGTGGAAGTGTTGTGTGTCATTTAAAGAATCATGGTATGTGGTGACTGGTTGTGATTAAACCCCCGGTTAAATGCAGGACTAAATTATGTGGTTTGTGGATGTTTTCACTGCATGATGAAATCTGAATGTGTCCACGTTCGCTCACACATAAACCAGCTGATGTTGACGTCAAACTTATGATTTCTCATTGTTTCTCATATTCATTGTCTTTTTTTAGGGACCTGGATCCTTCCTCGCTTCACCAATCAGGGACTCCCCTGGCCCTGCGGTCCCAGGACCTCCACCCGGCCCCGGACCCCATGACCCACTCCTGCCTCCCGGACCCCACATCCGCCTACCACCGCCGGGACCTTACAGGCCTCCACGACCCGGGCCCTATCACCTCCCACCCGGGCCCCATGGACTTCCTCCCCCAAACATGCCTCCTCCCCTTCACGGGCCTCCACTACCAGCCAACGGACACCCGGGCATGCCCCCCCCTGGACCCATGGGCGAGTTTGGACCTCGACCCTCTAACGGACATGCATTCCACCCTAGGCCGGGCCCTGGTCCCATGGATCCCCGAGGTCCTCCACCGCCACACTTCCGTCCCCCTCCTCATCACTTCAATTCAATGCCTCCGCCACATGGTACGTTTAAAGACTGATAGTTTGTTAAGGATTCTGGTGGCAAATATCAGCCATTTACAGAAATTTACTTCATTTTTATTAAAAACTGGGTCAAACATGTGACCCATGGGCCAAAACCCACCCACCAAAGAGTCCAATCCGGCCCACGAGTCACAAAAATTATCCTGAAGATATTAACAGTCAAGGGTGTCATTTTAGTTCAGGGGCCACATACAGCCCAATGAGATCTCAAGTGGATCAGATAAGTAAAATAATAGCGTAATAACCTATAAATGATGACAACTCTTGTTTTTTAATGTGAAAAAGTAAAATTACACGATGTATATGTTTACATTTACAAACTATACTTTCACAAAAAAATGTGAATAATCCAAACAATCAAGAAATACAGTTATTTCTGAGTTCACTGAAGACTGTTTCTCACCCATCCTGACAAAAGCATTTGAGCAAATGAATGGAAGCACAAGTCGGACAATGATGATGGTTCAGATATTGATACAGACCAATACTGAGTGATAACAGTCATCTGGTGGATATTTACAATCACTTTGTTTTTCTGACATCCTAGTGACTAATGCCTTTATACCCAGAATTCTTAGCTTGAACATTTTCTTATTTGTTGCAGCCTAAATGTTTAACATCCAACAGTTTTCAACCAGGGTCTGAATCCACTTTTCTCGAACGAGTTCTCATTGTATTCACACATCCTGATGTTAGATGAAAGGAGCGTTAATAAAGACACTTTGAAGTTATTATTTACTCTATTTTCTGATGTTTGTATTCACACTACATTGTGACATAGGAGCTGATTGGGCTGCGATAAATTCACACTGAGCTGCACAGTTTGCGTCACTTACAAATTATAGGTTCCATTTTTGTGGTGATTAATATAATTTTTCCCCAAAACACATATAAAAGCCTAACATTGATGGAATTTTATGAAAGTACCAACAAATTCAGGCACAGAAACCCTGTAATTGAGAGTATTTAGAGAAAAAGGCATCCGATTTTTGCAAAACAACCTTTAATTCGTATCTGTAGAAATGTTTTCTCCCTGCCAGTGCTTTTCTGTTGCGTCTAATCTGTACTGTTTTTTATTTTTCGTGTCTTGCCCAGGGGTTCGTGGACCCATGGGACCACGTCCACCCCTCCCTCCAGACATGCGCTACCCCGGGCCGCGAGACCACATGATGCCACCAATGGACCTGCCTCCGGGTGTCCCGCCCCCTTCTGCACACAGGGACGCTTATGGTCAGGTTCCCCCCGACTCCCTCCAGAACTCAGCAGGAGCCCACAGCGGCCCCGGCCCCGGCCCCGACCTGCCCCTGAAGCAGGAGGCCCCTCAGGACTCGGCCAGGCCATCGATGATAAAGCCTTAAACATGCCACCGCTTCTGGCAGAGGACTTGAACACCCCTTTACCCTGCACCCACAGTCCAAATATAGGTCAGGATTATTTTCAGTTTTCAGTTCTAAAATAAAACCTTCAATGTTTATTAAAAGAAAAACATGGTCCTTAATTTTAAGCATAACGTGTCTGAAATCAATATTGTCAAGAGTCAGAAGGATTGCCACTTTTCTAAACAGCTTATCGTGCAATAACAATTCACTATACACATATGATTTTCATTTTTGATCTTTTAAAAAAAAATATATATATAGCAATGATTTTTAAGGGGCAGTTTTTTAATGTCATTTCCTGTGGAAATTATTTTAAAAAGGAGAAAAGGAGGGAGGTTTGGCTTCTAGCATTTCAGGAATACCATAATTTCCCAAAGCTGTTGCTTAAGAATGGACTGTAAAGCAAATGTGTAATTTGATGGCCAGATGTATAACTTATTTTACTATGTTGGTAGAAGTTTTAATAATAAAGATTGTAAAAGCTGTGGGTGTTTTTCTTAACCGGTGACAGTGTTTGTATTTGACACCTGCTTATATACTTTTCAACCTGCATTTGGCCGTTCCTTGAAAAAAATAAGGCATACATCTGTGCTTTTAAAGAGAGACGCATCCATTTTAGGTCTGCTAGTAAACATATTCACCCAGAACTGTGTCGTTAGTGTCAAGGATTGTTAATTATTAATGAGCAGCCCATGATACAATCCAGTAAACAAATGAATATATATCTACAGAAATAATTATATAACTCCAACTTTCCCAACCTGAAACCAACAAAAACAACCCAAATATGATCCAGAAAAAGTAGGATGTACACAAGCATAAAAAAACAGCTTGTTTTTGTGCCAGTTTATGACAAAAAAATGATTCTGCCCAACATTTCTTACTTCAAAATATTAGTATTTTGTTGAATTAGCTTTTATTGTATTATTTGAAGTCTAAAAAAAAAAACTTTTTTTTTTTTTTTTTTTTGTTAAATAGATAATTTTTCATTTGGAATTTAGTTTAATAGGAACATTAATAGCCAGATGTAGCTATTTTTTCATCTAATACCTTTTAACATATCATTATATCCCCTAAATAAACATTCAATTTAATAAGTATGAATAATGTGTTATATTGAAACTCACTGAACAATGATTAAAAAAATAAAAAAAATAAAAAAACTTTTGCACCACAGATAAATAGTGCCCCCTTTAGACTTGGAAAATTACCTTTTTTTTTCTTCTTTTAACTCTATTAAGATGCTGTTAACCTGTTTCTTCACAGCTAATTTGTTAATTTTTGCTTGTTTACATTTCATCTGCAAAATATTCACAGTGCCACACTTTTTTTTTTTTTTTTTTTTTACATTTTCTTGTGCCTTATTCCAAAAATATACTTAATTTTTTACTTGTACAATACCTTATAATGGCAAAGTGGAAAAAGTTTGCTTGAAGCTTTTGCAAATTTTGTAAAAATAAATAAAAATATAACATGTACATAAGTCTTCACAGCTTTTTGCAGTGATGCTCCAGTTTGAGCTCAGGTGCGTCCTGTTTCCACTCATCAAGCTTCAGATGTTCCCACAACTTAATTAGAGTCACCTGTGGAAAATACAGCTGATTGGACATGATGTGGAAAAACACACACCTCTGATAGTTGACAGTGTACGTCAGAGCACAAACCAAGTCATGAAGTCCAAGGAACTGCCTGTAGATCTGAGACAGGATCGTATCGAGGCACAGAACCAGACTATGCCAAACTAAATTCCCTGCTTCGATGAAACTAAGATTGAATTCTTTATCGTGAATGCCAAGTGTTCTGTCTGGAGTAAACCATGCACCGCTACAACACCATCCGTACAGTGAAGCACACGTCCAATCTGATGGAGCTGGAGATGTTCAGCGAAGAACAATGGAGAAACTGACCAAAACAAAGGTGATTCAAACTTGTAGCGTCAGACTCAAACAGACCTGCAGTGGAAAAAATCAGTCTTAACCAACTATATTTTTCTCATTTCTAATCAAAATATCTCATCACACTTAATTAAGACGTAATCACCTAAAGAGTAACTTTTCAGTGAGATATAAGAACAGATTTTTAGACAATAGATCTGGAAACTCTTATTTCAAGAAATCTTACCAAGATAATTTTTACTTGATCCATTCGCAGTTTTTTGTTTTTTTTTTGTTGCTTAATTCAAACTTTTCTTGTTTAAAGATTTTTTTGCTTAATTCAAACTTTTTTTTGTTTGATTCAATTTTTTTTTTGCTTAATTCAAACTTTTTTTGCTTAAAGATTGTTTTCTTAATTCAAACTTTTTTGTTTGATTCAAATTTTTTTGCTTAATTCAAACTTGTTTTGTTTAAACTTTTTTTTTGCTTAATTCAAACTTTTTTCTACTTAAAGATTTTTTTGCTTAATTCAAACTTTTTTTGCTTATTTCAAACTTTTTTTTTTGCTTAATTGTTAAAGATTTTTTTGTTTAATTCAAACTTTTTTGCTTAATTAAAGATTTTTTTTTGCTTAATTCAAACCTTTTTTGTTTAAAGATTTTTTTGCTTAATTCAAACTTTTTTGCTTAATTAAAGATTTATTTGCTTAATTCAAACTTTTTTTTGTTTAAAGATTTTTTGCTTAATTCAAACTTTTTTGCTTAATTAAAGATTTTTTTGCTTAATTCAAACTTTTTTTGCTTATTTCAAACTTTTTTTTTTGCTTAATTGTTAAAGATTTTTTTGTTTAATTCAAACTTTTTTGCTTAATTAAAGATTTTTTTTTTGCTTAATTCAAACCTTTTTTGTTTAAAGATTTTTTGCTTAATTCAAACTTTTTTGCTTAATTAAAGATTTATTTGCTTAATTCAAACTTTTTTTGTTTAAAGATTTTTTGCTTAATTCAAACTTTTTTTGGTTAATTAAAGATTTTTTGTGTTTATTTAAAACTTTTTTTGCCTAATAATTTTTTATTTTTTTTTTACTTAATTCAAGCAAAAAAAATCAGCCAATGGAACAAGTGAAAATTCTCTCGGTAAGATTTCTTGAAATAAGATTTTCAAGATCTGTTGTCTAAAAACAAGTTCTTATATCTCACTGAAAAGTTACTCTTTAGGTGATTATGTCTTATTTAAGTGTGATGAGATATTCTGACTAGAAATGAGAAAAATACACTTGGTAAGATTTAGATTTTTTCCAGTGTGGGGCTGTAAATGCTGCCAGGGGTGGATCAACAAAGTATTTAGCAAAAGCTGTGAACATTTGTGTATGTTTTTTTTTGTTTGTTTGTTTATTTCTACTTAATTTGCAAAAGCTTCAAACTTTTTCCAGTCATTATGAGGTAATGTGTGAAGGATTTTGAGCTAAAAAAAATAATCTATTTTAGAAAAAGGCTGTAACATAAACAAATATACAAGTGTAGTGCTGTGAATACTTTATAAATGCACTGTATGTTGAGAAAAGTTTTATTGTAGAAAGAGGTTAAAGGTTGTTTTGAGCTGATTATTCATTTGCATTTACAGTAAAAATAACAATAGTAGGTAAGAGAACATGTATGTGATTAAAAACCAAAGTGCCGTGGACAAAACTCACCACCAAACAGTTTCATTTGTAGTTTATTAGAAATTAATAGCGTTGTAAATGTTATACGAAATATGATACAATCCCCACAGTCGTTCGACAAAACCAAAACACTCAGCCGGTCTCAGTCCTATTGTCATGTCTTCATACATACAGTTACTGTATCATCATCAGTTAGTGTATCTTACAGTTAATTTACAGTCCTGATATTGTGACATAACAAAAATAAAAATCTTAATATCAATGTAGATGTTTTTTAGTGAAGATGAACATCTGCAAAATCAGAACACGTAACATGCAGTCTCGTTTGAAAAGCCCTTTACAACTTTCAGAATACAAGCATTTGGGCTTTATTTGATGAGAAAACACCCTTTATGGATGAAGATACATCTGCTACACACACTCCCATGTAAGTTCTGGTCAAATATAACCGTATACAGGGAAAAAAAAAAAAAGCTTTAAGACTTTTGAGCAAAAATGGAATAAAAACCAGGATTATTAACTCGTGTGTGATCCATTGAACAAAAACTGTTTGACACCATGCAGAATATCTACAGCATGCAAACCATGCTGTATCTTTTACTCTTCATTTATGTAAAAATTTTTGCAGTTTTAAGGGTGTTATACTAAAAAAAAAAAAAAAAAAAAAAAAAAAAAAAAGCCGAAATACTGAATTATGGGAACTTTAAGTCGCATTAATTCTGACAAAACAATTATTAATTATACAAATCCGCCTTTTGCACCATAATCTGAAAAAATTAATACAAATGTTTAAAGTTATTAGAAATACGTACTCTCATCGAGTAGAAGCATCTGGTCAGAGTACGTCTGTGCACCGTCTACTCGATATTTAACGTAAATTGCACCATTTAAAGTCATGAATGCCACCGTTGAATCCAATACTGACTGTTGCTAAGCATAAAACCATATAGTCTGCAGAGTAGTGTAATTACAAGCGCTTTTAAGGATTATCTTATTACTGCACTGTAAATTTAGGTAGCGGACCGCAAGAAAATTTAAAAATTTAAGTAGAAATAATGGAAAATAGAACCTCAGAGCCAAAGTAAATGAAGGGTAAATACGGAAACATTTATTTACCCTTAAAAGATTGAATTTAAGTCAAGATAAGGAAGTAGAATAGTCAAATTTTCACATTTTTACCTCTGCCAACGATGTTAGACAGCAAAAATCTAAATCTTACCAAGTGTATTTTTCTCATTTCTAGTCAAAATATCTCATCGCACTTAAAATAAGACGTAATCAGCTAAAGAGTAACTTTTCAGTGAGATATAAGAACTTATTTTTAGACAATAGATCTGGAAATCATACCAAGATAATTTTCACTTGTTCGATTGGCAGATTTTTTTCTCAATTCAAGATTTTTCTTGCTTAATTCAAGCAAAAAAAAAAAAAATTAACAAGTAAAAATTGTCTTGGTAAGATTTCTTGAAATAAGATTTTCAAGATCTATTGTCTAAAAATAAGTTCTTATATCTCACTGAAAAGTTACTCTTTAGGTGATTTTGTCTTATTTTAAGTGTGATGAGATATTTTGACTAGAAATGAGAAAAATACACTTCGTGAGATTTTGATTTTTGCAGTGTGCGCTTTCATTACTGACTTTTTTGTGGGGGGGGGGCTTTGTTGGTGGAATTACACAAAAACTACACTCAGTTTCACAAAACTAGTAGAAAAGTCCGGCATGAGTCCTCGTAGCAGATCCATAAATGCAAAATCACCTAAAGAGTAACTTTTCAGTGAGATATAAGAACTTATTTTTAGACAATAGATCTGGAAAATCTTATTTCAAGAAATCTTACCAAGATTTTTTGCTTAAATTAAGATTTTTTTGCTTAATTCAATAATAAAAAAATCCACAAGTGAAAATTATTTTTTATTAATTTTAATAATTTTAATAAGTTTGAATTAAGCAAAAAAAAATTTAAACAAAAGTTTGAATTAAGCAAACAATCTTTAAACAAAAAAGTTTGAATTAAGCAAAAAAAATCTTTAAGCAAAAAAAGTTTGAATTAAGCAAAAAATCTTTAATTAAGCAAAAAAAAGTTTGAATTAAGAAAAAAAAAAAAAACGAATTAGGCAAAAAAAAGTTCGAATAAACAAACAAAAAAAAAAACTGCCAATGGATCAAGTAAAAATGATCTTGGTAAGATTTCTTCAAATAAGATTTTCCAGATCTATTGTCTAAAAATAAGTTCTTATATCTCACTGAAAAGTTACTCTTTAGGTGATTTTGTCTTATTTTAAGTGTGATGAGATATTTTGACTAGAAATGAGAAAAACACACTTGGTAAGATTTAGATTTTTGCAGTGTGCGCTTTCATTACTGGGTTTTTTTTGGGTTTGTTGGTGGAATTACACAAATATTACACTCATTTTCACAAAATTAAAAGAAAAGTCAGGCATGAGTCTTCATAGCAGATCCATAAATACAATACTTTTTCCACTTTCAATTCCAATTTCAGACCTTGCTTCCATATGAAATGTGTTATCTTTACTAAGACTTAAATTAGGGGTGCCAAGCATGTGACCCACAGGCCAAAACCAGCCCACCAAAAGGTCCAATCTGGTCATTTTAGTTCAGGGACCACAGAGAAAGTAAAATAATAACCTATAAAGAATAACAACTCTAAAATCCTATGCCTCTGACTAAATGTGTCTTTGTAGACTCACTGTGATCTGTATGCTGTAATGCACATGTATGAATAAGCAGAGGCACAATTTTATTTAACCCTCCGGTATCCCATCCAGTAAGGCCCTTACTAAGCACCAAGTGTGCCTTTTTGGCACACTTGTGGAATAATGTAAAAAAAAAAATTCATACAGTTTGTTTTTAATTCTTTTACACTTTTTTTCTTTTTCATCAACTTGAACCGTACATAAAAATACCAAATACTCAATAATTGTCACATTTTTTAACCCTTTAAATGCCGTGTTTGTAATGTAAACAAACCATTTTTTGGATGCAAAAAACATAAAAAATTGTTTTCAAAATACTACATAAAAAGTGGATCACATATTATTAGATTTTTTTTCATCCTGGCATATGTCTCTGATTAACTCCAACACTGGTTAATTTGCATTATTATTTTTCGCGCTAGGTCAAATGTTAAAAAATACTAGCATCTGTCACCAAGTGTGCGTAAAATGCACACCTATAAATCAAACTATTAAATATTATATATTGATTTATTTTTCTGCTCTAATTTGATTTTATTTTTGTAAATCAAGGTCAGCCCTAATCATATAGATCAAATGGAAGAAATAGTGCATTTTAGGCACAGTTGGGAGACAGATGCTAGTCTTGTAATTTTCTTTTGTTTACAATGTGCACATTTTAGTTGGTGGCCAGAATTTTAAAGATCATGCAAAAATGAACAACTTTTGAATTCTAACCTTATTTAAATTCTGAAAAATAATATGAAGTTTTTTCACACAAAGTGCAAAGTGTGCGTAAAAGGCGCACCCGGATACTGGAGGGTTAAACTGCACTTAATTTTCTGTAGAAATTTCAGGTTCAGGTTTTTCACATTTTTTTGCGAAAGTGTAGTTTATAAATGTTAAAATTTTTCCTAATTAATTTTACTTTTCTGCACTAAAACATAGAGACAAATTTTAAGTTGTCATTATTTATGGGTTATTGTATTATTTTTTTACTGGTCCGACCCACTTGAGGTCAAATCTGGTTCTATTTGGCCTCTGATCTAAACTGATTTTGACACTCCTGATTTAAATGATGCTTCAGTTGGTTTATTTTAATAATTTAGCACAATAAAAGCCTGTAATTATGACCCACTCAAGACTCTACAAACATTCCTGGACTGTTTCCGAGTGCACTTTTGGTTTCGAAACAGAGCAAACTAAGTCTGTTTGGGTTTCTTTTATTCTGCTGAATTCGCCGTGATCCCCTACACTGTCTGGCAACTCCGGCTGCTTTGACTAAATTTAACTTCAAAGTCCAAAAATCCAAAGTCCAACAACACAAACACAGCGAGCCAAATGCTTGAAAGCTCAGACAAAAGCACCTGTAATGACTCGCACGGTGTTTTCCTCTCAAAAACATGAGCAAAGGAAGACTAGAGATGAGTGTTTAAACCTTCCTGCAACAGAAAGGTCGCAACCGAAAGCTAGAAATCGACAAATATAAAAATGTGACTAAAGCTCAGCTCAGTTCCCTTTTTTCTACTCACAGGAAATAAATGACTGCAGTCTAGTATTGCTGGATGCAATGAGGCGGAGCACCACCTTTTACTGGATGTGGAACTATTAAGAGTGGGGTTTGAGGTGGAGGGCGGGCTCCGACCTAGCTGTCCTTGTGCAACGTCTGGTGAAGATGCAGATAGAGTGGTTTCTTCGTTAGAAGCTGGAGTTTCTTCCTCTTGAAGTCTGTGGGTTTCTTGTACCTGGAATTCAACAAATGGAGGTTTTATGATCCCACGGCCAGACGTGAGGAATCCCACCCAACACTGAATGAAAACCTGTCCAAGCCAATAACGAAAGAACGACTGATAGCATAGTAACGGCCGACAACTTGATAAATTTGCCATTTTTAAAATGTAATAGGCCAATGACGTAATAACTGGCCAATAACGTAATAAAAGTCCTGAACCGATAACGTAATAACTGGCCAATAACGTAATAAAAGTCCTGAACCGATAACGTAATAACTGGCCAATAACGTAATAAAAGTCCTGAACTGATAACGTAATAACTGGCCAATAATGTAATAAAAGTCCTGAACTGATAACGTAATAACTGGCCAATAACATAATAAAAGTCCTGAACCGATAACGTAATAACTGGCCAATAACGTAATAAAAGTCCTGAACCGATAACGTAATAACTGGCCAATAACGTAATAAAAGTCCTGAACCGATAACGTAATAACTGGCCAATAACGTAATAAAAGTCCTGAACCGATAACGTAATAACTGGCCAATAATGTAATAAAAGTCCTGAACCGATAACGTAATAACTGGCCAATAACATAATAAAAGTCCTGAACCGATAACGTAATAACTGGCCAATAACGTAATAAAAGTCCTAAACCGATAACTTAATAATTTTGCCACTTTTAAAATATTATAGGCCAATGACGTAATAACTGGCCAATAACGTAATAAAAGTCCTAAACCGATAACGTAATAATTTTGCCACTTTTAAAATATTATAGGCCAATGACGTAATAAAAGTCCTGAACCGATAACGTAATAACTGGCCAATAACATAATAAAAGTCCGAACCGATAATATAATAACTGGCCAATAACGTAATAAAAGTCCTAAACCGATAACTTAATAATTTTGCCACTTTTAAAATACTGTAGGCCAATGATGTAATAACTGGCCAATAAAGTAATAAAAGTCCTAAACCGTTAACTTAATAATTTTGCCACTTTTAAAATATTATAGGCCAATGATGTAATAACTGGCCAATAACGTAATAAAAGTCCTGAACCGATTACGTAATAACTGGCCAATAACGTAATAAAAGTCCTGACCGGTAACGTAATAACTGGCCAATAACATATAAAAGTCCTAAACCGATAACTTAATCATTTTGCCACTTTTAAAATATTATAGGCCAATGATGTAATAACTGGCCAATACCGTAATAAAAGTCCTGAACCGATAATGTAATAACTGGCCAATACGTAATAAGTCCTGAACCGATAATGTAATAACTGACCAATAACGTAATAAAAGTCCTGAACCGATAATGTAATAACTGGCCAATAACGTAATAAAAGTCCTGAACCGGTAACGTAATAACTGGCCAATAACGTAATAAAAGTCCTAAACCGATAACTTAATAATTTTGCCACTTTTAAAATATTATAGGCCAATGATGTAATAACTGGCCAATACCGTAATAAAAGTCCTGAACCGATAATGTAATAACTGGCCAATAACGTAATAAGTCCTGAACCGATAATGTAACAACTGACCAATAACGTAATAAAAGTCCTGAACCGATAATGTAATAACTGGCCAATAACGTAATAAAAGTCCTGAACCGATTACGTAATAACTGGCCAATAATGTAATAAAAGTCCTGAACCGATTACGTAATAACTGGCCAATAACGTAATAAAGTCCTGAACCGATAATGTAATAACTGGCCAATAATGTCATAAAAGTCCTGAACCGATTACGTAATAACTGGCCAATAACGTAATAAAGTCCTGAACCGACAATGTAATAACTGGCCAATAACGTAATAAAAGTCCTGAACCGATTACGTAATAACTGGCCAATAATGTAATAAAAGTCCTGAACCGATTACGTAATAACTGGCCAATAACGTAATAAAGTCCTGAACCAATAACATAATAATTTTGCCATTTTTAAAATGTAATAGGCCAATGACGTAATAACTGGCCAATAACGTAATAAAAGTCCTGAACCGATAACGTAATAACTGGCCAATAACGTAATAAAAGTCCTGAACCGATAACGTAATAACTGGCCAATAACGTAATAAAAGTCCTGAACCGATAACGTAATAACTGACCAATAATGTAATAAAAGTCCTGAACCGATAACGTAATAACTGGCCAATAACATAATAAAAGTCCTGAACCGATAACGTAATAACTGGCCAATAACGTAATAAAAGTCCTAAACCGATAACTTAATAATTTTGCCACTTTTAAAATATTATAGGCCAATGACGTAATAAAAGTCCTGAACCGATAACGTAATAACTGGCCAATAACATAATAAAAGTCCTGAACCGATAATATAATAACTGGCCAATAACGTAATAAAAGTCCTAAACCGATAACTTAATAATTTTGCCACTTTTAAAATACTGTAGGCCAATGATGTAATAACTGGCCAATAACGTAATAAAAGTCCTAAACCGTTAACTTAATAATTTTGCCACTTTTAAAATATTATAGGCCAATGATGTAATAACTGGCCAATAACGTAATAAAAGTCCTGAACCGATTACGTAATAACTGGCCAATAACGTAATAAAAGTCCTGAACCGGTAACGTAATAACTGGCCAATAACGTAATAAAAGTCCTAAACCGATAACTTAATCATTTTGCCACTTTTAAAATATTATAGGCCAATGATGTAATAACTGGCCAATACCGTAATAAAAGTCCTGAACCGATAATGTAATAACTGGCCAATAACGTAATAAGTCCTGAACCGATAATGTAATAACTGACCAATAACGTAATAAAAGTCCTGAACCGATAATGTAATAACTGGCCAATAACGTAATAAAAGTCCTGAACCGGTAACGTAATAACTGGCCAATAACGTAATAAAAGTCCTAAACCGATAACTTAATAATTTTGCCACTTTTAAAATATTATAGGCCAATGATGTAATAACTGGCCAATACCGTAATAAAAGTCCTGAACCGATAATGTAATAACTGGCCAATAACGTAATAAAAGTCCTGAACCGATTACGTAATAACTGGCCAATAATGTAATAAAAGTCCTGAACCGATTACGTAATAACTGGCCAATAACGTAATAAAGTCCTGAACCAATAACATAATAATTTTGCCACTTTTAAAATGTAATAGGCCAATGACGTAATAAAAGTCCTGAACCGATTATGTAATAACTGGCCAATAACGTAATAAAGTCCTGAACCAATAACATAATAACGTTGCCACTTTTAAAATGTAGTAGGCCAATGACGTAATAAAAGTCCTGAACTGATAACGTAATAACTTTCCCACTTTTAAAATGTAACAGGCCAATAACGTAATAAAATTCCTGAACCAATAACATAATAACTTCGCCACTTTTAAAATGTAATAGGCCAATAATGTAATAAAAGTCCTGAACCGATAGCGTAATAACTTTTGACGGTTATTACGTTATTGCCCTGGTAAAAAAAAATTCTTTGCAAATGTAATAACTGGGCCAATAACATAATAATACATTAACATCACTGTATTTAAGTTTCATTTATTAGATATAACTGTGAGAGAGAGAGTGATATAAATATATTATTACGTTATTGGCTCAGTTATTACATTTGCAAAGAATTTTTTTTTTAACCAGGCCAATAACGTAATAACATAAGTTATAATTTTTTTTTTTTGTGCACAGTAATTCAGAAAAACAGAGCCGATTTGTATTTTTTCATAAAACAGTTTCTCTCAATTACAAGATAATTAGTTATGACGTTATTGGCCAAAAGTTATTACGTTATCAGTTCAGGACTTTTATCACGTTATTGGTCAGTTACTACGTTATTGGCCTATTACATTTTAAAAATTGTTAATTTATTACGTTATCAGTCGTTATTACGTTATTAGCTTCTACACAACCACTTACAGTTCAATTACAATGGGACCTGGTTTGATCTCGTCCATTTCCATGAAGGCGAAACACTTTGTGCTGGTAAACCTTTTTTTAGGTTTGTAGTGCTTGAATTCAAAGAAGATAGCTGCTCCTGTTAAAAAAAAAAAAACAGTTTTAAAAGACAAGGTTTATATGATATTCATTTGATCAAATACAAAGTTTAAAGAGCTGAAGTCTCGCCCCTTCCTGTTGTTCTCCATGACACCTCATTATGCAAAAGAAAAAAATTTCAATGTGCTTTTTTGTTGTGCATGTTAATTCAGAAAAACAGCCGATTTTTATTTTTTCATAGAAACCATTTCTCGCAATTACAAGATAATTATTTCACTAATTCAGAAAAACAGAGCCGATTAAAATTTTTTCAACTGAATTCAATACACTTCCGTACTGAGGTGCCTGTGCAAAATCAACAAACTACTAACAATGCTTTCAACACTACTTAAAGACATGAGTATCTCGCAATGTCTCAAACCGAAATAAAAGTGAGTTAAATTTAAGTCGGGGCATGCTTGTTTCCTACAACAGAGAACTTGTGCTTGGATAAAGAGGCACCACTGTCCCACTGACTCCGAAAAACAGAGCCGAATGTTCTTTTATAATTTATTTTTTCCTCGTATTTACAAAATAATTATTTCATTAATTCAGAAAAACAGAGCCAGTTTAAATTTTTTGACGTGAATGCAATACACTTCCGTACAAATTTTAAAAAAACAAAATGAAACCGTAAACCCCCCCATTTACACCAAATGCAATGTAAATATATAAATGATATTTCACTTTAATTCTATATTTATATAAATACCAAAGTTCTTGTTTTTCTCTTTTTCGTTCATTTGTAGTCGAAAACAAGCAAGTGCAGAAAAACCACAAACAAAAAGTTAAGGATATTTCATTTTTTGTGTCATTTTTCTTGTCATTTTTGCCATTTGTAAATAAAACTATGGTCATTAAAAGAATGTTTCAATTCATTTCACACACAAAAAAGTAAAAAGCACTGTGCAAGAATCCCGACTGAAAAAAATAGCCCAAACATTAAAAATATCCTTAACTTTTTGTTTGTAGTTTATGTTGCTGCTGTTAACTGTGAAATTTTTTACCACAGTGGGATGAATAAAGTCTTATCTTATCCTTATCTTACCTTATCCTGACCTTATCTTATTCTTACCTTATCTTATCCTTTTCTTATCCTTACCTTATCTTATCCTTACCTTACTGTATCCTTATCTTATCCTTACCTTATTGTATCCTTATCTTATCCTTACCTTATCTTATCCTTACCTTATCCTTGCCTTATCTTATCTTATCCCTGTCTTATCTTATCCTTATCTTATCCTTATCTTATCCTTGTCTTACCTTATCCTATCCTAACCTTATCTTTTCCTTACCTTATCCTATCCTTATCTGATCCTTATCTTATTCTTACCTTATCTTATCCTTATAGTATCCTTACCTTATCTTATCCTTACCTTATCTTATCCTTATCTTACTTTATCTCATCTCATCTTACCTCATTTAATCTCTATCTTATCCTTACCCTATCTTATCCTTATATCTCATCTTTACCTTATCTTATCCTTACCTTATCCTTATCTTATCCTTACCTTATCTTATCCTCACCTTATCCTTACCTTTATCTTATCCTTACCTTATCTTATCCTTACCTTATCCTTGCCTTATCTTATCCTTATCTTATCATTATCTTATCCTTACCTTATCTTTTCCGTACCTTATCTTTTCCTTATCTGATCCTTATCTTATTCTTACCTTATCTTATCCTTATCTTACTTTATCTCATCTCATCTTATCTCATTTAATCTTTATCTTATCCTTACCCTATCTAATCCTTATCATATCTCATCTTTACCTTATCCATACCTTATCCTTACCTTATCTTATCTTATCTTATCCTTATCTTATCCTTACCTTATCCTTATCTTATCTTACTTTATTTCATCTCATCTAATCCTTATCTTATACTTATCTTATCCTTACCTTATCTTTTCCTTATCTTTATCTTTATCTTTATCCTTATCCTTATCCTTATCCTTATCCTTATCCTTATCCTTTAATCTGCAGTCGTGTCTGACCTTTAGGTAGTTTCTCCACATGCCTCTGGATCTCCACGTCGACATTGAAGTGAATGTAGGTGTCTTCTTTTCTGGTGGCTACTGGGGTGTCCTGTACTGGGTTCACATCTATACCATTCACATCTGCAAAGAGGAAAGCTCATTTATGCCTTAAGGTGAAAATAAAAAAAAAAAAGCCAACACAGCAAAAAACGGAGGATGGGGAATGAGGTCGATACCTTTGACACTAATGGTCATGTACGGATCGATGCACTGCCCCGCGTCCTTCAGTCCGATTTTTTCGATCTTTATGGTAAGTAGTGTCATCCCAGGCTCCGAGGGTAACCGTGGCAACAAGGTACCTGTAGGACAAAGGTCACAAGCACAAGCGTTAAATATTGACACCAGAGACGAGCGAATAGAACTAAACATATAAGAATATAAACCAGCTGATAGCTTTAAATACAATTATTCAACCCCAGTCCTTTCCAGTTAAAACCACAAATATGTTCATTTTCAATGTTTGTAATAAACAGCAGGACGAAGTGTTTCTTTATAGGTCTGCAAAAACTTGGATTTGCTGTAAAATGTACCGTTACACAAGTGATGGTTAACGTCTATCCGAGTTAATGTCAAATACAAACTAGGGATGTAATGATTACCAGTATAACGATAAACTGCGGTAAAATTGCAGACGGTTAGTATTACTGTTTAAATTCTAATTATCATGATAACCGTGTTTGATTACCGCACTTTTAGGGGAAAAAAAACGCCTATGTAAAGATCAGTAAATTACTATCATAATAACATATAAATAATGACAACTCCAAATTTTTCTCTTTGTAAATGTAAATATTTTCATCTTTTTACACTAAAACAAAGTATAATTTCACAAAAAACGTGAATAACCTGAACAAATATGAGCAACCTGAAATGTCTTAACAGAAATAAGTACAATTTTAACAAGATTCTGCGAATTTACTAAATGTTTTTTGTATTTGTAGATCCACTGTGATCTATACGTTATAATGTACATGTGTAAATGTTAAACTGAGGCGGAATATTGTTAAAGTTGCACTTATTTTTTTCAGTTTGTTCATGTTATTCACATTGTTTGAAAGGATAGTTCGTAAAAGTAAACCTTTTCACAATGTCAATTAACTTTTTTCGCTCTAAAACATAGAGGAAAAATTAGGAGTTGACATTATTTATATATTATCATGTTATTATTTTACTGGTTCGGCCCATTTCAGATCAAATTTAGCTGAATGTGGCCCCTGAACTAAAATGAGTTTGACACCCCTGGGTTAAAGTGTTTAGGTTAATTTTAAGGGTGTCCAAAAACTTTTGTCCACATGGATCAGTGGTGTCAAACTCATTTTCTTCCGGGGGCCACATTCAGCCCAATTTAATCTGAAGTGGGCCAGACCAATAAAATAATAGCATGATAGCCAATAAATAATGACAACTCCAAATTTAGTGCAAAAATTAACATTCAATTATGCCAATATTTATATTTACAAACTATCCAAACAAAAAGGATGTGAATAACCTGGAAAAAAATGAAATTTGTTAAGAAATATAAGTAAAATTTTATCAATATTATGCCTCAATTTATCATTTATACATATACTTCATAGGTCAGAACTACAAAGGCACAAATATTTATTAACAGGTAGAATATTGTTAAAATTGCACTCATTTTCTTTAGACATTTCAGGTTGTTTATATTTGCTGAAGTTATTCACATTTTAAAGGATAGTTTAATGTAAACCAGGGGTGTCAAACATGCGGCCCGGGGGCCAAAACCGGCCCGCCAAAGGGTCCAATCCGGCCCGTGGTATGAATTCATGAAATGCACAAATGACACTGATGATATAAAGGCCATATAAAGCCCTACTTTTTGTCTCAAGTGGGTTGGATTTGTAAAATATTTCCATAATAACCTACTAATAATAACTCCAAATTTTTTCCTCTAGTGTAAAGGCATAATTTTAGAAGCATAATATGGATAAAACTGCACCATTTTTCTCTAGAATTTTCAGGGTGTTATTCACATTTTTGAAAGGATAAGTTGTAGACGCACACATTTTCGTCACGTAATTTAATTTTTTTTTACTGTTATTTTATGTTTTTTTTTTTTTTCTTTTGTTACTGTTATTATTTTATTGGTCTGGCCCGCATGAGATTACATTGGACTGTATGTGGCCCCTGAACTAAAATGAGTTTGACACCCCTGATGTAAACATTTTCATAATTTTATGTGTTTTGCACTAAATCAAAGAGAAAAAAATTAATGGTGTCATTATAGGTTATTATGATATTACTTTTGAGTTTGATGCCCTAAACTGCACTTATACAAACACTGCAAATACACAAAATATTTAAGTAACTGATGTAGATGTTCATAAAAGCTTAGATTAAAGTTGAGGGTTATTATATTAGAAACAGAGAAAACTGAAGAAAAAGTGGCTTTTTTTTGGCAAAGATATAATTAACTGAACATAAAACAAGTGTCTTCATCCAGTGTCATTTGTCAAATTCCATGGGTTTTACTGGTGAGTCAATGTTGTAGAAGATGACGGTGTTTCCATGGTAACTACAGAGCCTCAGGAACGTCCAAATGGGTCATATATGACGACCACGAAAAGATGACAAACTGTATTTTACACCAATTATTTACATGGATTAATGGGTTTAGTCTTTCAGAAGTTATTAAACATTTTAGATCAGTAGATGGTTTTGGGTCTTTATGGCTTAATGAACCAAAAATTGCACCATTTTTCTCTAGAATTTTCAGGATGTTATTGTTATTCACATTTTTGAAAGGATAAGTTGTAGATGCGCACATTTTCATCACGTAATTTTTATTTTTTTTACTGTTATTTTATGTTTTGTTTTGTTTTTTTTCTTTTGTTACTGTTATTATTTTATTGGTCTGGCCCACGTGAGATTACATTGGACTGTATGTGGCCCCTGAACTAAAATGAATTTGACACCCCTGATGTAAACATTTTCATAATTTTATGTGTTTTGCACTAAATCAAAGAGAAAAAATTAATGTTGTCAATATAGGTTATTATGATATTACTTTTGAGTTTGATGCCCTAAATTGCACTTATACAAACACTGCAAATACACAAAATATTTAAGTAACTGATGTAGATGTTCATAAAAGTTTAGATTAAAGTTGAGGGTTATTATATTAGAAACAGAGAAAACTGAAGAAAAAGTGGCTTTTTTTGGCGAAGATATAATTAACTGAACATAAAACAAGTGTCTTCATCCAGTGTCATTTGTCAAATTCCATGGGTTTTACTGGTGAGTCAATGTTGTAGAAGATGACAGTGTTTCCACGGTAACTGCAGAGCCTCTGAATATCCAACTCGGTCGTATCTGATGACCACGAAAAGATGACAAACTGTATTTTACACCAATTATTTACATCTATTAATGGGTTTAGTCTTTCAGAAGTTATTAAACATTTTAGATCAGTAGATGGTTTTGGGTCTTTATGGCTTAATGAACCAATAAGAGGTCGTGCATTTTTATTGCATGCCATTTTTAAGAAAAAAAAACAAACATTTGTCATGTACAGAGAACAGATTGTGTTTCCTGATAAAGTCATACCTTGTGAAGCTGCACATGTAACAGACAGGCAGGAGTGAGTGGTGAAGCCATGCACAGCACCGACAGAAAGAACCGGAAGACACAGACAGTCAAACGGCCCTCCCAAACAACACATGACAACGTGACACAAAAAAATAAATCGGATGTCATGACAGTGTATTTTTCGTTACCAGGAGCTCGCGGGGAAAAAGCTTCCGTAGAACCTGTTCCGGCTGCAGCATCCTCCTCCTCCTCGAGCTCCAGGTTTTCTTCCTCACCTGGGGCGAGGATCTTCCTACGAATAAAACCGATAAAACTTGAAAAAAGATTTTTGCACTAATTCGATTGTATGTTAGTATAGAGATGAGTGTATAGGTTTAATGCCCCTGTGATCGTCCCATGTCTATTTGTTTTGATGTCTATGTCATCATTATGTGTATTTTTTAAATTTTTAATTTATAGCGAACAAGTCATGTATCAATGTTGGCTGTTTTGTCTTGTTCTGTCACCTTTTTTTTTTTTTTTAAGTTTATTTTGAATATGCAACAAGACAAAGTAATCTTTCTTAGTCTTTAGAAATAAAACAGGTTGTAAGAAGTTATGGAAAAAAAAAAAAAAAATCTATACATATACATGACTTCATTTGCACATTGGAAAAGGAGTGGGAATAAGTATAATTTATTTAATCCCACCCCTTCTCTACTTGTCTAGGGACTGCAGATGAAAAGTAGTTATTTTTATTAATTCTGGCATATTTACATGGGTGTATTTTTTTATACGACAATGTTCATAAATATGCATGGTCCATATTAAATAAATCAATAAATTAAAAAAAAAAACAAAAAAAAAAACGCTTCCTTTAGAACAGGGGTGTCAAACTCATTTTAGTTCAGGGGCCACATTCAGCCTAATATGAAATAAAGTGGGCCGGACCAGTCAAATAATGTAAATAATAGGATAAGAACTTAGAAATAATATCAAATCCAAAGTTTTCTCTATGTTTTTGAGTGAAAAAGTCAAATTCCGTAATTAAAATGTTTACATCTACGAACCGTACTTGAACGCAACATGAACAAATATGAACAACCTGAAAATTCTTAAGAAAAATAAGTGTAATTTTAACAATATTACATCTCAGTTTATCATTTATACATGTGCATCACAACTTACAGATCACAGTGGACCTAGAAATACACAAAACATTTGATAATAGGCAGAATATTGTTAAAATACGACATCTCTTAAGACATTTCAGGTTGTTCATATTTTTTGTGAAAAGCCAGTCTGAAAATGTCAACTTTTTTTTTTGTAATTTTACTTTTGACACTAAAACAAAAAGAAAAAATTTGCTTTTTTTTCATTATTTATAGGTTATTATGATAGTTTTGTACTGGTTTGACCTACTTTAGATTGAACATCCTTGACTGATAATATCTTCAGTGTAATTTTTACATTTCACAAATTCATCCCAGGGGCCGGATTGGACCCTTTGGCGGGCCACATTTGGCCCCCAGGCCACGTGTTTGACACCTGTGCTTTAGAAAGAGAAACACCCTTAAAGCAAACAACAAAAAGCAAAATAAACGTAATTACAAAGAAACTCACATATATTAAGTATCTATTAGAACATTTTCCTTTTATATGGTGCATGAAGTTACTATCAAATGAACATTAGAAGAAAAGAGTAAACTCTGGAGGTTATAACTCTACAAAAAAAGGTTTAAAAAAATAGATATTAAACATGGAATATTTACCTTAATGGCACGGGCTGGACGTCAAAGGGGAATTCTTTGTTGAATGTCAGTATATTTGTAATAACTGTAGCATAAGAAATAACATGTGAATGAAAAAGACCATTTGAAGACAGAAGAGTTTTTAAATGCACCATTTCCAACTGTGTAAACTTACTGGTTTCCAGTTTCTTCAGGTCTTCCAACTTGAACTCCTCCTTTGACTGTGTGCACTAGAAAAAACCAGATAAAGTTCAAAGATGCATTATCACTTGGATTTTTCTTCCCTTTTGTAAAGTTTTTAAAGCATTTTTTTTATTTGAGCCTATTTATTTTTTACTTTAGTGTGAATGAACCTATTTGAAATGCATGAAGTTCATTTTGTCTGTGTTTAGCTATGCCTCACATAAACTTGGGTAACAATACTGCTCTGCTGACCTCATTAATTACACTGATCAACAACAAATTTATTGTTTAAGTTTTTTGAGCTGATTTAGGATAATTTTGGTGTGCTGAATCCAAAAATCACATTAATTTTGCTCAATCAGGTCATCTTTCTGAACTATGCTACATATTGGCTTTTTAACATTTTTGCTTACATTTATGGGCATTTTCACATCATATGATACAAAATTCTTTCATATTTCTTGCAATAAACGAGTTCTGAAGATTTTACTTTTGCCAGTTTATGATTAATGTTTTTTTTAATATTACAGGTGAATGAAATGGCTTCGACTAGAAGATCTTGCAAAAATAAGCCTGACGTATTCTGCTACATCTGCGGTGAATACACCATTGTACCTAACAGGAGTCCTGTTAGAAAATGATTTTTTTTCTCTTAAA
This sequence comes from Sphaeramia orbicularis, assembly GCF_902148855.1. Classification (NCBI taxonomy): domain Eukaryota; kingdom Metazoa; phylum Chordata; class Actinopteri; order Kurtiformes; family Apogonidae; genus Sphaeramia; species Sphaeramia orbicularis. The sequence goes on along the minus strand of NC_043979.1, from coordinate 32,736,100 downwards.
ATCTATTTTGGGTGAGAACTATATAAAAAATCAACTGATAAAGTCACAAAAATGTGATCAATTTTGTGAGAAGATCAAATTTTTCAAAATCAAATTAGCAAAAAACCTGACCTGATTGAGAAAAACAGATGTCATTTTTGGATTTAGCGGTGCAAAATGGTCCGAATTCAGATGAAAAAATCTAGACAACTTGCAAAAAACATTTTTTTGTAACCCAGTGTTATCTGTTTACAGACTATCCTTACATTATGTTTCTACGTATGTAATATAAACATAAATATGTGGGTTTCTATGACACATGGCACAGAGTGAATATTTGTGTTTTTTGCCTGTTGATTGCAAGGTAAACACAAGAGACACATGATGCAAATACAGAACATAATGTGTGACGGCAGACTTTTACAGATTTTTTTTTTTTTAAATTTTTACATATTTTTAACTGGTTGCGCACTAAACACTAAATCAGTCCAAGGTCGAAACCCCTCAAAATGTATTATAAGACAAATTAAAGACATTTCAATGCCTAAAATTCAGATGATTTAATTTTACATATTCTGCAGGAAATAGTCGCAGAAAAAATTATTAGACCATCAAAAGTCATCAGAAACAATGGTTATGCAATCAAGTACTAACTCCTGTGTGTATCATGTGACCAAAACAGACAAAAAAGAAAACATGGGATGCCTAAAAGCACTGTTTTTATCAGTACAATGCCATAGATATTGATGTAAGAACTGAAGTGATTTTGCTTATTATCAAGAAAACCATGGAAAATTAATAGATATCAGCTCTGAAATTAAACTACTATGAGCTTTTTTTATTGTTATTATATTTGTTCAAACAAATGTACCTTTAGTTGTACCAGGCATTAAAATAAACAAGAAATTGAAGAAAACAAAGGTGGTCTAATATTGTTTTCTGCGACTGTACATGACACCAACCTGTAAACTGGCACTTCTCATTTCCAGACATGTTGCAATTTTCCCCAAGGTTTTCTAGAAAACAAAAAGAAGAAAAAAAGATTATTGATGTAAAATATTTGCAACCTGACGTGTGTGTCCAGAAGCTAAAGAGAGATGTGATAGTTACCTTTTGATCCTCAGAGAAGTCTGTTGAATTTGTTGATTGGACCTCTTTTTGCAGTTGTCTTGCTAGGCTAATTAAAAAGGAGAAAAATAGAGAGAAATTATGCAATTGATCCATAGATATACAAAATAGATTTTTACACAAATATTTCATGATAATATCTGAGATTGTGTCAAATTTTAAGGATGTCCGACAACTATTTTAACCCTTTCATGCATAAATTAAGAGAACCTAAATCAATATTTTTTTCCTGAGTGTGTTTATTCCTCTTCAGGCATGAAAAAAGCAATGTGATTAAATTTTTTATGAACCTATTTTTCATGGGGTTACAAAAATGTTCAGTCAGCTGGACACCATGCATTTACTGACATACTGTGTGAAAACTATGAAACATTTTTTAATGCTGCTAATCTGTTCTCACATTTTAACAAACTAGAACCTCCTGGGACCCAGCAATGCATTTTTGTCCTCTGTAGGGGAAAAGACTTTTACAGCTTTATTATTAAAAGAAAAAAAAAATGCTGTCCACTGTAAAGGACATTCCATAAATTAAAAAAAAAAAAAAATCTATCTGAAAAAAGTGTTGCATCATGCTATTTCCAATCAAGACAATTATTCAATGTAAAAAAAGCCAAAACTTTTCCTCTCCTAGGTCTCAAGAGGATAACACTAGTTATCACTCACTCAGATATGCCAAAAAAAAAAATGTTTAAAAAATCCCTGTTAATTACAGTCTAATAACAATTAGCAATTGATTTACACTCAAATATCTTACTGCAGATCAGGCTGATCAAGAACAGCAAAGTTTCAGTAATGGTATGAATGTGAGTGTATGGGATGGTGCATAAACGTCCACTGTGTTGGTTGATATGGAACTAAAACAACAAAATCCATGAATATACAAGAGAACAACTTTGAATCACTGTCCACTGTAGTGACCACTATGCATGAAAGGGTTAAAATATGACAATACATTGTTCTGATTATAACATACTGTAAGTCTCAAAGCTTATATGATACGACACTGACTCAAGACTTTGTTTTATCTGGCCTGTGTTGCTTCTTCAAGATGGAACACAGAAAGTCAAGTTGAAAACACAGCTTTAAGCAGCACCTAAACAATGAATTTTGTCATGTTTGCTGCAATTTAAGGCAAATACTACACATCCATACTGCAGTGGAGAGCATGATTTTCATTTATTTTATTCACATATCTATTAAAAGATCCAAGTGTAAAAACATTACATTTTGCATTTCTATTGTATGAAATGGGACACCCTGGGAAGCTGAAGAGCTTTTTGAGAGAGGTCCAGGCACACATTTTTTTGCAGATTTTATTTTATCAGATGTGAAACTAACTGGCACGCATTAATAGTGATCATTTGTAATTGTTTGTGTCCATCTGATGCAGCCACATCTTTTGAAACATGAAAAGGATTTTTTTGCAAATATTTCATAATATTTGTAAAATTTTAAGGGTGTGTTGAGCCGCATTATGTAATAAATTCCCATTATGTAATAAAAGTTCAAAATGTAATAAGAATGTCACGTCATCTTGTAATAAAGCCACATTATGTAATAAACTGACGCATTTTGTACTAAACTACCTCAATGCATTATGTAGTAAATTTTCTCACATTATGTAGTAAGTTATTACAATTTGAGAAATTTATTACAAAATGCACTTGACACATTTTTATTTTAAAAAATGTGATAACATGGTTCATTATGTAATAACAATCCAAATTAATATAATTTCAGAGCAATTTAGAAGAAATTAGTCACAGGAGCTACAGGTAATGTAATCAGAACTTTAACCACATAGTTTAAAGATTAATTTAGCACATTACATTTTCCTGAAAAAACATGAACAACCTGAAATGTCTTAAGAGAAGTAAGTACAATTTTAACAATATTCTGCCTGTTACTAAATGTTTTGTGTATCTGTAGATCTACTGTGATCTGTAAATTATAACGTACATGTGTAAATGACAAACTGAGGCAGAATATTGTTAAAATTGCACTTATTTTTTTCAGTTCATGTTATTCACATCTTTTGATAAGAGAGTTTGTAGATCTAAACCTTTTCATAATGTAAATTTACTTTTTTCGCTCTAAAACATAGAGAAAAATTAGGAGTTGACATTATTTATATATTATCATGTTATTATTTTACTGGTTCGGCCCATTTCAGATCAAATTTAGCTGAATGTGGCCCCTGAACTAAAATGAGTTTGACACCCCTGGGTTAAAGTGTTTAGGTTAATTTTAAGGGTGTCCAAAAACTTTTGTCCACATAGATCAGGGGTGTCAAACTCATTTTCTTCCGGGGGCCACATTCAGCCCAATTTAATCTGAAGTGGGCCAGACCAATAAAATAATAGCATGATAGCCAATAAATAATGACAACTCCAAATTTAGTGCAAAAATTAACATTCAATTATGCCAATATTTATATTTACAAACTATCCAAACAAAAAGGATGTGAAAAAACTGAAAAAAAAAGAAATTTGTTAAGAAATATAAGTAAAATTTTATCAATATTATGCCTCAATTTATCATTTATACATATACTTCATAGGTCCGAACTACAAAGGCACAAATATTTATTAACAGGTAAAATATTGTTAAAATTGCACTCATTTTCTTTAGACATTTCAGGTTGTTTATATTTGCTGAAGTTATTCACATTTTAAAGGATAGTTTAATGTAAACCAGGGGTGTCAAACATGCGGCCCAGGGGCCAAAACCGGCCCGCCAAAGGGTCCAATCCGGCCCGTGGTATGAATTCATGAAATGCACAAATGACACTAATGATATAAAGGCCATATAAAGCCCTACTTTTTGCCTCAAGTGGGTTGGATTTGTAAAATATTACCATAATAACCTACTAATAATAACTCCAAATTTTTTCCTCTAGTGTAAAGGCATAATATTAGAAGCATAATATGGATAAAATTGCACCATTTTTCTCTCGAATTTTCAGGGTGTTATGTTGTTCACGTTTTTTAAAAGATAAGTTGTAGATGCACACATTTTCATCACATAATTTAATTTTTTTTTTTTTTTAATATTTTATGTGGGTTTTTTTTTTTTTTTTTTTTGTTACTGTTATTATTTTATTGGTGAGATTACATTGGACTGTATGTGGCCCCTGAACTAAAACAAATTTGACACCCCTGATGTAAACATTTTTATAATTTAATGTGTTTTGCACTAAATCAAATAGAAAAAAATTAATGTTGTCATTATAGGTTATTATGATATTACTTTTGAGTTTGATGCCCTAAATTGCACTTATACAAACACTGCAAATACACAAAATATTTTAGTAACTGGCAGAATACTGACAAAATTGCACTTACTCCTCTTAGGACATTTCTACTTTTTCCTATTTTTTGTGAAAGGCTAGTTTGTAAATTTACGCATTTTCATGTAATTTCACTTTTTTACACTAAAACAGAGGAAAAATTTGGAATTATTATTTGTAGGTTTTTATGGTAGTATTTTACTAATCTGACCCACTTGAGACTAAAGTAGGGCTTTATATGGGGCCTAAAATAAAAGGATTGACTGTTAATATCTTGAGTGTAATTTTTGCATTTCACAGATTCATTCCACGGGCCGGATTAGACCCTGGGCCCCATGTTTGACATCTGTGAGATAGATAGATAGATAGATAGATAGATAGATAGATAGATAGATAGATAGATAGATAGATAGATAGATAGATAGATAGATAGATAGAAAGAACCATAGATCGAACCATAGAACGATAGAACCATAGAACCATAGATAGAACCATAGATAGAACCATAGATAGAACCATAGATAGAACCATAGAACCATAGAACCATAGATAGATAGAACCATAGATAGAATGATAGAACATAGATGGATAGATAGAACATGGATAGATAGAACCATAGAATGATAGAACAATAGATAGAACTATAGATAGATAGAACCATAGAACGATAGAACATAGATAGATAGATAGATAGATAGAACATAGATAGATAGATAGAACGATAGATAGATGGAACGATAGAACCATAGACAGAACCATAGATAGAAACATAGATAGAACCATAGATCGAACCATAGAACGATAGAACCATAGATAGATAGAACGATAGATAGAATGATAGAACATAGATAGATAGATAGATAGAACATAGATAGATAGATAGATAGATAGATAGAACCATAGAACAATGGAACCATAGATAGATAGAACGATAGAACATAGATAGAATGATAGAACATAGATAGATAGATAGATAGATAGATAGATAGATAGAACCATAGAACGATAGAACCATAGATCAAACCATAGAATGATAGAACCATAGATCGAACCATAGAATGATAGAACCATAGATAGAACCATAGATAGAATGATAGAACATAGATAGATAGAACATAGATGGATAGATAGAACATGGATAGATAGAACCATAGAACGATAGAACAATAGATAGAACTATAGATAGACAGAACCATAGAACAATAGAACATAGATAGATAGAACATACAGTACAGGCCAAAAGTTTGGACACACCTTCTCATTCTTTGCATTTTCTTCATTTTCATGACTATTTACATTGTAGATTCTCACTGAAGGCATCAAAACTATGAATGAACACATGTGGAATTATGTACTTAACAAAAAAGTGTGAAATAACTGAAAACATATCTTCTAGTTTCTTCAAAGTAGCCACCCTTAGCTCTGATGACTGCTTTGCACACTTGGCATTCTCTTGATGAGCTTCAAGAGGTAGTCACCTGAAATGGTTTCCTAACAGTCTTGAAGAAGTTCCCAGAGATGCTTAGCACTTGTTGGCCCTTTTGCCTTCACTCTGCGGTCCAGCTCACCCCAAACCATCTCGGTTGGGTTCAAGTCTGGTGACTGTGGAGGCCAGGTCATCTGGCGCAGCACTCCATCACTCTCCTTCTTGGTCAAATATCCCTCACACAGCCTGGAGGTGTGTTTGGGGTCATTGTCCTGTTGAAACATAAATGATGGTCCAACTAAACGCAAACCGGATGGAATGGCATGTCACTTCAGGATGCTGTGGTAGCCATGCTGATTCAGGTTGCCTTCAATCTTGAATAAATCCCCAACAGCGTCACCAGCAAAGCACCCCCACACCATCACACCTCCCCCTCCATGCTTCACGGTGGGAACCAGGCATGTAGCATCCATCCGTTCACCTTTTGTGCGTCGCACAAAGACACGGCGGTTGGATCCAAAGATCTCAAATTTGGACTCATCAGACCAAAGCACAGATTTCCACTGGTCTAATGTCCATTCCTTGGGTTTCTTGGCCCAAATAAATCTCTTCTGTTTGTTGCCTCTCCTGAGCAGTGGTTTCCTAGCAGCTATTTGACCATGAAGGCCTGATTGGCGCAGTCTCCTCTTAACAGTTGTTGTAGAGATGTGTCTGCTGCTAGAGCTCTGTGTGGTATTCATCTGGTCTCTAATCTGAGCTGCTGTTAATTTGCGATTTCTGAGGCTGGTGACTCGCATGAACTTATCTTCAGCATCAGAGGTGACTCTTGGTCTTCCTTTCCTGGGGCGGTCCTCATGTGAGCCAGTTTCGTTGGAGCGCTTGATGGTTTTTGCGACTGCACTTGGGGACACATTCAAAGTTTTTGCAATTTTCCAGACTGACTGACCTTCATTTCTTAAAGTAATGATGGCCACTCGTTTGTCTTTACTTAGCTGATTGGTTCTCGCCATAATATGCATTCTAACAGTTGTCCAATAGGGCTGTCAGCTGTGCATCAACCTGACTTCTGCACAACACAACTGATGGTCCCAACCCCATCAATAAGGCAAGAAATTCCACGAAGTAACCCTGATGAGGCACACCTGTGAAGTGAAAACCATTTCAGGTGACTACCTCTGGAAGCTCATCAAGAGAATGCCAAGGGTGTGCAAGGCAGTCATCAGAGCTAAGGGTGGCTACTTTGAAGAAACTAGAATATAAGAGATGTTTTCAGTTATTTCACACTTTTTTGTTAAGTACATAATTCCACATGTGTTCATTCATAGTTTTGATGCCTTCAGTGAGAATCTACAATGTAAATAGTCATGAAAATAAAGAAAATGCGAAGAATGAGAAGGTGTGTCCAAACTTTTGGCCTGTACTGTAGATAGATAGATGGAACGATAGAACCACAGATAGACAGAACCATAGATCGAACCATAGAACGATAGAACCATAGATAGATAGAACGATAGATAGAATGATAGAACGATAGATGGAATGATAGAACATAGATAGATAGAACATATAGATAGATAGAACCATAGATAGAACCATAGAACAATAGAACCATAGATAGAACGATAGATAGAACAAAGATAGATAGATAGAACAAAGATAGATAGATAGAACCATAGATAGAACCATAGAACGATAGAACCATAGATAGAACCATAGATCAAACCATAGAATGATAGAACCATAGATAGATAGAATGATAGATAGAACATAGATAGAATGATAGAACATAGATAGATAGAACATAGATAGAACCATAGAATGATAGAACAATAGATAGACAGAACCATAGATAGAATGATAGAACATAGATAGATAGATAGATAGATAGATAGATAGATAGATAGATAGATAGATAGATAGATAGATAGATAGATAGAACCATAGACAAAACCATAGATAGATAGATTTGTGCGCCCCCTTGTGTTGGTGGACAAAAGTGTTACTAGGTACATTAGGAATGTTTTGTGTCATTTCTAATCAAACATAAATCACTTGACAAAACAGATGACACCTTGAAAAAACCTCTGTACAGAACACGGTGTTGTCTCACAGCAGCATTCTCCACTAAACACATGAAAACCTTAACCACCCATAACAACAAGAGGGTGTGGCTGACTATTTCTCAATACTCAGAGGAATATTGGCCCATTTCTGCTGTGCATGACACATGCTGAAACACACTGCACGCACACACAGATGGTTTTCCATGACAGGCTTTTAGGGAAATGTCGGTCTGAAGTGGAAGTGGAGGTGAGAGGAGCTGGGATGCAACATGGTCCATGCACACACACACACATATACACACACATATACACACATGCGCACACACATCAGCTCTGCTCCATCTGCAACAACTGCCACATCACGTCATGGATGGGTCGGCTTTATTTACTGCTCTGAGAGCCCACTGACAGCTGACAGAGGCTAACTTCTTCCACCACACTGATGAGTAAATGAGTTACCTCCCTGCAGATTTAAGGACACATGGGTTAAAGCACAGAGGAACAAGCATGCCCGCGATGCGTTCAGGAACACCCAGAGACGCACCGTGCACATGTTGAATATAACTTACATTTGGTACTCATCTATAGCCTCCACTAATTGTCCCCACGAGTCAAAGTCTGTGCCTTTGCTAAAACTGGCGTGCCATTTCTGAATAGTCTTGTTGACATCAGACATCTTCGCAGGGCGGATACTCGCGGCGCACTCAGGGCAGCATAGCCGAAGAGGAGGCGCATCTACGGGGCTTCGGCAGCAGCGTCGTCCGCCCAGGTATCCGCCGTCCGGAGGCGCACAGATAAACCGGTGACACCCCGACCAAGCCCTTTCTTGCCTGCTCACCCTAATATCAGCATCCGCAAAAGAAAGGAAGTCCCGCCTGGAACATGGGGTGCGCACGTTTTGGGACCCGGGGTCGCCCGAATGCAACGCGACGCGTTCACGGTCATGTGTTGTGTGAATGGACTCCTGAGGTTTATTTTAAAAGCCACATCATCAACGAATTCACATCATGAAGGAGATGTATTTCATGTAAAAGGGAGATTTGCTTGTAAAAAATAAACAAATCTAAAAAATAATAGTCATGTTACAATTTCTTTCAATTCTAAATAAATTCTAAATTCATAAAATAAAAATATAAGAATAATCATGACAGTTTCTTCAATTCAAAATAAAATCTAAATAAATTAATTCATAAATAAATAAATAATCTAAAAAATAATTATGCAACAATTTCTTTGATTCTAAATTCTCTTCTAATAATAATAATAATAATAATAATAATAATAATAATAATAATAATAATAATAACCACATCCCATTTTCTTCAGTTATATCATGTTATTCATTTTATCATCTACAAAATTATAAAGAGAAAAACTAATCCCTCTGGGGTAAGTGTTTGGTGACAGTAGTAAGAACAATATCTGAAATCAGCTGAAGTTTATTCTCCAGCTGTAGATTATATAAAAAGGACTCATAGGAAATATCTTATTAGTAGTTAGTTAGGAGTTTTTTGTGCCACAGCTATTTAATGAACCCAGGAATGTAAATGAACCAATTGTGAATGAATGAATGAATGATGTTGTCACTACTCAACGTACAACAAATTCAAGTGCAACACTGGTAGTGTAAATTCTGATTATAAATTTCTACATTTTAAATTCAATCTTATTTTGACCAGTACATCAATTCTCATTTACTTTCTGTTCTATCTATGCACACTATAACTTAAGACTTGGGAGAATTGAATCCATAATTAAAACTCAGCTTCAGTTTGTGCATTCATTCTTGTTTTGTTTTTACCTTGCATGGTGTACTTGTTTTAAGTAAACATTTTCTTTTATTTTTTTTCCGTATTATTTATATTGAAACCTTTTTAGACTGCTTAAACTTGCATAAATATAAAGGAGGAACATACACAACTGTGGTTTTGCTTGAATTTTAACTTAATTTTAGCCTTTTAGAGATTTATGGAATTTGTTAAAAGCTCCTTTAGATCTAAGACAGTTTGTAGAAGGGTGAGTGGGCTCTTGTTACAGTTATTAATGTATTTCTTGTGCATTACTGTCCAGTTACACAAATGTAAAAGCATTAGATCAAGCGAGATTCCATTCCTTTATTGTGGGGCTTTTATTTTGAAGACTTCCGGTTTTGCCTTAAACTTGACGTTTTTTTTTTTTTAGTATTACGTATGACGTCGATGGCACAGATGGTGTGAAACAACAGAGGAAGAGTTGTTATTTTTTGTCGTGTTAGCCAACGTTTGGGCTGCTGACACAATGAGGAGATAAGATGGATAATGCAACGGCAGATAACTGTGCGGATGAAGAGAATGAATACGCAAAGATTACATGTTTAATGCGAGTCGGGAAAAATTCAGACTGGCTTCGCTTGTTCGACAACACAGAGGTGCAGTATGCTAATGTGGCTAGCTAGCTTAATTAAACTTGTGTTAACTCTAAAACTTTTCCATGTTCGTCGTTACATAACAATTTACTCCCAATACTTGTTAGTAATTTCTTCTGTATCTTATTAGTTTGTTATAGAAAACTAGCTCCATGTGTTAAATGGACGCCGGAAGCAAATTCTGAAAGCTAATATCATATGTGTGTTTTTGGTTGCTTAGATCACAGTTGGACGTGGTGTGGATGTCACCTATCAGCTGTTATCTCCAAACTGCCCTCTCATGATCTCCAGATTGCACTGTACTTTTAAGCAAAGGGAAGATGGCCAGTGGACAGTGACAGACAAGAAGGTAGCAAGGCTTTTAATTCACTACATTGTGTTATATATGCTTTATATATATGTGCTATTTTTGTGTTTAGCTCTCCAAATAAAAGTTTAAAAAAAAAATGTTTAGACGTTACATCTATGGCTGTACAAACTCCACTAACAAATATCTGGATTTCTAATGTTCCTAACTTTTTAAAGAGTTATAGTGCAAATCCTGTAACTTTCAGTATAAACAGGGCATGAGCTTTCAGTGTGGATTTGTCACATTATAGTCAATAGATAGATAGATATGCTTTATTACAGACTCATGGTCCACACTAAGAGACAAACAGATAAATACAAACACAATAAAAAAAAAAAAAACTCTTTAGACTTTCAAGAGGCAGTCATAACAGTGTTTCCAGGACTGCTATGTGTAGCGTATAGCTCTATATGCAAGATTAGTCAGCAATACAATTACAGTATTTTCTGAACGATTCAGGTGACACATAAACCTAAACAAAAAAATATTTAGTCAGGTTAAGATTCAAAAATGTTTATTGTCATTATGTCCACATAATGAACTTTTTCTTAGAGATAATTCTCAGACTAAAAAAAAAGAGAGAAAATATAAAAATACTCAAGAATATGTGCATCTATATAAAAACACCAAAGAATTAATGTATCAAGACTATGTTCAATATATATAGAAAGAAATGTAAAATACAGTATGTACAGTCCAGTGCAAAACATGCTGTTAGGAGGCAGTTGTATGCAAAATGGTAGTAATGTGCAAATGAATCGCAGTCCCAGAGAAGCTGTTGAATGAAAGAAGTTGTAGAGTTAATAAGGTCGCCAAGTGCACCAATACTAATAACCCCACCCCCCCCCCCCCCCCCCCCACGATCACCAGCAAAATTGAATCATTTGTTCCTTGTGCCAGTATCAACATTTCCTGAAATTTTCATCCAAATCCGTCCGTAACTTTTTGAGTTATCTTGCACACAGACAGACAGACAGACAGATAGACAGACAAACCAGCGCCGGCAAAAACATAACCTCCTTGGCTGAGGTAATAAATCCATCGCTCCTCACCATCATTTACCAGTGGTTTTGATCCTGAAGTAGGTAGTTGGATAGTACACAAACAGATTTTCTAAAACTTTCATGGAGATTTATTTTCCTTTGTAGTTGACAGGCAGCTGCAGAAACATCAGACAGCAGTTGTCAACACACAACAGGTGACGCTGACCTTTATAAACCAGCAGAATGCACCTAGATCCACACTCCAGCCATTTCATTGGATTCCCATTTCTTTACAAAATTTAGAAGTTAATTTATTCACTGAAGTAACTTTGCAATACATATTACTATAGATTTTCTTTTGAAGCTGTCTGCATTCTCCTTTAGTTCACCATAGATTTGAATATTTTGATAGCATCTATTACAAACACTTGAGCTTTTCAGTGTGTTATGCAGAATGGAATTTAAGATTTAATGATTTCCGGGTCTCTAGAAGGAGTTGGTTAGGGAGAAAAGAGAGTATGGAAATTTTGAGTTTCCACACTGTTGCTCTTCTTTAAAGTAAACTGATCATACAAGCAAGAGTTCTTCATCATGTTAAGAAGGCAGCCAGCATAGTTTAAGTGTTTACCACATTGTCAGAAAGCATGGGTCAGCATGAGTCTGATGTACTCAAAACAAGAAACATGCACTCCTACACAGAGCTGCCTCTATGCTTGAGATGTCACCCATTTCTTTGTGTATGAGTGGACTGGCTAGCTACAGTGGGTGAATTCAAATTTATTAAGCTTTGTCTTGAAAATCTCAAACGTGCAAATGAGTTGGATACGGATTTCAAAACAGGAGAGAAAGCTATATGTGAACTTTCTGCAAACATCTGTAACCCCAAAGAGGCAGAAGCACTATGAACTAACCATCCTCTCCACTTCTCTGTTAAAATACTTAACCAGTCATTTTTCTCAAGAGTCAGTTTAATGTCATTTGCTTTGTTTTAACCCTCTAATAAATGGTCTACTGGTCCACATATAAAACAACTTTATATCAATAAGAATTAATGGCTCAAAGATGGCTTTGATGCCATATTGAGGTTTGATTAATGTAGTTACAGAGCACATTCACCTTCTTAAATGTATTGATTTAAATGTATTTTTTCTTCCAACAGTAAGCTTGACAATTATTGTGTTTTAGTAATTTATACCAACAAAATTGTTCAATTATTTTTTTATGCAGATATTTGAAGTCTGTGGCAGTAAGCTATTATTTGGCTGTCACATCTCCATCGCTTTGTCCAAATATAGACATATTCTGACCTCAAGAAGTCAGATAGCCAAAATACAAACTCATAGCTTCATAGGAGCTAAACAACTGATGGATAATGATAGAGTGACTCTGTCCACTTCTCTACAGCCCAACTCAATATGAGACTAAGACTGACCCTAAAAAGTAATGAATCCAATGCACCCACTGATCTGAATGTAACATACGTGTTAACAATTGTATAAATCTACTTAGTGTTGAGAGCTGAGTCTAAAAATCTGCCAGTATGTCCTGAAACTTCACTCTTTAAAAGTATAGACTTTGAAGTAGCATCTCTAAATATGTGTATTCTTTGTATATGAATAATATCTTGTAATTTTTGCTTTTTTTCCCCCAGAGTCTCAATGGTGTTTGGGTGAATGGAAAACGCATACCTGTTGAAGTACCGCATCAGCTGAAGCTTGGGGATTCAGTCCAGCTGGGGGTTCCGGTGGTGGGAACGTTTGTAGAGTTTGATTACATACTAGTTCAACAACACCTTAAAGACATTGAACTCTTTTTGGCAAAGGGACACAAAGTGGGAACAAAAATAGGTCACTTATCCAAGAAGCCCAAGAGAAAGTTGAATGTAGAAGAAGTGGAACCTTCTACCTCAAAGCCCAAGCTTTATCGCTGCTCCTCCTCAGATAAGTCATTTGCACGACCTTGCCCACAGCCTCTCACGCAGCATCGATGGCAGGTCAGTCAGGCTCTTCCAAAGGAAACCGGAACAAGCACACAAGTCCAAGAAGATAACTCCTGTTATCCCTGTGATGTGGACAACTTACAGATGTATGTCATTCTTCACTTGGTGTCTTTGTATCTTTTTTTTTTACAGTCACAAACCATATGTTACTTGTGAAAAACAACCTCTGATAGTCATTCAAGAGCATGTATTGCAATAGTTCCAGACCTTTAAATCAGCATAATTTAAATTTGTATTTATTCACTATGCACTAATGAATTAACTTAATTCAGTTTTCAGTAAAATGTGAGGAAATTTGAGATCCCTGAATGCCTCCTACCTAACTTGTTTAGTCTGGTTACCAATTAAAATGATACAAAACTTGTTGAAGCTTGAGTGGGTGAATATTCAACATTTAACATAAAAACTGACTTTAGTAGTTTATTGACAATCAGAGGTGATGTCCATAAAACTTCTCTATGTAAATGCAGTGGATAATGTTCCCATTTTTTCCACCATGTTCACAGTAAGTAAATTAAAAATGTAAATTAAATTAAACTAGAAATTAAAAAACACTACTCATATCCAATCTGTACACTGTGTCACTGTAATGAATTAAAGATTAAGGAAGATTTCTTTTATATTGTCATTTCTACAGGTACAGTCAAAATATTTTGATATTGAGGGAGCAGGTGGATAGCACCCAGCGACGGGTGGCATCTCTGGAGGGGGAACCACAAAGGAGCGACCCCCACCGAGAGGAGCAGGTCCGTGAACTGCAGAGTCAGTTGGAGATGCTCCGAGCCAAGATGTACACCATGGAAACGTTGGAGAAGTCCTTTAACGAAGCTAAAAGGCAGCTAGAGGTAAGAAGTTTATCTGCAACTGCTTGGAATACATATAAAAAAAAAACACTACTTGTCTAGACTTGATAACTGTGCACACTTGTAGTTAATTTCTGACAGCTGCAGAGAAATTTCTGGTTCTCCTGGTTTGTAGAAGTTGAAAGTTGTGATTGGAAATTTCATTCATCTACATCCTCATGTTACAAGTACAGACATAACATTTTTTTGTAAACTGTGTAATGTTTCACATAAGTTTCCCATTAATCCTCTTTTTTTCCCTCACACTAAAGCTGTAGTGTGAACTTGTTTATAAGTTTTTTCAATTAAAATGTCGCCTCATATATTTAGGCACAGAAAACACAGCATCAAGAGGAGCTTTTGAAAAAACAGTTAGAAGACGCATTACAAGAGGTATGTGCAGAAAGCTTTTGTAAAACATTTGTTTATTTCGGTTCTTAGTATCGACATTTACATAATGTAGGAAATGCTAAATAGGGCTCATATATAGTATGTACATAAACTGAGTGTGTGTTTACTTTGTTCTCAGCAAAAGAAGGTAATAGATGAACTCGCCCTTTCTCGACAAGGCTTTGAAGAGATTCTTCTGGCAAAAAATAAAGAGCTGGAAATGACAAAGGTGTGATTCTCTATTCATAGTGGTTGAAGTTGGTGAGTTCTGCCTTGTTGACCTGTTATTCTTAAACTTTACCATTTGTCTTTGAACAGGAGGAGAAAGAAAAGGCAAGGGCACAAAAAGAGGAAGTGGTTACACAGGTGACTGAAGTTCTGGAGAATGAACTACAGTGCATCATCTGCTCAGAGCTCTTTATAGAGGTAGGATTTATATTTAACATGACAATAAGTTACACCATTATGATACTATGATTAGGTTTATTTCCAAAAGTTTTACAACACAGTTACATACAAGTTATATGGTTGTGGCACAGTAATATAGCATTATACACCTGTCAGTAAACAAATGGAATATATGAAAGTTAACTCTTACTGACTCCTCCAAGGACAGACTTCAGATACGATGACACCTGTACTCGGTTTAATCTCATCTACAGGCAGTCATCTTGAACTGCGCCCATAGCTTCTGCAGTCATTGTATTAAACAGTGGCGTAGAAAGAAAGACGAGTGTCCCATCTGCAGACAGGCCATCCAGTCTCAGACCCGCTGTCTGGCACTGGACAACTGCATCGACGGCATGGTGGAAAACCTGAGCCTGGACATGAAGGCGAGAAGACAGACCCTCATCAATGAGAGGAAAGGTGAGAGGTGCGTTGTCATTATTGTCCTCCAGTCAATATATTTTGTTTTCCCCATTTATAAAGAATTACATGAATGGGACAAAAAAAGGATAAATAAAATATGAGAAGTGACACAACTAATTCACAACTAAAAAGGGGTTTATTGTATGCAAGCAGATTTTTGAAAGTACTTCAGAAAAAAAAAAAGAATATGTGTGTATTACAGTATTCTATATAAAAGTATGTTAAAAAATAAAGGAGTGTGAGAAAAGTTGCTTGCTTTTATGCAAAGTTAATGCAGCATCCACATACTTTATGACACATTTGAAGAGAGTTTCTCAACTTAACTCACCTTGACTTTACTCAACTTGGCCCAGTTTGGTACCAGCACATTGCACTTCCACTGCAGGTGTAGTGTTACCTCAGTGTACAGTCATGCTGCCTGAAAGAACTATAATGCATCTGCTGTGGTGGTGACCATTTAAAGTTGTCCCCCATGGTAAAATTAATGAATGTACAGTATAAACTATATCAACCAAAAAACATTACATGTATTTGCACAGAAAATATTCTGAATGGACTAGTCTGTGATCCGCATGGTCACTAATTTCTAGAAAAACTTAACAGAAAAAATAATTAAAATTAATACCCAATCTGTGAATTCATCCTGTTTCACACATTACAATAACACAAGTAGGCGAATTTGGAGGATTGGTCTTTGAGCCAGTGTAAGTTTTTCCCTAGTGATCCATTGTTATATTAACACTGGTCTACAAGTAAAATGGCTCCAGAATAAAAGTAAAATAGAAGTGAAACTTTACTAAATTTGAGTCACCAATATTTAAAAATAAAGTAAAAAATGCAGATTTACTGTAGTTTCCAAGATACAGTCCTGGGTCAAAATGTGAAATTCTGAGATTTAATGAGAGAATGGGTTTTACTCAGAAGGAATGTCTGTCTCAGAGCTACCAGATGTACTTTAAAACATTGTCTGCACATTACAGTACATTCACGTTTCAGCTTCTTTCTAGTGGAAGATTTATAAATCTATTGTATAAATGTACATAAACCAATATATATGTGTAATAACACTTTATCATATACATTGAAAACATCAGCAAACCAGCACTTTCATCATTTGTTTTGTAATGTATCTTATAAACTATGTGAGATTTACCACATTTAATCTCAGTGGCAGATAATTTCTACAAAAAGAAAATTGTGTAATGGGCAAAGTTACTTATTGAACTAAAAACAGTAAAACCACAAACACTACATCAAGGAGGAAAATTAACTCTAGGAAGAAAATGTTCGGTGATGTATTCATCTTAAATACAAGAAAACAAAATACTAAATATCGAAACATTAAGGCTTTGTTAATCCTCACATTATTATTCTTCCTCTATCACGCTATCCTACCCAGACACCCATGCAGTGACTATTTCTAAGAGCTTCATTGCTTCGTTTTGATTAAATGCATTATTTCCCTCATATTCTGCAGTACTTACAGGATGCAGATCAGACTGGATGTCACTGAGCTAAAGGTTCATTTATCTGACTGATGTGACACGAGTGATGTATGTAGCAGCACAGACAGCCCACAGTGCATTAATATCTGGCTGACAGCTTCAAGTACTAGCTGTGGTGTGCAAAGCCACGTTCATTAGATCAAATGGCTGCGCAGCCTTGAACCGTCTGAGGGAGCTCAGTGACTAATGCTCCACCTCATCTCTAACCCCTGAAGAGTCCTTGAGCAAAGGCCTCCACCCTCAGCTGGTGTGTGAGGCTGGAAGGCTGGAAGGCTTTCAGGCAGGTGTAACATTGAGATATTCAGGAAGTATATTTTTTGGCCACTTGGGGGCTGCAGAAACAATTTGTAGACACAACAAACACATTATCACCTTTTTAGATAGTACTGTCTGTTTTCTACAATGTGTCTGGACTAGAAAAGTTCACAATTTTTCTGCTTGTAAAATTTGACACTTAGAATATGCTGCATTTTTTATGTTTAACCCAGTTCTGTCATACTAAGTATTGTCTGTGTAACCAAAACCTTTCATAACTTCAAACAAAAAGCTGTCCCAGACCTTGTTGAATATTCAGGAAGTATAAAAGCGTGCTATCAGCATTGTTGCACTTGGCATGCTCCTTATATGTACATTTAGTCTGTACATAAGCCTGGCTCACAAAAAACAACTCAGTCCACGGCTAAAAATAGTCCCTGGTATATGCACTTTTTACCTCTCTCTAAGAAATGTTGCACAAAAAATACCATTTCCAGTGACTAAAATGCAATAGAGGGAAGATGTATCATTTGTGACCCATGTTTTAATGATTTACATCTTAAAAGGGATGAAATAGCACAGAGTGACAGCCAGAGACAGGGTAGAGATGCAGTGTGTTTACAGTAAGACAAGCCAAACCCTTTTATTGTCTTGTGAGGAATATGAAAGAAGCTGTGAGAACAGATGTCAGTTTTTTTTTACGCTGACAAAGGCAGACTAACAGTGTTGTTTGTGTGTTTATTTTTCAGCATTTAACACTAATGCAGAGGTGTTGGTTATCCATGATGATGACAGCAGTAGCAGCAGCAGCAGCAGCAGCAGCAGGGGCGGCGTTGGCTTGGTGTCCATATACAGCAGCCCCAGCTCCGTGGTCTCAGTGGGCACAGGGAGTAGTGTATACCTGGACTCCAGTTCATTCTCTAGTGGTTACACTGATGAAAGTCTGGATGAGTCTGAAGATTAGCACCTTTTTTCCTCTGTGATACAATGTGAATTGGACTTTGATACTAGTTTGGATTTTCCTGGACTGTTCCTTGGACTTTAGTCAGCATGTGGTCTCATCATGAGTCCAGTACCTAGTCATCTAATTTCATTTTGTAAAATGACCCGTTGTATTATTTTCTTTATTTTCACCTGAAGGAATAAAGTTTCTTCCTATGCATTTCAAGTTAACTTCTGTTTTTATGTGGTGATGAACATACTGACTTTGGAGACGCATTGCTATGTTTTCAAGCTTGTGGTTCTTGTGAACTCTTCTAGTGCAGAAGAAAAAAAGTATTCTTTGATTGTAACTGACTTTGTAGGTTGTGACGTGCTAGGAATGACCTTTTATCAAAGAGACAGAAAAGGGCAAACAGAATGAAAGCCCTGCTGGGATTTAAAGGGCCAAATCAATGTTTTTGTTCTTTCTGATTCACAGTAAAGAGTCTGTGTATTTTCCTAAACTTTTCTTTGTTTATTAATCTTGTTTAATGTACAGGTTTCCAATCATTTTTAAGACTAGTTTATCTAAGATACTGGGACTTTAAACCTGTAACTCACAAATTACTGGGGATTTCTGGAGAATCTGAACTGAAATTATGAATTACTTAATGTAATTACCATTTGAAGAAGTCAGCATTTTCCAATTTAGGCATTTAAGTCAGCATGTTACAAATTGTTGCAACAGTGAGTATTTTACATTTCCATATTGAAGGACTCAGTATTTCTTTCTTAATTTACACATATGTAGATGCTGTGTTGCCTAGCAACTCTTCCCCACAGCTCCTTTGGCTCTGAAAGCAAATGGAAGTGTGATGGCACCAGCTACAGTGGCGATAAAAAAGGTAAAGCACATACTTCCTACTGTAAACAGACGGTTGTGCCTGAATGCCCTGCTTATCCCTCAGTAGCAGCCCTTCAGTACTGCAATAAAGGCTTCCTACCATAAATAGTCGCTTCAGGTACAATATTAATGTTGTAGCCAGTATTCTGCTCTAGTTTGAGGTCAGTTTTTGTAATATTGTCTCCCACAGGAAGCCTCCTATTACTGTTTTTACTACATGTTTTTCTATGAAATGTCTGGAGGCAGTGGAATCCCTTAAAACAATGTTCAACTGAATGTCATCCGTTTTATGTCTCATGAGTCAAAAGAAATTCATGCTTTCCTTTGGTCAATCCTGTCCAACTGGTGAATCATACTGCCCCATGTGAAGAAAGTGGACTTG
Organism: Sphaeramia orbicularis; assembly: GCF_902148855.1. Lineage (NCBI taxonomy): Eukaryota > Metazoa > Chordata > Actinopteri > Kurtiformes > Apogonidae > Sphaeramia > Sphaeramia orbicularis. The sequence goes on along the minus strand of NC_043979.1, from coordinate 32,716,411 downwards.
CCAAACCGATCCCCAACAGTTTTTGTTTGCAGGAATGCCCACCACAGTGATTCATCCCACATGGCCTCTCGTCAGAGTGCACTGGAACAGCAGCTCTCAGAGTAAGATGCCTTTCCTGCTGCTGTGGATGCCTGATGTCACGCCAGTCCATTAAAGCCGAAGTACGAGGCAAGCGTGTGTCTGTCAGGCCTTATTACAAGAGGACGACAGTGATGGACCGCCTTTGGGCTACGGTTGGAATCTCTCATTCCTCCATACAACAACTATCCATCTGACCCAACTCTTTTGCTGTATTAAGCATGTACCTTTATCCAGGCATGTGGACATGTTACTCAGATTATTAATTATAAATTAAGGTGGAGGTGAGACAGTTGGACTAATGTGTAGGTTGATGGGAAAAATGTTTAGGCAAGTAAACAGCATCTTCACCTGAAAATTTTGGTTATGATTGTGTACTTTTCATTTAACAAAACAAGCAATTTGCATATGTACATGTGGGAAGTTTCTCACCAAATGATGAGAGTAACTCATTGAATTAATCATCCACTTGTATCCCACAGCATTAATACAGGTAATGTCTTTTTGTCTAAATATATTTGCATTAAATTGCTTCAAATATATGATATAGCTATCCTATATATATAATTTTAGTGTTTCATTTATTTGCCACCTTACCTTAAGAAACTTCAAGATAAATTATTCAAGCTGGTTCACTGCCCTTTTTACATGCACCAGTTAAGATCATTCTATAGGATTGTTTACTGATTCCCACCTTCCTACACTGTATCTGTGCATCCTGGTTTGTGTTGTTGTTCATAAGACACATGGATTCACTCCAGCATGCTCCTGTCCAAAAGGCCCTGTCCATATCCGTGGTCCATCTGCCAGTTTTGAAAATCCAAATGTTGGTCACAGCATGAACAGGCTGAACACTGTACCAACTCCAACATTCTGCCCCCTGAATCACTGATGTCACACAGACCGAAAGGCACACCCTGTAGCTTCCCTTTTATCTCTGCAGCAGATAATGAATAAATAACAATTATCTGCCTTTTGGTGAAGTGAACTGTATTTTTTTTAATAAATCTAGTTATTATGAAATATTCAAATAAGACTAATCTATAATTTTATACATAGTAATTATAACGTTGTTCATTTACATTTTTAAAACAATAATACTTTGACAGATAAACATTACTATTTGTGAAATGAATGAAATAAACCTGCTGGTTTTGCACTTTGGTGAGACCGTGTTGCGTTCCAGAAGTAGGAAATTCCGCTTTCTATTTGTCGAAAAAAAGAAATGCGCGTGCATGATATGTAGGTCATGTGTTTTCCGAAGTTGTGTAATCCAGTATCTTAGAAACATAACAGAAAATAGCATAAATACCATGGCTACTAGATAGTTTCAATGTGTTCATCATGTTGGACGGCCCTTGGAGCTCACACTTCCTGTTGTTCAGTGAAGTAAACGCGTTCTGTTACCATGGAGACAGTGCCTGGAGGTTAGCTAGTTGTCGATATTGACGTTAACGCGTGAACAGGTAATGAAACGATAAAAAAAAAAAATGTTAAATGTTAGCTAAATGACTGTTGTTCTGTTAATTGAATTAGAATTTCCAAGTATTCACTAGATAGCTGAACTGAGCTCGATTAATAAACATTTCTGTAAAGCGTGTTTATTGTTTATTATGGTATGGCTGTAAGTTAGCGACATTGGCTCCTAGCTAATTTAACCTTTTTTTTTTTTTTTTTTTTTTTTAGCAACTATTTAATATTGCTGCTTAACATAGACTTTTTTTTAATTGGCACAAAGCAATTTATAGAACAAGAATGGGAAAAAAGTTACAGATGAGTAAAACAGAAACACATTTGGAGACATGGTAGAATGATGAAACAGAAGTATTGAAAATGCTTAATATAGGCTTCTGTCATTCATTAGAAACTTGAGTCATTCACTACAAGCAAAAAAAAATCTACAAGTAAAAGTTTTGAGTCACAGTACTAAACATTCACTTGTATCAGAGTCTTAACATTTGCAAAATTGATGCAGATTGCCATTATTATATGTATACTGGGAGCATTAACCCTTTGATGCATGAATTATGAGAATGTTAATCAAGATTTTTTTTTCTTTATTCCTCTTTAGGCTTTAAGAAAACAATGCAATTATTATTATTATTTTATTTTTTTTTATGAAACTATTTTTCATGGAGTTGCAAAAATGTCCATTAGGCTGGACACCATGCATTTCATTTTTGAAGCAACAAAATGTGTATTTACTGATGTACTGTGTGAAAACTGTGAAATTAAAACATTAAATGCTGCTAATTTGATGTTTTCTCACATTATAACATACACTACAAACAAAAAGTTATGGATATTTAAAATTTTTGGGTTATTTTTTTCAGTTGGGATTCTTGCACAACACTTTTTACATTTTTGTGTGTGAATTGAATTGAAACACATTTTTTTTAATGACCAGACATAGTTTTATTTACAAATGGCAAAAATCACAAAAATAATGACAAACCCCCCCCCCCAAAAAAACCTTTAAATTTTGGTTTGTAGAGTACTGTAATACTAGTCATTACTCACTTTATGGAGATAATATGCCACAAAAAAAAAACTTTTGTTGTTAATTACAGTCTAATAACAATAACAAGGAATTGATTTACACTCAAACATGTTAGATCAGGTTTATCAAGAACAGCAAAGTTACAGTAATGTTTTCAGTTGCAGTGTATGGGATGATGCATAAGCGTCCAATGTGTTGGCTGATATGAAACTAAACAAAATCCATGAATATACAAGAGAACAGCTGTAGAATGGCTGTCCACTGTAGTGACCACTATGCATGAAAGGGTTAATAATGTTCTTTTCACGCACTGTTTTGTTTGAAACTGTCACAAACTACATATATCTGACTATAAAACAAATCTTGCTCGCCAAAATGTTACATATTTCACTACATGTTTTCCTTTTAGTCAGTGAAGTGATCCTAAGCTGCTGAAACACAAGGCCTGTGCAGTAATGCCAAAGTCTCCTCGTCCTTCAAGGGCTACACTAAGCCCTGCTGAGGACTCCAACAAGATGAGGAGGGTTATTGCTGAAGATCCAGACTGGTCTCTGATGCTAGTCCCCTTTTTATCAACCCTCTGCCTGGAAAGCATCGCAAGAAACATGGAAAGTATGTCCCCCTTTACCTACCATGATCATACACCATTTAAGAGAATCAGTAATGGTTAACAAATTAATTACAACTTTTACACTTGTTTCAGAAAAACCCATATTCGAAGAGCTTAACCCCCTTCAGAGAGAGTTTGTGCAGGGGAAACTCTCTGTTTCCTTGCCTCTGCATGTCACGGCCAACTTGATCAGTGATGGTGTCTACTGGAAGCGATGCTGTGAGGAGAGGTGGGAAATTTGTGATGTAGCTCATTATGGTAACAGCTGGAAACGAATGTTCTTTGAGAGGCACCTGGAGAACATGATTGAGCTTTTTATCCCAGATGTAACACAGCCAGAAACAATTCTTGACATGGTACCTCTTTGCAAAAACTATGTGAAGAGGCTGGACATTTCACAGCTTCTGCCACCTATCAAGGAACCCCAGAAGGAAGAGGAGGAATATAGCACAGAGCTGGTGAATGACAATGACTATGAAGGACCCTCTATTGATCACTTCGATTTCAGCATTCTTCTTGACAAGCTGGACAACCTGGAAGAGTTCCATCTGGTGTATAGGGTCAGACAGTGTGGTATGAACTTCGAATGGGAGATGTTTGGGATGACTGACCGAGATTGTGAATCCCTTGCCAAGGCCCTGAAGTCCTGTAAGACCCTAAAGGTGAATATTCATACTTCCGTATATGAAATGTAGATTGTTATTGTGGTTTGTGCTGTGATAGGCAGTAGTGAGGTTATTTGCTTTGTTTCATAATTCACATTGACATCGCATTGAAGTTATTGGTTCATTGTGTCATCTTTAAAAAAAAAAAAGAAAGATTGTTGTTTGTACAGTCTAATTGTATGCTCTAAGTAAGCAGTGAGAAAAGATGAATTGAAGATGAAATAACACACTTTGAAAATACTCCATTATACTTACTTACTTAGTAACAGTAGGTAAGTAGTATCATAAAAATGCATGTGAAGTATAAAAGGAAAGGTAATAACTAGGCTAACTATTTAAGTATTTTGCTGTAAAATGGTCCCTTTAAGTGTTTTACTGTGATGTTTTTGCATTAATTTTGCTGCAGAATTAAAATGAATGAACTTGCATTGATTTTAACTACTTTACCACTGGTAGTTTAATGTTCAGCAGTGCATCATATTCCATACAATCATCTTATGTCTATTTCTAAAAAGAAAAGGTTACACGACTTCAGAAACAGGCCCATTTTCAGGTTTATGACGATGCATTTTTCAGTGAATCCAAGGAGAAACCTTATTAATAAACTTAATTTAGTGTAAGAAGGAGGAGAATTTTCTGTCAATAAAGGAAGAGTTAATCCTTCAGTTTATCACAAACACAGGAGATTATTCATTTGAATAAATGCAGTTATAACTGAACAGGAAGGAGATGAAAACTTTTAATCTGAAAAGTAACTAAACCTATCACAGAAATCTAATGGAGTAAAAAGGTCAATAATTACATCTGATATGTAGATGAATATAAGTGTAAAGGCTGATTAAATATCAAGTCAATAATATATCAGAAACAAAATACAAGAGTCAGAGACTGCATATAGGCTAATATTTCCCACTGTGTCTCGTCTTTCTGCAGCGTCTACGGCTTCACCAAAGCAACATAGAGGATAAACAATGCAGGTTGTTGGTGAAAAACCTTTTGGACCACCCATCGTTAAGGGAGCTTGACTTTTCTCATAACCTTATTGGAGACAGAGGAGCCAGAGCCATTGGCAAGCTGCTCAGTAGGAGTAAATTACAAGTCCTGAATATGTATGACAACAATATTAGAGACCCGGGAGCAAGAGCTATAGCTCATGCATTGTCTAAGAACTCCACCCTTTTGTCCCTAAACCTGCAACTCAACCGTTTAAGAGATGAGGGAGGTCAGTCTATTGGCCAGGCCCTCATTAAAAACAACACCCTACTTCACCTGCACCTAGGGGCCAATGAGGTGACTGGACCCTCTGCTGTTGCCATCTCTAAAGCCCTACTTCAGAATAACACCTTGAAGAGTATTAATCTCTCCTCCAACAAGCTAGGCGTGGTGAGTATGTATTCTCTACAGATAAGATGAAAGAGAGAACACTGATTTCCCGCTACTGGGGCATAAATAAGGGTGGAGCCAGAGGAAATGTTGTGTTACCCAGGAAAGACTATGTATATTTTAAAGCAAAAGATCCAATTCCACAGCAAAACCTGTAAAGATGTAACACAGTGCAGTAAACAGACAGAACATCTTTGTGCAAGTGCAAGGATTCTCAATTATTCATAGTTGTGTGTGAAAAACATGCAGTAATGGAAAGTCGAGTACGTGTTGTTTCATTGAGATAGGTGGATATGAATTTTCCTTTCTCATGCTCTCTCTACTTTGAGATCTGACAAGAATACACTGTAGAGGATCAAAAATCACCCACGTAGCAGAAATGCACCATACAGTACCATCAATATCTGTGACCTTGGATTGCCTCTCAACAAAAATAGAAAAGCCTGTTTCAGACATACTGTAAAGATAAAACACTGGTGACAACTACAATAAACGTACGCCATTTCAGACAGCAAGGGATACAGAGAGGTGATTTGTCATCTATACTGTCCTCTGACCTTTTAGAAATGTAGCATATTTACCACAAAGAAAGTATAGTTTTGAAATTCTAATAGTTTTTATATTTCAGTTTGTTGTTTGTTAATTTTTAGTTTTACATGTACCCGTTTAATTTAAGTGACTAGTTTTACTTTATTTTTCATTTAATGTTTTAGCTTTTCAGGTATTATAAGGAAAGCCTTAACACTGGAAAAAGTTCAAATGAAATAATGCATGACATCACATAGAATTTATCAAACCATTGCTTTCAAAGCAAATTATAAAAATCTATTTATATAAAGTCACTGCAAATTGAGAGGGGAAATAAAAGTGATTTTTTTTCCAGTGGAGTTATTATTATTATTATTATTATTATTATTATTATTATTATTATTATTATCTTTTTATTTCACAAAAGAAACGCATCCAGATATAGTACAAACTTAGTGATACTAGGTCTTACATTTTGCAATTCTCCTTTGTGCACTCTTCCCATCCCCCACCCCTAAAGAAATAAACCAACTAAACACACTCAGATGTAACAGACCAAAAATAAATATAAATGGAAAAAAAAGTAATAATAATAATAATAACAATAATAGGGGTAACAACATAAGCATGAGCATAGTGATGCATACTGTAGTGTAAATGATAGTAGTAAGGCAGTATTCAGTATTTGACTCACAAACTCAAACTTTCTCCATACCAGAGAGTAAAGGCAACCAAAACTCATTAAAGAGATGGCCATGATTATATTTATCCAAGGTCAGTTTTTCTAAAGGTAAAAAAGAAGACAGCTGATCATGCAAAATCTTAAATCTTAAAAGCCTTAACACTGAAAAAGTTCTAATGAAATAATGCATGACATCACGTAGAATTTATCAAACCATTGCTTTCAGTGCAAATTATAAAAATCTATTTATATAAAGTCACTGCAAATTGAGGGGGGAAATAAAAGTGATTTTACCCGGTAGAGTTATTCTTTATTAACAAAATCAGTTTTAGCTGTAGATACATTTTTCCATTAACAATAATAACTCCTCAGTGTGTTTAATCAAAGCCTAATGTGTTGCTACCTGCTAACGTGTGTGTGCAGGACGGAGGTAAAGCCCTTCAGGAAGCGATGTCTACCAACACCACTGTAACAGAATGTGACATCCGTCTGACGGAGGTGGATGAATCTGACGTTTCCTTAATCAATCAGGTGGTTTGGTCCAATCAGAGTGTAGAACTCCAGAAGCAAGCTCAAGAGAAGAAAACCAAGTAGACATCACCTGCTCCTCAAATACAAACCTATCTTTATTACATACTGATCAGTTCACCTGTGAATTTTCTACCTAGAGTTGTAGGTTGATGGAACACTGTACATGTATTTGTCGCATATTTGTACCTATTTTAAAATATTACAGTGACTATGACACACAACTGTCAAACCTTATATGACATGATATTGACTAAGGACTTTCTTTTATCTAGTCTGTGTTGTTTCTTCATGTAACACAGAAAGTCAGGCTGAAAACATTACTTTAAGCATCACCTAATCGATGAATTTTGTCACCATGTATGCTGCAGTTTAGTAGTAGACTAGTACCACATATCTATACTACAATGCAAAGTGTGATTTTAGCAGATGTGAAATAATTATTGACACAAATTGTAGTGAGCATTTCAGTTTATTGAGCCTCTTAACATTTTCATACACAGATTTGGTATTCAGTCCTTATGTTACAGCAAGGCAACGTTGTGTTGGTGTTTGAATACACAGACTTGTGTTTTTACCTACATCTACTGATTAACAGTGTAACACATTGGCTAGGCATCAAAATATTTGAAGTGTAAGAATCTCACATTTCCCCAGTTTTATCTTGCAAAAAAACTGTCTTTTAAAAGAATATGGAGAGGAGCAGATGCTATTCTCTAACTTCGTAATGGACTAATACATACAGCTATCTAAATATTATAGAATACTGATATTTTTAGATCAGTAATCACTATCAATAATTGCTCAACTTTCCCTAAAAAAAGCAGAATTATTGATGAAAATGGGTCCAATCCTAAATCAGTTAAATAATCTGGACATTAATTTTGCTAAAATAAAAGTTATCAAATATAAATTAAAAATCTAAAAGGAAACATTTTACAGGGGACTATTGCCATCTGTATCTGATCAAACTCACTTTTCAACATCTGAGCATTAAAAACGTCTCAGCTCCAGTTGTTTTTAAGTGTGTACAAAACATTCAGCTAAGCTAAGATCACTTCCACTGTCATTCTAACCTCCCATCTCCATTTTATACACAGTACAAATTATTTCTGCTCTACAATCTGGAAAACCCACACAATTATTTGAATAAAAAAATGCAAGCTTCAAAGCATTCTGTAGTGAAAGAGTACATATCATAACAAACTATTCTACTTAAAACACATGATAAAGGGTTCAGTGCTTCGCATGATCAAAGCCTTTATGTTAACAGTCATCTATGGTGGAAAAATGTTTAGTCACTGTACATGAACCCTTCCTGTGAGTTTCATAACCATTTCAAATGTCCACTTTTATTGTTTGTTTTTTTTTTGTCACCATTTTTGCGTAAACATTGCACTGGTAAACATTTTTTCTCTTCTTAGAAATGAGTATATATAAATATCACAGTGATTCCATCCAAGAGGCTTATTGACTAGTCATGAATTACAGAAAATGATGACTAACAGCAATAACATTTGTTTCAGGTGGGATTTTAGGACATATACATTTCACTTTTCTCGGACTTTAATGTGGGTTCTTCTCCAACAAATTTAAATAACTGGATAAAATAGTTCAGTCAAAGAGCCTCAATCCCTGCATCTCATTATGATCAATATAGCTTGAAAATTGCTGTTATGTGTTGCCAAACAAATTGTGTGATGTACCATGAATAAACCACTCACTTATTTCCTCCTCTTAATGCAAATACACATACGTACAAGTGGGTTTATAAATGATGGGTGTAACCATGTCCTGGTTTAAAACAAAACTCTATGGTCGCAAGCCCCATAAATTTAATGTGAGCTGGTTATAATTCATCCTGGCAAAACAAAGTTAAATGATGTGGCTGCCTCTTAGATTAAAGTAATTATAACCAGTTTTTAGGATGTTCTTGTATGTAAATCCTTGCCCTGAATGCTATCCTGAGTTTAAGGAGCTTCCATAGATGACAAAACATATGAAATCACAAAATTTTCAACCCAAACTGATCATTTGTAACTAATGATATCCAAAAAAATCTTTTCATGTATCATGTTTTACTCCCATTCATTTCCTACATCCTCAAGTATTGCTATAAAGATAGTCATCAACTCCAGTGAACACCAAAAGTGGAATGTAATGAGTATGGCTAATTGGTCACCATTAACAAGCCCATTACTGTGAAGGCGACTTAGAAACACAGACTGTCTGACTGCAGGCGAGATTCTGATATTTACTATTCCTGGAAATGTTATGGTTTTTAATTTAGTCTGTCTTAAATTGCAGGAAAAAAAATCTGCCAGTGATCCATGTCAGTATGTGTTTTACTGCAGGCCTCGTGAGATGAAGGCTGGTCTGCACATAAAGGTCTATGGAATGAGTCCTATGCTTATTTTTCATCCAAGATAGTGCTAAAAGACCACACAAGTTTCGAAGAATGGAAAAAATAAAGCACATTTTGAGTTTCTGTGCAAAAAATTTACTGGAAAAAATTGGCAACTACTTTAAAATCTTGCATGCCTGGTTTATATTTCTGGATTCACTTTGGACATTTATTGTTCTGCATTGCATGCCTGTAAAACAAAATTTATTGTGACTAGGATACTGCATGCACTCAGCTGCGGTAGAAATTGTTTTTTTTTTTTTTTTTTTTTGTACTTATTTTAAGTAATCCTGTCATATTATTAAATCTGACACTATCAGTAGTGAATCCAGGCCTCTGCCTATTTTAGGCGTCTTTGATGGCCAGCTCTCTGGCTGTCTCTCTGATATGCATCAGCAGCAGCGCAGAGCCAGCTAAAAGAGCCAAGTTACAATATGAAGAAAATTCATATGAAATACATTTAGGGCCTTATTCTTTAACAATCATAAGATGTTGTATAGTATCTCCCTGTTAAGTGTTTCTGGTATGAAGTATCCCTTGTGCTACTGTTAGTGTAACTTTTACTTTTTTAATGGAAGTTGACATGAGATGACTTTTAAATAATGATACATTATGTTTCTTAAAAACAGCTGATAACTAGGCACTTAAATAAAGAGGTAGGCTGAATAGAACTATTGCCAAATAAGAAACAGAATGAATCTTTAAGATTTTAAACTAAACAAATTAATACAGGTTCATTAATATTATGTGAGGTTTATTAGGATATAGATGGCCATTCTGCAAAATTTTCATTTTAAAGTCATATAGCAAGAGTTTGAAGAATTGCAGATTCATTTTGATGTTTGTGTGTCCTTTAGCCCTCCTGTAATAAATTATTCATCAGCTCTGTTGCTATTTTTAGCAAGCCAGGAAGTATAATGTCATTGCAACCAAGCCACAGCATCAGATGTTTATTTTTATCTAAATGTATTTCCTTCCAGTAGAGTTACTGAGCTCAAACTGCATCAGTATGTTTTATATGCAGATGTTTGAATTTTAGACTTCAGTTCACATTAGTTCATGAGAGCCACTACACTTGTTTATTCCATCAAAATGATTCAGGCTTGTTAATTTTGCTTAAACAAGCAAGCTGATATCTTTGAATTTTCCAGTCATGATTCATACATTTCACATGAATCACATGAGACTTTGTCTATGTTTGTACTTTTCACATTCGGGCATCTAGACTTGGCATACAGCATCCATTTCGTGGCAAATTGTTAGGCTACTCATGAATCAAAACCCATTTGAGGCTTTAAATACTCAAGTGTTATTCATATCCTTGCAAAATTTCTATGACTAAGATCTATAAACAGTAGTAATTACAGTATTACAATTACAGTAGTAATTGAGTCCTCTTGGTATTAGATGGTTACATGACATGCCGTTAAAGATGCTAGGGCTGTATGCGACACTTTGGCAATATGTTCCTTAAAGCCACAATATTTTCAAACAGTCTCGTCATGAGCATTAAGTCTGTTTTCCCTGACTTGTTGGAGATGTTCCCACACATACTTTATTCCCTCTTGATTTGAGGTGACAGTATTTTTACTTACTAGGAAACCCTTTTTTACGGTATGTTATGGGTGATTTATCATTTTTGTAAAAGGGACAGCAGAAGTGCACATCTTTGTGACCCATATTATTAAGGGTTCTCAGCCTTTTCCCGTGTCATTATTATTCCTTGTTCAGGTCAGCTGCGGATCATAGAGATGTCTCAACACAGGAGCCGTTTCTGTGCAGGGAGCGATGGTCATGGTTGAGGCAGCCTTCGTTGCGATGTACAATGAGCACTGGGAAGTACAGCGCATCCTGGTACGCTGGAGGGTTCTCCTCACTGTTCTGTTGTCCTGACAGACAGTGAGTGCTCTCTGTGGGGCAGGACTGCTCATTCAGGCTCCCGCTGCTCCTCCACAGGCAGCTCCGCCTTGAGCCGTACAGTCGACCCAGTGAGAAGCGGCTGGCGCTGAACGGGATGCGGGGGCTTCCGGTGTTGCAGATGCTGAGGGCACTGCGAGAGAAGATAGAGGAGCTGCTCATGGCTCGGTGGCACCGTTCACAGTTTTGCCTGTAGCTTCCATAGCCACCACATATGGAGTAGCTGTTGCAACTCCCGGAGAGCTGGGCCAAGTCCATGAGGACTGCCTCTGAGTAACTGGGCACCAGCTGTTGGTTGGAGCGGATGTGCCACTCCAGCTCTGTGCTGTCGATTGTGTTGACTCGTGGGATGTGACGGCAATACGGCCTCTCCTCAGATGGTGTTACTGGAACATAGTCAAAGCCAAACAGTTTCTCCACATGATAGTGGGCACAGGCAGTACGGTACTCCATCAGCACCCGTAGAGGCCAGGAGAGGGTGAAAGCAGCTGCCACCCAGAAAGTCGAGTTTGAAGCATACCACGGGAGGTTATTAGGATCTGAAAAGGCAATCATATACTCCTTAAAGTCTACATTCTTTAGGTGCATCCCCTCACGGGCCTCCATGTAGTCATCCAGACCCTCATTCTCTGTGAAGAACCGGGCCCTCTGGGTCAGGTAGGAGTTCTCCGACTCCACATTAGCAAAGCTAAAGCACTTAGTGAACTTTAGTCTGGTGATTGGAAAGCCCTCCAAGCCTAGCAGGTGTTTGGAGATGTCTTTAACCCCACAGTTCCCATAGTCAAATTCTGCCTCAGCCACGTGGGTGTTGACACGCTCATGGTAGACCTGCGTAGTGGTGTAGGCATCTCCGTTACGGTATCTTGTCACCTGGCGTGTCCTCCTGACATAGTGGTAGCTGATGGCCTTCCACCAGATGCAGGGTGTTGCCTGCTGCATTCGCTGAATGCGTTCTGCCACATTGTCCACATCAACTTTGTACTGCAGCTCATTCCTGGTGTAGCAGTGCCAGCATTCCACCAGGTAGACCACGTAGAGCATGACCAGGAAGGCCAAAGGGATGTAGATGTAGCCATTGGAACAGGGGCTGTCATGGTACATCATAGACTTTCCCTTGTAAGCGCTGTCAAAGGAGAGGCGTGTGACCTTGGTCACCTGGCACCAGGCCATGGCCCCGACGCAGCCATACATCAGCAGAGACAGCAGCAGGCATTTCCAATGAGTTTCCTGACACAACGATTTACTCAGGGACTGTTTCAAAGGCTGTTGCTGTAAGACATGAGAAAACCGCAAGAGACAGAAATAACAGTTGAATAAAATGTTCAATAAATGAGGAATTTTAAACATATACCTATACTTTAATTGATGGACATAAATAGGACCCAAATATCTGTGGAGAATAAAGTTAGAAGCAGTTTGAAAGCAACGGCACATTCATATAAAATATTTAAAGAAATATTCAGCGTTTTAAGTGCTTATGCATTGTTTATACATGAGCTGTAAGCCAATTGCAGAGCTGGGTTTGTGCTTGTTGTAATCTAAAGATTCTGCCAGTCTTATCATCAAATTAAAGAAAAAACATCCCACGAGTGTAAACACAGTCAAATATACTGTATATTTTGTCTATAGTGGGACAGAGTTTATGCTCCTCTGTAAATAGTATGTGGGTGTACACATGTACAGTACACGCCTATATGAAGAGTATATTTGGAGGTAAAAAAAAAAAAACAGGAAATGAGATATCATCTCATGGTCGACCCCACATTTAATGTCAAGCCAGCCAGAAAAGCACCATTTTACTGTGGCAGCATAAAGCTGGTGCCATCCTTTATCACCTCAGGGCACATTAAGCCCCAGTGCATGCATCAAGAGCTAGTCACGCCGTTTGGGAATGCTGACACACAAATCTGGCATTGATCCAAAAGACCCAAGAAGGGTGGATTAAACAAAATTAATTTGAAAATTTTACACAACATTCCACTTGATGACTATGATACTGAAGCTTCAGCGATTTAGTTGCATTAAGAAGGTCTCCTCCTTCATCTGTAACAAAGGACAGTCCATAGATCAGCCCCTGCATATGCGACCACAACAGTCAAATCAACCGGCATTACTGCATTGATGTATTGAATCCAACATGTCTGCTCTGTGCTCGTCGACTGACAGAGAGGCATAAATAATAGATGTTTTTCTCCATAATTATCTTCCCCACCTTGGTCACATGCTCCCCTGGTTCCTTACCAACCAAAGGCAACACCCACAGGGCAAGAGGGATTAACATTGAAATTCCCCATTGAGATAAACCTACAGCAGAAGGAGCATTTATTCACTAGCCTGAACACGCTATGATCAATATTACATGACAAACTATGTGGCTCATGTTTCACTTTACAGCATGAATCAAGAAAAAATGTTACTGCAGAAGCATCCCTATGAAACAGTTTGTCTTTAGTTCAAAATGTATACAGTCTATAAAGCTATTATGCAAAACATTAAGGACCTTTTTTAATGTGAAACAGCTGAATGTCCTATCAGAGACAGTTTTTACGATAATTCACTGATACTGAGATGTCGCCAAACTGGAACTAGGAGCAAATATTTGGCATTTTTTATAAGAGGTATCGCATCTAAAGCTATTTTATCACAGCAAACGCCAAAACACTCCCCTTAGTCATGGCCACAAATAGGAGAAAAATAAGGAAGTGACTCACCACACAAGCACAATGGTGTTGACATTTTTGATGTGTTAGACAAAGAAACCTATCTGGTGAATATGCAGAGAAAAATACCTGACATATTTGCAATATACAGACAAAGGAAACCACAGGTGTATTTGCAATTGTCAATAAAACAAAGAGAAAATATCAATAAAATGTTACAGAAGTTTCCTTACAGGCAGGTTATATCTCCATCATACAGCTAACGTGGTGACAGTGGTTTTGGCACACTGACATTACAGCAAATGGGCATTTTAATATCAAACATCTCCAATAAAATACCCTTACATGAAAGGGGATGTTCTACAGGAATAATAACATCCCCAAAAGCCTGTTATAAAATGCATTTAAATATTTTAGAAAACGTGTTTCACTCAAAAGCTTTACAATTCATGAGACTACTCTGGTGCCTAAAAGCATCTCACACTTAAGAGACACTTTTTCTTGACATAATAAGACCAGCTAGGTTACATAAAAACTCTCTTGTGTAATGGATATGTACAGTATCTTGTCCATTGTGTGTTTCAAGGGGCTGAAGTTTTAAGTCAGGGAAGCCTGCTCTAAGCTGCAAACAGTATAAGATTTATAATGTGCCACAGTGGGCTTAATTATCCTTAAATGGAGTTAAACACAGTAACAAGACTCTAAAATATGCATTATTTAAAAAAACAAAAAAAAACAGCACATTAATCAAAAGCTGTAACTGTGCCTGTGAAACAGAATATTAAAGACACTGACTGAAGAAACATGTAAATAAATCAGACTAGACTTTGTGAACAGCGAATATAAATCATTCATCATCAAACTGGATGAATGTAAGACTGAGGCGCTCTTTTGTGCAACAGTCAATCCCAGTCCCAGATGAAATTTACATGGAAAAGCCTTTAAATATTATCATCTGTCACTGTGATGTTTTATATGCATGTGTCTTTGTTTCCTGCTTTAATTTATGGCGATATTATGTGATGAAAGAAAACTATCACACTAGATCAGGGGTGTCAAACTCATTTTAGTTCAGGGGCCACATACAGCCTAATATGGTATAACGTGGACCGGACCAGTAAACTAATAGGATAAGAACTTATAAATAATGTTGACTCCAAAGTTTTTTCTATGCTTTTGAGTGAAAAAAGTAAAATTCCATAATGAAAATGTTTACATCTACGAACTGCACTTGAACATAACGTGATCAAATATGAACAACCTGAAAATTCTTAGGAAAAATAAGTGCAATTTTAACAATATTCCGCCAGTTATAATTTATACATGTGAATCACAACTTATAGATCACAGTGGATCTACAAATACACAAAACATTTAGGAACAGGCAGAATATTGTTACAATTCCACAGACTTCTCTTAAGATATTTCAGGTTGTTCATATTTGTTCAGGTTATTCCCATTTTTTGTAAAAGGCTAGTCTATAAATGTAAGCATTTTTGTGTAATTTAACTTTTTTTTTTACACTAAAACAAAGAGGAAAAAATAGCTTTTTTTCATTATCAATAGGTTATAATGATAGTATTTTACTGGTCTGACCCACTTAAGATTTTTTTAATTTTATTTTTATTTAACCTTTATTTAACCAGGAAAAAGATCCCATTGAGATTAAGAACCTCTTTTTCAAGGGAGTCCTGAGTCCAAGTCCAAGATTGAATTGACCTAAAATTATTTTAACATCCTTGATCGTTAATATCTTAGTGTAATTTTTGCATTTCACAAATTCATCCTAAGGGCCAGACTGGACCCTTTGGCGGGCTGGATTTGGCCCCCGAGCCGCATGTTTGACACCTATGCACTAGATCATCAGTGTTCTTATGGGTATAACCACTGAGTATTTTATTCTTTTTTTTTTTTTTTTTTTTAGATTTCACTCTGGGACCAGTTTAGACTTTTACCAGGACCTATAAGAGGTCCCTGAGCCTTATTATGGGACGCATTTGTGTTATAGTGGTGACAAAACACGAGTACGACCGTGCGCGTTCACGCTGCCGGGGGCGAGCTTTGCTTGGCACATAGGGTAAATGAAACTGCAAATTAAGCAATAATTACCTCGGAGTTTTAATGGTCCCTCTGGTTTCAGTCCACAAATTTCCCTACGATTAAACTGGTTCAATCCGACTAGTTTTTGCAATCCGATTATCACAGCAGGATTATTATTATTGGGGATTCCACGTTATATGTCAGACTAATTAAAGGCTGGATTTGCCCCATCTGTGTGTGTGTGTGTGTGTGTGTGTGTGTGTGTGTGTGTGTGTGTGTGTGTTTGTTTGCGTGCACCACCCCTGGCCTCCGCAGTGCAAACAATGCGTGCCCACCTCCTCTCGGGGACTGTCCGGCTCCTCTTCGGGCACCGTGGTGTTGGTGGTGGTGCTGCTTTCACTGGCCGTCGCCGCCGATGCTGGGGACATTATGACAAAACCGGTGCATGGATCTCCTGGCAGGACGGGGGGTTTTCCAAATCAGAGTGAAACATAAACACCCCGAGGATCCCGGTGCGCATCATCCGAAAGAAACAAGTGCAGCAGGAGCCCAGAAGGGAAACCATGAAGGATGCATCCTCATCCTCTCATCCTCATCCTCCCAGTGTTGTGTTGTGTTGTTGTGTGTTCCAGGTGGGTACAGCCTACGGGAATCCGGTCATTGTGCCTCGGAAGACACGCAAAAGCCAAGCTGAGACTCCTCCCGCGATGCAATGACTAGACGCTGCAAAAAAAAAAAAAGGGGGGATGCACTGTTAGGAAATGGCTAAGACTCCAGTCAGCTCTCCCTGAAGGCTGTGCCCATGGCAGCCGGTGGAGCTGGGAAGCAGGACAAAGACGACAGGCACAGGCACGTGTGAACAGCCACCCCGACACCACATGTAAATAAAACACACATCCCAGTTCGAGCAAATCACAACAGAGGCGGTGCTGCACACAGAGGAACCCACCCCCCTCACTCACCCCCCTAGTCCCTGCATCCCATCAGCTACATGACCTTGCCTTGATGGACACATCATGAGTAATATTCAGCTTCAAAAACACCCGCTCACAAGATTCAATTTTTTTTTTTTTAATTGTCAATTCATTACATGCACAGGACGTATAGAGAACTGGCAAATAAATGCCCTGCAATTTAAAAAAAAAAAAAAAAAAAAGGTAAAAGGATAACAATAAATCAGTGGTATAGAAAATACACTATAATAGAATATCGGCTAAAATTTGCTTAGGCAAGGCAAGGGAAGTTTATTTGTATAGCACATTTCAGCAACAAGGAAATTCAAGGTGCTTCACACAGGACATTGAAATAAAAGAAACAAAAAGAAACACATTTAAAACATTATAAAAGAAACATGTAAAAGGTGATTAAAAACGGCAAGTAAGAAAATAACACATAAAAAAAATAAATAAATAAAATAGAATAAAACAAAAATAAAAACACACACATTAAAGTAAAATTTGCAGTGCATAGTTTCAAAGAGAATATAAAATTTAAAAAGTCAAAAGCCTTTTAGTCAAAGGCAGCAGTGAACAGGTGAGTCTTTAACCTTGACTTAAAAGAACTCAGACTCTCAGCAGACCTGATATTTTCTGGTAGTTTGTTCCAGATATATGGAGCATAGAAACTGAACTCTGATTCTCCATGTTTAGTTCTGACTTTGGGAACACAGAGTAGACCTGCACCAGATGACCTGAGTGGTCTGGATGGTTCATACTGGACTAGAAGGTCTCTGATGTATTTTGGGCCTGAACCATTCAGTGCTTTATATGCTAGTAAGAGAATTTTGAAGTCTATTCTCTGAGAGACAGGGAGCCAGTGTAGAGACCTCAGAACATGCTTAGAGGTCTTATTTATGTCTTTGTGCATAAGAAATCAATATAAGTGAATCCCCAAAGGAACTTTGTGTTGGTAAATGCAAGTTATTCAAATTTACAGGATTTTAATTATGTTGCAACATGTTGATGGTCATATGAACTATGTTTTCAGGTCAAAAATGTCCAATTTCATCACAATTAATGCTATATTTTCATATCACAAATGGCCAACTTATATTTTATCTGAATTTACCTGAAAAATAAATATTCTATTCTTTTACATTCCCCAATTTTTCTTTCAAGATTACACTACCAGTCAAAAGTTTGGACTCACCTTCTCATTTAAATGGCATTAGATGGACCACAGATGGTCGACAAGTGCTCAGCATCACTGGGAACTCCTTTAAGACTGTTGGAAAACTTTTCGGATGACTGCTTCATGAAGCTCATCGAGAGAATGTCAAGAATGTGCAAAGCAGTAATAAAAACCAAATGTGGCTATTTTGAAGAATCTAAAATATAAAACATGCTTTGAGTTATGTCACACTTTTTTTAACAACATAATTCCATGTGTTCATCGTTTTGATGCCTTCAGTGAGAATCTACAATGTAAATAGTCATGAAAATAACGAAAAAACAGGTGAGTCCAAACTTTTGACTTGTAGTGTATATACTACATATCACGTTTTATTTTTACAGGTTGCAATATGGAGTATGGTGCTGATCCATCCTGCTTATGCTATGCAAATACATACATTAAGAATGTCACGTCACTTTTTAAATCAACAGTTTTCTAATAACAAGCATTTTATAAAGAAATATCAATTCTATATTGTTATTTACTCTTAGTATGATGATAAACTATACAATAAATAATTATGATCCTAGTTTTTGCACAGGGATCATTTGTGGAAATGGTGACATGGCTGCCGAGCATCAGTATGATGGGATCTGTAACAACCATGTCTCATCCGTCCACTGCCACATTTTGTGTTTTTGTGTCAGCTGTTATTGTTTTAGATCCACAATACTAACATTTATGAATAAGAGGAGAATTAGCAATAGTAAGTATATAAGTTTATTTCTAATAAAGTACTGGTACTGACCACATCATCATGGGTAATGTCACGTCCGTCCACCAGCAAAAGTTTTCACATACACGTGCTATTCAAAATCCAATATTTCTGAAAATATAGCTTCCACTGTCAAATAATATCAGTAGTTTGTGCACAAATGCATTAGCATTATTTCAACACAGTTCTATGCATTTCTTACAACTTTTTTTTTTTTTTTTTTTGACAAAAATGGCCACTCATCACCCTAAGTAAATTTTAGCCGATATAAAAATAGCACTAGTGCAATTACAGTAATGATATGAGTTGAGAAGGTGCATCATAGAACAAAACAGCAGCAGATATGAAAACAGTGCAATGTTTGTAAGAAAGTGCAGCAGATGTGAGAAATAGCATAGATTGTAAGTCTACTGAGTCCTATGTGCAAATACTGCAGTAACAATAACACTGCAACAAATTATTTTATTGAATGAAGAGTAAAAAGGAGTAAAAAGTTTGGATGTTCAATAAGGCAGGGTTACTCTGAACTGAATTGCCCTTCGGAGATTAATAAAGTAGTCTGAATCTGAATATCCCATCATGGAGTTGATGAGTGCAAAAGCAGGCCCAGATTTTATGTCATTTTATGTCATTCTTTCTCAAATGGTGGTACACATTGGAAGAAGCCCTGGGGGTACTTTATTTCATGGAATAATACATTAAATAAGTCTGAATACAAAATAAATAGTGAGAATTAATGCTGAAATATAAAACACAATAAGTATATTCATATAACAAAATTGACATTCCTAGTTTTATTGTCATCTTGTTTAAGTTTTGGTAACATTTGAAGAATATTTGTATTTTATATTATTCAAGATCACTTTAAGTAACTCAGTAAGATTTTTTTTGTTGATTGACGGTTCATTTATTCAATGATGACCAATTTATTTATTTTTCTTATCACTGAAAGAGCACACTTTTCAGTTTATGTTTTGCACACAAAATTTACTTTCAAAATGTGTAATATTGAAGTTAAAAACAGGCGTGGAAAAAATTATTAGACCGCCCCTTGTTTTGTTCAATTTCTTGTTCATTTTAATGCCTGGTACAACTAAAGGTGCATTTGTTTGGCCAAATATAATGATAACAACAAAAATAGCTCATAAGAGTTTAATTTCAGAGCTGATATCTTATCCATTTTCCACGGTTTTCTTGATAATAACCAAAATCACTTCAGTTCATACATCAATATCTATGGCGTTGTACTGAGAAAAACAGTGCTTTAATGCATTCCATGTTTTATTTTCTGTCTGTTTTAGTCACGTGATACACACAGGAGTTAGTACTCGATTGCATTACCATTGTTTTTGATGACTTGATGGTCTAATAATTTTTTCCACGGCTGTATGTGTTGTTTGCAAAGTTTTGAAAACAAAAACAGACACCTTTGGTACAGGAATAAATTTTGCCTAATTATTTTCAATCAAAAATGCTAAAAAATTGGGGGTATTTGACTTAAAAAGCATATTTCAGGAGGTACTCCACTGTAAAAAGTTTGAGAACCACTGATATATCCAATGAAACCCAAACAGCACTTAATACTGAACTATTGCACAGTACACACCACAGAGCATATTTGAACTGAGGAGTGTTGAAAAGAAGTATGAGTAGCACCTTTCGTGATATAGAGAAGTGTTACAGAAGCCAAGAAAGCACTCACGCTATCCTGAATATTATTTTGGAGTTCCTGCAGTCAACAGGAAAAGCAGGTTTCCACATAACGTGCTACAAGAAGGGAATACTTAACAAACAGAACAGGCTTTAGCGATGGAATACGGTTGGATTTAATCAGATTTCACCAACTGGAAATGACAGTAACATCTGGAATTGCAGCAGTTTTATGAGAAAGTAAACAATGACGCATCCAGAATAAGGTGACACCCAAAAAAAAAAAAAAAAAACAACAATATATGTGTAATTGTGACACACTCTTACATTTGTGAACTACAGGAACCCTTTGCTTTACAGCGCTGACTCGGCCTGTTTATGGCCTCAAGGATGGACATTGGACTGGACTGTGGGCATAAAATGACATGAGTAAACGCAACAGTAGATGACATGAAAACAGATGGCACTTCCTGGCACTGTTTAAGCTTCCTGTCCAAGTGCCTCTCCCTATTTCTTTATAAACTGTATTTATGATGAATCTGACCCACTCAGAGCTGGAAGCAGTAGCTGTGGAAGTGAGCCCTCTAAAGGCCAGAACACAACAAGCATGAACAAAACAGAAAAGAAAACAACACATGACAGATAGGTTAGTCTGCAAGTTTGTGGTGGTCAGAAATGAAAAGTTGTGCAGCATCTTGTCCACTTCATCTCTTACTTAAATATTAAAAAAAAAAAAAAACGTGTGAAGAATAGATGTTTGTGCAGATGTACTGATTCGGATAACATGGTGATTATCACAAGACAGAACAATTACACAAGATAGCAATATTGCAGTTATGTAATGTGTGAAAATCCAAACCGACAGAGTATGAACCCACAGTATTTAAATGGATACATTTTCATTTTCCTTTAAGGTTTTGCAACTTTTCCAGAAAACAAAAGAAAGGTCAAAAAATCCATTGAATAATGATGTGTGTGTAAATCTGAAACCGCTGACATACGAGAAATGAAATTAATTCCTGGTATTATTTCAAAAATAAAATCTAAAAGGGATTTTTTCTGTTTTATTGTGGGTTTCAGTAAAATGTGTTCCATCTATGCACATCAGCAATATGTCCTCTTTATGTCAATGCGACCTCAGGTTAAATAAACCTCAAATAAGTAAATGACAGAAAATAATAACTGCCAGAAATGTAGATGAGCAAACTAGTACAATATTAGCTTTTTATAACATAGTGAGTGGGAAATACAGAAATGATACTCACTATATAAGGACAAAAATGAATTGTGTAACATTTTCCTGATTTTATTGTAGTTTCTTGATTGATTGGTTGTAATTTGAACTACATGATTAATTATTTTCCTATATTCATATATTTATCTGCATTTCTGATACTGTTATCATTAAAAAATATTATTAAAATGTAAAAGATGGCTTGCACATATATCATCAATCTTGCATGAAATAATAAAATCTATTGCAGGGGTGTCAAACTCATTTTAGTTCAGGGGCCATATTCAGCTAAATTTGATCTGCAGTGGGCCGGACCAGAAAAATAATAACATAATAACCTATAAATAATGACATGGCTTAATTCAAGATTTTTTTTTTTTTACTTAATTGAAAATTTTTTTGGCTTAATTGAAGATTTATTTAGTTTTTTACTCAATTGAAGATTTTTTTTTGGCTTAATTCAAGATTTTTTTTTTTACTTAATTGAAGATTTTTTTTTTGGCTTAATTGAAGATTTTTTTTTTTACTTAACTGAAGAAATTTTTTTTTGGCTCAATTCAAGATTTTTTTTTAACTTAATT
Organism: Sphaeramia orbicularis; assembly: GCF_902148855.1. Lineage (NCBI taxonomy): Eukaryota > Metazoa > Chordata > Actinopteri > Kurtiformes > Apogonidae > Sphaeramia > Sphaeramia orbicularis. The sequence goes on along the minus strand of NC_043979.1, from coordinate 32,694,064 downwards.
TAAGATTTTTTTGGCTTAATTGAAGATTTTTTTTTTTTTTACTTAATTGAAGATTTTTTTTTGGCTTAATTCAAGATTTTTTTTTACTTAATTGAAGATTTTTTTTTTTTTGCTTAATTCAAGATTTTTTTTTTACTTAATTGAAGATTTTTTTTGTTTAATTCAAGATGTTTTGCTAAATTTGAGATTGTTTTTGGCTTAACTGAAGATTTTTTTTTTTTTACTTAATTGAAGATTTCTTTTTTTTTTTTTTTTGGCTTAATTGAAGATTTTTTTTTACTTAATTCAAGATTTCTTTTTTTTACTTAATTCAAGATTTTTTTCTTAATTCAAGCAATTTTTTTTTTTTTGCTTAATTCAGTTCAAGACTGTGGAATTTTTGCACTTGGCAAAAACATCCCAGGGGCTGAACTGGACCCTTTGGCATGTTTGACACCCCTGATCTATTGTAAGCAGAATATTGATCCATACCTGCACATTGTTGTATTTTTAGAGTTTGCGATATTGAAGTGATATTATTTTCATTGAGATACAAATCTGTGGTGCCCAGATGGAAAAAAGTTCTCAGGCAACCTTAAAATTTTATGCAAAGCGTGTGCAAAAGGGAGCATGTGGGTTTAGAGAATGGAACAATGCAGAGTGATTTTACAATGCAAAACATCACAAATGCATGGGGTGTCCAAAAACTTTTCTCCACCACTGTATTTCATGCATTTTCTGTGTAGAAGTTAAATATTTCAAACTTGCAAAAACGACAAAACTAAAGGTGGTCTTAGAGTTTTGCACAGTACTGTACATTTGTAATAAAGATGTCCGGTTTTAATTAGAAAAACACCAACAAAAACATAACTTAAAGGTGTAGTAGTTAACATTTGTATGGGCTTGTGTGACTATATATAGTTTGTTAAAATCTGTGTTGCATTTCTTGATGTTAGCTAATTTCATTTCTGAGATAACGGTATCTAGTTCCGTGCAACACTGATACTGCAGAAGATGCAGAAAGTTATTGTACAAGCTGTTATCATGGACGGTGCTTGTGCTATGACGCATTTACACATTACAGGGATTTCACAGACACAGAAGCTGAGCTATTCTGGGCACCACCGAAGCAAAAATACTGTTAAATCCAAGTGGAGAGCATCAAAGCTAAATGATGTTTTGCAGATCTAATGGTTGGTTCCCAGTGGATGTCTAATTGTTCCTTCAAACTCTGGGAAAACCCTGGATCTCCATCATCGCGTCAGCCCTGTGAAAACCACATGCTGCACTTGATCTGGAACCAAACATCAAAACTATTCAGTAGTATCGTCTGTTTTATCATTTCCAGTCAGATGACTACATGTCTATAAATGCACTGGTGAATACCTTGGTTGATAAGTGCTTTGATAGACATCAAACCAAACCTGTTTATTGTTTTTCTTTTTAGTCACACTTTTAGATTCATGTCTTGTATAAATTCCCTTTTAAATGTTTTTATAGGCCTATATAGGTTTACTGGTATTTATTTCAGTCGTTTATTATCATTTGTGTAGTTTAGTCCTTCTTTTAGTTAACTATTGGAATGTAAATTGAAACATCCAGTTTTGACCTTGACAGAACAGTACACGTGCAGAAGGGATCATGTGGGTGTGGAGAATGGAACAATACTTGGCAGAGTTCAATGACCTAAGAGTGATTCTTAATGGAATACATCACAAATACATGGGGTGTCCACCAATCTATGCATATTTCCATCCACTTATATTGAGTGAATAGTAGCAGAGTTTGCTAAAATGTAATACTGCAAAACCTTTTCCCACCACTATATTTTATGACAGTATTTGGGATTGTGTACAAATTTAATGTCTGAAAACGTTTTCCCACTACTGTATGTGTATACAGAATAGAATAGAATAAGCTTATTGTCATTGCAAAACACTATTGTACAGTGCAATGGAATTTGGTTTTACATTCTGTAAGGTGCTCAGGTAAAACACACGTCAATTATACTGTCAAGAATAAAAAATATAAGCATAAATTGCCAAGTAAAAAGATAATGTAAGTATTAAAAAACAGTCAAGTAAAAAGGCACACACACACGCACACAAAACAAAAGTGAATCCACACTGTTCAAAAAAATCTGTAATTTAACAGATTTTTCACTGTTTATTTTACAGATTTTTCCTGTATTTTTAAGATAGGGGAAAATATCAATGAAATGACAAAAACAGACAGTGATTTTACATGTCAAATGTAAAGTAACATGAAAAAACTGCAACTGTGAATAACCAAAAAATTTAAATTTTTTTAAAAGAAATTTTTCTTTTTTCACAGAAAAATACAGTTAAAATACATTTGCAAATGTATCGTAGTTTCACAAATATTTATTTTCTATTTATGAGATTAAACTGTTAATTTAAAGTTTAATACTGTAAAAAAAATAAAATAAAATGAGATAAAATTACTAACAATTAACCGTAAAAGAAGTATTTGTTCTGTAAGTTTGGGATGGTTATTTGCCGTTATTTAACAGTATTATTTTGGCACCCCTGCTGCCGGAATAGAGGCAATGCACATACGTCACTTCCCCCCTGGGCCACGCCCCTCTAAGCAAGACTGAGTGGCAAAAACAAACCAGCTCAACATGGCGGAGTATAGCAGTAACTACAGCGAGACCGGGAAAAATGTGGAATATAACATGAAATTAAAGACAATTGGATTGGACATGGATCCATACAAGCTATCAAACAACAAGTGGTCTACGAACATTGATATGTGGCCGGAAATCACGTATCCGGACATTTATATGAACCTGATTTCAACGCCGGGAAAATCCCCAATGCAAAGGCTGAAAGCATACAAAAGCCAAAGAGTTGTTGACATCCTCGTCATCGTTAATTAGAGGATTACAGCTGGTGAGTGCTTTCAATTCAACATACTATTATTTTTGAGGTTTTCTGTCAGTGCTGACGTATTTTCTTGGCGGTGATTTCCAAGGTAAAGGCCCAGCAGTAGTGCTCACAGTTCACTACTGATTTACTGGAGTTGAACCCTTAGTATTGACCCAAGTGAGTGGATGATCTACTGGTACTGTGGAGATTTAAGTAGAGTTAACATCAAATACTTGGTACAACACAGCTACAACAGCTTTGTGCTAGAGTACCCCCTTATTTGGAAAACTAGGTTAGCCTCAGTTTAAGATAGTTTACAATTTATGTAGAACACAAGGTTCAGAATCACACAACTGAAGACAAAAACATTTCAGTTCTGAAACATAGAACTAAATGACAGATGCTAACATTAAGAGCTTTACTAAGAAGTAACGTTAGCCAAAACCATATGGAATTTAAGGTATGATTTAACGCAAGAATACAGCATAAATTAACGTTACCTGACACAAAATGGCAACCACAAATCCAGGTTTCGTTGCCTGGATTCCAGTTATTTCTACGAATTGCAGCGATCCATCTGCTTCTTCTGTCTTTGGCTTTAGGTCGCCGCTAAAACGATAGCTCCGAGTGCTTTTTAAACCTATTTGTGCAATCAATGGCACAACAGCTCTTCCCCATTTTTTAGATTGTTCTAAAGTTTTCGCAGTATTCAAGCCAAAGCTGCTACTCATCTCCCTCTTTCTGCCACTCACAGGGCGTAACTACGGTGACTTCCGCTAGCGGTGACGTCACGTGCATACCCTCTATATTACCTTTTTTTTTTTTTTTTTTTTTTTTTTTTTTTTTTTTTTTTTTGTACAGTGCAGTGTCAAATATGCAGAATATATAGGTAATGCTAATGTCTATGGTGTTAAGTCTTTTTAAGTAAAGTGGGTGGGGCAATATCCTGAGTTATAGCAGCAGAAGGCAATTACATTATAAAGTGACGTAAGTTACATATATATATATATATGCAACCAGTGGTGTCTGACTCTGCGTTTTTTTTTTGTTTTTTTTTATGTTTTCTATAATTTTTGTCAGGTATGTTGTATTTTGTTTTAATGATTTAATATACTCCCTTTTGTTCCGGATTTCTGTGGGAGAGGAGTGTGTTTTACGTGGGATACTGACCGGAGGTTTTTTTTTAATGTTTTCTGTCATTTTTGTCAGAACAATAAACGGAGACTGCCTCCAAGGGCACACGTGCGGGTGTCGTCATTTTAAAAAAAAAAGAACACAACGCAGAGTCCGATACCACCGATTACACACACACACAGATATATATATATATATATATATATATATTTATATATACTTGAATAAAGTAAATTGAGAATAAATGTAAAAGTAATAAAGCAAACCCATGACACTTTCTATTATATACTTTTATTTTGACATTTTCATTCCTGTTTCACCCAAACTTTTTGCCTTGACAATCTTACACTTGTATATGTGTGTGTGTATGTAAGTGTGTGTTTGTGTGTGTGTACGTGCGCGCGCATTGGGGATTCCCCCCGCGTGACAAAAACAGCTTCGCCTTTCACATGTCAGCTCTTCCCCTTATCGCCTTTCATTGCTCATATGCTCTCCGCCTGGAGCTCATGCTGATACCGGATATCTAGACGACGGGGCAACTGTTTCGCCTCATTTCGCCTGTTTTTCATCCCATTTCCCGCAGTCAGGAATGACCGCCGCGCGCCGTGGAAGCCCGCATTCGAGGAGGTAATGTATCCCCGGATAGTGGCATGAGACGGAGCCGGTCATTCCTCTGGTTTCACGAAAGGAGCGGCAGGCTTAAGACTCCCCCCACCCCGGTTCCCCCATCTCCGGCCTTCACATCACCGAGCACCCGCCACCAGCCGTTGAATCCTCGCGGACGGAGGGAGCGGGAGACCCGGTGAGAGAGAGAGAGCGAGAGAGAGAGAGAGAGAGAGAGAGGGAGGGAGGGAGGCCACCATGTCGCGCGACGGCTGCGGGAAGGATGACTTGCTGGAGGATAACCGCACAGACTCGGGTATTGACTCGTACCGCTCCATACTGAAGTCAGAGGAGCCCCGGGAGCCGAGCACGGACTTCAGCGGGCCCCGGGACAAGTTATCCGCCACCGGCGAGGAGCGCCTGGATTCAGCCTACGCCTCCTCGTCCCTGACGGTGGAGAGTCTGTCAGACATAGTGGGGGTCTGTTCACTGTCCAGCCCCAGAGAGGAGCAAGAAGAAGAAGAAGACAGCAGGGAGGAGGAGTGTGGACAGGACGACAACCCCCTCACTATTATCACTGAGGACGGAGACACGTAGGTTTCCATTGATTTATTTTTTGGCTTCTTGTGTTAAATCAGATTATTTGACCAGATCCAGGGTTGCAGCAGGGAGTTCAAACATGCTGACTTCAGAGTTTTAACACTCCTGGGAGTATATGAACAACAAACTGAGAAAAATTTATTTGAAAGTTACTACAAAAATAGTTAAAGGTTAAATTTAATAAGCTTTAGTAGTGAGATATAGTGTGCAAAATGGCAAATGAGCTTATTTATTCTGTATTTCTTCGAGCTATGGTCTAAATATTGTAATGATAAAGCGCCAAAATTCTGCAGAAAGGTATAGTTTGTTGTATGTTCAAATGACAGCAATGGAAAAACATGTAAAGCAGGGGTGTCAAACAAAACTGGCCCGCCAAAGGGTCCAATCAGGCTTGTGGGATGAATTTGAAAAATGCAAAAATTACACAGTCAAGGGTGTCAGGGTCAACATACAGTCCAATTTGATCTCAAGTGGGCCAGACCAGTAAAAATAATAGCATAACAACTTATAAATAACTCCAAAATTTTGTCTTTGTTTCAGTGTGAAAAAGTAAAATTACAGTATGGAAATGTGAATAACAACCTGAAATTTCTCAAGGAAAATAAATGCAAATTCAACAATATTATACCTCAGCTAATTAACTTACAGATCACAGTGGATATACAAAGACACAAAGCATTCAGTAACAGGCATCTGGAACTGAAAAATATAGCATTTAACTTTATGATCAAAACTTGTCTCAGACTAAGACTCAGTTATACCTTTTGGCTGTCACTGTCAATATGTCATTTTTGGACTTTGCAAATTCATCCCATAGGCTTGATTGAACCCTTTGGAAGGCTGGTTTTGGCCCACGGGCCATATGTTTGACTACCCCTGGTCTAGGAGGCAACTTAACCTTTGAACAATAATACATATTAATTGGTTTTCAAATCATCCTCCCTGTTCTCTGCAATAATTATATCATGTTAAACCATTTATTAGCCTATTGCAATGGCCTGTCAGTGTGTTAAAAATCATTGAGTCCATCTATTTGATCTATAAATAATAAGAAAATCGCACATTTTTATAGATGCAGTCTTTTTTTTGACTACAGAAACCTATTGGAAAAGGTATAAATCTTCAGCGTTTGAGAAAATAAAACCAGTATAAAGTTAATTTATTCCTTGAGTATTCAGTCAGAGCTCTGCTGGTGTTCAGTGAGCTCAAACAGTGCTGCTTTTTTTTTTTAAATTCTGGACTGACACAGAAACTTGACTTGTACTTAATGAAGTCTGAAAATCACAATGAATTTAAGGCACTGTTTTTGTCACACCTCTGGTTTTCAAGGGGATTTCATGGCGATGTGATACTGCAAACTTTATAATGAACTTTGCCCCCGTCATGAATGTGGATGTACTCCTGTGAGGCGTCTCTCAGTCAGAAAACAGAAGTGAAACAGAGAGGCCTGGACTTCCCCATGTAACGCAGACAAAGCACATGCTGTGAGGCAGAGCTGTGGCTTTGCTTTTGATCCAAGAAACTTGTTGATCAGGATGGGACAGTGTGTACTCATGTTGTTATTAGTAGATCCAAGAATTCACAAGTTGCTCTCTGGCTTTCAGCAGACCAGTGGAAAGGTTTCAACCACCTCTGAGAATGTGTTGGTTACCTGCCACTGCTACTGTTCGCCTTTTAGTTTGAGTCAATGAAACTGAACCTTTTTGCACACAATCCAAACACCTCACCTCCACATGCAGCTCAATCAGCCCATGCAGACTGTCGTATGTGACCCACACATCTCACGTTGCTTTGTCATCATTCTGCTTTGACGTTGAAGAGAACCTGCTACTGACTCCTGCAGTTTAATCCAGTGGTTCACACAAGTGCTGCAGAAGTGTTGCTGTGTTTCTGACCTCTTTTTGCTTCCGCTTGCTGATTGTTAGGTCCACATGGTTTCATTCTCACACCCTAACTATAGATACCTGGGAGGAAAAAAAAAACACCTGAAACACACCGCACTGCTCTGCCACGGCTGAGAAAGGATCATGCAAACATTAATTTTCCCCTGTGGGATTTTTTTTTAAACCTTATTCATTCAAGTCTTACTCAAACCAGGAAGTCCCTCTGACACCCAGGCGTTTGCTCACAGGGCCGCTGAGCTGGTGGGACAGATGTATTAGTCTGCAGACATTTAAATCAGGATCGGTGATGGCATTTTGGACTGGACAAAAATGATTCATGCACATATTTACGCAGACGAGTCATGCTTTTCAAACACGCATGCCAATGAGGGGATGATTTTATGGGGTTTACAGGGGGTGTGTGCAGTTTCACAACAGATATTTCCAGCATTTAGGAACTTTTAAAGAACAAATTGTATATGTATAAATAGCAAAAGTTTCAGTGGAACCTTTATCTGCAGTGGTAAGATAGATAACAATTGACTTTGATTCTTATTGTCAGGTGATTCCTCATTACATTGTCACGTCATGGCATTAGAATGAGCCATTTAGATCTACAGAGGGAGTGAATCGCCTTTTACAGATTCTACCATGTTTCAGCTCACGAGAGCTCTGCTTTTTTGTTTTACATTACACAGGGTTTCTGCAGGTCATTAAAATGCATTAAAAGTCATTAAATAGATTTTGTGAAAATTAAGGCCTTAAATGGCATTAAAAAGCATTAAATTCGATATCCAGAGGCATTAAAAAATTAAATACACTTGATGGAAAAAAAGCATTGTTATTCACGATTTGTTTTGCTTATATAAACATTTAATAATTTCGATTGGAAATACAATGTGAGGATTGACAGGCGGAACCGTTTAATTGACTATTGTTTATGACCGATACACAGTCACAAAACCACATGCTTGGAATGCAACGTACTGTGAGCGTGCTCATGCCATGGCGAAAGAACAGAGGGAATATTAGCAAATGTTGGAAAAATCGGAAAATGCGAGTTTCAGCAGAAGTGACTGGAGGATGAACTATTCAGAACCTGGTTAAAGCCTGTCGATGGTAAACTCATGTATATGTAAAACTGTATCTGCAGTTGGACATGGGCATTAAATTTGTTTAAAGTGGCATTAAAAGGGAATTAAAAAGGATTAAATTAGATTTGCTGATACCTGCAGAAACCCTGTTCCATTACTAACTATGCATGAAAGTGGAACATAGTTCATGTCAGTTTAACTAAAAAGACCACAAAGGACAAACCAAACACTGGGGGACTTTTCTTTTGTGGTCACCCTAGTGGGCGGTGAGACAAAGGGTATTCAGCTGATTGCAATGCGTAACTCAACCATTAAATGCCACTAAATGTTATAGACTGCTGAAAACATGGAGACTGTGAACAACGTAGTACTGAATTATTTAGTTACATCATTATTTTTCATTATTTTGTGTTGAGAAATGGGCACAAAATGCTGAAATTAGCTTGATGGTGCACTGGAACCAACACTCAACATGACCCCTCCCCTTTTATTATAGCATTATAAAAAACTAGAGCACATTAGCATCAGTATTTCTCCCATGTGGTCATAACTTAATACATCTACAGCCTATGTCCTGTCATGGAAGGCTGCTGGTTTGATTTGTGTGGTAATACTATAAAAATACAGTTTTATCACATATGGAGAACATACTTTTGGTAAAAATCAGTATTGCAGAATTCCTCTGGTAATTTTTACACAGATGTCTTTAAAAACCACATGTGGCTACGGTTGTGAAAAGCTGCAAAGACAGGAAAACCCAGGATAATGCAAGTAGGTTTCATTTAGGAATTGAAAAATGTGTTAAATTCTCATTGCACTGCTTTTTGGTCATGCTTTTTTAGGATGTTAATAAATCTTTTAATTAATTTTCCTTTCATAATGCAAGACGATATGTGACCTAGAGGGACAAAGAACAATTTGTGTACAGATAACACTAAAGAATCAGAGGTTTGAATCAGTGGTAACATGCAGTTAAAACCGAAGCAGAATGGAAGGCCTGTGCACAACGGTTTGTGGGAACTTTTGATCCCACGCTGTCTGTCTGTAAATGTGGCACCATTTTGGTTTGAATGTATTTTGGTTCAAATAAGAAAAGAGAGTAAAGTAACTGAAAAACAACAATTTACAGCAAAAAAGTAGAAAAAAAAAAATCTACTTTATTCATGACGTGGATAAAAATCAGTTTTACTTTCTTGCTGCGTGACGTGACAGGTGTTCATATAAATAAATATAGATAATTTATCACAAAGTCTGACTCATTTTTGTGCAAATCTTTGTACAATGAGGCCTGGTGTTGTCTAAGGTTAGACTAAATTAAGCACTAATGCTTGGTTCCATTTCCTGCTTTTTTGCACACATTTGTTTGCTACAACTTCCCACTCAGGTTTTGAGGTTAGTGTGTATTTGTTTTGTCTTTCTTTTGCAGTCGGTGTTTAAGTTCAAACCTAGAAGATGTAGCTGCTGATAAGTAGATTCAACAAGCTTCTTTAATTTAAATGCTCACTGTACTATCTTCTCCAAAAATCTCTGTATTGCTCAACACCCCAACCACTAAATCTTGCCATTCAACCCACTAAGTGTTACATTTCGAGGTAGTCTCTAGAGATGAATAGTGAGGAAAATTATGAGGCAATATTTTCTGCCTCGTATTGAAATGTGGCCTTTTTCAGTCCATTGCTCAATAGTAGAATGAAGTAGGCCTGCAGGTTTTTGCAAGTGTAGCGGATCAGATGTTTATTTCCCTTTGCCTTTCTGCAGAATCCTTCACTTAGCGATCATCCATGAAGAAGAACGCATAGCTCAACGTTTGATAGAGATATTCCCGAAAGAAGTCCTGGACATCCAAAACAACTTGTACCAGGTGAGTGCAGTTAAACCCCGACTGTTTCAACCACACAAACCCACTGTAGCCTCAATCCTAACGTACTTCCCCAAAATAAGTGTCTCGATTGTGGAAACAGTAGCATTATTTATATCTCTGTACTTCCAGAGAAGCGCTGTTCCTCTTTATTTGCAGTTCGTCCTCTCTCGGGGACGTCACTGTGGGTGGTTCCAGGGTTAACTCAGAAGGGACTTTGAATGGAAACTCCCCTCCTCTACCTCCTGTAGAAACAGAGGCGCATGGAGCTGTGAAGAGTATCCTGGTGTGGATGTGGGCGGGAGAGTTATTCCAGTCGTTCAGGCTTTTTCAGGGGTAGAAAGCCGAGCACAGGCAGCTCAGATTAACACAACAGTCAAAGGAAACACTGTAAGATGCAAAGTTAAGTCTCAGCACTTCACTGCTGTGACTCAGTTAGCCATCTTCGTTTAACAGTCCACTGAAGTTGCCTAATTTCCTCTCTAGTCATTCTAAGATACATCTCACATAGACAGATATTATGAAGAATTCTTGCGTACCCCTTATCCACCCCCAAACATTTGCAAACAGCTTCCGATGTATTGCATACTTATCTTTTTTGCGTCTTCCAAAGATACAATCAAGTTGTGCTGCAGAGTTGTCTTTACAATTTGGCTAAATAATTCTCAAAAATCAAGCCCATTATAAAGGCACATGTATTATATTTTGCATGGGTTTTTAATTTCAGTTTACCACTAGTTTTAGGTACTTTTTGTTTTGGTTTAACTTTGAGGAATTGACTACTTTTAGTTTAGTTTTTAAATAGATTTAGTCTTAGTTTTCGTTTTACAGGTATTATGAGAAACACTGGATTTATAGGAGATGCTTTCAGAATATTAACCCATAAAGACCCGAACATCCATGTATCACCAAATGCATCTACTGATCTAAACTGTTTAATACCTGTTGATCCACTAATACTATCAATACACGTAAGTAATTGGTGTAAAATACAGTTAATCATCTTTTCATGGTTGTCACATATGACCCATTTGGATGTTCAGAGGTTCCGTAGTTACCGTGGAAACACCATCATCTTCTACAACATTGATTCACCAGTAAAACCCATGGAATTTGATAAATGACATTGATGGAAACACTTGTTTTATGTTCAGTTAATTATATCTTCACCAAAAAAAAGTCACTTTGTCTTCAGTTTTCTCTGTTTCTGATATAATAACCCTCAACTTTAATCTGAGATTTTATGAACATCTACATGATCAGTGAATTAATTATAGGAAAATATCTGATTTCCACTGAAAAAACACAGAATACAGAATATTATATTACAATAAATGGTGATAAATCACTTAGGAAAGGTTAAATATAGAGAAACATTTTTTTGGGAACTCCCACAAAAGTAACACTGGGTCTTTAAGGGTTAATGGTCCGTATGTTGTCCTTTAATACTGTGTTATTGAAGTATTTATGAGAATAACTTTATTTAATCTGGAAAATCTCAGTGCACATCCGGAAACACCGGTCTTTTTTTTTTTTTTTTTTGAAATGATCAGCCTCTGAGATTAAATTTGCTAAATCCTACATACATTAATAAGATAAATGATAGAACAAATGATAAAAATGCTGGATGGCTGATGTTTTCAGCATATATGACCATGTGTGATTACACATATTGGTTTATGTACATTCATACAATAGATTTATAAATCTTCCACCAGAAAGAACCTGTAAAGTGAATGTATTGTAATGATCAGACATTGTTTTGAAGTAGATCTGGTTGCTCTGAGACAAACATTCACCCATTCTCTCATTAATTCTCACAATTTCACATTTTGACCCAAGTCTGGTTCTTGGAAACTACAGCCAACCAGCATTTTTGACTTAATTTTTCTTTATTAATGATTCAAATTTGGTAAAGTTCTGGAGGCATTTTACTTATAAACCAGTGAAAGAAGCTGACATTACCTGCAGTTCTGCTATTGCTTTGGTTTGTGTTTTAATTCAATGTCAGTTAATTATTTTTCTACTACTAGTTTTAGTTTGAATTTTCTGTTAACTGTCACAATCCTGTTTTTGTATATTCAGTATTTTTGTTTGATAAATCAGTTTGAATGTATTAAAAGTGTTTAACGGTTAATTGACTGTTTTATTTAAGCTTTTTGTTTGGAAACATTCTGGCATGAAAGATAAGTGTTACAACCACAGATGTGCACTTTAGTTTGTGTGTTTCATGGTAAATGTTTTCCTCTTATGTCTCTGATCTCCAGAGCCCTTTGCATCTGGCCACGTACCTGAACCTGACAGAGGTGGTGAAAGGCCTGGTGGAGAAGGGAGCCAGTCTACAGCTGCAGGACCACGACGGGAACACAGCGCTGCATGTGGCCTGCCAGCACGGACAGACCCAATGCGTCAGTCACATGACCCAAAATGTCTCCCCGAGCAAACTGGCACCGGTTCTCGAGACCCAGAACTGGAGAGGTACGAGAAAACCTCTTATTTAGACATTTAGATGGTTGTAGGAGTAAACTGAGCATGTTGAAATGTAAGATGGCCTCAACACGGTCTACAACGTCAACAGTTTTGACATTTTCAGTGTTTTTTTTTTGTAGCTTTTTTTCTGTCTTTCTTGATTTCATAATTGCTTTTATTTTTATTTTTTTATAGAGGAGTTCACCAGTTTTGTCCTCATTAAGTTTTAGTGTCAGTTATTATAAGTACAGCCTTGGTTTATAGAAGCTGAAAAGGGAAGGGTGTGAAAAATCATCCCACCATTATTCAGTAAAGGTCACATATTGTGCAAACCATTTTATTCTTGTACATCATAAACCATTAACACATGTAGTTAAAATAAGAGGCAGTATAAATGGTCTAAATGACCTTCAGTTCTGTTCTATTTATTTGAACTGATTTTACATTTGTCATTGTAATTTGTATTTAGTTTTTGTCTTTTGAAATGTCTTATATTGTCAACGAGATTATTTTTCCGCTGCTGGTTTTATTTTTCTTTGTTAATAATAATAATAATAATAATAATAATAATAATAATAATAATAATAATAATAATGGATCAGATTTCTGTGGCACTTTTCAAGGCACCCAAAGCGCTTTACATGATTGATCCATTATTCATTATTTAACTCTAATAACCCTGACAGCTTTAATAAAGGTGACAACTCAGCTTTTTCAGTTTTTACAGCACTTTTAATTTCCCCAACTCCTGACACTGATCCATTTTGTTACAATGTACGACTTTTAATCCACATTTGAGCCCTGGTTCCGTGTTGTAATCAGGATTTGTACCTGCAGGTCTCACTTGTCTTCATTTGGCTGCACTGAACAGGCAGCATCAGATTATGAAGCTCCTGATGAAAATGGACGCGGAGCTGAATATCCAGGTTAGTCTGAAAAACGACTCCTTGCTTTACTGCCTGAATCGTATTGTTTCGTTCTAATTCTTAATGACTAGTCGTGACTGGAAAGGTGCTTACGCTCTAAATCTTTCAACTCACAGAACAATAAAAAGTAGTTTGTGAGTCAGTAAATCTGCACATGCACCTACAGCCACCTGTTGTCTCCAGGAGTATTAAAAGTGAGATGTTTTGAAGGCTTATGTACAGGTTTAATTGAGTTGCCCTACAGTTTACTACGTGCGCTCCATTAATATTCCAGTATTTGTATTTATCGCTCTCAGACTCTGTTTACTGGTCTTATGTTGTGTTCCTGTCTATAAATCCACTGCACCTGTGCAATGCTGATAGTGATATAGCGATATGAGCTGAGCTTGGGGCTTCCTGCAGGATTCATGAAGACATAATTAGATTTGAGATATGATTAGTCTGGCCAGACACTCTTAACTTTCTATTGATGGACGGGGACATGGCAGTCCTGAAACTACCCCAGACATTCCTCTCAGTTTAAGTCACCCACTGAATATATCGGCCTGCGTCACACTCAACCCATTGTGATCGTTGTTATTATTGTTGTCTCCGTTTTAAGCTTCAACAGTGCACAATTTGTAGTTATCGGTGCATACTTAAAACCTAAACATTGCAAATTACGATAAAAAAAAACATTTATTTGAAAGAAATTGATTTCACAAACTGTTTTTTCCAGTGATTATTCAGGTAAGGTCTTTATGTCACAGAAATCAACATACTTAACTGTTAATTGATATTAAATGTTATAAAAATGGCAAAGTGTTTGATTTTCCTTAAATCTGCTCTACCTTTTGTATATAATTTAGTTTATACATGTATTTTAGCAGTCAGTGTAATCTTTCATTCTTTTTTTATCATTGTTGTCCTGATGTTTCTGTTTTCATTGTGAAATTATCACATCATGGAATAGAATAGAATAGAATAGAATAGAATAGAATAGAATAGAATAGAATAGAATAGAATAGAATCATTACATTATTATGAGTTTTCTATATGGAAATAGTTGAATTCAGTAAAGAAAAGAAAGCGAGACACTTTGCCTTCTAATTGCAAGATCCTGAACCTATAACTATGAGAAAAGTTTGCCTAGTTGCCAGTTATTCTCATATCAGATGGAATATAATGGAAAAAAATCCAGATTTTTACCCAAAAATATTAATATATCTTTGAAGAAGAATTAGATCAAAATAGTTGTGATTGACTGACTCTAAATCCATAACACATATTATTATTATTATTACACTGAACAAATAAGATGCATCTCTTTTCAGTGGTTTCAGTGTTTCTTTTTATGTTCTATTATTTCCTAGTTTCTTAACCCTGTTATTTTTTTCGCTTTCTCAGGAAGGTACGAGTGGGAAAACGGCTCTTCATCTCGCTGTTGAGATGCATGACATTACATCAGTGAAGCTGCTGCTCAGCAAAGGAGCCAGTGTGGACGCTGCCATGTTTAACGGCTGCACGCCGCTGCACCTCGCGGTCGGAAGGCAGGACGCCACCATCGCTAACCTGCTCTGCCAGTCTGGAGCTGACATGATGCTCCGAAACATGGAGGATGAAA
Organism: Sphaeramia orbicularis; assembly: GCF_902148855.1. NCBI lineage: Eukaryota > Metazoa > Chordata > Actinopteri > Kurtiformes > Apogonidae > Sphaeramia > Sphaeramia orbicularis. The sequence continues at coordinate 32,679,024 of NC_043979.1, read as the reverse complement.
CGGCACTGGATCTGGCTGATGGCAATGATGATGTAAGTTGATAGACGTTCGTTTTATTTACTAATTAATACTATTATAAATTATAAATTATAAATAAATTAATACTGTTTTAAATGACTTCATTTGTTTGTGTCTTTCAGATTTTGGCTTTATTTCCATTCGATGACATCCAGATCTCTGGGCGATCGGTGGTTGGTGTGAATTTTTGAGCTCTGTGACGTGGAATCTCGACTTCATCTAGAGTCTCACTGCATTTGTAACGTTGCATAGAAAGCTGTATTTGAGCTAAGGTTTTCATTAATAGTGTCTCTATTTGTAGTACATTCTGATTTTACTGGTATTTATCTTTTAGCTAGACAAATATGCACACCATAAGGATCGTACTTCCCTCTTTAAAAGAGAGTGATTCTTCTTTGTTGACCTGTACTTGAGAAATGGTTTAAAAAAACAAACAAAAAAACAATGTTTCTGGGTTAACGGCTCAGTTATTTTGCTTATTTTTGCGTGGTTGTGAGTGCCAAACTGTCTATCCACAAGCTCAAAAAATCTTAGAAATATACCTCTTAATATTTTTAACGTCTACAAACTGAATATTCAAACTTTTATTTTCTTAATGAAGGGGAAAAGGAATAAAGCAGGGAGAAAATTTTATCTGCAATCAAAAGAAGACAAACTGATCTCATCCTTGCTTTTGTTTAAATAACCTGATATTAATATATAACACGAAATGCAGCTTCATCTCTTTGATTTTAAGATTTGCTGTCTTGTGTTGTGAAACAGTTTCTATTTATCTATTTGCAGCAAATTGATACTGGTCTGTGGTGGCTTGTCTAGTTGACATTGCAGTTCTAAGGTCATCTATTTTTTAATAAAATAAAATAAATTAAAAAAGCATTGCACCCTGTCTTCCTTGGGGAACTTAAACTAAAAAACCCAGCCTGTGTTTATGGATATGAGTAAACTTTTTAATGTTTTCACAGAGATAATCTAGATCATGAATGTTAAATGATTTTTGTTCTGCATTGGTAGACATGGACTGAAAGCTAATTGTACATGTCAGTTAAATTCAGTCTTTTAACCTCTGTGTTTCCAGGCAAGGCAAAGACTTTCTAGAAAGAAACAAGTGATGCCAGGCACAATAAACCCCGCCCCTTGCATGTATTGTACCTTATTTTGGCATCGATCCAGCTGATATCATGTCTTTGCGTGTGGTGATGCCAGCATATCAAATGCATCTATATATGTGCCAAGTTTGAAGTAAATTGAAACAAAATTGATGTTTTTATAGACATGAAATTTCTCCCAGTATAAGTAAATGGGAGAAAAAAAAGATTTTAAAAATTCATTAAAAAAAATTGGAACTTTGACCTACTTTTTCCAAAATGTAATGACATCTATGTTGGGTCACTAGTAATTTATAAACCCAATTTGGTATGAATTCAACCCAGAGTTTTCAACCTCGGTACAGACGTTTGAAATTTCGTCCACTATAAATAAATGGGAAACAAAAGATTTGAAAAATTCATGAAAAAATTTGAACTTTGACCTACAGTTCCCAAAATATAATCAGATCTATTCTGTGTCACTGGCAATCTATAAACCCAATTTGGTATGAATTTAACAAATCGTTTTGCTCCTAGAGTGTTAACAAACAAACCGAACTAAAAACAATACCCCTTGCCCTCCTTCGGGGGACGGGGTAAAAAGAAGACAAGATCAACATCAGCAGCAAACTGAGATGAAAACAGGCCAAATGATGCCTTAGATCAGGGGTGTCAAACATACAGCCCGGGGGCCAAATGCGGCCCACCAAAGGGTCCAGTTTGGCCCCTGGGATGTTTTTGCCAAGTGCAAAAATTCCACAGTCTTAAATTGAATTAAGCAAAAAAAAAAATTGCTTGAATTAAGGAAAAAATCTTGAATTTTAAGCCAAAAAAAAAACAAACTCAAATTTAGCAAAAAATCTTGAATTAAGCCAAAGAAAAATCTTCAATTAAGTAAAAAAAATCTTCAATTAAGTAAAAAAAAAATCTTGAATTAAGACAAAAAAAATCTCAAAATTAGCAAATAATCTTAAATTAAGCCAAAAAAAAAAAATCTTCAATTAAGTAAAAAAAAATCTTCAATTAAGCAAAAAAAAAATCTTCAATCAAGTAAAAAAATCTTCAATTAAATTTTTAAAAAATCTCAAATTTAGCAAAAAATCTTGAATTAAGACAAAAAAAAATCTTCAATTAAGTAAAAATTAATCTTGAATTAAGCCCAAAAAAATCTTTAATTAAGTAAAAAAAAAAAATCTTGAATTAAGCCAAAAAAAAAAAAAAATAAATAAATAAATCTTCAATTACATAAAAAAAATCTTGAATTAAGCCAAAAAAATCTAGAATTAACAACTTTAATTTTTTTTGTTTTGTTTTAGTGCAGAAAAATAACATTAAATTATGAAAATATTTACAAACTATCCTGTAACAATAAAATGTGAATAACCTGAACAAATATGAACAACCTGAAATGTCTAAAGAAAATTAAGCACAATTTTAACAATTTTTCTTCCTGTTCCTCAGCGTTTAGTGTCTTTGTAGATCTGATCCATAATCCACATGGACAAATTATAAACTGAGGAATAATATTGTTAAAATTGCTCTAAATTTTCTTACGTTTTTTAAATTTAAATTTCAGTTTTTTCAGGTTTTTTTTTTTTTTGGGATAGTTTATAAAAGTAAGTATTTTCATAATTTAATGGGGGTTTTTTTTTACACTAAAACAAAGACAAAAATGTGGAGTTGTCATTATTTATAGGTTATTATGTTGTTATTTGTCTGGTCCGGCCCACTGCAGATCAAATTTAGCTGAATTTGGCCCCTGAACTAAAATGAGTTCGATACCCCTGTTTTAGATTATATTATTATATTATTATTATATAGGCTTTTGCTCTTATGTAAAACGAACACTGTATATAATGTTTCATGACAGATATTAGTTTCAGTAATACTGTAGACTTAAACTGGGGGTCGAGTGTCTTGGAGGAGTTTTCGAAAAGAGCGTGAACCCATACATATTGCAGCGACTATCCAAGAAGGACCACTTGATTAAATGAGAGGTTCTGTAATTTGATGAGCCCTTGGAGGCCTTTTATTTCTAGCTTGTTCCTTTTCCTTTATAAACATGCAATCTAATCCCTTTCTTATGCTCTTACAGTATAACCTTATACAGTCAAGTATTCTGAACAGTCTGCATACCAAGGCTGAAAAAAACCCAGTTCTTTTTTTGTTTCCTGTCAGCTGCTTTTGTAAGGTGTATCTGTTGTTTTTCTGTAAGTGACTTCTTCCTGATGCCTCCTAAAGTACAATAACAGAGGAGCGGCTGGAAATTCCACTCCGCAGTGTTTCTCTCTTGTTTCCTTCAGGAAGTCAGATGATAAATTGGCAGTGGATCCTCACCTCGTGTTTTCATAGGGATATTAACAATGTTAATGCCCACCTGTGCACCCAGTATTACATTGCATTACATTTATTTTCCCTCTGTTCAGGTAAATTAGGGTTTGGCGGATCCATATACATGAGCCCAAACCTCTTTCACTGTGACGACTGCTCCTAAACCAACAAACCTCTTAGGTCAACAGCACGAACATAGTTACGAAATTGAACTACTTCCCCATTCAGTCAGCAGGCTGGGAAACTCTGAAATTATTTGTCTATACAGTGTACGGTAAGTAATTTTTATGTCGCTGTAGGGCATGTTAAAATAAACCATGGTGTGGAAAAGCCAGTTTCACTTACTGGAACGTCTTATTGTATTTGTCTCAATAACAACAGTAAAAACAAATGAACAAAGTGTTGTGATTAACATGTTGAAGCAACACAAGTCTATGCTACACAGGCGTTAAATGTGCTTTTATTTGGCTACTTTGCTGTATTAGTTAATGATAGTTAAATGACTTTAAAAAATCTCTAATTTTTACAAGGATCTGATGCAACAAAACTAGCCTGAAATACCTGAATACATGAACGTTTGTATTAGAATATCAATCATGAAGTAGCAACAGACAACATGTTATGAATGTGAAATATGAATTTTTAATCAACTATTTCATTATTTGACATTTGTATTCACATAGGGTTTTGATGCAGGTATAGGTGTTGCATAATTTTTGTAAATGTAACAATACTTTTGGAGAGATTAGTCTAAATTAGTGATGAGATTACATTTTATTGATATATAAAGTCTAAAATCTGAAAGAGTTGGCTGTAGCAAGTAGTAAGTCAAATTTCTCAATAAAATTTTACATGATTACATCTGATTATTAATGTTTTATACTTTAATTCCGCCACATCTAAAAGGCAAATACTGTCTATTTGAAAACATGCTACATTTTTCTGACAGCCTACAGTTTCTCATCCCTTTCTTGTCCATTTAAAACCATCTCCCTGTGTATTGATTCTGAACATCTGTGATGAACCCATAAAGTGTTCCTTTATATGTTGACAAAATTCGTCATCTTAAAACCAACTATGCTCTTTAAAAACCCTCTCGGATTTTAGAAAATGCTTCATCACATACTAGAAAAGTGGGTTTGTCACAGGCTAACAATGGTACAAACATGTGATGATCTCATACAATATGAAGTGGTGCTACATTAAACAACTCCACAGTATGAGGTCAGTCTTAAACACACACAACAGTAAAACTGTATCCAAAACATCATATATAGTTGTAAAACAGTGACTCATTTTATGTCTCATGCTTTAAGTACATTTGCTGGTGATCTTACATTCTTTTACTTTGAAAAAGTTTTCAGACACCCATAAAATTTTGTACAATCTCAAATATTATCATGTTTATTGTTAACAAAAACAAATAACAAAACTAAATTCTTGACTGTTTCACCATGTCACGCCCTGGATGTGTTTCTAGGGGTATTATCTCACTGAAACATCCAGTTTTGACCTTGACGGAACAGTGCACATGCCTTCTGAATTGCATTTCCACTGGAAATGAATGGCCCTAAGTTTAACAGGTGTCAGTTTTACACGATCACAAAAACTATCATGTTGTGTTTGTGGCTTGTGGCTTGCCACAGATAGCCACAAACAACTGTAAATGATTTTTTTTTTCTTTTGTGTACTGTTAACAAGAAAAAAAAAAATCAAAACTAAATTCTTGACAGTTTCAACATGTCATGTCCTGCATGTGTTTTGTTATCTTGCGGAAACATCCAGTTTTGACCTTGACTGGAACAGTGTACATGCAAAAGGGAGCATGTGGATTTGGAAAATGTACAGATTTCAGTGACTTAAGAGTGGATCATTATGCAATATATCACAAATGTATGGGGTATATTTTGTCTTATATGTAAGAAAAAGATCTGAATGTTTCTTTCACCACTGCTTGTGGAGTAAAAAGTGCTATCCATTCCGTTCATTTGGTCTGGAATTAGGTTAAAGCGTTAAAACAAATTGTATTTTTTTTCTTTTACATCAGTGTTTTTCAAGCTTGGGGTCGGGACCCCACATGGGGTCGCCTGAAATTTCTAGCAATTGATAAAAATAAAAACTTACTAATAAAATAATATATGGTGAGTTGACAGAGACAATCACAATACATAACAGACATGACAAACCGTGAAGCTGAAACTGAAGCACTGTGGTTCTGTTTATCTTTCAAATGTTCATTGTGGTCAGTTTCAGATGCTGCAGCTCTTTCATAATTCATAGTTTGAGTTCTTGTTTGTTCAGTATTAATTGTCAGCCTTGTAAATCCAAGCTGGACTGACTGTACATATCCTGACCAAGGAAAATAAAATTCTCACATTGTGCAGTAATCTACACCTGCCTCCATCCATAATAATATACATTTTATAGACTAAATGTCATCTAAAATTAATGTTTATTAGCAACATAGTGTAGCAAACTATTACATAATCAAAAACAAATTAATTTTAGCAAAATAAAAAAAAGTCTCCATTTTGAATGTCTGGGGTTGCCAGAAATTTGTGATGTTAAAATGGGGTCACAAGTCAAAAGAGTTTGGGAACCACTGTTTTACATGGTTTCTACTTGTTTTAATACACAGGTGTCAAACATGCGGCCCGGGGTCCAAATCTGGCCCGCCAAAGGTTCCATTCCGGCCCGTGCGATGAAAGTGCAAAAATGAACCTGAACAGTCAAGGCTGTCCAAATCATTTTGGTTCAGGTTCCACATACAGACTAATGTGATCTCAAGTAAAAATAACAACACAATAACCCATAAATAATGACAACTACAAAATTTCTTTGTGAAATATTAAGTGGAAAAAATTTGAGTGAAAAAAATAACATTACACTGTGAAAATATTTGCATTTACAAAACTATTATTTCACAATAAAATGCAAATAAATACATAAAATGAAAACAAAGATGAACAACCTGAAATGTGCAATTTTAACAATATTCTGCATGTTACTAAATGTTTCGTGCATTTATGGATCCACTGTGATCTGTAGTTGTGTTAATAATAAGAGATGTAATATTGTAGGAATTGTTCAAATTTTAGTTTCAAACTCCAAAATTTTAACAATATTCTGCCTGTTACCAAATGTTTATGTAACACTGTGTATAATGTACATGTATAAATACTAAGTCGAGGCATAATATTGTTAAAACTGCACAAATTTTTCAAATGAAATTTTAGTTTTTTCAGGTTATTCACATCTTTTTTGTAAAATGCAAATATTTTCATAATTTAATTGTTGTTGTTTTTTGTACTAAAACAAAATGAAAAACTTGGATTTGTCATTATTTATAGGTTATTAAGTCATTATTTTACTGGTCTGGCCCGCTTGAGATCAAATTGAGCTGAATATGGAACTGAACCAAAATGAGTTTGACAGCCCTGTTTTAATAGCTCACTGTTCTTTACATTGTTTACATTGTGTGTTGCAGTTACTCCTCCTCACCGATAGGGGTCAGCGTCGGCGGCGGGGCGCTGTTCTCCGTCTCAGTGCTGTTCTCCGTCTCAGGTGTCCTTCCGTGTTAATGAAGAGGAGGGGGCCTTTCCTGTTCAAGTGAACACATCGGCTATTGAGGATAAGTTGAAGACATTACAGCTAAAGGCGGCTCCTACCAAACACGACAGTCTGTAATTGTTAAAACAGCTCCACCGGCCGGATTCGGACGGCTTCATGCTCTGTTCCAGCGGGGACGTTTGAGTGTTTGGGCGGCTGTGCTGAGCCAGGTGTCGGGCCACAGTGTGTGGGGAAAATGCCATCTTTTTCATGGAGGTAACGTTCACAGCAGAAAGAGCTAACTGGAAAAAATGAAATGTTAAGAATTTGCTTGTAGTGTGGGAGAGATTAGCTGACCGGAAATTGATACAACAGAGAGCTATTAATACCATTATATTAACTGTCACGATGCTTTTGTGGACCGTTAAGAACAAGATACTGTCTGAAGTTACTAAGTGGAACCAGGACTAGGCATCTGTGACACCCTAAATGTTAACGTATACATATGTTTATGTGCTTAAAGATGTTATTTGTGATGTATTTTGGTCATTGTTGTCCAGTGGTGTTACGTTAATATATGGTTTGTAAACGAGAAATCCACCCTTTTGTGTATTGACTGCTAACAAATCAACACAGAAGTGGAAAAGTAAGTTTTGCAGAAGTAATAAAGCTATTATTCATGTCTGGTAAACAGTAATGCTTGTTAATAAATCATGTTTTCTAACTCTTTTCAGCAACTAGTGCATATTAGTTATATGGGTTGGTTAATAGCTACTAATACTACTACTACTACTAATAATAATGATAATATTGTAGCCCTACTTTATTATGTTTTATATAATTTTACTGTTATTAAACAATCAAATAACTAAGCAGCAAATAGCTAAAGATAGATAAGACAACCATACTGTTTGCTTATCAAAGTGAAAGGGTGTGTCACGAAATATAATTTGGGTTTGGCCTCCTCCCAAAAAAACAAAACAAAGCTCAGAGTCCTGTATAAAAAAGAAACTGCATTCACCAAGTATGTCCATAGACAAAAAAATGAACTTAGCAACTGATAGCAAAACTGATAGCAAAAAAAAAAAGTATGTGTGACATAAGATTGTAAATGAAACCCACTGTGATAAACTAAAGATGACATTAGAATGCATAACATAAGGATAGAAGGTAAATCCCAGTGGAAAAAATGCACAGATGCTTTATGTGCAGTTTCTGTGAGGTATTTGGTCAAATTAGTTTTATCTTTAATAAGAGAATCCGTTGTTGTTTATCTTTGAGATGTATTTTCATGCATGGCACTCGGCCTGTCACAAGCAGCCATTATCCCGTCAGGTAAACCTTGGCAGGGCTCTGTGTGTGTGTTTGTGGTGCAGCAGCCTGCCGGTTGACTGCAGAGTCAGTGCAGTGCATTCCTCCATCTAATAAGCTGCTTGTTCAGAGCCCAGGTTGAGCTGCAGTGGGCTTCTGACAGGCCAGACAGCGGCAGAGTCCCACACAAAGAGGGCTCTGTGTGAGTCAGGCCCACAGGCCCCCTGGGAGGAGGCCTGGCCTCGCTCTGAATAGGATGAATATTCACTGCCACGACAGCAAGGAACACACCTTTTTCATGGACACTCAGGTTTCGTCTCAGGTGTGCAGGAGTTGTCAGTGTTATCTGGGGTCTTTAGCAGTGGGAGATATTGATAATGCTGCAATGATTAGGCCTACTTGATTTATCAAATATCATTCAGCCATTAAGTTCATTACCAACTATTTTTAAAACTGAGCATAAAAGTTCAAGTATTATTATAGGAAAAAGGATTAGAAGGATTGCAGCTTTTGAGGACTCTGCTTTTTCAACATTCTCAAACACTACTGTACATCAATTCATTATTTGACAAAAAAAAAGCCAAAATACTTTTAACACTGTGTAATTCACTTTTTTCCCCCAAATTTGCATATCTATTTTTTAAGTTGAATAATTATGTTGTGCAGTTATTTTGTCTGTCTTGTGCATTTTGTAGGGTATCTTAAATTTATAAGACTATAGAATGTAAGCATTTTGTTGTGCATGAGCCTGTTCAGGTACTGTTTAATACACATACTGGTGATTTTGTTGACTGATAATATTTAACTTATGTGTTATGACTGAATAAAACAAATGTATTCATAAAAAAACAGCCAGTATTTGTAGTCTTAGATGAGGTTTATCATTTCTGCACATCTGTTCAACATAAGCGGGTCATGTTGTTCTGGAAGATCCACCCTGTAGCGTGTAACATGACTACGTCCAACCTGTTTTCAGCTTCTATTGTGTGGGAAAAATGCTGCATTTCTGCTCCACTAATTGCACAAATGAAGGGGGACTTTACCATCCTGTTTATCAAAATCACACTGCAGATTGATTGTTTCTCCTTCTCATATTTACGTTTGTGACCTAATGTCCTGTTTATCTCCCTGTAGGATTTGGCCTGCACTGGTTTTGCTTCTCTTCCCTTCCACTGTGGCTTCACAAGAGGAGTCGTCACTGCTGGAAGGCTGGCAAGATGTGTGGCTCTTTCGCTTCCTCGTCAACATGCTGGGATATTCCACGATCATTATTCCTGGCTACCTGCTCATTAGCTACTTCAAACGCACCAATTATCTCGAAACTGGTCTGACTTTATGACACTAAGATGTATTTTTTGGAAATAGTGCCAGTTAAATTTACAACTTTTACTCACTGTCAATGTTTTTGTTTGTTTGTTTTTCTAGGTAGTGGGCTTTGCTTTCCTGTCATAAAGACCTGTGTATTTGGCAGTGAAGCCAAAACAGGTCTGTTGGATGACGTGTCAGTTACCACAAGGAATGAGGGAGATTCAGGCTCATCTCTCAGACAGGCAATCAAGTTAGTGTTTTGTGCTGCTGGGCTACAGGTGAGGATCCTCCCAGAAAATACATATTAACTACATAATAGCCTTGCTGTTTGTACAGCTGAGGAGGTACATATACCCACAGTTTAGTCTCCTTGGTCTAGTGCTCAGTCCCAGGAGACTCTGTGTACAGTCGCATCTCTTCGATTTGCATTTACCTGAAGGTATTATTTAATACAGGATGTTCCTGTTTCTAATATCAATAAACCTATAAGAATGGCATGCTATGAAGTGTGGTTTGGTTTTGAATATAATACAGTATGTGGAAAATACTGTCATTTTCATCAAATGACTAGTAAAGCTCTAAGTGGAAGGAAATCTCTGGACTCTGTAGTGGCCAATCCATGTGTGAAAATGATGTCTCATGCTCCCTGAACCACTGTTTTACAATCTGACGCTGATGAATCCTGTTATTGTCATCTTGGAATATGTCTGTGACATCAGCGAACAAACAAATCTACTGACGTTCAGACTTGGTCATTCAGTATATTCAGGTAATCAGCTGACCTAGTGTTTTGGACTCATAACATTGCTAATTGTCGTCGTTTGTTTCACAAAGACAAGCTGAAACCAGTGGATTGTCTCAAAGAAGAAGGATTTATTTGGTACATACAGGGTAAAACAGGCATACTGACAGCGTGTCAGCATCCAAATACAAGTTGCATCTAGTGAACGGTGTTTTTCAAGGTTTCCTCGGAGTTGTTACACGTATGTGTTTACGTAAATTGTAGATAAGTCCATGGCTCAGCTGGCGCCACTGTATCCGTGGAAGGTCTTGGAACACTAAGACTGTTTCTAACAGCTTGTATGAACTTTATACAGAGTAAAAATGTGTCCAAAGTTCACATATAGTAAAATATGGCTAAATAATAACATAACAAAAGTAAAGATCCATAAGATCTGGACTCTGTAGTGGCCAATCCATGTGTGAAAACAATGTCTCATGCTCGCTGAACCACTGTTCCACAATCTGACACTGATGAATCCTGTTATTGTCATCTTGGAATATGTCTGTGACATCAGCGAACAAACAAATCCACTGACGTTCAGACTTGGTCATTCAGTTTATTCAGGTAATCAGCTGACCTAATTTTTTGGACACATAACATCGCTGATCCTAAATCTGACCAACTGAAGCCATCCCAGATCATAACAGTGCCCCCACAGGCCTGTACTGTAGACACTAGGCATGATGGGTGATCACTTCATCTGCCTCTCTTCTCCCCCTGATGAGTCCATCACTGTGGAACAGGGTCATCAGACTCATGACCTTTTTCCATTGAAACACAGACCCTGAATAATAATACTTAACGTAATTACGTGTACAGTGACTTTGACATTCCTAGCTACTAATTACTCACCAGAAAGAGCTCACATGTAAGACACACATTCACATCTTAGAATCTACTGGTAAAAAGCTAAAGACATGTTTCTTCACAGGTGTCGTACCTGACATGGGGAGTCCTACAGGAGCGGGTGATGACGCGTTCTTATGGCACATCAGCTGAAGAAGAAGGGGAGAGATTCAAGGACTCGCAGTTCTTGGTCTTCATGAATCGTATCTTGGCTCTGACCGTGTCAGGTCTCTGGTGTGTCATGTTCAAGCAGCCACGTCATGGAGCACCAATGTACAAATACTCTTTTGCATCACTGTCCAACATCCTGAGCAGCTGGTGTCAGTACGAAGCCCTCAAGTACATCAGCTTCCCCACTCAAGTCCTGGCTAAAGCCTCTAAAGTTATCCCTGTCATGCTCATGGGAAAGATCGTTTCTAGAAAGAGCTATGAATACTGGGAGTATTTAACTGCTGTTCTGATCTCGGTGGGCGTCAGCATGTTCCTGCTGTCCAGCACGACGGGAAAACACCCGTCCACCGTCACCACCTTCAGTGGGATCATCATCCTCATCGGCTACATTGTGTTTGACAGCTTCACCTCCAACTGGCAGGACAACCTGTTCAAGTACAAGATGTCGTCAGTGCAGATGATGTTTGGGGTGAATCTGTTCTCCTGCCTGTTTACGGTCGGCTCGCTGCTGGAGCAGGGTGCCTTCTTCGACTCACTGGCCTTCATGACACGACATTCAGAGTTCGCCTTACATGCCGTGTTGCTGTCTGTGTGTTCGGCATGTGGCCAGCTCTTCATTTTTTACACCATTAACCAGTTTGGTGCTGCCGTCTTCACCATCATCATGACCCTGCGGCAGGCCATTGCCATCCTGCTGTCTTGTTTCCTTTATGGTCATGCCATCACCCTGGTGGGTGGCTTCGGTATTTCCATAGTTTTCTTGGCACTTTTCCTACGGGTGTATGCACGTAGTCGCATGAAGGCAGGCCGGCGGTCAGCGCAGCCACTAGCACAAAAGGTGTAGCACTGACAAGTGCCACCAAACTGGGAACTGAGACCACGTTTTCTGTGGTGCTTTTTTTGTGGTGTGTATTTGTTAAAGTTTTTCTTTTTTACTGTTTATTTCCATGTTTTTTTCATTTTAGGAACGGTACAGAAAGGGATTCTACAGTTTTGACTCTTACACCAAGATGCCCCCAAGGGGTCCATGTGATTTGTCTGGTCACCAGTCACAGAAGTTTCGAGTGCCTGTACGATTGTCTGAGTCCCAAACTACAAACTGCCTCCTCACAGTTTTACAGTAGTTTATTTCCTCAAAGCACCATATGTGGCTTGTGCAGCCATTTACTGTGACCCAGAAAATGTATTTTGACTGTATGAATTAGCATTATTATTATTATTATTATTCATACCTGTTACTTTATGACATTGCCCCATACTTGGCTTTATCTCAAATATTCAGTCACCTTGGTAAATACACTTTCCGTTTCATTGTTTGTTATTCAGTTGCTTATCTCACACTCCTCCATGTTGGAGCGCAGGGGCCTTGATGTGTCTTAATGTGGGCTTTTACCTTGTAAAGCTGTAAACATAGCCTGAACACACGGTGCATATATTAATGTTTAATTTAAAATATATTAACAAGCTCCAGATACTACCATCTAGCGGGTGGTAAACAACTCTTTACGTTGTTTTTACAAATTGTATAATTTTGCTCCAACATGGCTGAACCAGATGCTGCTGTGGGTTCACACATTTTTTGTTGGCTTAACAACAACAGATTTTACTAAATGTTTGAAGATCACTCTAAATTCATGTAAATATAACTTTGAATTATTGTTCATTTCCAGCTTGTCTGTTGTGTACTTTTTGTAAAAACACTTACGTGTTTTCACTGTTCAATGTGAATGTTTGGTAAAGACTAAATGGATGACGTTGACAGTGTTTTTTTGGGGGGAGAACAGAATGCATACAAAGGAAATGCAGTGTACTTGGTGACTTGTTTTTATTATTCTAATATTTCCTCTGGTAACTGGATTAATAATAAAACACATTAAATTAACATAAAACTGTGAAGTGAAGAGGTTTGATTTAACTCACATAAATTACAGCTTTAGAGTGAAAATGCAAATTAAGACAAGAAAGCAGTGATATGAAAATATGCTTTGACTTGAATTTTACTGTGGACAGTATGAATACAACACATTTCATGGTTTTTCTGGTCTGACTTCATTTAGTTAGAATAAACACTCATTTATCACATTCCGGCTGCAGAACATTAAAGAAAAAACTTTTAAAAATTTCATGGGTTTGGGGGTATATTTACAAATAAAACTTGAGAAAACATGAAACACTGTTCATACTGTCTATGATGAAATATGAGTCAAAGTACATTATAATATTACCACAATCTGTTTTAATTTGCATGTTCTATACTGTTGCAGCATTTTTTATGTGGGATTATAGGAAACACTGCATAGAAAGGAAGAAGAAACGATTAAATCCATAGAAACTGTGGAAATAGGGGCAAACATAGTTATTAAAATTATTATACAACTGTTTCTCATCCACATAAATTCACTAAACACCATTTATTTAATTTACATTTCATTAGAAAATAAAATATCTAAACCAAAAATAAACAAATGAAAGCAATACCAATAAACCCATATATAAATACATTTAAAAAGGATTTATACAAGACCTAAATCTAAAAGTGAGACTAAAAGTAAAATGATTAACAGGTTTGGTCAGTGCATTTATAGACATGTAGTCATCTGACTGGAAATGACAAAACAGAAGAGACTATTGAACAGTTTTGATGGTTTCAGATCAAGTGTAGCATGTGGTTTTCACAGGGCTGAGGCAATGATGGAGATCCAGGGTTTTCCCAAAGTTTGAAGGTACAATTAGACATCCACTGGGAACCAACCATTAGATCTGCAAAACATCATTTAGCTTTGATACTCTCCACTTGGATTTAACAGTATTTTTGCTTCGGTGGTGCCCAGAATAGCTCAGCTTCTGTGTCTGTGAAATCCCTGTAATGTTTAAATGCATCATAGCACAAGCAGTGATAACAGCTTGTACAATAACTTTCTGCATCTTCTGCAGTATCGGTGTTGCACAGCACTAGATACCGTTATCTCAGAAATGAAATTAGCAAACATCAAGAAATGCAACACAGATTTTAACAAACTATATATAGTCACACATGCAAATATTAACTACTGCATCTTTAAGTTTAGTTTTTTGTTGGTGTTTTTCTGACACTGACATCTTTATTACAAATGTACAGTACTGTGCAAAAGTCTGAGGCCACATTTAGTTTTGTCATTTTGCAGAGTTGAAATATTTAACTTTTACACAGAAAATACATAAAATGCAGTGGTGGAGAAAAGTTTTTGGACACCCCATACATTTGTGATATAAGTCACTGAACTCTGCCAAGTATTGTGCCATTCTCCAAACCCACATGCTCCCTTTTGCATGTGCACTGTTCTATTTAGGTCAAAACTTGATGTTTCAGCAAGATAATGAAACACATCCAGGACATGACATGATGAAACTCTCAAGAATTTAGTTTTGATTTTTTTTTTCTTTTTTTTTCATGTTAGCAATAAAAAAAAAATAAAAATAAAAAAAAAAAAAATTTGCATTTGTTTGTGGCTATCTGTTGCAAGTCACAACACACAAACACAGCACTCATGATAATATAATATAATATAATATATGATATTTGTGATTGTGTAAAATTTACAATTGTTAAACTCTGGGCCATTCGTTTCTAGTGGGAATTATTTTAATGTAACACAAAACAACGGATTAGCTTAAAGTAGCTAGACGCTTCATTTCTATAAAACCAAGTAATTATCAGAAAATATTAAAGGTAAGACAACATTCATTATCATTTCTTCACAATATGACCTTTATTTTTGCTTTGCCTTAAGGGATAAATATACTTCTGCTGTTGAATATGTTAGTGTTAGCTTAGCGCCGTGAAGTTTGTCACATTGGTTTGTTTTGCTAAATTATTCACAACATGGCTGGTCTCGAACTGTTAGCTTGTTTTAGATATTTGTCCATATAAGTGTTTGTTGTCTAAGTCGTGTTCTATTTTCAGGAAAGTAGTTTTTTTTAGCTTTTAGCTGATGTTCTTCTGGTTACAAGCGTTGCGTAGCATTACCATGGCAACACAGATGGGACTGCGGCTGCGCAGGGCAACTGTTTAACAGGCTTAAAAGGTGTCAGAGTACTTTTTTTTTTAATGGGGTGTAAAGGTTAAAATCACTATTTAGTGTGACCCCTGACCCCATGACAAGAAGCAGTACAAACAATTAGAAATATCTGACGTGT
Source organism: Sphaeramia orbicularis (assembly GCF_902148855.1). NCBI lineage: Eukaryota > Metazoa > Chordata > Actinopteri > Kurtiformes > Apogonidae > Sphaeramia > Sphaeramia orbicularis. The sequence goes on along the minus strand of NC_043979.1, from coordinate 32,663,445 downwards.
TGAAATGAAAATAAAAAATGAATGCAATAAATCCCATATTGTCTGAACAAAAGGGTTAAAGGCATTGTAAGTAGAATGGGAAGTCACAGTAAATACCTACCACTTTGATTCATAGAAGATGTTTTTTTCCCTGAAACTTTTTATTTTTTAATGCTGTACATCACATATACCCAGATTGTATCTTAATACAGAGACAGAAATGCACGTGTAGTTTTTATAAACATCATATATCTGTTTCATTTCTCAAGTACAGGTTCCCTTATGTACTGGCCCTGGAAAAACACTGATTCTCTCTTTCTTCTTTCTGTAAAAGAGCATTGTTGGTGGAAATTTTAATAGAGACAGATTTAACCCATAGAGACCCAGTGCTACTTTTGTGGCAGTTCCCAAATGAATTTTCCTCTATATTTAATCATTTTAAGTGATTTAACACCATTTGTGATAATATTATCCTCTGTATTTTGCATTTGTCAATGTAAATCATGTATTTTCCTACATTTAATTCACTGATCATGTAGCTAGATGTTCATGAAACTTGGAGTAAATTCAAAAGTTGTTATATCAGAAACAGAAAAGAACAGAGATATCAATAACTGAATGTAAAAACAAGTATCTCCATCCACTGTCATTGATCCAACTCCATGGGTTTAGAAGATGACAGTGTTTCCATGTTCACTACGGAGCCTCTGAACGTCCAAATGGGTCATATCTGATTATGATTTAAGGCTGAGAAACTGCATTTTACCTCAATTATTTACATGTATTGACAGGATAAGTGGATCAACAGGTATTAAACAGTTTAGATCAGTAAATGCTTTTAGTTGCCGGTGGCTGTTCGGGTCGTTATGGGTTAAAAAAGAAAAGGCCTTGACTCCACCAGGTCAGCATGTTTTTACTGAGGTGTCTTCTGCAAATCGTCTGCAAAAATTCAATTCTTTTTTCTTTCCTGTTGTTCCTTTACTCCTTCAACTCAGTTTCATGAAAAAAAAAAAAAAAATGCAATTTTTTAAAAAGCCTCCGTATCGTAGACTAATTCAGACCACTGTTCTGATTCAACTGAGAACTGGGTTTGACTGTGAAGACGTTTCCCCCTGGTTTATCAATCTCACAGCTGCTCAGTGGGGGAATTTCCCTTCACCTCTCATTTCACAACGTCCTACACCCCATCTGGTTTGGACTAGTGCGTCACAGCATCAGCAGCTCCATTCCTCTGTTCAGTAATGGAAATGACAAACAAGAGATGGGGGGTAAAAGAGGTCGCAGACATGCAGCCCCCAGTCCAACCAGTCAGTCCGCACTCTCACTCTGACTGCAGCCATGATATAGGCTGACTGTTTCAGGTTTATTAGCCAGCATGACTGGTTTTGCCATTACTTGAAACTTCCTGAAACAATCTACTGTCTTCTGCTAAGAAGTGGAGGAAGTATCCGAATACTTTACTCAAAGCGCTAACAGCACATTGTGAAAATACTCCGAGTTCTGCTTTTAATAGCCTTCATATGTGTTATGACTGAGTGAAAAGTAAAAGTAATTCAGAGTACTGCTGTATTGACTCCAAAGCTACATTAAAGCTGCTCTGTCAGATGGCAGAATATCACTAAAAACTTTTACAAACAGCCAATATGAGGTACTTACTTTTGTGTTTTCACTTTCTATAGATTCATACTTACATTGTACTTTTCACTCCCTGTTTGACAGATTTAGTTACCCTTCCATCTTTAATTAAATAAAGTCTGTTAAAAGCCTCTTGAATTCAGTGGAAATCATCCTGTCACAAACTGGCGGACATATGAATTTCACAGGACAGTGATGCTACAAACATATGATGATCTTCTAGAAAGGGAACGTGAGCTGAGTTTAGACCGTCGTGAGATAGGTTAGTTTTACTCTACTGATGATGTGTTGTTGCAATAGTAACCCTACTCCAAAAGTTGTCAAAGATTGTAAAGATTCAGACTAAGAAATGCATACATAAATAAAAATATCTCTATTTTTGCTATAGATTGAACTCCAAACAGTGTATCTAGAGTAGTTAAATCTAAACTGTTAAACACCTAGACCTGTTGTGGTGCCTTCTAAGTTAATTTTTCTCGATGTGTAGCCTAACCTTTCCTAAGTGATTTATTTATCATTTTATTATTTTTCAGTGAAAATCTGGTATTTTCCTATATTTAATTTACTGATCATGTAAATATTCACAAACATTTTGGGTAAAATGAAAAGTTATTATATAAAAACAGAGAAAACTGAAGCAAAAGTGACTATTTCAACAAAACATATCATTAACTGAACAAAAATCCACTGCCTACAACTACTGTTATTTGTCAGACTACATGAGTTTTATTAGTGAATCAGTGTTGCAGAAGATGATTTTGTTTCTTTGTTTATTGTAGAGCCTCTGAACATCCAAATGGGTCATATCTGATGATGATGAAAAGCTGAGAAACCAGGTTTTTTTTTCTTTTTCAACGTATTGATAGGTTTAATGGTTAAAAATTGTTGGAGCCAGAATACATTTTTGTTCATTTATTCCTCTTTTTTTTGTTTTGACCTTAATTTAATAATTGTTTAGTGGGTGTGCCTTTGATGATCACCACATGTGCAATTCATCATGGGTGTTGCAAGGTTACATATACCTGCTGTGTGAGGTGGGCGGTGTGTGTGAGGACAGCCCCAAACAATTTTCTGACTGTGAGACACAGCGTAAATTAAGTTGGTCGGCATTTTCCATGTTTTTTAAGTTAAGCAGCCTATTTTGTTTATTTATAGAAATTATATAGAACAACAATTGTGACCTATAATGAACACTTGGACTTGATATCAGTGAATAAATGGGTTGGCATATCCAAAGACAAAGAAAACCATCCGGACATTAATTCATGCATGCGTCAAAAATATAACAGGTTGAACCCCAGGTGTCAAACATGCGGCCCGGGGGCCAAATCCAGCCCGCCGAAGGGTCCAGTCCGGCCCCTGGGATGAATTTGTGAAATGCAAAAATTACACTAAGATATTAGCAATCATTTTAGTGCAGGTTCCACATTCAGCCTAATTCAATCTCATAATAACGTATAAATACTCACAACTCAAATTTTTCTCTTTGTAAATGTAAATACAACCTGAAATGTCTCAAGAGAAGTGCAATTTTAATAAAATTCCACCTTTTACTAAATATTTTGTGTATCTGTAAATCCACTGTGATCAGTAAGTTATAATGTACATGTGAAAATGATAAACTATAGCACAATAATGTTATTATTATTATTTTTTTTTCAGTTTGTTCATGTTATTCACATTGTTTGAAAGGATAGTTTGTAGATGCAAACATTTTCATAATGTAATTTTACTTTTTTCACTGTAAAACATTGAGAAAAGTTTGGAGTTGACATTATTTACATATTATTATGTTATTATTTTACTGGTTTGGCCCACTTCAGATCAAATTTAGCTGAATGTGGCCCCTGAACTAAAATGAGTTTGACACCCCTGGGTTGAACCCTTCCACACCATAGTAGTGGCTAAAGGTAAAGCCACTACAAAAGGTATTAAAATGTTTAGATCAGTAGATGTTTTTGGTCTCTGATGGTGACTGTTTGGATCTTTGAGGGTTAAACTGTAATTTGTGGACTCAATAAGTTAAAACCATTACGGTCATATACAAGGAAAACAACAAACTACAACAATTAAATCTGAGGAAAGTTATTTAATTTCATTCTGATGATCTTTACAATGACTACAGTTTAAGCTCAGAGACCTAAATAGTCACCAGTGACTAAAAGCATCGGCTGGTCTAAAATGTTTAATAACTTTAGAACCACTAATCCTATCAATACAATGAAATAGTTGAGGTCAATTGCAGTTTCTCAGCTTTTCATGGTGACATATGTGATCCATTTGGACCTTCAGAGGCTCCATAGTGAAGATGGAAACACCATCATCTTCAGCAAAATGTAGTTTGATAAATGACAGTGGTTGCAGATGTTTGCTTTTATGATCAGTTAATGTTATATTTTGCTGAAAAAAAATCACTTTTTCTGATAAAATCACATTTATTGATTTTATCAGTGATCTTTTTTTTTCACCTTTAGGGCGACACGGTGGTGCAGTGGATTGCACTCGTGGGTTCTTGGGTTTGATTCCAACACCACCAGGGTGGGACCTTTCTGTGTGGAGTTTGCATGTTCTTCCCAAGTCTGCGTGGGTTCTCTCCGGGTACTCCAGCTTCCTCCCACCATCCAAAGAAAAGTTTAATCAGTTAATCCAGGGGTGTCAAACTCATTTTAGTTCAGGGGCCATATTCAGCCCATATTGATCTCCAGTGGGCCGGGCCAGTAAAATAATAACAGTGAAAAAAGTAAAATTATATTATGATCAGGTTTACATCTACATAGTTTCCTTAAAAATCTGAATAACATGAACAACTTAAATTGTCTTGAGAAAAACAAGTGCAATTTTAACAATATTATGCCAATATTATGTAATAAGTCATCTCTGGGCTACCAGTGGTGTCTAGGAAAGACTAGATGACAACCGAGAAAGGTCGGTGACGCTGGAGAGACAGCTGACCTCCAGGAAAGACTGGCGTGGGCACACAGGGCTAGCAATCCTGTGGGCAGCACTCGCAAGAGGGCACCAATTCAAGCTACGAAGGAACAAAATGAGCAATACCCCCAGAGTCTCCCGAGAGGGGGGGCGAAAGAGAGACTCAATGGGACGGACTCACCAATATCGGCCAGGACAAGGAACATGACTTCGAGAAAGCTAAAGCAAACAACACTGACCGGAGAGGAATGGATTGTAAGGTGCCACTGCGGGAAAGTCTGCAGAAGTACCAGGGGACTCAAACAACACCAGAGCAGGTCCAGGTGTAGACCATCAGCAACTCAAGTGCAGCGCACAGGCCTAGAGTCTGGTCAGACGATGGAGAACTCCAGCCAGGAAGCACCCCACAGCGCAGGAGATCTTTCCGCACTCGAGCAGCCCCAGCATCATGGACCAGTTCGGGAGAACCCATTCCCGGTAACCCTAACCTATCCAGCAAAGAGAGAGAGGATCCAGTGGCCAAAGATGTCAGACTGTAAGGTTTGGACGCAGCTTGACAATGACCTAGATGGCATCTTGGAAGCAACCTTATCAGGCCCAGTCCAAAGGAAGGTTGATTCTATTGCAACCATTGTTTACAGCCTAGCTAGGGAACGGTTTGGCACAATAGAGCGGAAAGGCCAGCTTCAACAGCAGCAACCGAACAGGAGGGAGAGGGAGATCCGTCACCTGAGGAGTGAGATCAAAGCACTCAATAAATTGTTCAAAACCAGCTCACCGACTGAGAAAGAAGGTATCAAAGACCTAACAAGCAAGCTGCGAGGACAACTGTGCAAGGTTAGGAGAGCAGAATATCTCCGGCAGCAGCGGCGGAAGAAAGAGAAAAGGCGTGCACAGTTCGTCAAAAATCCGTACAACTTCACAAAGTCTCTTCTCGGCCAACGAAAATCTGGCTCACTCTCCAGCTCAAAGCAGGAGGTAGAAGAGTTCCTTTTGGAAGCCCACAGAGACCCCAACAGGAATCAGGGCCTGGGAACCCACCACGAAATCTTTAGGCCGGGAAATCCATCAATTGAACTGAACGAGAAGGAGCCCTCTTGGCAGGAAGTTCAGGATATTGTTCGCAGAGCCAAATCATCAGCTGCCCCCGGCCCAAGTGGTATACCATATAAGGTATACAAGAAATGCCCAAAACTTCTGCGGAGGCTGTGGAAGATCATGAGGAAGATCTGGGCCAAAGGTACAGTTCCACCAAGCTGGAAACTAGCAGAGGGATGTTTCGTTCCTAAAGAGGAGGGGTCCTCTGCAATCTCCCAGTTCAGGACGATTTCCCTCTTGAGCGTAGAGTGCAAAATCTTCTTCTCGGTGCTGGCAAAGAGGATCACCTCCTACATGATGCAAAACCGTTACATCAATATATCCATCCAGAAAGGTGGAATCCCAGGCTTTTCGGGCTGCCTAGAACACACCTCGATGATTAGCCACTTGATCCAAGAAGCAAAGCAGAAGAAAGGCGACCTAACAATTGTCTGGCTAGACCTCGCTAATGCCTATGGGTCAATTCCACACGACCTCATCCGAGAAGGACTCGACCACTATCATATTCCGCAGCGGATTCAAGACATGATTAACACCTATCTTGCTGGATTTAAACTTAGATTTTCATCAGCCCTTTTCACCACCAACTGGCTGGACCTCCAAAAGGGGATCCCAACAGGGTGTACCATCTCCCCCATCTTGTTCATTATAGCAATGAATCTTCTGATATCCGCAGCAGAGGGCATAACTCGGGGCCCAAAGTTGGAGTCGGGCATTGTCCAGCCAGTGCTGCGAGCATTCATGGACGATATCACAATAACCACCGTGACCCACGTCCAGGCAAGATGGGTACTGGAAACTTTGGGCAGCGTCGCGTCGTGGGCAGGGATGCTATTCAAAGCCAGGAAGTCCAGGTGTTTGATCATCAAGAAGGGCAAAGTTACCAGCAAGTTCAGTCTCCAAGTCCAGGGTGAGGTCATTCCATCGATCGAGGGCAACCCAATAAAGTGCCTGGGAAAGTGGTTTAATGCGTCACTGACAGACGGTGCCAACGTTGACGAGGCAGTGAAGCAGACTGAAGAATGGCTGAGGAGGATCGATAGATCTCTACTTCCGGGCAAGTTCAAGACCTGGCTGTATCAACATGGCCTCTTGCCTAGGCTCCTTTGGCTCTTCACTGTTTATGAGTTCCCCATGACAGCTGTAGAGGCCATCGAGAGAAAGATCAACAAGTATCTACGAAGATGGCTAGGCATTCCCCCAAGTTTCTCCTCAGTGGGCCTTTACATTCGGTCTGGGCAGCTGCAACTCCCTTTGTCATCAGTTGTGGAGGAGTACAAGGTGGCAAAGTGCAGAGTTGTGCTGAGCCTGAGGAACTCCAACGATGAGCTGGTTAAACAAGCAGGTGTCACAACCAGGTCCAGGTGCAAGTGGGCTGCCAACACAGCTGTGGAGCAGGCAGTGAGCGCTCTGAAGCTCCGTGACATCATTGGCAACCAGTGCGTCCATCGGCAAGGCCTCGGCACTGCTCATTTCCAGACCTGGAGAGATGCAAATGTAAGATCGAGAAGAGATATGGTGCAGGCGGAGGTCCGGAGCAGGGAGGAAGAGAGGCGGATAGCCAGGGCAGTGGAACAAAGCTCCCAGGGGGCGTGGACAAAATGGGACCTGCCCAGCCGTAAGGTCACGTGGGCAGAGCTTTGGCGATTGGAGCCTTACCGCATCTCCTTCCTCTTGAGGTCCGTGTATGATACCCTTCCTTCACCATCGCATCTGCATACATGGGGGCTGAGAGAGGATCCACTCTGTAAGCTCTGCAGTCAGAGGGGAACTTTGGCACACATACTGTCTGGGTGTAAAACAGCTTTAACCCAAGGACGGTATAGATGGCGCCACGATAAAGTTCTCCTCTCTCTTGCTGATACCATAGAGCGGGAGAGGGGCAAAAAGAGACCAGCCGGGGTTGCCACAAAGAGTGCGATCACCTTCATTAAGGAAGGAGCTAGGCCCATCCACACCATAAAAACAAAGCCCAACATTCTCCAAACTGCAAGCTCCTGGGAGATGAGGGTTGATGTAGGAAGGCGGCTGCAATTCCCGGAGGTGGTCCAAACAACCCTCCGGCCAGACATTGTGCTGTGGTCCCCGAAAGACCAGAAGATAATTCTGGTCGAACTAACAGTGCCATGGGAGGAAGGTTGTGAGGAGGCCCACGAAAGGAAGGCCTCAAAGTACCAGTCTCTTATCCAGGACTGCAGAGATAAGGGCTGGCAGGCATGGTTGTTCCCGGTGGAGATCGGGTGTCGGGGCTTCCCAGCCCAGTCGGCATGGCGGTTGCTGTCAGCTCTGGGGTTGGACGAGCAGAACAAGAAGCAAGCGGTCCGCAGGATGGGGGAGGAGGCAGAACGTGCCTCGTGTTGGATTTGGAGTAAGCGGGAGGAGGAAAGCTGGAGGCCAGGAGCAGGTGGGCAGTGAGCTGGCCACTCACTGCCGGCCCACCAACTGGAGAGTGTCGTGGTTGAGGGCCGAAACACTCTAAGAAGGTTGTGTACCACCTGATGACACCTGCTCCTGGTCAAAGGCTACAGCTACCTGCTAAGGTAGCTGAGAAAAGCACCCAAAGTGTATGTAATAAGCCTCGGTTTAGCAGTTTATCATTTACACATGTGCATTACGATCGCACAAAACATTTAGTAACAGGCAGAATATTGGTAAATTTGCATTTTCTTAAGACATTTCCGTTTGTTCATATTTGTTCAGGTTATTCACGTTTTTTGTACAAGTATAGTTTGGTAATGTGAACATTTTCATGTAATTTTCCTTTTTTTAAACCAAAAAACACAAAGAGAGATTTTGGGGTTGTCATTATTTATAGGTTATTATGATAATATTTTACTGGTCTGACCCACTTGAAATGTGTCTGTATGTGGAACCTGAATTAAAATGATTTTGACACCACTGATTGTTAATATCTTCAGTGTAATATTTGCATTTCACAAATTCATCCCGCGGGCCAGATTGGACCCTTTGGCGGGCCGGATTTGGCCCCCGGGCCGCATGTTTGACACCTGTGAGTTAATCTAAATTGCCCATAGGTGTGAATGTGAGAGTGATTGTTTGTCTCTATATGTCAGCCCTGTGATGAGCTGGCGAAATGTCCAGGGTGTACCCCGCCTTCGCCCGTAAGTAGCTGGGATAGGCTCCAAGCAACCCCCATGACCCTAGTGAGGATAAAGTGGGTTCAGAAAATGAATGAACGAATGAAAATCACCTTTAAATTTACTCTGAGCTTTAATGAACATAGAAGAATGCCTGATTTTCACTGAAAAATGCAGTGGGGAAATAGTATTTTAAAAAATGGTCTATAACTTAGGAAAGGATAAATGTAGAGAAAAATTCATTTGGAAGTCACAACAAAAGTTTTAAGTCTTAAAGGGTTAACCCTTAAAAACCTACAACTATTTTGGTGGTGACTTCCAAATGAATTTTCCTCAACATTTATCATAATATCATCCCCTGTATTTTGCATCTTTCAGTGTAAATCAGGTATTTTCCTATATGTAATTGACCGATGCTGTAGATGTTCATAAAATCTCAGTGTAAATTCAAAGGTAATTAAATGATTACAGAAAAAAAAACTGAAGAAAAATTGACTTTTTAGGCAATATAGATCAATAACTAAACATAAAAAGAAGTTTTTACAACCACTGTCATTTGTCAAACTACATGTGTTTTATATGTAAATCAGTGTTGCAGAAAATGACAGTGTTTCCAATGTCCAAATGGGTCATATGTGATGACCATGAAAAGCTGAAAAACTATTTTACCTCAGTTATTTACATGTATTAATAGGATTAGTGGATCAAAGTTATTATTTTAGTTCAGTAAATCCTTTTGTCTCACACCTCATCATACAATAGCAAACCACTGAGGTCTTTTAACAGACTGTGATTAACATTTGGAAACAGCACAAGTCTATGCTACACAGGCATTAAATGTGTTTTTTTTTTTTGGCTACTTTGCTGTATTAACCCATAAAGACCCAAACAGCCACTGATGACCAAAACTATCTACTGATCTAAAATGTTTAATAACTTCTGAACCACTAAACCTACTAATACATGTAAATAATTGGTGTACAATGAAATTTACCATCTTTTCATGGTCATCAGATATGACCCATTTGGACATTCAGAGGCTTCCGTAGTGAACGTGGAAACACCTTCATCTTCTACAACACTGATTCACCAGTCAAACCCATGGAGTTGGATCAATGACAGTGGATGGAGACACTGTTAATGATATATTTTGCTGAAAAAGTCACTTTTTCTTCAGTTTTCTCTGTTTCTGATATAATAACCATAACTTTAATCTGAGCTGTTATAAAAATCTACATGATGAGTAAATTATATATAGGAAAATACACGATTTAGAGTGAAAAAAAAAAATCAAAACAAAAAAACCCCACAAAATATCACTTAATTTTTTCATGGTCATCAGATACGACCCATTTGGACATTCAGAGGCTCCGTAGTTACCGTGGAAACACCGTCATCTTCTACAACATTGAATCACCAGTAAAACCCATGGAGTGTGATAAATGACAGTGGATGGAGATACTTAGTTTATGTTCAGTTAATGAAAAAAAACCAAAAACTTTTTCTTTAGTTTTCTCTGTTTTTGATATAATAACCCTCAATTTCAATCTGAGCTTTTATGAACATCTAGGCTACATGATCAGTAAACTAAATATAGGAAAATACCTGATGTTCAGTGAAAAAAAAAGCAAAATGCAGAGGATAATGTCATAATAAATTGTGATATATTAATTAAGAAAAGTTAAACATAGAGAAATAAATATTTTGGTGAAACTGGGTCTTTATGGGTTTAAAGGACATTGTGCTGCTTGTAGTTTTATACTTCGTGATAGAAAGTTAGTTTTCCTTTGCTTAGGCCTTTCAGCTGCACATTTTGTGTCTTCCTTCTCAGCGTGGGCGTGAAGCCTGTTTCTTTCTCTAGTATTTACAGAGACACGTCAAATATGAGAAGTAACACCATGCATAATGTACACTAAAATAGTTTCAGATCATGACTAGTGGTTATGTTTTTTTGTGGCATCGTGTAGTGTTAACGTCATGGAAACTAAATTACGGCGTTTATATTATGCCCCCAAAGCCTGCAGGTAGCATACGATACCAAAGCTGCCCTCTGTTATCTTATCTGCCTGTACATCTTGTTTTTCGGTGAAACAATAACCACACTTGGCTTTTATTGGTCTGCTGTCATCACCAAGACTTTAATGTGTCCCCACACTTATGTCATCTTGTACAGACGCACAGTTATTTTTGCCCTTGAGTCGTGCAGCGTTCAGCTCTGATACGAAACAATAAGTAGGCCAGAACTCCACACTTTTTAATCTCATTTCGTGGCGTTTCTGCAGAGGAACGAGACGCACAAAACATGTAAAGGCACGGCAGGTTTCAAAGGTCACAAACCACATTCAGAGTTGTGACACAGCACTCAAATGATCTGAACTTCAGCCCACCGAAAACACCAGGAACCCCACAATTACTGCACTTGCGGGTTCACAAGGAGGAGTCAAATGTTTCCACAGGAAGTTTATTGTTAAAATGAGTTCACGTCAGAGGAACCTGCACTGACTCAGGATGAACTAAGGAAATGAGTAGATTGTTATTGTTGTTGTAATCTTATTTAAATGTAGATTTTCAGACTTCGGCGATGAGGTTTGAGTATTTACCCACAGGGCGGAAGTAAATCTACGTAGAACTTGTATCTCTTCTAGAAAAACTTGGCACAGGTCAAGAACTAGCAGCATTTATCTTATTCTCCTGAGACCCAACAATGCATTTTTGTCCTCTGTAGGGGACAAGAGTTTCACAGCTTTACTTAGAAAAAAAAAAATCCTGTCCACTGCAAAGGACAGTCCATAAAAAATAAAATTAAAATAAAAATCGTATCGGAAAAACTGGTGCATCATGTTTTTTTTTTTCCAATCAAGACAATTATTTTATGTAAAAAAAAAGCCAAAACTTTTACTTTCCTGGGTCTCAGGAGGATATAGAAGAACTATATTAGACTTTAAATACTGAGTAATAATACTAATTATAATGAATACATAGGTCTAATACATCATAATATTACACTGTATTCTACTCTAATAGTAAAAAAAAAATAGAGTCAAATAAAGTTCTTCTTAACAAATGCTGCTGGAGTTTGTGATTTTCTGCTATAGAAACAATTTTATTTTCTATTATCGTATTTTTTTAAATGTATATTTCTATCAAGATACAACTGATGTACAGGAAGTATGTGAACAGTATTAAAATCAGGAAAAAAGTTTCTATAAAACCAAAGTGGCAAATAATCATTCTGACCTCTTTTTGCATATTACATGTCTTAAACGCTTATTTCCCGAGACTATATGAGATTTACTAGTTTATTTTTCTTATTATTTTGTGCTATTTTTAGTGGAGGGAACAGAGGTCACACTAAAAACTGACTTTTGCCTGTAGACACTGTTTAGGTCTGGTTCTGTAAATGTATTAATATGACAAAGATCTTTTATCGGGGGCTCATGGAAAAGTAAATTTGCACTTGGGGATCAGTAACATTGTATATTATGCCCATTGTACTGCATTGTTAATACTGTATATTCTGTTTTTCCTGCATTTCCTGCTTATTGTACTTGTACTGAATTGTATTTTGTTGCCATGTACTTGCGCATGTTTAATGACAGTCTGAATCTGAATCTGTATTAGGTCCCAAATGATTTGTTTTGTTTATTTAATTGATAGACACAGAAATAATAAATACATATGCTCATTACAACTAAGCAAAGGTAAAGGTGCTGTTAGATTTTCACCGATTTAGCACTACTCTGTATTTTTTTATTTTTACATGACATAATCTGAAATATTTTTTTTATTTTTTTATTTTGCAGATTTTATATTTATTTCCACCCATAGTTGCGTTCATTTTTGGCCAAGATCTCATATCGATGATGTGAGAGTCGGACCAGTGCGTAAATCAGGGATGTCAAAACTCTGATTTGTTTTAGTTCAGGGGTCACATACCGGTAAAATAGTAGGCATAATAACCTGTAAATAATAATCCAAATTTTTCTCTTTTAGTCTGAAAAAAGTCAAATTATATTATGAAAATAATAAGCACCTAATATGAAAATAAGACCTATAATAAGATGAGATTTATTGTTGAAATTGTACTTATCTTTCTTAAGAAATGTCAGGTTGTACATGAGGCTATTCACATTTTGAATTTCAGTCATTCATTCATTCAAAATGTGAATAAACTCATGTACAACCTGACATTTCTTAAGAAAAATAAGTACAATTTCAACGTTATATCTCAGCTTATTATCAGCACAACTTACTGATTATAGTGGATCTGTTATATTGTTAAAATTGCACTTATTTTTCTGAAGACATCTCAGGTTGTTCATGTTATTTACATTTTATTGTGAAAGGACAGTTTGTAGATGTAAATATTTTCATAATGTAATTGTACTTTACCACATGAAACAAAAAAAAAAAATTGTAGTTGTCATTACTTATAGGTTATTATGCTATTATTTTACTTATCACATAGCTTTTTTTTTTCCATTGAAAGACAGTCTAATATCCAGTAGAAGGATGTTAACAAATTGCTTAATTAAATCCATGTAGTGACTTTTTTTGGCCAGCGTATAATGTAAAATATCACTAAAATATTATTAGTATTGTGTTGTACTGTATGAGGTGGTCCCTGGGTGAAGGTGTTAGTACTGGTGTTGTTTCCAGTCTGTTTCTGAATGACACGGCTGAAGTTCCCCACTATCACTTTGACTTGAGAGGCTGTGAGTGACTGTTCAGGAGGGACGGACGCCCACACATCACTGTTTTACTGACGAGAGCAGAAAAAGCTGCCGCCTCCTCACACAAGACGCGACTTCCAGGAAAAAGACATACTATTTCCCACAAAGACTTCAGCTAAAGGTTGTGCTTTCAGTTTGTGAATGGGTTTTACTACTGCACGTAGTTGTGTGCACCTACTTTTTAAATGCCAGGAGAAATTCTGATACTAATCCCCACGTTACTAATTTCCTGAATCATGTTTCTTTACTGTAAATCGTCACAATTTATATGGTTTTGTGGATAGTGTGAATTGAAATAACATTTTAACATTCCTTGAATACAGATTATATGACAACGTAGGTGCTGTCAAATATAGTAGTACATTTATAAAAGGCAATGTATAAAAGTATGTATAAATGTATATCCACTTCTTTGTCTGTAGTTACATTGCTCAAAAAAGATTAAAATAAAAATATATATTGGTACATTAAGAATCTGCAGGTCATATCTACATGGAGATGGACTTTAAGCATTTTATTATTTTGGGTGGATAATTAGGAAATGTGTGAATGTTTAAGAACTAAAACAGAATACTAGGTTCCATTTGTGTCAGGGTTCAAGGGAAATGATCCTAGTTCAGCCAGACACCCACTTGACTGTAAATTACAAATTTATGCCACTACTGATATCCCTTGATTTGCTCATTTCCACTGCAAATAAGTTTGTATCCCCACTGGTGTGATTTATATTTCATATCATTTAACCAGCTGTAGTCAACAGTACGTACAATTATCAGTAGACCTTCCTTAATGTTAAAACCATGTAGCACATCTCCACCTAGTGGCCATTTGTAAGAACGTTCTAAAAGTAACATTTGAAGGCTTGCCCCTATGATTATTCACATCTTCAGATAGGCATTAAGACTAGAGTTAAAAAAGGGGGAAAAAAAATTTACACATAAAACTTGGAACATAAGGTATTACATCTTTTATTTTTTTGCAAAACAAGACTTGGAATACAGACAAGCCTGGACTCAGGCAAAGGAATCTTACAGTCCTCTCCATGCAGCGTACAGTTGTTGCACATGTGTAGAACCCACCCAAACCCTCACCAGACCTGATCCGATAATGGAATGTACCATTCCCATGTTCACACAGTTACCACTCCAACATTTAAAACTCAGTGCAACAGGGTACTCATTAAAACAAATGTGCTGTCACCATGAACTTTATACAGCGAAAACCAAAACTGCTTTTCTTAAAAAGGTCTTGCAGAGTAATGCTCTGGACATGAGAGCAACACTGGTCCACCAAACAACATGAATGACTATTTGTTTTGCAGTTACTGCAATTTTAAGGATGAACAATTGAAAAGTGAGGTTAAAGTGTTAGAAATCTGGGGAGGGTTGGTTTAATCTACTTCTTCCATGCGTGAAGCGTCATCATCACCGTCGCCTTCTAGTGGGGGGATCTCGTCTGGGACGGATGCAGAGGTGGCCTCCTCTGTGGTGACGTCGTCATCATCAATACCTAGAAAAGCACAAAGAGATGAGGTTATTTCAGAGCAATAGGACTGGAAATAAAGATACTAATATTGCTTTTGTTTTGTGTCCTCACCCAGGCCAAGTTTGATCATTCTGTAGATACGGTTTGAGTGGGTCTGTGGGTCGTCCAGGGAGAAGCCTGAGGACAGCAGGGCGGTTTCAAACAGCAGGATGACGAGGTCCTTTACAGCCTTGTCGTTCTTGTCCGCTTCAGCCTTCTGCCTGAGAGTCTCCACGATGGGGTGGTCAGGGTTGATCTCCAGGTGCTTCTTGGCCATCATGTAGCCCATTGTGGAGTTGTCCCTGAGTGCCTGGGCCTTCATGATCCTCTCCATGTTGGCCGTCCAGCCGTATGTGCTCGTCACAATGCAGCAGGGTGATGACACCAGTCTGTTGGACACCGTTACCTGGAGGACACCCAAAGAAAGACACGGTAAGGCTTAAAAACATGCACACAAAGGGTCTGTAAAGCACACTGACCCACAGTAGAAACCCAGACAGGTTTAAGTTAATAAAACGTGCAGACAGTCATGTTAGAAAATGCTCAGATCAGAATGTCCATCTAGTTTAACTCGCACCTGAAATGTCTCAATGTAGACCATTTGAAGGACAAAACATAACTGAATGCTCACATTAACTGGTCAAACTTACACTAATGTCAATCTTTTGTAATTGTTAATTTAAAAAAAAAACTAAACAAGCAGTTAGATTACATTCACCACACAACTGTCTAAAACCTGCAAGTCAATATACATCAGTGAAGAAAAAAAAAACAAACAAAAAAAACAAAACAACACTCATTCAAGATCACGCTTAAAAAGATACAGGAGCTTTTCTTGCAACCAAGTAACTCACCGGAGTATAAATTTAAGACCACTTAGGAAACCTGTTACCAAACAAAACACTGTCAAACAGTAATCCGAATCTTAACATGACAGCCTGTCTGAGAAAATGAGGAAGGGGAAACTGAATAAAATTCCAAATGTTTAGAATCCCAACCTTCTCAACTTTCTTGTCAAGGATCTCCTTCATGAGCTTGCAGAGGTTCTCGAACTTGGCTTTGTCCTCCTCCATCTTTTTCTTCTCTTCCTCATCTTCTGGGAGCTCCAGACCCTCTTTAGTGACAGAGACCAAGGTCTTGCCGTCGAACTCCTTCAACTGCTGAACACAGTATTCGTCGATGGGCTCTGTCATGTACAAGACCTCGAAGCCACGCTTGCGGACACGCTCGACAAAGGCAGAGTTGGCGACCTGATCTTTGCTCTCACCTTAATGTGAACAGGGTAAATGAGGATCAGTGGTGGTCTGACAAACTGAACATCAGCAGAAGGCATGGTATTGCATGCTTGTGCCAGTCGTACCAGTGATGTAGTAGATGGACTTCTGGTTGTCCTTCATGCGGGTGAGGTACTCTGTGAGGGAGGTCATCTCATCTCCAGACTGGGAGCTGTGGTAACGCAGCAGCTCAGAGAGCTTCTTGCGGTTTTGAGAGTCCTCATGGATACCGAGCTATAGGTGGGGGAGAAAAAAAGTTACATATAAAGCAATCACACATGCATGAAAACTAAAGAAAAAATTTCTAATTGATCTCCATCATTACATCACTCGCACCAAGAGAAAGCTGCACTGTCATTTGAAGACAGATGTAAGATGGGTCTTACTGAATAATTTATGGTAACTGGGTACTAGTCTACTTACAAATTTATCAAATCTAAGCATCTAGAGCAAGCATAACTGCACAACACTAAATGAGGAAAAACTAGCGTCTCAGCTTTGGAGTCTACGTTTTACTCTGCTTTGCTAAAAAGTTGGAACTGTAGCAATAAGCCTTAGACATAATTGACC
This sequence comes from Sphaeramia orbicularis, assembly GCF_902148855.1. Taxonomy (NCBI): domain Eukaryota; kingdom Metazoa; phylum Chordata; class Actinopteri; order Kurtiformes; family Apogonidae; genus Sphaeramia; species Sphaeramia orbicularis. Next base: position 32,646,606 of record NC_043979.1, on the reverse strand, counting down.
TTGTGAATCCATGGAAATGCACTGTAGAAGCAAATGTAGGGTGCAAAATAAAAAGCTTCAATTAAGAACGTAAGATGATAAGTTCAATAATATTATAATCTGAATAAGTATAAATACATATTACATATGTTTGATTTAGTTACCTTGATGTTCTTTGAGAATGCTTCATAGAACTTCTTGTAGTTGTCCTTGTCCTCAGCCAGTTCAGCAAAGAGCTCCAGACACTTCTTGACAATGTTCTTACGAATGACTTTAAGGATCTTGCTCTGCTGTAGCATTTCTCTGGAGATGTTGAGGGGCAGATCCTCAGAGTCCACCACACCACGGACAAAGTCTGAAGGGCACACAAAAATGGAATTAATGTGAACTGTCTAGACATTGCAGCACCATTACCATTTCTGGAAAACCAAAATATCCTGTAACTATTTTTTGCACTTTCTATGGTTAGGTGTGCAAGTTAATAAATGTGTTGGAAATACTAGTACTTTAAATTGCTAATTTGACACCATACATCTGTGACAGGACTTTAGTCAGGTTCACTTACTCAGGTACTCTGGGATAAGCTCTTCACAGTTGTCCATGATGAAGACTCTCCTGACGTACAGCTTGATGTTATTCTTCTTTTTCTTGTTCTCAAAAGGTCAAAAGGTGCACGGCGGGGAATAAAGAGCAAGGCCCTGAACTCAAGCTGACCCTCCACTGAGAAGTGCTGTGAGAGAGAAAACTCATTAAAATACCATTCAGCAGTGTGAGATCTATTCAGAGGTTTTAATCACATGTGCCCATTTAAATACTATTGCGTACCTTGACAGCCAGGTGGTCCTCCCAGTCGTTTGTGAGACTCTTGTAAAACTCTCCGTATTCCTCATTTGTGATGTCGTCTGGATTCCTGGTCCAAATGGGCTTTGTCTTGTTCAGCTCCTCCTGGTCGATGTACTTCTCCTTGATCTTCTTTTTCTTCTTCTTATCCTTGTCTTTGGAGTCCTCCTCATCGTCTGAGCCAACATCCTCAATCTTTGGCTGGTCCTCACCATCTTCCTTCTCCTCCTTCTCTTTCTCCGCCTTCTCCTCCTCTGCCTCGTCGTCACTGATCTCCTTGTCACGCTCCTTCTCCACCTACAAAAGCAAAAAGAGCATTTAAATTTGATTAAGTGTTAATGCTTCAGAGCTGAAAGTATGACACTGTCAGTCAAACTTTGTTACTTACAAACAGGGTAATGGGGTAGCCAATGAACTGAGAGTGCTTCTTGACAATCTCCTTGACCCTCTTCTCCTCAACGTACTCTGTCTGGTCCTCCTTCAAGTGCAGGATGATTTTTGTTCCACGACTAATGGGCTCTCCTATTGATTAAAAAGAACAATGCAAGACTGAGCTTCAAGGGCACATGTCAAACTGCAATTTCCTTCCTGTGCGATTTGAGAATTCAGTACAGAAATGCAAGCTGCAACTTTCAAATTTCGCAGAAAGGTGCTCACTGGCAAGTATGCCATGTGATACATTGGCATAAAAAAGCAATGTCTCAAATGTACATATTATCGGCTTTGATAATAACACAGGGTTGCATACCGCTGTTGACCTTGACAGTGAACGAGCCTCCGGCAGAGGACTCCCAGGCGTACTGCTCATCGTCATTGTGTTTGGTGATAACAACCACCTTTTCAGCAACAAGGTAGGCAGAGTAGAAACCCACACCAAACTGACCAATCATGGAGATATCAGCTCCAGCCTGAAATGGAAGGATTGTTTTAGGACACTTTACTTGCAAAGCTACATATTGGCCTATTATTCCAGTTATTATGAAGCCAGTACAGAAGACAGCAGTTTTATCCTAGTCTTGTTTCCTTCAAATTGTAGTGAATCCAGTTTCTTCCCATTTTTACCAATTTACAGTCCTTCAACAGGAATTTTGTTTTATTGTCAAGTCACTCCAACTTTTTAGATTACAAGTTAGTGATTGTTGCTTTAAATAGAAACAAAATACCAAATAGATACAAATCCAATATATTTACTCTAGGCAAATCCATTCAGACAGACTTTGTTCTCAGATGTGCTCCCAGTGGGTGAAATACACTTAACATTGTCGTTAATCATTACCATTGATGTTTATCAACTTTTGTAACTGTACAACAGAAACTCTAGGTTGAGAAGAAACATTGCAGCCTTGTTGTCATATACCTGTCAACACTGCACTGGATGAAATTCATCCAAAAACCAGACAACTTGGACTTTGGTCAACTCTACAGCAATATGCATTTGTTAATTATTTATATTATTAGATTAATATGCAACCATTCTCCATCTCAATATTTGGGCATTCAGTATTATAAACTGGACTTTTATCATACCTGCAGGGCCTCCATGAAGGCCTTGGTGCCAGACTTGGCGATGGTACCCAGGTTGTTAATGAGATCAGCTTTGGTCATTCCAATTCCAGTGTCTACAAGAGTGAGGGTGCGGTCAGCTTTGTTTGGGATGATGTCAATTTTCAGATCCTTGCCACTGTCCAGCTTGGAGGGGTCAGTCAAGCTTTCATAGCGGATTTTGTCCAAAGCCTGCAAAGTTGGCAAAAATACAGATCCATTATAGACTGTTCAGATTATCTTAAAGGTATTATTAACCATCTCCACATATACTCTAAAAGTAACTGAGAAGACTTACATCAGAGGCATTGGAGATCAACTCCCTAAGGAAGATCTCTTTGTTGGAATAGAATGTGTTGATGATCAGGGACATCAGCTGAGCAATCTCTGCCTGGAAGGCAAAGGTCTCAGCCTCCTCCTCTTGGTGCATTTCTTCAGGCATCTGCACAGTAGAAAGATAATTTCATGCTTACTACTGGGAACGCTTTGTATAACATGTAAGAAATAATGATTTGTGAGCATTTTGTCTGCTCGCTGGTATGGAGGAAAAAAAATAATTCCTTTCAGTTTCATTTAGTCATAAAGGAGGGCCCTTAATTTGATCATGTCCATAGGCCGATTTCGCAAGGCTGGACCGCTGCCATCCTGTTTCTACAAATCAGCGGAAGTAGCAGTCAACCAACATGGCGTCAACCGACAGACAATGGACTCCGCAAACACGTGCTAATGAAGAGTAACCGATGAAAACAGTAATGATCACTGATGTATTGCGACACAAGACATAATGTGACTTATTAGTATCACATTTAACTTTAGTGTTTTAAACGATTACAAGGATCTCACCGAATCGCCGATCATAATTTGTTACTTAAAGATTAAAATCGTGTAGCCTACAGCATAAAATCAACAGTGGAAATAAACGTCAACACCATATATGTGTATTGTCGTAATATTGAAGGTAACGTTACACATCTGGCCACGTTAGGACAAAATGTAACGTTACCGTAACACATCACCTTAATAGACAAATATTTGAAAGACTTCATCCACCGATGAATTAATGAATTATAAATCTAGTCATCAGGATCAAATATGTGCTTATTTTAAATGACAGACAGCCAACTAGTTCTGGTCAAATAACCCTAGTCGGCGGAGGTATCCTCATTACACCTGACTTGGTGCAAGCCAAGCCCGGTCCGGCCTAAATGCTGCAGAGTGCCGCATTTATCCTCCGCCTCCTCACAACACGCCATTTGGCATTGACAGCAAGTGTAAATTTCACTGTTTCATCACAATTTCCTCGCATTACAGCCCTCGGACCGAATAATAACTGAATACCGCTAGCTAAAGCCGACACGACAGAAACGTTAATAATGCTAAGGTTATCGTGACTCATGAGCTCGCATCGTGGACGCATCCATCTTATTGTTCAGCGATGTGACAGCGAAAAAAACTCGGAATAAACCGAGTACAACACGTCCCGATCACAAAGCAAATCTTGGGTGTACATACCTTGTTTATTTCGGTGACTTTTCTTGAATAAAATGCAACCACAGTATTGTCCCTTCTGCTCTCTGACGCAGGGAAAAGGAAAGGGACTTCCTTTTAATAGACCGGAATCTTTATACACATGCGACTCAGTGTGCATATCCATCCGCGGAGCACCCTCAACCAGTGAAACTAGTCTGATGATAGAGATGCTCTGTCATGAAATCAGTATTTGTAGCCATTATATTAGAATAAATAATGATTAATGAGCCTTCAGGACTTAAGAAAATAGTGACAATGATAGTGGTCATAAATATTATGCATGATATATAATGTTGAATAAATATAGGCATATGGCTGAAGCAAATCATGGTGCACATAATGTACTAGGAGTATATAGGGATTGGTGTAGGGAATGTACTCATATCTATCCTAAGTAATAATAATAATAATGATCATATTATTAATGATATAGTAATAATTCCGACTTTCGATATTTTATGTGTACATCTCCAAGAATGTACTAGTCAGAGACCGAACATTTTTTTGTCCTTAGAATTTAACATATGCTCGTATAAGTAGAAATATATGCATTAATAGAAAACATTACATGGAATATATGTAATAATTCGACGTTTAGTTAATAAAAGATTTGTAAATTAGTATGGATCTTTATTATCTCACGGAGGAATATTTCAAACCAGAAGGGAGTGATTCGGTTCTTCTAGCACCTTCCATGAAAAACCCGCCTAAAAGTGACGTCACGGACTTGTCAGCCACAGGCCTCGCGCTGCCCAGCTGCTGTGAAGAGCTAGCACAACAAAAAAGCCATAGCAACCAACCGATCTAATAATAATCCATGGCAACCAACAATTTAACATTCTGAAGAATTATCATCGATATAAACACGTACAGAAATGTTAGAATCATAACTGACAACGAATTAATGCATCAGTGAACTTTAAAACTGCCTTGCAAATAACTATGCTGTACTATCCTTACACCATTATATTATCTTTAATGTAATAGACGGAAACAAAACATACAAACAACAAAAATATTCAAACGACGAAGACAAGATTCCCAATTACAGATTATTTTGCATTACAGAAACTAAGAAACTGTGCAGTAATTGGTGTTTATACTTCATGATTTTCACCCTTAACTGATACTGATGAATATTTCTGACAAGGCAGGACACAGCAATTTAGGTTTAGGCTTTAAGTTAAAACGTTTTTTTAGTGGTTTGACTTTGTGTTGATGAAAATACATTCACAAATACTACACTCACCCACCTCCCGAAACTTTTTTTGTTTACTGGAAGAACTGTTTAATAAATATGTTAATCTACTGACAATTGATCTAATTAGTTCTTTCAGCAGTAATGTTTACAAAACAACAGTAGCTAAATAGCTGAAATGCAGGCTTTACAGTGCTCTTTGTATTTGTATCTTTTGTTGTTGTTTTTTGTTTTAATTAAAATGGCGTATCTTTGGTTAAACAGAAAAACGTGGTAGAGTTCCATACTGTCTTCCACATAAAATTGTTGTAGATAATTCATTTATCAAGACAAAATGAATGAATTATCTTCAATTAAAAAAAAAAAAAAAACAAAACAAAAAAAAAAAAAAACAGAAAAATTCATTTGGAGCCAGACAGTTTCGATTTGGGAGGTTGTGTGATTTATGATCAGATGCTTAATCCAAACTACAACATATCAATAAATCAAGTACATTAAACTGTACATTACTACCAGCTCTATGTATAAAGTTTTTCTTATTTATCCAAGATCTAACGGAATAACAAATGAAATGTTGTTTCTCTGTCACAGGCCTATATTTAGCTGAAATCTTTTCAGCAATTCTTTAACAGGATAAATCTGAAGTCTTGAAGAATATATCTTTCAGTTTAGTAATTTATCCGCCTAGAAATTTCACCATGTACAGATAGTTTCCCCTAGCCGCCGCATCCCGATAACCAAAACAAGCGCACCTTTAACGTGGTGCGTAGTGCGCCTGCGTCAATGTTTTGTAGGCCCGTAAGTAGCCAACGTGCTAATCCAACAAACGAAACGTTAGAAAGACTTTCAACATTAATAATCTTCGGATAGCGTTTTTTTTAGCCCCCCTAAACGCCGCCTGACACGGGGTAAGTCTATATCGACAAGTTCGTGTTTATTAAGAAGTCATATCTAGTGCTCTTTAATGAGTTTTTGCTCCTTAGATAACGGCAATTTGACCTAGCGTTAGCTTAGCCCAATTTAGCTGTACCGGGAGATAGTAGCGTGCTCTATGCTAACTAACTAATTTGCGCGTGTTTGGTAACATTTATCTGAAATAAGTTTGTGTTGTACAACTTAATGTGTCACGGCAAAGTAAAATAGTAACGCAGTTGTCGTGCCTCTTTAGGGAAGTAAGTTAGACTCTGTTTCTGAACCTTAGCTACGTTCGGCTAATTTCATCTTGTTATCAGTACAGATGGAAATCAAAAGTACCATGTCAAAATTGTGACAGACTAACATTGGGATGATTTACAAAGCTTTCTATCAATATTGAAAGATTGTACTTGCTTTTGTTTCAGTAGAGTTTCTTATATTGAATTATCATTGTACTGATTGTGAAATGGTGTGTGGGTTTAGTGCATCATACATAGAAAGACTAAGAACCGGTGTTCCTATTCTCCATCAGGTCGGTTCAATACACATCCAGGATGTCCTTCCCCCCACATTTAAACCGGCCGCTTCTACCACCTCCTGGGATACCCCCTCAATATGCTGGCTTTCCCTCTGGTAAGCACACAGTTAAACTACCAAGGAATGCAGTTATCTCGTTTTAATTAGGTGCTGAATTTTTACTCAGTGATACAGTTACAACTTTTAGGAACATTACATGTGAGTGACTGGAAACTTTTAATATTTACACTTGTATTATTGCTAAATTCAAATGTGAGAAGTTTTCTTAAGAATATATTAAGATTGTTCGTGTATTTTATCATGCATAAATATAACCTTGTTGATGTATATTTATTTTGATCGTTGCAGGAACCCCAATGATCCCAGTCCACATGGGCATCATGACACCCACCCCTACAGTAATGGTGCCCTCGGTGCCAGTGGTCAGTAAGCCTCCTGTACCGAAGAAGGATATTCAAGCTATGCGAGCCAAAGAGAATGATGAGAACAGCGGCCCCACGACAACTGTGTTTGTAGGGAACATATCAGAGAAAGCTTCAGATATGCTGATCAGGCAGCTGCTTGCGGTAAGAGACAGAGTAGTGCTGGTACTCAAGCTGATGAATTCTGTTGTTGGATTGTAGCTGTTTTTCTAATTTTATAGACAACTTCCTGAAATTGTTACATATGTGATCAAATCTACATCTCTTAAACTTCACTGTTCTCATAAACGTTTGAACATTGTGCTTGCTTTATAGAAATGTGGAATTGTCCTTAGCTGGAAGAGAGTTCAGGGAGCATCTGGAAAGCTTCAAGGTAACTAAAAAAAATGTGAACATGTACATTAACCCTAATATGTTCATTGTTATTGTGTATTATCTCAGAAAATATGTTGGTCCAAGTTGTCATGTTTACAATGGAAACAGACCTTACAGACCAGGGTTTGCTCCTGGAGGATTCTGTTGGGTGTATGTGAATTGGGTTACTAAGGCCCTGTCCATACGATGACGGTTTTAGTTGTATCTGCAAAAGTTTTGTATCAGATAGGCCTTTCATCCACAGGAAACTAGCGTTTTCAGTCACTGAAACTGCAACTTTTTGAAACTGGGTCCTAGAGTGGATAAATTTGAAAATGCTGGTTTCATGTCTTTGTTTGTATGACCAAACCGCAACTTTTCTAAAACAATGATGTCATTGCCCCACCTCTCTAAACTTTCACCCTGGGAGTAAGGTGCCACTTCACAACAACAACAATGGTGGACTACAGAGTAGTGCCAGTGCTACAACACCTATTGAGCTTATTGGAAACATTGAATCTAAATCTTTGGCTACTCTTTCATTACAATGAGCAACAAACAAACAACCATAGCTAACAATATTTACTACATGCTCTTGGATCTCCCGCAGAGAGGGGCAACCAGGAGGTAAATATTGGATCAGACCCGGTAGAACCAAGCAAGCTTTATGCACATGCTCCATGTCTTTGTTTTTTGCAAGTGCATTACAACGCCACATACAGGCCTGGCATTTGCACTACATTGTTTTCAGTGGTTTCTTGTGGACACAGATATTTCCTGAAATGACTCCCGTGTTTACGGAGCACTTTTTTAAAAATGTCAAACCAAAAGATCGGATAGCAAAACATGCAGTTTCGTGTGGACATGGCCTAAGAGTCTGGTTAAGACTAGCTCTAAATGTAAAGTGTCATGGTTTAACTTTTGTTGTGACATGGCACGATGTAAATAAAATTTGATTGATTGACCTTATTTATTGGCATTGTATTTTATGTTTCCTGTACGCTCACTAACTGCCTAGACTCCTTTATATTTTACAGATGCAAATAATAAACATGTAATTGGGTAGATAAAATATTTGTATGCCATCGAAGTATGTCTGTACTCTAACTTGTCTTTGTATCTTTTTTGCTCTATGTTGATATCTGTTACAGCCTTTGGTTTTTGTGAATACAAAGAGCCTGAGTCCACATTAAGAGCCTTGCGCCTGCTTCATGATCTCCAGATTGGAGACAAAAATTTGCTGGTTAAGGTAGATGCTAAGACTAAAGCCCAGCTGGATGAGTGGAAGGCGAAGAAGAAGACTGCGAATGGGGTAAGAAATCTACTTTTTTTTTTTTTCTTTGGATACATTTGAGATATATCGCATCTTGTGTCCATGTTTCCACTCTCCTATGTCTTTGTTCAGTAAAGGGCAGGTGTATGTAACTACTGCAACAAAATGAGAATACATTAAATGAATTGCACAATACCAAGTAGATTTTTTTTTTTTTTTTTTTTTTTTCCAGAAAGAGAAGGCTGAGGATGGTGGAGATGATGAAGAAGAGGTCTTAGATGAAGAGACAAAGAAGAAAGACCAGATTATTAAAGGTGCCATTGATGGATTGATGCGGGAATATGCTGCAGAGCTCAACGCACCATCACAGGATGAGGACTCCCAGCGAAGAAAGAGAAAAAAGGAGAAAAAAGAAGAGGTATTTCAATGTTTTTCCTTTATTTTTACCTCTTAGTATTCTTCACTTCCCTTGTAAAATGTGCAGATTATTTAACCTTGTCTTGTGGTCTTTTTTTACAGGATGACATTAACACTATTGATATGGAGGAGGACAAGAGAGACCTGATTTCCAGAGAGATTAGTAAATTTCGAGACACTCACAAGGTAAAGTGACTCTTTTGATCTTGTTGTTATTACAGGGTTTGGACAGCAGCTCCTCACATAGTTCACTCACTCTTATACTTTGCACATTTAGAAAAAAATGATACATTTACCATTTACACTGTTACAAATTGGCAGTCCTGAATTTTTCCAATATTCTATGAAATGTTTGATGTTCAGTGTTCAAACATCACAAATAGGCAGACAGCTACTATTTATGTCACCTTTCTCAGGGCTGATTTGACACCTTTGACCACCATAGTAAAACTATCTAGGTGTGACCATTATAGATCCATTCTTCATTCATCACACAAAAATGCATGGAGACAATGTAAAGTTACTTAAAAGCTAATCTATTCATTAAACCCCACCATTATGATAGTGATCATATGGTGACTAAAGCAAGATGAATCTCAGAGCTTTGGAAAAAGTTGCGAGGATAGGATGTAAGTATCAGCTTTCATTTATTATATACATATATTGGGCGTCCCCCTCTTGAGGACTTGCATAGGGGCAGCTGTACCACATTGTTGTTTGTTGGCCAGGGCTTTTAATGCTCTTGATACAGCCAACCATGTGACAATATAAAAGTTCCCCTATTATTGCTTTCCTTTATGATAGTTAGTGGTACTTTAAAAGCAAGAGTGTCAGTGAACCTGTGCGAGTCCTCCGTAAGATATGGTCTGTCTTAATGGTGTTCAGAGACTCTTGTCAAATAACCACTGCAGTGACTTTGGCTGTAGCCTTTATTATGCTAGTGCAGGGGGGCGCCCTCTCCACAGCGGCACGTTGATCTGAAGACTGACAAGGTACGTGCTCTCTGTATGCGATGCTGTGATTTCTTTCCTCATCTTTCCATCAGGCTCTCTTGTCATGTTTAAGTGAATTCAGGTTTTCACTGGATCTAAGTAAAAAAAAAAAAAAAGGTAGAAAAGTTCATTAACCTCCCAAATTTGTGCCAAAACAAAAAGTGTACATAGCATATTTGGTTGTTTTCTAAGTATTATTCTGGGTTTTCTTAACTATTATTACAATAAAACACTGCTTAAAGAGGTGTATTACAGGACACAATAACACATCTGTCTGATTGGAATAGCAAAGTCATGTTAAAGTAGTTTTGCTGCTCATCACTGCAGTTGGACAAGTATTTGTTTGTACAGCCGCTGGTAGACACCGTAGACAGGTAAGTAAAATTCACAGGACAGATGCAAAATTGGACACCCACCTAGCATTAAAACCAGGATTTGTACCAGGCAAAACACATGAATAATAATAATTAAACCTAAATTGATTGCTAACATTTCCCACCATCTCATTTCCTAAAATTTCTCCTGAGTTGCATTAGACCCAAGGCTTTCATTTCATTGTATATATATATATATATATATATATTATCTTCACACTGATAATGACACAACTGACAGCATTTATCATATTTAATTACTTCTTGTGTAGTTACATCACTATGAACTTTGAATGTAATAAAATGCATTATACGAGCTTGTTTCTGCATCCGATGCTATTAAAACTATACATTTAGCTAATTACCGTACTAGCCTTGTGTCTAATGCTGTACCTTGGTGTGTGTGTGTCTGAATAATGAGCCACGAAGAACCATTGAAGACAGCTGCAGGGGTAAGACCGCTTCTACAATTTCATTTATCTGTGCAGAAATGTAACTGATGTCCATTTCTTGTTCTAGCATTTTACCAAATGCCTTTGTATCCATTGAAATAAAGGTTGTTATTGATGATGATTATGATGATATTATGAGCAAGACAGAATCCCATAACGTTTTTCCCTTGTATACCGTGTGACCTGCTTTCCTCCCAGGCCTAACTTAAAAGGCTTGTAAGGGCAGCGAAGGGCTGAATCCATAGTTCAACACCTGTAAGTCACAAACAACTAGTTCAACAAAAGACTGACGCCTGTTTTCTGTTTTTGTTTTCCTTGTACTGAGAGGAGGACTCTTAAGCAGAGAAAAAGCATTGTCTTTTGCAGCACCTTTTTCTCATTATGAATGCCTCACGTTGAACATGTTCCACAGATCTTTTTTGTCCATTTAAGTGGTTTCCAGTTGCCTCTTTGCTAAAGATGTAGGTTTTATTGTTAATAGAAAAAATATACATTGTATTGATTTAGATAAGTGATGGAGCTGTCTCTCTGTGAGAGAGAGCTTTTTATTCCAGCTTTTTCCAGTCTCAGTTTTATAAGTATAGCTTTTTTGCAAGTTTTCCACAGCGTAGTTCAGGGCATGGTTCCATTTTAAAATTCTTGAGTCCTCAAAATCTGGAAACCACTTGATCTGTGCATTGTAGCTAATTGAGTGCAAAGACTTACTTTGCTCCATGATCCTGTGATTCTTTCTGCTGAACATGTGTGTCTTGCTCTGCAGAAACTGGAAGAGGAGAAAGACAAACGGGAGAAGGAGCGCCTGGAGTTTGAGCGAGAAAGGAGGGAACGTGAAAAAGAGCGAGAGCGGGAAAGAGAGCGGCGGGACCGTGAACGCGAGAAGGAGCGAGAGAGGGAGAGAGAGAGGGAAAGAGAGCGGGAACGGGAGAGAGACAGAGACAAAGACCGCGATCGCAGGACCAGAGAAAGAGAGCGAGACAGAGACTGGGACAGAGACAGAAGTCGTGACAGGAGCGCGGAACGCAGCCGATCCAGGTAACAAAAACGAGAGAGCTGGGAAATGAAACTAATCGAACAGAAACCAATGGGGAGCTCAGTCTGAAAGTTGAGTGAATACAAAATAACCTGGGTCCTGGACTAGTGTTGTCACTTATTTTGGTTGATTAAATATGACCATCCTTAATTAACATATTACTGAGTCCCTGTCGGTGTTGTCACTTATTTTTGCAGGGAGGTGAGTCGGGACCGAGACAGAGAGAAGAAACGAGACCCAGAGGATGAAGAGGAAGCATATGAACGCAGGAAGCTGGAAAGGAAACTTAGAGACAAGGAAGCAGCCTATCAGGAGGTGTGTGTAGCCCAGAGACCGCAGACGCAGGTCAATGTATCTTTCAGTGAGACAGTGTTTTGTGTGATATAACTGTTTTTTTTTTGGAGCTGACCTGCATTTTTCTGATCATAGCGTTTAAAAAACTGGGAGCTCAGGGAGAGGAAGAAGGCACGGGATTATGCTAAGGAAGCAGAGAGAGAAGATGAACGCAGACGAGAAATGGTGAGTATATCGAATGCTGACTGATGATCTTACAGTTACCCTACTGTGCAATATCAGTTAATGTTTGTTCTGATATAAAAGCTATTATCCCGGGTATAAACTTTTTTTATGAGGTATTTATTTCAGTATATCATCACTGTAAACATGCAGTGGGGATGTAAGACATTTGTGAGGAAAAATAGATTTATTATCCTGGAGACCGTTGAGTATAGACCTGTGTTTTTCATGACATTTCAGGTGAAGGAAGGCAAACGACTGAAAGAGTTCCTCGAAGATTATGATGATGACAGAGATGATCCGAAGTACTACAGGTGAGAAAACATAAATGTATAAATTCAACCTTTATTTCATAATACACTGAGGTAGAAGTCCCATATACAGTATAGCTGAAAAATGAAACAAAAATAGGGTCTAAAAACGATAAAGAATGAAACATACAGACAAGAACTTAAATTGATATTGGTGATGAAAACAATAGAAGCCAATTTAGCAGCTAAAATGAGAAACACTGGAGGTAAAGTATAAATGTCTAAGATGTTTTAAAATAAAAATGGAAAACTTTTATTTTGAAATGCTTTGAACATGCACCTGTGTAAATAATTTTTTTTTTTTTTTACCTGATATTTTAATCGGCTTGGTTTGCAGTTGAAGTCTAACCCCTCAGAGAATTGTGCTGAATGTAAATTCTAGTCGTGTGCTGTGTGTCTGTAAAAACAGTAAAACGTAGCAGCAGATGCTGTGTGACCCAGATCTGACTTGTAGCAGCAGATGCTCTATTGCAGCTATGGCCATTGTTCTGAAGGCTGTTATTTTTGGTGTGACCCCTAGGGGCAGTGCGCTGCAGAAGCGTCTCAGAGACCGAGAGAAGGAGATGGAGGCGGACGAGCGTGACAGGAAGAGAGAGAAGGAGGAGCTGGAGGAAATCAGACAGAGGCTGTTAGACGAGGGACATCCAGACCCAGACGCAGAGCTGCGCAGGGTGAGCTGCTCTGTTACAATATGTACCAGTGTGTTTGCCTGTACATGTGTAATGAGTGGGTGTGTTGTCTGTTGTCTTTGTGAAGGTCACTTTATCGTCCGAGTCTTTGTGCATCTCTACTTCAGCAGTGTCCAGCTTTCATTGTCTGTTGACCTTCTTTTCTGGAAAACACAGTGATTGGGTGGTCATTTTCTGCATGTTTGTCTCTTATTGGCCAGATGGAGGAGGAAGAGGAGGAGCGTCTGAGACAGCCTCCCATCATCCAGGAGCCAGAGCCTGAGGATGACCGCGACCGCCACAGGAGTTCACGAGACCATCGGGACCACCGGGACCACCGAGACCGCCGAGCGGAGCAGGACCGAGACCGAGCAGAGGCCCGCTCACGCCCCGCCCACTCAGACGACGAGGTGGAAGAGGGCGAGGAGGATGATTATGACAACGATGATAACCCAGACACGAAACCTACAATGAAGCCCACGATGCGGCCCATCACAGCAGCACCCTCGGTGTCCTCGGCCAGTGGCAACGTGTCACCCAACACGCCTGGGGACGAGTCGCCCTGTGGAATTATCATCCCCCATGAGAACTCGCCTCCTGAGGCCCTTCCACAGGAGGAACACCGGCCCAAGATCGGCCTCAGCCTCAAACTGGGTGAGTGGGTGAAAAAAAAAAACTAGGTCTTCTCTTCACAAGGAGCACTCACAGATAAATAGATTTGTAGGTACTTCTGTTTCTTATTTTGTGTTGAACCTGGAGAAGACTTGTTTGATTAAAAGTTAAAAATCTTTTTTTTTTTTTTTTTTACATAAGTGTCATGACCAGGATTCAGATAAAGAAATCAACATAAAATGGGATGAGAGATAATTCAGTGAGACCAGCTCCCCATGTTTTGTTTTGGGTTTTTTTGGCAACTAATTCTACACAAAGGAAGCAGCCTATTTTAACACCCTTATTCCTACTACAAAGAGATAAAGTCATGGGACTAAAGACAGTAACTGCCCCCTTGGGTAAAAACCAAAGTGTGTTTTAGGTTTTTTTAACAGCCATATGTACTCCATATGTACTCCACTTCAACTGTAGCAGAAAGTACAGTTTGGTATTTCTGTCATTTATCAAAAGTTTTTTTTTTTTTTTTTCTCTTTTGGCTTTTCAAACACCTCCTACCAAACTCCATGGCTCTATTCTCTCTCAACATGTATTTCATTTGACTAGAAAAACACTACAAAGCTGTCTTTGTCCCAGTTGCTCTCACCACCTATAGGTATGAACCACAAAGAGCCCCATTCTTAGTGCATACTGAAATGTAGGCCTGGTAATATGTCCTACACTTTGGAGTTTGAGTAAGAAAATGACACATGGAGAAAGAAGGGCTATGTCTGGAAAAATTAAATGGACACAAACTCCTGTAATATTTTGCAAATTTATGCTTTACTAGGGTGACCTGTTAATTTTTTCATTTATTGAAGTATCTTTATTTAAAATGGTGTTCAGTAAACAAAACTCTTAAAACACAAAGTATGAATCACAAAACCAATAAACAGCATCTGTACTGGAATCGTGTGGAATTAGGTGAAGTGATGCAGTAAAAGTATATTTTTAGTGTAGATTTTGAGGATTCACTGACTTGAGCTTCTGTATTTCACCAGACATTTGCACATGAAAGAGAGCCTGAATCTCTACTTTCAGTTTTAAGCGTAACATTCAGTTATTTTTTCTAATTTTTTTTTTTTTTTTTGTGATGTTTTCAGGTGCCACAGGGAGCCCCAGTCAGCCCAACGTAGGTAAAAGGAAGAAGCTGCCGGTGGACAGTGTCTTCAACAAATTTGACGACGAAGAGGCAGACGAGCAGCCCCGGAAGAGGAAGCTGGTGCCTCTGGATTACGATGACGACAAGAGCTTAGGCGTGGACGGGGCCGGACTCTCCAACATTAAAGGAGCCAACGCCGAGGAGAAACGCAAACACATCAAGAGCCTCATAGAAAAGATCCCCACAGGAAAACCGGAACTGTTCTCCTACCCACTTGACTGGTCCATGGTGGACACGGTGAGTACCATGAACGCTGCACATTTAATTAAACTCTCTAAGCTCAAAGGTTAACTAACACGGTCGCTTTTCAAAAAATTACATTTAGATCTAGTTGCTGGTTGATCAGATACAAACCTTTTTTTTTTTTTTTTTTTAATCATAAGCTGCAGTCGGTGATATTTTTTTAAGAGGGGAATGGGAGTAAACACCCACTCCACATAATATACTATGACCAAATTTCATGGCTCACACTTAAGCCTTTCACAGTTATTACAGAAGTATTTGAGCTAATAATTATAATCCTCTTCATTCAGTTGCATGAAAACAGCTGGATGAAACTAACAAATGTCATATTTTCTTCATTTCTGTTCTTTTTCTACTGATTATTTAACTCCTGGTCGTATCTGTATTTTTTTCTGGTTTCCATTAATAGGCTTTGCATATTTATACTGTGTGTCCAATTCTTCATCTGTATGTGACTAAAGTGTTAGGCTTATACTTTACAACCTTAAAATTGGTGGAAAAAATGATTAATTGCAATTATTTGTTTATTCTTCACTATAATCACATTTGACCAGATTGCGACATTTCTAATTCTATCCAGTTAAGATTTATTCTCCCCCATTATGTTGTCTCGTGAGTAAATACACTATGTAGGACAGCTTTTCAGAAACTCTAGTGTAACCTGCCTTAATCCCTCTGTCCTCTAGACGTTAATGGAGCGCCGCGTTCGCCCTTGGATCAATAAAAAGATCATTGAGTACATCGGGGAAGAAGAGCCAACATTAGTGGACTTTGTCTGCTCTAAGGTAATGATCATTGATCATCTGTGGATGTGATGCGCGTGACATTAAAGGATGAAAACATACTAATGGGTTTTCTGTTCCTAGGTGATGGCTCACAGTATGCCACAGAGTATCTTAGATGATGTTGCTATGGTGAGTAAGGAATTTTACTGTTGGATTCATGAGCGTCCTGTTAAACCTTCAGTAAAAAATTATAACGTATATTAAAATAACTGCATCTTATTAACTAGTTGCATGGCTAAAATTATATAATGCCTTTAAATTTTTTTTTACTTTCCAATACTTTTCTTGTTACTGCTTATTAACCCATAAAGACCTAAACAGCCACCACCGACCAAAAGCATCTACTAATGTAAACTGTTTACACCAATGATTTACATGTATTGATAGGATTAGTGGATCAACATGTTTTAAAATAGTTATTCATCTTTTCATGGTTATCAGATATGACCCATTTGAACGTTCAGAGGCTCCGTAGTGAACATGGAAACACCGTCATCTTTTCTACAACATTGATTCACCAGTAAAACCCATTGAGTTGGATCAGTGACAGTAGATGGACACACTGGGTTTATGTCCAGTTAATGATATATTTTACTGAGAAAGTCACATTTTCTGCAGTTTTCTCTGTTTTTGATACAATAACCATTAACTTTAATCAGGGGTTTTATCAACATTTTCATGATCAGTAAATTAAATACAGGAAAATACCTGATTTATACTTATAAAATGCAAAAATATAGAGGATAATATTGTAATAAATGGTGTTAAATCACTTAAGAAAAGTATGAAAATACTGTTATTGAGACTTTTGTAACACTGAAGACAAATGTTTCTATATTCACCTAAATAGACAGATTTTATTCTTTCTTTTTTTAGGAGGTAAGCTCCTAAAAGCCTAGAACTTTTTTTGGGGCAATTTCTGAATTTTTATCTACATTTAACCTTTACTAAATAATTTATCACCATTTACATTTACTGTAATATCATCCATTGTGACTTACATTTTTCAGCGAAAGTCAGGTATCTATTTTATTCACTGATCCATGTAGATGTAAATGAGTAACTTCAAAGGTTGTTATATCAAAACAAAACTGAACAAAGTGACTTTCGGCAAAATTAATCACTAACTGAACATATATATATATATATATATATATATATATATATATATATAGCTACTGTTGCGTCAAACTACATGGGTTTTATTGATGGATCAGTGTTTCCATGTTCACTGTGGAGCATCGAAAAAAAAGATATTTGATGCTGTGGAGTTATTTAGCTATTGATGAGTGGCTCAATAGATATTAACCATTTTAGATCCTTTGGTTTCTGTTTAGGTCTTTGAGGGTTAATAGGGTTTTCTTTTTTTTTTTTTTCTGAACTAGAGTTGTATATCAACTTAATTTTGTTTCTTTGACCTATTTTCTGTAGATCTTCCCCACAAACCTAAAAAAAAAAAAAAAAAACCCCTGAAAGGATGTAATGACTTCGTCTTATATTTATTTGCTCCTCGTTGAGAAAAGCACATCATTAGCCTCGTAGCATAATTGCTAAGTCATAGTTTAGGCCAAATTGTGATATCTGTGTAACATTACTCTCCAAACACCGTTACTTCATTTTATGCAGATATCACAGTTTGGCCAAAAATATGACAGGCATTTACGCTATGAGGCTAACGACATGAAGATTCTCACTTACATCCAGTTCATCTAAATACGAGTTTGTTTTTAATATAAATTGTTTCACATGCTCGCTCAATGTGAATCACAACCTTTTTCTTACTTGTTATTCTGTGGATTTTGACTGTCCAGAAACATAAAGGACATCTTACCTTATTCTCACGAAGCTTACATGTTCCTCCTCGTCCTGCTCAGGTTCTCGACGAAGAAGCCGAAGTCTTCATAGTGAAGATGTGGCGGTTGCTCATTTATGAAACGGAAGCTAAGAAGATTGGACTTGTGAAATAAGCCGCATAAATGAAGATCAGATTTTTTTTTTTTTTTTTTTCCTTTCATAGTGTATAAAAGTGTAGCGCAAGTATGTCACCCCCAAACAAAGCGACTTCTCCATACCAGTCCAAACTGTAACTGCAGGTTCTGTTCATTCTTACATTTGCACAGGTCATGTATTTTTGTTTTCAACATACTCAGGCGACACCCACCTCTGTTCGCAGGTGCTCATTGTGTCTGTGTGCTTTTGTGTAAATACAGTAAACCATTATTTGACTGATAGAAGAATCGTGAGAGGAAACTACTGACAGACACCCAGGACCATCGTTCTGCTGCCAGATAAGGTCTTTTAGTTTTATTTATATACATGCCAACATTTGTAGGATGCGTACAGGTTACCGGTTTTTAAATCTTTCTAAAGGTCCTTGGTTTGAGATCAGATTTGCAGTCGAATGTAGTTTGGTTTAGTCAACACAGACGTAAGGATGTGTAACTACAACCAAGGATGTGAATTTTTTTTTTTCTGGGGTTATTTATTCAGGGATGTGGACACAACTCAACTGTATTTCTGTCAAAAATACCTTCCTTAACTTTTCCTTCTCACATTCCTTATAAATGTGGTGGCATGTAGTCGTCCTCAGACAGTTTCACAATACACCGAGCTGCCATTTTGTTACATCCACGTGACAACCCTGCAGCTGTCAAAGCACACAAGTCATAACCACTAAAGGAAAACGAGCTAAGAACGGGAAAACTATTTCAAGTTGTGAAGATGCTCTCATTTGTTTTTGTATTGGTGAACATTTGAATAAAAATTGATTTTTATAGCTATTGTGTGCTGGTGTTTCGTTTCCTCCCTGCCCACTTACTTTCATCCACTACAGAGCTTTCAGATTATTCAAATACTAGCCTTCACATCAGTCTGTTTATAACCAAATCCAACTGAAAATGACCAGTTTCACATTGAAAAGCCAAATATTTACCCCAGAGGCGTCACCTGAAAAGACCTTAGGACAGAGGTGTCAAAATCATTTTTGTTCCGGACAAGTGACAAAAGTAAATTATGAAAATCTTTACATCTATAAAGCAACCTTTAAAAAATGCAAATAACATGATCAACCTGAAATTTAAGCAAAAAAAAAAAAAAAAAGTGCAATTTTAACAATATTATGCCTCTGCTTATTTACACATGTACACAGTGGATCTACAAGTAATGTTAAAATTGCACTTCATGAAATTTCATATTAGTTCAAGTTATTCACAATTTTTTCAAAGGATGATTTGTAAGTAAAAATTTTCATGTAATTTTTCCTTTACACTAAAAGAAAAAATTTAGAGTCATAATCTATAGGTTATGATAGACTTACAATAACATGAACTAAAACAATTTTGACACCCCTGCCTTAGAAACAACACAAAATGCCTCTGAACACACACTAACGCCTTCACAATTTCATAAAACACTGTACAAAAATATTCTCAAACATGTCCCAAATGAAATTTTAAGAAGACATACTACTCCGTCACTGGATTCTGTTGTCAACCCCGTCCAAAAAGGCTTCAAATCAACTAAAAATAACTCAGGTCATCTTAATAATGATCTGTGACAGCTGATAAACACACACTGCACCAGAGGACAGTTTACAGCCTCATTACACATCTGCAGGAAACCACCGAAACACTCAAAAAGAAAGACCGAAATCAACTTGAGGAGCGTTCATTAATACCAAAGCAATAATCTAAACGACGTTAAAACATAAACAAAACCTGTCCAATGTGAAGACTTTAAAGCATCGGTACCAGAAAAAGCTTTGGAAACAATCCCAAACGGCTCAGGTGGTATCTGAGGTATTTACGAACGCCTCGACCTTTATTTCTAAAAAATTTAGTAACATGACCACATAACCAGAGTGACCATTTCCACAGTATACACTATAAATTTTACCACTATCACGCTGATATCCACTGGTCGCCACCTGAAAAAGCCTTCGAAACAACCTGCATCCCTTACTAATGCCACGTACAACCGTGTCAAACCTATGTATAAACCTGTCAAAAATGAGTACTTTTAGAGGACATAGTATAGTCCTATGTCTCCACCACCAAAAGCCGTTTATGATCATCCAAAGAAACATTCTTCAAGCAGCATTTCTTTATTATTCAACACCGTTGTGAAACCCACAGAACACACAGTCCAAAAATTAAGAAATGACTCGTATAATCATTTTTTAAGCACTTACTATTAACCATAGACTTCACCTGATATCCTCCTGAGACCCAGGAAAGTACAAGTTTTGGCTTTCTTAAATTAAATAATTGCTTTTATTGGAAACAGCATGATACAACCGTTTTTTTTTTGTGTGTTTTTTTTTTTCAGATGCATTTTTTTTATTTTATGGAATGTCCTTTAGTTTTGTTTTTTTTTTACCTATAAAGACTGACAGCTACTTTTATGACAGTTTCCAAATGAATTTTCCTCTATATTTAACCTTTCATAAGTACACTGAACAAAAATATAACTGCCCCACTTTTTGTTTTTGCTCCCATTTTTCATGAGCTGAACTCAAAGATCTAAAACTTTTTCGATGTACACAAAAGGCCTATTTCTCTCAAATATTGTTCATAAATTTGTCTAAATCTGTGTTAGTGAGCACTTCTCCTTTGTCCTTTGCTGAGATAATCCATCCACCTCACAGGTGTGGCATATCAAGACGCTGATTAGACAGCAGGATTATTGCACAGGTGTGACTTAGGCTGGCCACAATAAAAGGCCACTCTAAAATGTGCACTTTTACTGTATTGGGTGGTCCAGGGGGGTCAGAAAACCAGTCAGTATTTGGTGTGACCACCATTTTCCTCGCAGTCTTCTTCATGAATTCTCTGAAACAGCTTTGGAGATGGTTTATGGTAGAGAAATGAACATTCAATTCACAGGCAAAAGCTCTGGTGGAGATTCCTGAAGTCAGCACGCCAATTGCATATTCCCTCAAAACTTGTGACATCTGTGGTATTGTGCTGTGTGATAAAACTGCACATTTTGGAGTGGCCTTTTATTGTGGCCAGCCTAACGCACACCTGTGCAAAAATCCTGCTGTCTAATCAGCACACCTGTGAGGTGGATGGATTATCTCAGCAAAGAAGAAGTGTTCACTAACACAAATTTAGACAGATTTGTGAACAATATTTGAGAGAAATAAACCTTGTGTGTACACAGAAAAAGTTTTAGATCTTTGAGTTCAGCTCATGAAAAATGGGAGCAAAAACAAAAGTGGTGCGTTTATATTTTTGTTCAGTGTAATTTATCACCATTTATTGTAATACTATCCTCTATACTTTGCATTTTTTCCAGTGTAAATCATGTATTTTCCCATATTTAATTCACTAATCATACAAATGTTCATTAACCCTTTCATGCATAGTGGTCACTACAGTGGACAGCTATTCTCTTATCGTATTTTCAAGGATTTTATTATTTTAGTTCCATATCAGCTCACACGGTGGACACTTAGGCATCATCCCATACGCTGACATTCATACCATTATTGTAACTTTGCTGTTGATAAACCTGATCTGCACTAACATGTTTGAGTGTAAATCAGGTACTTGTTATTGTTGTTAGACTGTCATTAACATTAAGGTTTTCTTTTTGTTTTTGTTTTTTTGCATACAATCTCCATAAAGTGAGTAATAACTAGTATTAGAGTTTGTTAAAATGGGACAAAACATCAGATTAACAATATTTTAAAACAGATTTCATAGTTTTCACACAGTGTATCGATAAATAGATGTTTCTTTCCTTCAAAAATTAAACATGGTATCCAGCTGAGTGGACAGTTTTGCAACTCCATGAAAAATAGGTTCATAAAAAACAATTTCAATCGCATTTTTTTTTTTTTTTTCATGCCTAAAGAGGAATAAAAACACTCAGGAAAAAAAGATCACAATTAAGTTTCTCATAATTCATGCATGAAAGGGTTAAAGCTTAGAGTAAAATTGAGGGTTATATCAAAAACAGAGAAAACTGAAAAAGTGTCTTTTTCAACAAAATATATCATTAACTATTCAACAAGTGTCTCCATGGGTTTTACTGGTGAATCAATGTTGTAGAAGATGACGGTGTTTCTGTGTTCACTACGGAGAATCTGAACGTCCAAATGGGTCATATCTGACGACCATGAAAAGATGAAAAACTGCATTTTACACCAATTATTTACACATATTGATAGAATTAGTGGATCAACAGGTACTAAACATTTTACTATAGTAGGCGATTTTCTTTGACGGTAGATGCTTAGGTTTTTATGGGTCAATAAAGCTGTGAAACTCTTGTCCCCTACATTTTTGCATTGCTGGGTCTCAGGAGGATATTGAACCCATTGGAGGCTGCTTACAGTCACCTGAAAGGCTAAGAAAACATCTGAAACACATCTGTGAAAACCTGCTAATACAGCAGCAGTTATCTAATAGAGTTCAGAAAAATATACCCAACCTGGTCCAGTGGATGTAGGGGGTCAGTGGTGACCTTAAGTGGCTTTAGAAACAACCTGACACACCTCAGACGGAACAAGTATCCGAAATACTTTAAGATTTGTAAAACATGACTAAAGTGAGAACATGGTATTATTCTATCATTGGAAATCCACGGAAAACCACTTAGAAACAATCGCTATTATTACTATCATCATTAATAATAATAATAATCCGTCCACTATGATCATTTTCTAGGAAGATTACTGTAAACCTTAAGTGATTTATTTTTTAACTGGGTGGAATTGACACCTGGATTAATGGACCTTTAAATCTATACAGCGCAATGAGATAATTCGGGGTTTTCTCATGTGTTTCAGTGACTTTTTGTCATTTTTCTGAGAAGGGGGATGGGCATTGACACAGACTGTAACTGATATCACTCTTACATAAAAGGACAAAATAATCCTAAATTATATAAATTTGTGCTTCAATCTCTACTAAAATTTCCAACATTTGTGGCTAAAGCTTAAAAAACCTCTTGTGCAAATATTTCAAGATAAACTTTGTGTCTAAAGTAAAATATTTGACTACTTTACACCAAAACTTGCTTATGTTAATAATGTTAACAAGGTCCAAAAACACTAAAATCCGACCAACGCCGATTTTTGTCTGAGCCGAATCTAAATGTACGTTTACCGACATTTCTTTACGTCGTCATAGCAGCTGACAAAGACACACTGAGATCGAAACTTCCAGAACTTTATTGATGCCATGTGAGCTAAACAAGATGAAAATCTTGCCAGTAAAAACTCTTTATCCGGAAGAGGGACAGCACATAAAGTCAGCACTGACCGGTGTTCAGACACACGAGCCTTTTTTCGACCCCATCCAGTGACCAGTCAGAGATGAAGCGCTACGAAAACTGAAGACACTGGGCTCTTAAAGCGAGAGGAAAGTCAAAGGCCACTGCTTTGTAAACAGCTTTTGTCATTTTAGAGTTGTATATTCAAATTAGGTACTTAAAAATAGAGACTATATTGACGTATGTTGTGTAATTTTACTTTCCTTCGTGTCCGGGTTTGGATGAGAAGACTGCTTTTTGTGTTGCCGTCTTCTGAAACAAACCTCGCTAATGAACAAACCGGAACGTCTGCCAATGAAGTATCAACACCAGTTAATGTTTGCAATGTGAAAGTTAACTTCTGTTTTGGACTGAGTGACCATGGCCATTTTCTGTCCACACTTTGCCTTGGATGTGTTGGGTTTTTTTCCCCACCAGCCTTTTGTCTGAGGACGCTCTCTAGTCCTCCGCTTTGGCCTCCATCTCCTCGGCGTCATCGTCTCCGTCCACCTCGGCGTTCTCCCGCTCTAACCTCTCCAGCTGCCGGGCGAGCTCTGTCTCATCCGTGTCCGTCACCACCTTCGGCTGCAGGACACAGTTACAGTTAGAAGTCAATATGCAAATAAAACAGTATTAAGGTTATTAACATCTATCTAAAAGTGAGAGGAAAATCAGAATTTAACCCTTAGGGGTCCACGGTCACGGCCCTGTGACTCAATCACATGACATTTTCAACACTTTGTAGCATTGGAAGTCGGTCACGTACACCACTGGGGACAAATGCATTCGAAAGTGTGGACTTGAAATACTCTCCCACTTTTTATTTGGTGTTGATAGAGCAAATACAGCTGGAGATATGACGGTTTGAAACTAACGCAAACAAACCTGAATAAAAGTATGAAAATGAGGTGGTGGTGGTGGTGGGGGGGGGGGTCGTTATATTTCTGACCATATCTTCGTCATTTTTTGTCCTTTTTCAAAACGGAAACAACTGGCCGAATCTGCGGATTCGAATCCACAGACTGCATTAGCATTACAGGTCAGGTTGAGGAGAAAACACCTATGCAAAGATCTGCTTTTATGTCAAATATTTGAGTATAGTTTTAATTTATTACAATTTTAATTTTATATAACTAATATTTGGAACCAATATTTACTTTTAAAGTCTTTGAAAAGGTTCGTTCAGCATCTATGTGTTAGTTATGCAATAAATTATATAAATAATTCAAATCAGATGTTATCTTTTTTGCGTGTTTTTTGGCCTTTTGTGTTGATATAGTAGGTTAAAGTCAAAAAATAATGGACATATGAGACAGATGAAGTTGTGCTGAAAAAAAAAAAAAAGAAACCAAACATGGGTATAATAAACATTTGTATATATAGTATATAAAGGCAAAATCAAAAGTACTCAAAAACAGCCAAAATAGACTCAGATCCCTAAGGGTTAACCCGTTTTAAATAATGATGAATGCATTATAAATATAGTGTATAGTAACTTAACATTTAGTAACTTAAAAATAATGCAAATTTTAGATTTACTTTCATTAAATCTTCTTAAAATCTTAAAAATATTATCTTAAAATGACAGTAAAAGTTTTGGGTTTTCAACATTAATTTATGTCTCGATTGGAAACCGCATAACGTATATTTTTTTAATTGAATGTTTTTTTTGTTAGTAAAGCTGTGAAACTCTTGTCCTCAACAGACAACAAAAATACATTGCTGAATCTCAAGAGGATATGTAAAGTTAAAGTTCAGGGGCCAAATACAGCCCAATATCATCTCAAGTGGACCTGACCAGTAACATACTTTCATAAATAACTCCAATTTTTTCTCTTTGTTTTAGTAGAAAAAGAAAAATTACATTATGAAAATGTTTACATCTATAAACTATCCTTTAAAAAAGGTGAACATGAACCTGAAATTTCTTGAGAAAAATAAGTGCAATTTTAACAATATTATGCCTCAGTTTATCGTTTACACATGTGGATTACAACTTACAGATCACAGAGGATCCACAAAGGCACAAAACATTTAGTAACAGGCAGAATATTGTTAAAATTCCACTTGTTTTTCTTAAGACACTACAGGTTGTTCATGCATGTTGAGGTTAGTCACATTTTTGTGAAAGGAACAATTTTATGTAATTTTACTTTTTTCACTAAAACGAAGAGAAATTTCATTGTTATTATCATAGCGTTTAACTGGTCTGACCCACTTGACATCATATGGGGCTGTATGTGGTCCCTGAACTAAAATGATCCCTTTGACTGTAATTTTTACATCCTTTAAGGGGCTGGTTTTGGCCCATGGGCCCCATGTTTGACACACCTGTAACAGTTAAATGTAAATTATACTAGAGATGCAACTAAGGATCACTTTTTTAACTTATTTATCTACTGATTACTTTCACAAATATTCAATTTGTCAATAGAATTTCAAGAAATATAATTTTCTGAAATGTCCACAGTCTAATCAACAGGGTTCCTACAGGTTTCTACAAGTTAAATTTAAGACTTTTTAAGACCTTTTTATGACTACACAGCACAGAATTGAATGCCCATTTCACAGCCATACAGGCAAAAATTTGTGATTACTAGAATTGAGGAAAATGTATTGATTTACTCCAAGACCTTGGTTCCCACCATTCAGAGTTGATTGTTACATTATCACAAATAGAGACCACTGAATTAAAAGTGACCTTTCCAACAAAATATATCATTAACTGAATGTAAACCAAGTGTCTTCATCCATTGTCATCGGTGACATCTTCCAAATGATTTTTTTCTCTATATTTAAACTTATCAAAGAATTTTTCACGATTTATTGCAATATTAGCCTCTGTATTTAGCATTTTTCAGCGAAACTTGGCTATTTTTATATAGTTTACTTAATTATTATGTGGCTGGTTATATTTGATTACCAACTGTCTTGAGGATTTTATGAAGCTGATGAGATGAAAAAGACTGAACTCATTTTTAGAGACGTGGAATTTATTTTGAAAACTCTCAAATGATTTTTTTCTCTATATTTAACCTTTCTTAAGGGATTTATAACCATTTATCATAATATTATTCTCTGTATTTTGGGTTTTTTTGGTGTGAAAATCAGATATTTCTCACTTTCTCACCGGGGGCTGCAAAGTTAGAGATAACTGGTTCCCAATTTCAATATAAATATTCGGGTTGGAACGGGTGGAACTGAGTCGACTAACGTTACTTTCTTTACAGCTTGGACACATTTAAACACAATACAGCCGAGAAGTTTATGGCAACATAACTTAAGACCTACCGTATCAAATTTAATACCTTTTAAAGACTTTTTAAGGTATTAAATGCAGATTTGTAAATTCAAGACTTTTAAGACTTTGTAAGACCCCGTGGAACCCTGAATCAATCATTAACTGAATAATCATCACAGATCTAAATACTTCAACAGCTTTTCAGTTTCACAAACATTGTTGTCTGCTCTGTGCATGTATAATAGTAACTAAATATACAAAGTAAATAAATGTGAACAAAAATGGGGGATCCTTTCAGTCACTGACCTCCATCTGGATGTTAAAGACGCCTCTTTTCTCTTCGATCTTCTCCTTGATTGCAGCCATGGCCTGGTTGAGGACAGACAGACCTTCTGTGCGCTCCAGAGTGGTCGTTGTCATCACGTAACGCGGGGGAGCGATCAGGTTGATCTGCAAAGCATGAGACCGCGATAGTTATTTACAAAAGTGGTGATTAAAGAACAGGACTGATTCAGTCTTAAATGTCGGTGTGGCGGTTTGGGAGTGGTGGGAGGTTGGACAGATGTGGTCACCTTGATGGGCATGACTTCTGTGGAGCAGCCTAGCCCGGCCCTCAAAGCCTCCTTCACTGCGTCAATGCCCTCATATCCGTAACATGCCACTTCAATGTCTGCGGGTGAGAGAGACCAGAATGGAATAAGGATCCTTTAATGCTCACTTAGTCAGAATTCACATGTTTTGCTACTTCATGGAACATTGCACTACAACCTTAAAACTCTGAGGTTGTCAGTTTTTCAGGGTTTGTACACATTTATCAAGCATTTCTAAGGGTCATTTCCTAATTTTTCCAGCACAGCACCTTATCGCTGAGGTAAAATACATATCTACAAAAATACATATACTCAGGATTATTTTTTTTCCACTTTTAACCACAACGATGTACACTGTATTATGTTATAAACACAAAAAAATGTTTCATAACAGCAAAAAGTTTAGAAATTAAAGGAGAACATAAAGTTTTATTCCACAAAAAAAAAAAAAGGAAAGCCACTTGGCACTCTTCAGTCACACTTGCACTGAGACAAAGGTTAAGATAAAAAGAACACCTGGTAATTTACTTTTTTGACAAAGTTTTATTTTCCAAAATGTACAGTACAGTGATCCCTTGCCAATTCGCGCTTTAAGTTCTGCGGTTTTAGTTATTTGCAGATTTTTCAGAAATATTCATCAAAAAATAAAAAATCAAGAAAAAATCGCGGAAATTCCGCGAAAATCCACCCCACAGCAGACGAGAGGCCGCAGCTGCCAGAGAGAGAGAGAGAGAGAGAGAGAGAGAGAGAGAGAGAGAGAGAGAGAGAGAGAGAGAGAGAGAGAGAGAGAGAGAGAGAGAGAGAGAGAGAGAGAGAGAGAGAGAGAGAGAGAGAGAGAGAGAGAGAATGTAGAAATGTCAGTTCATGCATGTACGTGTGTGTGTTGATGCGCGAGACCAGAGAGAGAGAGAGAGAGAGAGAGAGAGAGAGAGAGAGAGAGAGAGAGAGAGAGAGAGAGAGAGAGAGAGAGAGAGAGTATGAGAGGAAAAGAGAGCTGGGAGTAGATGTGCGTGTGTTCGTGTGTACGTATACGATGGATAAGCGTCACGAATGAAGAGAGGAGAGAGTACGTATCAGCTGTTAGTACGTATGCACGTGTGTGTGTTTTGTTTACTTTCTACATTCTTTTCTTTCAGATGTTTTACAGTACGTACATGTACATGTATCTGATCTATATATATATGCATGTATACATGTACTAATCATTGTTTTCTTTAATATATATATATATATATATCTCATTTATTTCATAATTATTACATTTGCAGTACTTATATACTATTTATAGATACATACATACATGTACCAAGGTCTAGGATAGGCTCGGGGGCTCCGGCTCCAGTTCGCGGATTTTCGCGGGGGGCGCCAGTCCCCATTAACCGTGAAAAATAAGGGATCACTGTATTACCTCTCTGTAAGTAGCTTTGACTTGCCATCTAACCTGGCAGAGTTAATATTAAAAATAAATAAATAAATCACATCACAGAGTTAGAATTGCAAGCACCTAAAATCAAATTCAAGCACTTTTCACACCTTGAAAACACATAATTGAAATTCAAGCATTTTCAAGGATTTCAAGCACCCATACGATCCCTGGTTTCTGAAGTTTGAACCTTCTGAGCTAAACCTTATTAGCATGAGTATTCTAAGCCTCAAAAGTTGCTTATTTTTTGCTGGACTGAGTTAAATGTTGTACTTGCATAGAAGAAAAATCTGTACAGTAGTATTCACTTGTTTAGTCTGACGTCATGGTGCTGTAAATGTTATTTCCTGGTGCAAACACTCACATACTTGTTTACTACAACATCTGTCTTTAGTAAGGAACAGTTAGGGTTCACAGGGGGCTAATTTCATTTATGTAACTCAAAATGCAATTATTAGTGCAATTATCCATAATCAGTGTTCTCCATGCAGTAGATTGTGATTTTAAGTGTGTAAAACATGGTTTAATTCTCTGGTCTGTTACAACAATGCATCACACTACTTAATAATATTCAGCTCTGTGTGTGTGTTACATTAATTTTGCCTGAACTCTATAACATAGAAGAGAGAACAATACAAGTGTGAAGATGTGAAATACCCCCAAAAAGCCTCATTCTACATTAGGGGAATCCATTAAAATCCAGTTTGGCTAATAAAGTGGAAAATAACATTTTTTCTCATTTGTGTAAGAATTGTAACTTCACTTATACACTTCATCTCTCTCTTTTTTTTTTTTTTTTACACTTAGTTTTTATTAGTTATTTATCATTTTGTTATACAGAACATAAACAACAAACATAAATCAGCAATAGATAATAGTCACAATCTAATAGTAAAGATAATTTAGGTTACAGTTATGAAACAGCAATCAAGTTACACAATTTAATTTTTAGTGCAGCAGTTTATATAACATTTCACAGCACTATGAGACAAACCACATATTGTTTTTAAAGAAACTAATCCATTTGCCCCACCTTATGTGAAGTTCATCTTGCAGCCTCAGCATAAATGTTAATCTCTCTGTTTTGCGAATTTCATCAACAATTTTCAACCAGTCCTCCAGCACTGGTGGATCAACTTGAAGCCATTTATGAGTGATTGATTTTTTTTTTTGCTAAGCTTCATCTACTTCTTGTCATGACATATGAAGTGTTCGAATGACAACTGAATGTGTTTTATGGACTCAGAGTACTGGACACAGAGGAATGAACAGAAGTGAACCTGGAAACAGGAAATATCACCATAGCTTAATTAAGTGGACAAATCCCAGGTTCAGGTTTTTTATTCAGTCCTCAACACTTATAGTTGCTCTTTTATAGCCTTTGCTTTATTGTGGATTCTTGTACTGAACGACCAAGACACCCTGAGAATAATTTGGGTCATGTGTTCATGCAAATAGATGCTGATATCAAACTGCTAAATATAAATACTGTGCTACATATGAGAAGAATCATTAGATTAAAAATTACTATTAAACCATATTGCACAAGTTTTCACTTTTTAATTCTGTATCGTCTTAAATTTGTTCTATGATATGTAGAAGTTATTGGGTCCTGCAAACAACTGAGCCACGCATCTTGTTAAATACAGTTTAAATGTTAAAAACCAATGTTGTAATTATCATAATTTCCCTGAAACCTTATTTTGAGTGTGACGATACTGCATAGTCCCATGAACTTAACTGTAGATTTTTCATGAAAACAGGAACGTCGTTGGTGAGTGAATATAGACAAACTGATCAGTATCTTCCACTTCCTTTCCAGTTTGTTATGTTCTTACCTGCTCTGATTTTGACGGCTTGTGGAGTGAGTCGCCTGTTGATGTTATCAATCAGCACACTCCTCTCCTCCTCTGTTAAGTCCAGACCGTCCAGGATTGATGGGTCTCTGATAGAAGAAAGAACGTGATTAGATTCCACTTTATCATATACAGTTACACGTTGCATATTATTGACAGAGCTTGAACCAAACACTTACGATACGGCCTGTTTGAAGACATCATAGGCTCCGTATCCTGGCCGCTTGTATTTCTCATCGAACACCCAGGCGGTGCGTTGGTACAAGCTCTCCAGCTGCTCGTCCTTGCTGTATTCCAGGACCTCTGCAACGTGTCGCAAGATACTGTAGACCTGCAACAAAAAGCCTGCATTAACTCTATATAAATGCCAGGCTCACTTTTATAGTAACTGTGGGGAATCCATAAATGAAAAAGGTTTAATATTAAACATATGTGCTGGCTGTGGCACTACAAAGGAAAACCAGAAAGAGATGCAACACAGTGCATCTGGAAAGTATTCACAGCTCTTTTACATTTTCTTGTGTTACAGCCTTATTCCAAAATAGATCAAATTCATTTATTACTTCAAAAATTCAACACTTTGTACTCATAATGAGAAATTGAAAAGGTTTGTGTGAAACTTCTGCAAGATTATAAAAATATAAATATAACATACACACATGTATTCACAGTGTTTACTCAAGCGTCTTTGAGTGTCCAAAAAAACGCTATACAAGTGTGATGTATTATTATTATTATTATTTATGCTTTGTTGTTGCACCTATAGCAGCAGTTCTGATTACTACAGTTTGATGCTACAAGCTCGACACACCTATTTTTGGGCAGTTTCTCTTATTCTTCTTTGCAGAACATCTCTATCTCCACCAACTTGGACGGGAACGTCGGTGCTCAGCCATTTTCAGACTCTACAGATGTTCAGTGGGGATCAAGTCAGAGCTGTGACTGAACCACTCAAGGACATTCACAGAGTTTTCCCGAAGCCTCCGCTTTGTTTCTTTGACTGTGTGTTTAGGGTGGTTGTCCTGTTATAAAGATGAATCTTCGACCCAGTCTGAGGTCCAGAGCGCTCTGGAGCAGGTTATCATCAAGGATGTCTCTGTACGTTGCTGTGCTCATCTTTCCTTTGACCTTGACTAATCTCCCAGTTCCTGCTGCCGATAAACATCCCCAAATCCTGATGCTGCTGCAACCATGTTTCAGTGTAGGGATGGTGTTGTAGTGGTGCATGGTTTACTCCACACATAACCCCTGTCATTCAGGCAGGGGTTATGTGTGGCCAAAGAATTCAATCTTTGTTTCATCAGACCAGAAAATCTTGTTTCTCATGGTCTGGTTCTGTACCTTCCCCAGATCTTCTCAATACAATCCTGTCTCAGATCTACAAACAATTCCTTGGACTTCATGACTTGGTTTGTGCTCTGAGATGCACTGTCAACTATCAGAGGAGTGTGTTTTTCCAAATCACGTCCAACTGACTGAATTGACCACAGATGACTCCAATCACATTGAGGAAACATCTGAAGCTTAATGACGACAGGATACACCTGAGCTCAACTTGGAGTGTCATGGAAAACACTGTTATATTTTTGATTTATTGTTTTCAGAATCAATTTTATTGGCCAGGTATGTGAACACATACAAGGAATTTAGCTTCGGTTTTTCTTTGCTCACAACGTACATATTTCAACATGAACCCAAACACACTTAAACATAGACCTAATATAAACAAACATTCGACTAGAGACAAGGACAACAATGGGCTGAGATTTGCAGTGGATTTATATTGTATTGTTTTGTTGTTTTCAGTAAAGTTTCAAACCAGCTGTTTTCACTTTGTCATTATCTATTGTGGACTAAGGCGGTAACACAAGAAAACATAAAGAAAAAAAAGAGTAGCGCTGTGAATACTTTCTGGATGTACTGTAGCTGTGGATAAGAAAGCCAATAGCTCAATCATAGAGAGAATTTTTGTACCAGTGTACTGACCAGGACAAATATTAAGTCTGTGAAACGCATAAAATATAAATGGCCTCAGGCCTTCATATGACTTACAGTTTTGGATTTAGTGAATTTGTCCTCACACTTGATGGCCTCCTCTGGTGAAACTCTTCTTTTTGATAAATCAATGTATCCTAGAGAGAAACAAGTGAAGAAATGCAGTAACATTTAAACACAGAATGCTGTTTTCACATTAACATCAAAGCAGGATATACATAAATCCATTTTATTATCATCATCAGTGATCTGTCTGCTCTTACCCTTTTCTTTGTCTACTCGGATGACGACTACACACTCATTGCGGCCTATACGGATGAGCTTGTTGATGGAGCGGATACGTCGACGTGACAGCTCGCTAAGGAGAATCATGCCTTCAATGTTGTTATACTCCAAAAGGCTGACGTAAGCGCCCATCTCTGCGATGGATCTCACGTTCACCATCACGACATCCTCCACCTCTGGGAACCGGTGCTGGTAAAATCTACAGCTGAGCCCCGGCATCGCTGTGTGAAAACAGTGGGAAAGTTTTCACAGCTGTTGACACTTACTATGATTTACCCAGCCTGGAAGTAAAACATTAAACCAAAACTTCATCAGCCCTGATGATATGACCCCACTCTGTGGTGACGGCAACAGAGAGGATGACCCAGTGTAAACTGTGGTCTGTTATGCACAAATACAGTTATCTGCTGCTCATTGGACAGATGTGGGAGATCCATTGTGTTCCCAGAGCTTATTGGCTCTGGGAACACAATGGATGGGGTGGGAGCACTGGATTCTGGGCCTGAGGTGCTGCACTGTTTATATTTTCATTTATTCCACTGTTTTAGCAATGCATCATATGAAGTACTGTCAGTGAATAATCCCTGAACTGCATAATAATTTATCAGTTGCATAACAGTATGCACAGAACATTGTTTAGCTCATAAATTTGTATTTTAGTGAAGTGTATTGATCCTAAACAGGTTAATTTAACTGTGAAACCTAATGTACAAATTCTTCCTGTAACCATTTTATCTACATCTCCTAACAGATCTAATATACTCATCAGATGATTTTTTTAAGTGATCCAATGGTCATTTTAGAGTCTGTACCTTATATGTACACCGTTATCTCTTAACACTACACCTTATTGATAGAATAAAAGGGGAATTCAAAGCTGATGTCCAGATATTCCTAAGATTTACTGACATACAGTGAGCTAACGATGTGGATGCTGTTGGTAACAGTGGATGAATGGGATGATGCAATTGAGAAAAACGAAGCATTTTTCCAATTAAAGTAAAAAGCACATTCTCAAAGAGGTTACAGCCCTTTAAATAGAGCTTTACCACATCAACAGCAGCTATAAAACAATGATAGGATTAACAGATATATCAAAACGCAGAACCTAAAATGAAAGACGAATTCCAGGTACTTTAAACCCCGTTAGCTTGTTGGCTAATAACCCGGCTCCCAACTCTCACATGCGGCACATGCACTGCCGCTCAGGCTAACGGCTAGCTCCGAAAGCTAGCACCCCCGTATGTTAACAGAGAACCACCAAACAGCTCCGTAAAACCGAAAAAACTCACCTGTGTCATATGGTTACGGAACGATACACTGGAATGGTCTGTATCAGAACTAATTAGAAGTCCTATTCTGTTTTCTTTTTTGTTATTTTATTGAAGAATTCGGGCCCGCTAGCTCACATTCATGGGTGTGCTAATTACTTCGACCCGGAAAAAGAACGTTAGAACTTTCCGTGTCGCGCATGCGCAAACCGCAGCTCATACAGTCACATGATCAGAGACCAGCTGATCATCACGGATAGAAAGTCGGACAAGATCACGACCATCACCTCCATCTATGCTTCTAATCCTGCACCGACAAAATACCAAATATCTGTATTGCATGCGTAGTTTAATAAATTATCAGGAAATATTGAATTTCAGTATTTGTTTACATAAACTGGGATAAAGTGAAGATCGTAGTCATCGACCAAAAGACGCGAAGATGTCTGGGAAAGACAGGATCGACATATTCCCCTCCAGAATGTAAGCAGCTTGTTTGCTAGCTTGTTGCTAAACCCACTGATATGAGACATTTTTGCTGATTTGGGTTGATGATTTACATTACTTAATCTACTTCTTTGCTTGGTTAATGTCACATAAATGGCGATCAGTCACGTTCGGTTGTGAATCAAGGCTTAGTTTGGTTTATTTTAGCATCCGGTAGCTGTTTAAAAGAGGAAGAGTCTTTATTTTATCATGTGATGTTTGATCTGTGTGTGAGCTGTCAGTCTGAAGCACAGTGACCCTAACACATTTCATATATTAACTGTAACAGGGTGCAAAGTATATTCATATACACATATATTTGTAATTCATTCATCATGGCAGCGTGTGATCATGTTTAGTTCAGCCAGCACTGATATTTTTACATTTTTATTAGTTTTTTTATATATGCTAATTTGGTTTTTTATTTCAGTTTATGGTGATTTGTATGAGTGCACACATAGCTTTAGTTTTTTTTTTCTGACTAGTTGTAATATATTTTTTAAGGTGTTGTGTGAAAAGATCTGATTTATACAACCCCCTGGCAAAAATTATGAAATCACCAGTCTCGGAGGATGTTCATTCAGTTGTTTAATTTTGTAGAAAAAAAAAAGCAGATCACAGACATGACACAAAACTAAAGTCATTTCAAATGGCAATTTTCTGGCTTTAAGAAACACTAAAAGAAATCAAGAAAAAAAGATGTGATAGGCAGTAAGAGTTACTTTTTTTAGATGGAAAAAATTATGGAATAATTATGGAATAATTTTTGCCAGGGGTTGTAGAAGCTGGAAAGGGTTGGCTATAATATCGTATGATTTAGGAAACCACTA
This sequence comes from Sphaeramia orbicularis, assembly GCF_902148855.1. Classification (NCBI taxonomy): domain Eukaryota; kingdom Metazoa; phylum Chordata; class Actinopteri; order Kurtiformes; family Apogonidae; genus Sphaeramia; species Sphaeramia orbicularis. Next base: position 32,611,181 of record NC_043979.1, on the reverse strand, counting down.
CTTATTACAAAGGTACAAAAATTCCATATTTTATACCAATAACAAGCTGATTTTACATGGATTTTGCTTTTGCTTGTGTTATCCTGTAATAACTTTAATTGCTGTGTAGTTACCTCTGTCCAAATTACCTTAAATTACCACCTTTGGTACAGCCTGTGTAAAACAGCATTATAAAGCTTGTCCCATAAAGATTTAAAGAAGGAATTGAGAAATATCTGTTTTTTCTGGGCTTCCAGGGCTCAGACCATTATGAAGGCTCGTCTGAAAGGAGCACAAACTGGCCGCAACCTCCTGAAGAAGAAATCTGATGCCCTCTCCATGCGCTTCCGCCAGATTCTTCGTAAAATTATCGAAGTCAGTTGAAAATGAATTAAAAAGATGTTGTTCCATGATACATGTATGCACAGTTCCTTTTGAAAAGTCATGGTCTGACTACATTTCATTTGCTGTTTTTGAGAGATAACAACTAACAATTTGACCTAAAATGACAAAATTAGCTAAAGGTTAAATAGACTAATGTAATATAATGTTAAAGAATATTTTCATGTAAGATTTGGCTTGTGAAGTGGTTTAAACATTGAAGTAATGGATTAATAAGATGTTAATTCTTTATTAGACTAAGACCAAGATGGGAGAGGTGATGAGAGAGGCGGCCTTCTCTTTGGCTGAGGCTAAATTTACTGCTGGTGACTTTAGGTAAGAATTCCTAAAAGATCACGTCTTGGTTGTGTTTACATAGATGATGCCTTTTCAATACCAATCTGCCATTTTTTTCTACAGCACAACCGTAATCCAGAATGTCAACAAAGCCCAGGTCAAAGTCCGAGCCAAGAAAGACAATGTGGCAGGTTAGCTTTAAAAAAGTCACACCCGCTCCTTTCTTATATTTACTGTTTAGACAAATTCTTACACGTTTTTTTTTTTCATTTAGGTGTTACCCTACCTGTTTTTGAGCACTACCAAGAAGGAGGAGACAGTGAGTTTTGTCTGATCATAAATAGTCTATAACATTTTTTCTTGATCTTTGAATTATAGTCAAATCTAACCCTCTCTGTGTCGTCAGGTTATGAGCTGACTGGTTTGGCCAGAGGAGGAGAGCAGCTGTCCAGGTTGAAGAGGAACTACGCTAGAGCTGTTGAGCTGCTTGTGGAATTGGCCTCCTTACAGGTAGGGGGCGCTGTTACAAATTTGTCATGGTTGATTCAACTTGATTTTGGTCTTTAAATGGTTATACCTTTTTATATACCTTCTAACTGTGAGAGAAAGTTTTAACTGATTGTTAAAAATACAGTGATTTTATCAGCTCTTTAAAAACAATTCCTAATTGTGTTTTTTTTTTTTTTTTTTTTGCAGACATCATTTGTTACTCTGGATGAAGCCATAAAGATAACCAATCGCCGTGTAAATGCTATTGAGCATGGTTAGTTCCCACTTTCTTTCCTTACCACAATGAATTTAGACAAAACATTATTAATATAGATAACTTTTTTAAACCATATTTGCAGTGATTATTCCCCGGATTGATCGCACCCTCACCTACATCATCACAGAACTGGATGAGAGAGAACGAGAGGAGTTTTACAGGTTAAAACATCTCTAATAAATCTAATAAATTTAAATCTCTTGTCTAGCTTAACACTTTTCCACCTAAAATGTAGACTCAGCAAAAATATGAACGCACCATGTACAGTATATGTGTAACTCGAGATGCACGGCTCAAAATGAGCTCATGATGTCTTATAATTGTTAGACATGGTTCTCTTGTCTTATAAACAAACTTTGTGTCCATCTCTGCGAGTGAGCACTTGCTCAGTGGTGTAGTGATTCCACCCACAACACAGGTGTAGCATGTCCAGACGCTGCTCAGACAGCATTAACAGTATTCAGACCCTCCTTATACTGGGGACAATAAAAGGACACCTCAAAATGTCATATTTCCTCAGATGTCACCATACCACAGATGTCACAAATCATGTGGAAATAGTTCTGGATAATATCCCATAACTCTGTGTGGCTCTCAAAGAGGAGTGGAATAACATTCCAGGGGCCACAATTGACAATATTGTCAACTCGATGAGAAGACGATGTGTTGCTTTACAGCAGGGGTGTCAAACTCATTTTCTTCCGGGGGGCCACATTCAGCCCAATTTAATCTGAAGTGGGCCGGACCAGTAAAATAATAGCGTGATAGCCAATAAATAATGACAGCTCCAAATTGTTTTAGCACAAAAAAATGACATTCAATTATGCCAGTATTTATATTTACAAACTATCCAGACAAAAAGGATGTGAATAACCAGAAAAAAGTGAAATTTGTTAAGAAATATAAATACAATCTTATCGTAACAGGCAGAATATTGTTAAAATTGCACTTAATTTTCTTTAGACATTTCAGGTTGTTCATATTTGTTCAGGTTATTCACAATTTATTGTTGAAGGATAATTTGTTAATGTAAACATTTTCATAATTTAATGTTTTTGCACTAAATCAAAGAGTAAAAATTGGTGTTGTCGTTATGTAGAAGTTATTATAATAGTATTTTTGAGTTTGATGCCCTAACTTGCACTTTGCAAATTCATCCCGCGGGCCGGATTGGAACCTTTGGCTGGCCGGTTTTGGCCCCCGGGCTGCATGTTTGACACCTGTGCTTTACAGGAAGCCAGTGGTGGATACATGAGATATGGAGCTGTGATTTCTTTCAACCAGCCCCCGCCATGTCCACATGAATGTCCCTGAATGCCAGACGCCACTATCATGTTCTAATGGAACAGTAATCTGTAACACACTGATCAACAGAATAAACTGTGTGTGATTTAATATATTGTGCAACACCTATTGGTATTAAAAAGTTCAAGTGTCACATGGTGTGTTTATATTTTTGCTCACTTTACATGTCACATCCTGTTTCTGTTAAAAAAATTAATTCCATCATCTCAACATCTTACCTCCTTTAGGCTGAAGAAGATCCAGGAGAAGAAGAAGCAGCTTAGGGAGAAGACGGAACTTGAGATTGCTGAACGTTTGGCCAAGCTCGGTCCCATCGCAGAGCCCGCCAACATGCTGACGGAGGAGGCGGACGAAGACCTGCTGTTTGAGTGACATGCTCATCTGTGATCTCACTGACTCGATCCATCGTCATATTTATTCTGTGCCTCTCAGGCCACGTCTATGTCTACTCATGCAAGTGATGAGAGTTGGGGTTTTTTTTTGTGTACGTGTTATGTCTGTGATGATTTGTCACATTGTTTCAGTGCTGGATACTGTGTTTCCAGATTTGTCACTATAAAGAGCCGAAGTCTGATCACACGAGGGACTCAGTTCACTGTTGAATCACTATAATAAAACTAATATTAAGAGAAATTATTAAGTACGTTTACACATGCCTTGGAGGTCAAATATAAGAATCATTCTGTGTGATTGGATCAACTTGTAGATACTGTATCTCAGCTTTATTATATCGCATGCTGTAAAGCTTAAGGTGGTTGTAGATTTCAGAGTGTGTGAGTCTGTGTTGTGGAGACCCCATCCTGCTGCTGACCTCGTACTGGGGGGTTATTCTTACCTCATTTGAGGTTGTTTACCATGGCACCAGAACCCATTTTGATTTCCTTGTGTAAAATTCAGTGTGAAAGTCAACAAGGCCTCGCGCTCCATCTAAATAAAGATGTTCTCCATATCCAAACGTGGTCTGTATTTCCTGTTTAGATTTACATGTTGCGTGAAAAATAGGGAGTTTAATAGGTAAAGAAAGTGACTGTGTTGATGAAGATGTCTTTGGACTGCAACAGAGAAACACTGCTGAAGTAGGGTAGGGTAGGTGAGGAATGTCAGACATTTTGCATCAGTGTCCTACATTTATCATATCACTTTAAAAATCATTTGCTTTGACTGAATTATTACATGAGTTACAGCTTACTTGCTTTACTCCTGTCATTTTTGAGTCCTTGGCCTTCCATTTCAGTCCACTCTGCTTGATATCCATACTGAAGTCCTTGTGTCCACTTTTCTTAGGTCTTGTTTCCATCTAAAATAGGGTGTCAAACATATGGCTCACTGGCCAAAACCAGCCGGTCAAAGGGTCCAATCCAACCCGTGGGAAGAATTTGTGAAATGCAAAAGTCACACTGGAGATATTAACAATTAAGGGTGTTATATTCATTTTCGTTCAGGGGCCGCATACAGCCTGATTCAATCTCAAGTGGGTTGGACCAGTAAAATACTACCATAATAATCTATAAATAATGACAACTCCAAATTTTTCCCCTTGTTTCAATGCAAAAAAAGTAAAACCACATGAAAATGTTTACATTTATGAACTATCTTTTCACAAAAAATGTGAATAACCTGAACAAATTCGAACCTGAGATGTCTTAAGAGAAGTGCAATTTTAACAGTATTCTACCTGTTACTAAGTGTTTTGTGCATTTGCAGATCCACAGTGGTCTGTACAGGGTGGGGAAGCAAAATTTACAATGAACATTTAGTTGTTTTTTCTCAGCAGGCACTACGTCAATTGTTTTGAAACCAAACATATATTGATGTCATAATCATACCTAACACTATTATCCATACCTTTTCAGAAACTTTGGCCATATGAGTAATCAGGAAAGCAAACGTCAAAGAGTGTGTGATTTGCTGAATGCACTCGTCACACCAAAGGAGATTTCAAAAATAGTTGGAGTGTCCATAAAGACTGTTTATAATGTAAAGAAGAGAATGACTATGAGCAAAACTATTAGGAGAAAGTCTGGAAGATATTATTAAAGAAGAATGGGAGAAGTTGTCACCCGAATATTTGAGGAACACTTGCGCAAGTTTCAGGAAGCGTGTGAAGGCAGTTATTGAGAAAGAAGGAGGACACATAGAATAAAAACATTTTCTATTATGTCAGTTTTCTTGTGGCAAATAAATTCTCATGACTTTCAATGAACTAATTGGTCATACACTGTTTTTCAATCCCTGCCTCAAAATATTGTAAATTTTGCTTCCCCACCCTGTAAGTTGTAATGTACATATGTAAATGAAAACCTGAAAAATTGTAAATATTTTTCCTACAGAAATTTCAGATTGTGGTATTCACAGTTTTTAAAGGATAGTATGTGGATGCAAACATGCATAAACATGAACAATGCAATTTTACTTTTTTCACTCTAAAATAAAACATAGCGAAATGTTTGGAGATGACATCACTCACTGTGCTATTATTCTACTGATATTCTACCCCCCTGATCTACAGACTACATTCTAACTGCAGATAAAAGTGGTCCAGTTCTGTTTGTTTACTCAGACCTAGACTTAGAGCTTCTATATTCATTCTAGTGTGAGCCCAACAAATTCACACGGATTCTGATCATTTCTATTCTGATTTTCACACTTTCATAAGTGGTAATAAATCAGATACAGGTCTGCTTTTTAGCACTGCATCCTCAATTTGACAGTCATTTTGAAATACATGCAACTATCACATCACTCCATTCAAAAAGACTGGATCACCAAATCTGCATTTTAAACTTAAACATGGACCATTTTGACAGTAATAAATGTTCCTATTGTTATAATCATTGCAATTATAACATCAAATCTAGTATGACAGCGTAGTGTACCTTCACAAATCCAGCCACTCCAGCCAGTTTTAGGCCTCGTCCTAGTTTCTAGTGCCGATCCCAAACCCAGATGAGGAGAAGGTTTCATCAGGAGGACCATCCAGCGTCAAACTTCTGCCAAATTAACCATGCGAATCATGAATATATTGATAAAAGGATGATGAAGACAGAACTACCAGGCAGGAGGCAAAGAGGAAGACCGAAGAGGAGATTTATGAATGAGGTGAAAGCCATGCAAGTAGTTGGAGTGAAAGAAGATGCAGGTGACAGGGTAAGACGGAAGTAGATGAGTCGAGCTTCAAGTAGTTACAAGTAGTAGTAGAAGTAGTAGTAGTAGTAGTAGTAGTAGAAGTAGTAGTAGAAGTAGTAGTAGTAGTAGTAGTAGAAGTAGAAGTAGTGGTGGTAGTAGTCATAGTAGTAGTGTACATTCACACAAGAGTTACTGTTTTTTTAGTAACAACAAATACTTAAACAGAAGTTGTGATTTACTTAACATGAACAATCACTTCCTCTTAATTTATAGATAAAGCTGACTGACCTGGGATGTGATAGTTTACCATAATAAGAAGTTTTTCTCCAGTAAACATGTTTGGAAATCACTGTTAACCCATAAAGACCCACACATCCACCAGCAACCAAAAGCATCTACTGATGTAAACTGCTTAATACCTGCTGATCCGCTAACCCTATCAATACATGTAAATAATTTGTCATCTTTTCATGGTCATCAGATATGACCCATTTGGACGTTCAGAGGCTCCGTAATGAACGTGGAAACACCGTCATCTTCTACAACATTGATTCACCAGTAAAACCCATGGAGTTGGATCAATGACAGTGGATGGAGACACTGGGTTTATGTTCAGTTAATGATATATTTTACTGAAAAAGTCACTTTTTCTTCAGTTTTCTCTGTTCTGATATAATAACCTTTGAATTTACTCTGAGTTTTCATGAACATCTACACGATCAACTAATTGAATACAGGGAAAAATACATGATTTACACTGAAAAATGCAAAATGCAGTGGATAATATTATAATAAATGAAGATAAATCCCTTAAGAAATGTTAAATAGAAAGAAAAAAATAAGTTGGGAACTGCCACTGGGTCTTTATGGGTTAAATTGACACGCATCATAATCCTGTGCCCGCTCCACAAAAACTGTGCACATGGTGACTTCACAGTGAAATCTAGAATTAGCGCTATAAAATATAACATTAACAGCAAAACAATAAATAATTCAAACTGGGTAAAAAATGGGAATTGAACACTCAGACGTGGTGGACCTGCCTGTTAGTGTTAGTGTTGGCATTGAGTTTCCAGTTTGTGGCTCATCCATCCTCGTCTTTTGACCTCCTTTTCTACAGGTCAGAGGTCGTTGATGCTGATGGTATCTGTCCAGTATATGTTCGATCATTCAATGGATGCTTCAGCAGCTGTTGACGAGTGTTTCGACTTTGTGGCCTTGATTGTCTTCCACATTGTTGATCTGTGAAGTACTAGAGCAAGAGTCTGATCTTTGCGCAGTGGCTGATTTCTTTAGAGCCCAAACATGAGATATTACCACTGTCATACAATTCAACACAGAATTTACAAGGATCCATCAGTGATTCACATTTGTATCTGAATTTTATTTACAGAACTGTGCTTATGAATAAGACAGACCCTGCAGAGAAGAAGTAATACATGATTTGTTGAAGTTACTGCACTCTAAATGATACAGTGCCATTGATACAATTGAACAATGGTTAAAAAAAAAAAAAACACACTCAGCAGTACTTTGCAGCATGACATACTGATAGTGATGATAACCAGCTAGAGAGAAAAAACACATTTGAGGTTTGTTATCACAGCATAAAACAGCACAAAATAATACTGACATTGGTTTAAAGGAAGTTCCCATACCTGTGCAGGTAACAGCAGATTTTTGTCATGTATTTCAGAATGGAAGACAACAAACTTTTCCTTTCTTATGTTTTTGGTACCTGAAGATAACTTGGCTTATTACATTATTAAAAAGCCATTTAATACCTGTGATGTTACCACTATGAATTGTTTTGTAAAATATCCCCACAAAAAAGTTACAATAAAATATTTTGTCTTTTTGGCTAAAAAATATATTTACAATTATAAATATCTATGAGGAATAGGATAGAAATATTTCTATTTGGTTGATAAATGACTTTGCATAAAGCTGTGAGATCAACAAAAACCAAACAGAAAAAAAATATCACCCACAAAAGACAAACACCAACAAAAACAAATAACAGAAACTTGAGTCCATCCCTGTAACCCGTGGTAACGATCACCTCCTCTACCAACGAGGAAAATGTGCAAGTGCAAATTCAGTGAGATTACCACTGTTTGTCAGTCTCCAGTCGTCCTCCCTTTGGTGGGATCCTGTGACATCTAGCACAGCCAGGAGGTGGGCACCCACTGGGGCTCAGTGTCCAGCTTATCTATCAGCCTACGCAGCTCGTGGAAAGCTTGGTCTGGATCCATGTTGACAATAGTCGCGTCGAAGAAGTGGCCAAAATTGTGCTCCATCTCACGGGCCTTTTCGATGACCTCCTTCAGCTCCTCCGGCTTTGTGCAGAAAAACAGGACACCAACACCAGAGGGTGAGTCAGACAATGTCTCTAAATTAACTCACTGTACAAGAGAAGAATATGTTCTCATCTTTAATTTCCCTGAATGATATGACGTTTGTTAGGCAAAAAAGCATGATATGATGATTCTGACTTGAGTTACTTGATTTTATAGATTATGATGCATTTGCTGTAGATTAAACCAAATTATCTTAACCTTAAATATCAACAATGCAACAAACACATTAATGCAGCAGTAAAATGAATCCAAACACATCATATATACTGTAAAACACTGACAGGGACCATTTTACTGCTCAACGACTATCTCTATTCTTCATATTTAGTCCATTTTGCTGATATTATTTACATACCTTTACTTAAGTAACAGGGTTTGTACACATTTTTCAAGGTCAAATTCAAGCACTTTTAAAGATCTTTTTTTTTTTTTGTTTTTATACTTCAAGATCATTTTCAAAATTTTCCAGCACAGCACCTTATGGCTGGGGTAAAATACACATCTACAGGAATACATATACTCGTGATTAATTTTTTTCACTTTTTATCACAATGATGCACAGTGTATTATGCTATAAACATCTAAAAATATGTTTCATCATAGCAAAAAGTTTAGAAATTAAAGGAGAGCACAAAGTTTTATCCAGCTACTTTGGGTTCTTCAGAAACACTCACACTGAGCCAAAGATTAAGATAAAAATGTACCTGGAGTCGACCTGAGAACACCCACTAATTTTCTTTTTTGACGTAAAGTTTTATTTTTCAAAATGTATCACCTCTCTGTTAGTAGCTTTGGCTTGCCATCTAACTTGGAAGAGCTAATATTAAAAATAAATAAATAAATCACATCACAGAGTTATAATTGCAAGCAGTTTCAAGCACTTAAACTAAAATTCAAGCACTTTTCAGACCTTGAAAACACAACATTGAAATTCAAGCATTTTCAAGGATTTCAAGCACCCATATGAATCATGAAGTAAGGTTTTGGATGAAGAAGTTTTACTAGTAGTGGAGTATTTTCACATGTAGTATTAGTACTTTTACTTAAAGTATCTGAATATTATTTCCATCAGTAACTGGAATATATGTATAAGTACTGGGACGGAATTCAGGTATTTCAGTGCTAACAGGGTGGTGGGAAACAAATGACATTTGTAAAAACAAAAGTCATAACTTTATATCTCGATAAACTATTATTTTGTCTTCATGGTTAATTTTGTTCACGTGGTCATCTTAAGTGTCTGTTTTTATTCAACATTACCAACACTAATTTTTTTTTTATATCATCATAGTTGTTTTAAATGTTCCACCTCTACACTTCTGAAACATTTGTCATGTTCTGGCCTGAATTAATCATTTTAACATCACAAGTATCCGTCTGGTTTTGTCATTTCCCACTCAGAAAAACAATCCGTTAAATTAAAAATTTGACATTCATCATGATAATTACTGACATTAAGTTTTTTTTTTATCATGATAATATTTAAAATCAACAGTCTAGCAAACTGTGAATGTGAAGTGTCCCAATTTTTGTCCATAAACTGGACAAAATTTCTAACAATGTATGTTAATTACCTTTGGTGTTTTTCCTTCTGTGGCCAGCAGGGTGCGTAGTCGTTCTTGAGAAGGAGGAGCGATGAAGATAACATAGGGCTTGAGGTTGGAGGATCTCAATATCTTCAATGACTGCCAGAAAGAAGAACACAGATGAAGGTTCATATAAAGAGAGAAAAAAGAAAGAAAGAAAAACAACACAGACTGACCAAAACAGATATCACAATGATTCTGTGTTTACTGACTTTTATTAACTTTATAAAGTCAAAAAGAGGAAAAAAAGAGGATAAAAGGGTAAATGGTTTTGGAATCAACATATTCAGCATTAGTGATATTTCATCAGCGATATTTAGACGAACCCCCAACTGTCACAATCGAGCCTTACCCTGGTGTGGAGGCAGAGCAGACAGATGCGTCCGGTGTTGACAATGTGTCGCACTGAGTCGGTGCTCGTACCGTACAGGTTCTTCTCATATTCGCCCGACTCAATAAACTTTCCTGTTGCCAAGTCTGTCTCAAAGGCAGGCCGACTCACAAAATGGTACTCTCGTCCATTTCGCTCATGTATCCTTGGGTTCCTGGTTGTGTCTGAAAAGGACCGATAAAGATAAAAATACTTGAGTTAAACTCCTTGTTAAATAGTTTGACAGTAATTTAGTAGACTAGTAGTAGTAGTTTATTCTTTTATCATACTTTCAGTGACTTTTTATATAAAGTGTATTTTCTTTTGAATAAAATGTATATATGAAATTATTTGAAATGACTGCACTTCATGAGCCATACAGTGTCAGTACATCCACCCTTAAAATTATATTTGCACTCTGTATAAAACTCTAATTTGCACTCTGTACATATTGACAACCTAAATCCTCATTGTAAATAATACACACAAATACATAAACATATATTTTAACAGACCAGATCTCCGTACACATCTACTCATTTATTTATATTTATTTTATACTTTTCTTCAACTCATTGACCTTGTTTCAAGTCAAATTTTTGTGTATATTAGGTTTATGTTTAAGTGTGTTCATGTTTATGTTGAAATTGTACAACACGAGCTAAGAAAAACCGAAACCAAATTCCTTGTATGTGTTCACATACTTGGCCAATGAAGCTGATTCTGATTTTAATCCTTTACGGAATCACAACATTCATTGAAATATGCATCAAAAATAAATATACAAGTATTCATATGATACTCTCTGATTTTAAGGGAAGAATATATTTGGTATCCAATTAGGGTATGATTAATGTTTCAATACGGTGGGTGTAAAGGGTGCCATTTTAACATTTTTTTTTTGGATTTTTATTTATTTAATTTTCACAAAGTAAGAAACATACACATAATACGTGTTGGTTAAAAATTGCGATGGATGGTTACCAAAAACATTCAAAGGGCTTAACAAGTGGCAACCTCCAGATTTCAAAGGTTATTTACAACTGTTTTAAAGAGGTTATTGAACTTTCTTGGGGAATTCCCATCAAAAACATTTTATTTAACTATAAATCTCTGTTTTAGTATAGGTGTAAATAAAATGACAGGAGGGTTATTCTTTAATTATTTGACATTTCCATGTGCCTGGGTTATAATTGCGGGCTTACGTGGAACAGCAACAGCAAACTTTTCTGGTTCAATGGACAGAAGCCTCCGACGCAGCTCGTCGTGGCCACTGTTTGTGGGTCCGATCAGTGCAATAGGACGTTTACGATTAGTAGGCTGGTGATAAAGGGACATCTCCTCATACGTCAGGACGTCCTCGTAGTCTGAGGAGACAGTTTGGGAGGGGTTAATATCCAGCTGAAACGTCCCACATCTTTTAACTCTTGGGTAACCAGTGTAAGGAGAGAACAGGTCTTGGATGAAATCGTAGCAGCAGGTGGGAATGAAATCAGTACATTTCTTTCTGCATACTTAAAGACTAACATTCAGCTGAAAGCATTAGCAGCTGTGGCAAGTGCATTTACCAAGTGAGTCAAAATGAATACTTCTGTCACACGTTTTCTCTTAATGAATCCAAAAAAAAGAATTTTAGCAAAGAATTTCAGGAGTTCTACTACAATTGTTTGTTTTTGCAAGAGAGTTGGTGAAAGGTTTTGTGGTTAGTGTATAGAGCAGCCTGTGCTTTCAAAGACAGTGCAATCAGACAACTATAAGCAGGTCGTACATCAAGCTCCGTCTGGCCACTGATCAGGCCAACAAGAGCAGCGCATGTGTCCATCTGAGCATTTATGTGTTTCTATGTGTGAACTACTAACACCACAGGTCCCCTCCAAGCCTTTTAGACACCTGCTGGGCACCTGTTGATTCACCCTCTGATCCGTCTACGAAGGTGGGACTAATCTGACCTGTGACATGTCGTGTCTGGACAAGCTGCTGCCAGAGCGACTAGATATGTCAAATCCAGCTAATGTTTCAGGTAAATACTGAAGACGCTTGGAGATTGTCCAGCTGTAGAGAAGCAGCTGCTCTGTCGTTGTAAACGCAAAGTGACAGCGAGAGAAGTTTGTGTGTTAGTGAGAAAGAGGGATCACGTTCTCGAATGAGTACTTCTATAACTGTCAAGTTGTAAAAGGGAAAGAGTAAGAGAAAAGACGTCTTACCGGTATTTTTATTCACATTAGATGTGCTCTTCTTCCTCTGTTTCTTAGTCTTCTTATACCAAAGCTTTCCTGGAGCAACGTCAAATTAAAAGAACTTTGCATTAAAACGAGGATTATCATTTCATTTGGTAACAAAACTCCGGACACTTCAAAAATCTATTTCATGTATCTGCAAGGGACTGAATTTGCAAATTATATTTCGTTAATAAAACAGAATGTCTAAGCATTATCCTTTTATCCTCTTACCTTGGTCTCGCTCTCGAGTCCTGTCTGTTATAGTTTTCTTCAAGGTCTCTCTCTGTTGCTGGAAGCTTTTCCCTGTGAATGGGAAAGGCAAAAGAGAATGATCAGCTCCATTACAAAGTCCATACTAGACTTCTAAATTCACCCTGTAGTGGATTCAAACATCGATGCCTCTCAGTAAATTGTGTAAAATGCATGGATAACACAAAACTGCATGCAAAACCTGAAATGCAAAACAACACAAATAGATTTTTCTTTTTAGATTGTCTTTTTTTCAGACATGCTGCTTTCCATTTCCTTCTTAACCTTATTTTCCTGCAGCTACAACAGACCTGGGTCAAAGAGTAATTACAAATAATTCTTGGGTGTTTGATTTAATCTGCTCGACATGCCAGATGGGCGGTGATTTCTGCCAGGGCTGATCAGGGGATGCCAGGTTAGATTCACACATCCTTCAAGTAGTCTCCTGGCATCATTTTCACACTCTACTACTACAGCTACTTGAGTAAATATACGTTAGAAGACCTTATGTACATAGTCATTAATGTTATAATAGTATTGATAATTAATATTTTTATTTGATATATCATCCATTTTACTTTTTTACTAGTTATGTGTTTTCTCTTGATATATTAAACATTATATTTTTTTGTTTTGCTCCAAGGATGAAGTTACCAAACTATCATGCATATGTATATTCTTGTACGGAATCTTAAACATTGTAACTTACTGGTAGTTCATCCTTTCAACCATTTGTCATTTTGCATAACAAAAAATGCCAAATGAAGCAGGCGGCTTGATACTGGCTGTACATTGTAATGTACTTTAGTACGCCCTGGTAATTCATATAAAAAAAAGCATGTACAAATTTCTGTTACCCAAAACTTCTACTCCAAACACTTTTCAGTGGCAGAATTTTTAAGGTTTGGCCTTTACAGGGTGAGTCAGAAAAAACGCTCTTTTCATTTAAAGAAATTGTACCACTGAAATGGAAATGCTTATTTTTCTTTTGATTATACAGTCATATTGATGTGGTTATTGAGCATGTCTGGCGATTGAATCATTGATTTATGGCATAGCATAACAGAGGGAATGTCCATTGTTTATTGTGCACCGAAATATCTGCCAACACAGTTTATGCCACCGTGAATGAAATTGAAATTGTCAACCATTACAGCATGTTTACTCGCCATCAAAATGTTTTGTCTCGACGAAGTCGTCCGGCACGACCTTCAACCTGGCTACCATTCAGACTGATGCAAATCTGTGCTCGTTGTCGCATCTCTAACACAGCTCTTCTCGCTATTCGTGTTCGTCGTAGGGCTTGGATTTCAGCCGTGATGCGATTTCGGAGTTCCTGAAGAGTTTGTGGAACAGTCGGATACACACGGTTTTTAAGATACCCCCACAAGAAAAAATCAAGGGGGGTCAAGTCCGGGGATCTAGGTGGCCACTCTCTCTCTTGACCCAAACAGACAACTCGATGAGGAAATAATACCTGCAATCGCTGTGGTCTTGCCATGATGAAAACTCCCTGGGCACTGTCATGTAGGCCTATGTCCTGAGTGTGAAAGCAAAGCCCCGACTCCTATAATTGTTGTCAATTTCAAGTTTGTTCACTGTGGCATACATTGTGTTGGCAGGTATTTCAGTGCCCAATAAACAATGGACCTTCTCTCTCTTATGCAATGCAATAAATCTATGACTACATCACCAGACATGCTCAATAACCACATCAATATGACTGTATGGTCAAAAGAAAAATCAGTGTTTCCGTTTTAGCAGTACAATTTCTTTAAATGGAAAGAGCGTTTTTTCTGACTCACCCTGTAGTATGGCCATCAGCATGTGTACTCTAAAAACAGTTTTTTAAATAGCCTTATATTTAGTGTTTTTTTTTCAGGTATCGGTGCTCTGTTGCCTTCGAAGTTTTCTCTTTCGGTGTGATATCTCCTAAGCCTGTCCACAAGTTCTAACTTGAAATGGCTTGACTTATTGCATAGATTACAACATGTTGTTCTTTGAGCTCAAAACACAGGTATTATTTGGCAATTTCAACCTTTTCCAAAGTAATTTCTGATGTGATCAAATAGTAGCATTAGAAAACAACTTTGTCAAGTGCATGTTATCACAAAAACACATAATTTAACATCTGACAATAACTAAAAATGATTCATGGTTAGATTTTCTCATGGGTATATTATATGTCCTTGTAGCTGCCCTTGCTAAGCTTTGAACTACATATTGATATTCAGCCCAGGTCTGATCCTTACCTGGAACCAGTCCAGCCAGGGGCTGGTTGTCCTCGTCTCCGTCCCTGTAGGCCTGCCACCAGTTAGGATCGTCCTGGCTGATGACATGAAGGATGTCTCCTTTCTGAAAAGACAGGCCCAGTTCTCGACAAGGCACGAAGGGGTCATCCGAAGGGTCGTAGTCAAAGTAAGCTCTCACGTGCATCTGAGGAAAGAGTTTACTATGTCAAGGTTGGTGTTGCATGCATGCAGACAAGTACTGTCACACACGGTACATCATTAGAGACTTACCACAGTCTGCCTGTGTGGGGCAGGTTTAATCTGAGTGCTCGGGATGAGGAGGAAGGTCAGAGTGCCTTGCATTTGTTGCTGATGGAAAAAATGAGACGCAATGAATTAAACATGACAGGGACTGCATTTCCATAAAACTACTGACTGTATGCCCCTACTACCCCAGAAGTGTTTTATTACTTTTTGTCAAGGTATATTTAATGTTTTTAATATATGTTAAATTCTACTTGGCATGGGTGAAAGTAAAAAAAAAAAACTCTCTCATAAATACATTTTAAAATGTTACGTTTTATGATTTATGGTGACTGTGATGTTATTGACCTATTCAGGGAATATGACACATTTTTCCACAGTTTCCACAGAAAATTATAGTTTCAAGTATTGTACATTTGTGACTTGAGAAAATAATGTATGAGGATATGGACATCAGTACTACCAACAACCATCTAATTACTACAACAAATAGGAAAAAAGAAACGTAGTTTTAAAGCGAGATAAATCACATGTCTGTAAAAAAAACTGTAAAAAAAAAAAACCTCACGTTAATATACGAGGGGAAACCCCTGAGCCTCACCAGTAAGTCATGAACTTCATTGACATGTTTCCCACGAATAGAAATCCCGTTGATCTCCAGAATCTCATCTCCCTCACTGAGGAGACCGCTTCGCTCTGCTGCTCCGCCTTTCACTACTCGACTCACCACCACACTGTCCACGTCGTTACGAACTGTTGCACCCTGATGAGCAGACAGACACCCACAGAGATGAGATAACAGAGATCTCTCAAAACAAGAAACAAAATGATGCATAATAAATAACTATTACAATATAGCAGCGTGAACTCATAAAGACATTCAGCCTCAAGTATAAAAGGAGGTGATGACTTGAATACAAAAAACAAGATGTGCCCTGGATGAAGCACAAAACAAAGGAAATGCTCTTTCACAAAACTGATACAACAAAAAAAAAACTGATAACAATGGATGATGAGGATCAAAATTTGCTAGTTTTTCAATTTAATGGCATGCAGACACTTCAGTTTTCATAATTCTGGTAATTATACCCATTACAACCTTTTGGGTTTTGGGTGTGTACAGAACTAGGCTTGTTGGTTTGGTTCTCACACCCAGCCATGCCTCTCTGTGTGAGTACTTGAAACTAAAATACAACATTCACACGTCTATTATAGTTGACAAGCTTATATGCAACATGGCTGAAAGCACCCCGAATTCACAACATTTAATTTCATCATGTTAGTTAAATTAATCCAACTACTTTATTTTGATTATTGAACATTTCAGAATAACAATGGGGAGAAGTTTTAACCTATTTTTCATTTATTAAAGATCTGCAGGGAGGTTCTGAAATACAGCAACTGACTTCAAAAAATTACAATTAGTTTCTAATGTCCTGACATCAATTTTCAGAAATTTCCAGGCAAGACAGACAGACAGACAGACAGACAGATAGATACTTTATTAATCCAGAGGGAAATTCAAGACTATGTAACCCTTGACCCTCTGATACTATAAACTAAAACTGAAAACACTCATTCTTCACACTATTATTCTGTAAGTTAAATAAGATATAAACACAAAGTAATGATATCTCACCAGTGGAGTGTCGCGGGTCTTTTCCAGTCGCACCAGTTTAACCGTCTCCCCAAGATACTGAGTCATATTTTCTCCTTCTGTCAGTTCCTGACCTGCCACACTGTCGTGAGCCTGCATCAGTGCCTGCCACAAAAAAACAAACACATACATAGACGCACATACAAACAAACAAACAAACAAACAAACAAACAAACAGAGTATGTACATACATGTAACAGACAGAAACACAGATGGACAGGAATAATGAAGAGGGCAGCGTGAGGCAGTGTAAATAATGAAGGAGAAAAAACTGCTTTTGTTTACACTGATGTTTGGTGTTGGAAATGGCATTGAAAGTCATCAAAAACTTGAAACATCTTCCCTTAACCATTAGGGGTGCGTAGTGGCAAGAATCTGGCGATACGACACAAATCACAATACTAGGATCCCGATACGATATATCACAATATATCATGAAACTGTTAAAAAGGCAATTTTTTTGTTGGTTTCTTTTTTTTTTTAAAGATTTTTTCCTGGAAGAATTGAATTACAGCAGAAATATGCACAAATACTAAACACATCTTTATTTGATCACAACAGGATCTAATGCTGTATCACAAAATGTTCCTCTGTTAAAACTTAAATTATGTTTTACAGACATTACGGTTTAAGATCCTGCTCAAATGTTCATATTCTATTAGTTCAAAACTAACATCATAATATTATTTTTGTGCATTCCCAACAAAGGAACTAACATCTGCCTCTCAGACAGTAAAAAGTCCTTTTAGGATGCTTCAAATAACCATTATTAAATAAAAGTGTTAAACAATAATAAATTAAATATAAACAAAAAAAACAAAAACAAAAATGAACCTCCGCAATATCTGCATTTGAATAAATACCTAAAAATGTCGATACAGTACTGGTTAATATCGACACAGTATCGTGAAATAAAATATTGCGATATATTGCAGAACCGATATTTCCTTACACCCTTATTAGTAACCATGAACCTGATGCCCAAAGCCATCCAATCTCCTATCTTTTTTTAACGAGAGCAGTCAGAAAACCCAACGCTCAGCCAGAAATAATACAGAGATTTTCCCCTACACTTCATTTAATGTGACAAGCGCTCCATACCCCACAATTAATAACCGTCGGTCCAAATTAGCGTCTCTGTCCTGCAGTGGAGGGGACCTGTGAGAGTGAAGGCCAGGCTAAGCTCTAGTCTACACACAATCCGTCTTAATCTCCATTTGCATTTAAGAGTGAGGATCCACCGCCATCAATCATCAAACACCTGCAGCTCCCCAGTTGATGAGATAAACGTGTTCCAGAAAACCTGAAATTGGACGGAAGCGAACTCCTTTTATATATGTGCATACACGTCCTTGTTAGATTTTGGATAATGGTGTTTACGTGTGCGTGCGTTACAGGTTGACTTGTGATCCTGAGCACCCCACAGAGCAACAGACATAATCTGTTCTACTTTCTGTGCCACAAGGCAGGTTCACCTCACATCACCCTGCCCACGCTGGCTTCGTGCTGGCTACACCTCAGTAGAAGGGTTAATGGGCTAACGGAGAACTGGTAGCCCACGCGGTCACATGGGTCAAACCTCACACCCCAGGCGCTCCCTTGTCAGGATCGTCAACCGTGAAATCACACCACAGTCATACACCTGAGGTCTTTTCTCACCTCACTGCCACGCTAAAGGATGATGACAGTTTGATAATGTGGCTAACATTTCTGCATCACTAACGCTTTAATGGACAACGTAGAGCATCTAGGGTTCAAGCCTCTTCAAAGCAATGCAGTCTGATGCTTTTCATGCGAACATACAAAAAGGCACATACATGATTTTAGGCAGAATTACCCAAAATCAACCCATAAAGACCCAAATAACCAAAAGCGACCAACACCATCGACTGACCTAAAATGTTGAATAACTGCTGATCTACTGAAACCTGTCAATACATGTAAATAATTGGTGTATAATGCAGTTTTTCCATCTTTTCATGGTCATCAGATATGACCCATTTGGAAGTTCAGAGGCTCCGTAGTTACCATGGAAACGCTGTCATTTTCTACAACATTGATTCTCCAGTAAGACCTATGTAGTTTGATAAATGACAGTGGATGGAGACGCTTTTTTTATGTTCAGTTATGGTTATCTTTGCTGGAAAAGTCACTTTTTCTTTAGTTTTCTCTGTTTCTCATTTAATAACCTTTGACTTTACTCTGAGATTTTATGAAAATCTACATGATCAATAAATTAAATAAAAGAAAATGCCTGATTTTCGGAAACAAAAGCAAAATACAGAGGATAATAATGTAATAAAAGGTGATAAATCCCTTAAGAAAGGTTAAATAGAGAGAAAAAAATCATTTGGGAACTGCCACAAAATTAGCACTGGGTCTTTATGGGTTAAATATGTAAGAATAAAGATTTTAACAGTGCAGTCAGTTGACTATAACTATGGTATTGTAATCTAATAATGGTAAAAGATCTCAATTAAATAGACCTTACTTATCATTCAACAATATCCTGTCTCTAAATAAGTAGAAGAAGAGTTCCACAAGAGTGACACTAGTGTTATTTGCGAATAAGTTCTGTTTCAGTCTGATTATCACACTAATATCTGACCTCATTTCCAGAGGTTAATTACACCCAGTCTGATCCTTTAATTTTGATTATATAATATATTAAATCAAACACCCTCTGTTAGTATTTGTTTAATTAAACAAGATACCCCCTTGTAGCAAGACAATTATGTTTTATGTGTTATAATCTAAGACACAGCTTCCATTTACCTCGACTCAGTTGTATAAAACACAGTTGCAAAGAAACCAAAGCTGCAGGGTGTGTTCAACATTTCAAGTGATGAACCATTAAGATCATTTACATTTTCATTGATGCTTTTTCTTAATCAGTTAAGAAGAAATTAACATGCACTTTCCCTTTGAAAATACACCAATCATGCTTTTTCATTAGCAGAGCTGACCCGCATTACAAGCTAATTTCCATTATGACCTTTCTTGTGACCAGCTACATTAATCTTTCATACAAACTGTGGCTGGCTGTCCTTGAAAATTTCTACTTTTTGCAGCTCAAATAATAGGCTTTAATTACAGATAAAATTAATGTGTCATGGAAAGTTTGATCTGTGAGGCGAGTATCTGCTTAAAGCAACTTTATTGACCTTTTTCACACTTGCCGGAAATACGTAATCGTTGCGGAAAAGGACTTCCTGCCAAGCATCAACACAGTCAGACAAAATGGATAAGAGAGTGTACACAACCTGCCTGATCGATTTGCCAAATATTGCATTTGCTGATGTTGCAAGGAAAATTCCGCAACCAAAAAGAACAAAATCAGTGAAGGGTACAAATTTTTCCACAAGGAATTTGTCCATAAATATCAAGGTAAGTAGAGAGCGATCAGGCTGTTAGTGAACTGCTGGCTAGAATGACAAGTCAGTAGCATGTTTACTTAGACATAATTTATGTATAATGTACAGCCAACCTTACTAAAGTATCATAGTCTCCTTTGAATGAAGCTGTTCCATTACAAAAGGCTAGGAACAGCCCCGGGTTTCAGGCGGTGAACTGTGATTCCCAGCATGTAATCTTTCGGACATGAAATGTCTGCTGCAGACATACAGTCGCGGAAAATATTATTAGACCACCCTTGTTTTCTCCAATTTCTTGTTCATTTTAATGCCTGGTACAACTAAAGGTACATTTGTTTGGACAAATACAATGATAACAACAAAAATAGCTCATAACAGTTTAATTTCAGAGCTGATATCTAGCCATTTTCCATGGTTTTCTTGATAACCAAAATCACTTAAGTTCTTACATCAGTAGCTATGGCATTGTACTGACAAAAACAGTGCTTTTAGGCCTTTCATGTTTTCTTTTCTGTCTGTTTTAGTCACATGATACACACAAGAGTTAGTATTTGATTGCATAACTATTGTTTTTGATGACTTTTGATGGTCTATAATAATTTTGTCCACGACTGTATGTACTACCCTTTTAAATCACAAACTTTGGTCCCTCATCCCGCCGGATTGCCTGAATCCATGTCCACCTAACCTCATTGTCCAGAGAAAAAGAACGAAAAGACAGATACGGCTGCTTTTGGGCATAACAAGAGCAACCTGGAACGCTACAAAAACTCTTGTTCTTTGCTTGGGCCATAACTGCCCTGATAGGTGAAAAGGTAGAATTCAGTGACAATTGTATATTTCCGGTCAAAAATACGGAAGTTGTGAAAAAGGTCTATACAAGTAGAAGGATTTCTTAAATGACATGCTGGCTCTGAAGGAAAAATTATTTTTTTTAATGCACAGCAGTCTGCGACATCATAATGCTATGGGCCAGTTGCTGCATCTGTACCAAAAACATATGATCACAAAGTCCTTCATTTGTCCTTCATTTGACTTTAAGCTTTCATTTCATATTCCTATAAACTGAAATAGCCTATACTATGATCCTGACCTTTGATGAGAAACAGTTACCCTCTTAGAATCCACACAGAAATCCAGATAGAAATCCAATTATTAGCATTTAAATAAATGTGTTGCTCTATGGTAAAGCTCTGCTGAGTCGTCTTGTATTACAGGCTAAGGGTCAAGGTCAAAGAGAGCTATGGTAAATCACAGCTGACATCTGACCTGTAGATGAGGATTGGTGAGCAGAGCCCTGAGCTCCAAACCCTCCTTCTGTTGGCTGGACTGGAGGATCCTCTGTACCTGTAAACAAACACACAGAAATGAGAGGAAAAATAGTACTGGGATGGAAAGTACCTTGACCATTTTCTGACCAAGCCCACTCTTAAAAGTTTTTGCTTTGTATGTGTTTCTTTCACTGTAATGGTGAACTGCAATCTGCATATTATACATTAATATTTTGCAACCAAACAATTGCATGAAAGACAGACACTAGCTGCAATGCTCATTCTTAGGGCAAAAAATGTTACTAGCTCACTTTATCCAAGTGACACATAAGCCGGCTTTAGACCCGAAGTAACTGCAACCTTCAGCACTCAAACTCTAGTTCCAGGAACTACAGGTAATGTGTCCTCCTTCCTCCTAAGACCCATGAAGATTTCTCAAATTAGTCTAATGATATGCAACAAAGTGATGATAGACGGTATATGTGATTTTCTGCACAACCATGCAACTATCTGTTGTTTATACATGCACTAAGCCTGGACTATTGGTCCATCTGTCACATGTTTTCCTCTGTGACTTGGACGTAATGGGCTAAAAACTGTTCAGCTTTAAAACAAAAACACTGCTTGATAATAAATAATACTGTAAGTACCGACCAATCAGAGAGGGTATAGAAATAAACGGACTCATAATATCCTCCTGAGACCCAGGTAAGTGAAAGTTTTAGTTTTGTTACATTAAACAATTGTCTTGATTGGAAACTGCATGATGCAACAGTTTTTTCAGAAAATTATTTTTATTTATTTATTTATTTAGTAATGGAAGGTCCTTTGCAATCGACAGCACTTTTTAAGTAAGACTGTCAAACTTTTGTCCCTTACAGAGGACAAAAATGCATTGCTGGGTCTCAGGAGGATATTTCAAGAAATCAATGTCCGTATGACATTGCAAGTAAAACCACAGAACACTATATACAATGTTACAATACCAGAAAACCTCACATACAGTACAAATATTGCAGGTACATAGTATTTGGTGTCCTAATAAGTCAGAGCAGGGTTTCACATTCCAGACACAAAAGTACTCAGTCTTCACTGCATTGTAAAGAAGTTGTTGGTTTTGGTGGACTCATTATCCATGGTCATTTCTCAAAAGCCTATAACTCTCATGGTACGAAGATGTATTATTGTCGATGGAATAGCTTGAAAATGCAGAAAATGTGTCATTAGTGCTGAAAGGTATATACCGGTTTGTCAGTGCATCATGAATGACAAATATGATACAGCTGTTGAGCAGCTAGAATCCTATAACAGACAAGAATGGAACAACATTCCTAACCTAAAACTGGTCTCATAAGTTCCTAAATGTTTATAGAGTGCCCCAAGTATTGCTGGTATCAAATTCAAAATAATTTTTTTTTGGGTCTTTTTGCTAATTTTCTTAGTTTAAACATTTGATCTATCCTTTAGTTTCTATTGTGAACAAAATCTGGCTTTTGAGATAAGATAAGATGGGATATACATATCATTGCACTCTCTTTTTATTTACATTCTACTGTATCCCAACTTTTTTTGGAATTGTGGTTGTGCAAACATTTTAACCAAATTAAACCAGCATAGACTTGGAAAGTACTGATGTGAATTGCAGCACATTGCACTTCCCTTCCATATCCTTCCAAACCTTCCACTCTGCTCTATTTTCTTCCTTTTCTTCTTTTCCCTTCTCTGTTATAATGTTCTATTTTAATCATTTGGTTCTTATGTTGTCATTTGGTGGGAAGATGCTATTGTTTGTGGTTTAGACTGTTTATTGATTTATGACAGTATATATTTTGCTTCTCTTTTGCTGTATTTTTTGCTTCTGTCTCTTCTCCTGTTTAGAGCTTAGTTCATCCATTACACTAATCAAAGCTCTCACTAACAAGGTGACGCACTTTCCCCTCCCCCCCAAGCAGTGCTGCACCTCGGGCCACAATGCTGTAAGCCGCTGGAGATTCTTTTTCTGGCTGCCCAGATCCTGGCCTCCTTCCTGCAGTGTGCTGCACTGCTCAGCCAGGACCAAGGGCTGCTGGGAGATTAGTTCACCCAATGGCCAATCTGAGTGTCAGACAGCATAGCCACGTAGTATAGACACACTGCAGCTCAAACTATTACACGTGGTTAAGCACTATGGGAGCGATGCCTGGTGGGTGAGTGCAAACACTGATTTACTGTATGCAGGAGGACAGTTGTGTGTTGTGTGTGAGGCAAAACAGATCATCACACCCAGCTCTCACATAGTTCTATCTTCAACCTCTCCTGTCAGTACGAGAATAGCGATTCTGTAGCAGCGCTGCCCTTTGCATGAACTCTACCCAGCTCATAGCAGCCTGTTTCATCAAAACAAGGTTGACTCTTACACATCTAGCCATCAGCTAAAATCACACTACCAGTTTGAATGTGCTGAGAACCCTGTATTACATTCTTTCATGTAACACATATCAGAAGTTGACACTAATCCTAATTTAGTGCCTATTGTGGGTGTAGCCTGTCACAGACGTGTTGAGCTTTTACTTAATACTTAGCAAGCCATATCACATTTTCTGTCTTTCTGCGATGACTTGGCTCTGTGTGACAGGCTGCTTTTGAACATTTGACATGCTGAGGTTTGACTCTGCAGGGACACAAGTCAATTATTGTTGCTTTGCTTGAGCAGAGTCATGGCTGACTTGGTTTTTGACAACGATGAAGTTAGGTGAACCGATTCCCACCCACTCAAATCTGAAAACTGTGATGGTTTCCTGCTGCCTGTCAATCCATTTGCCAAGATTTAAGGTATAGCACTGTCAGCTGTTTAACAAGGAAACAGTAACTTGTGAAAGGGATTAATTCGTATATACTCATATTATACTGCGTATATTGAAAAAACAAGTATTGTCTTTACATTATGTCTTCCTCTTCATTATCTGTCATAAAGGTAGAGGCTCCATTTTCATGTCCACATCTGAGTGTCTTACATTTGACTCTTTCACTTTTACCTTTATGGCCCCCTCACATCGCATAAATTCATCATTTTGTCACTCGCCCGATGACAAATTATGTTTCATAATTCTTCACACTCTTGTGGCTTTTGAAGCAACTCTACAGAATCAATCATGATCTCCATCTATGCATTCATGTTCTACCTGTTAATTTGCTAAGATACATACTTGACTGAAATTATGGGTCCTAACAACACAACCTTTGGGCCTTCTTTGTATCAGCTACTGCTCAGACAGAATAAAAATGAAATGTTGGCATTATTACAGAAATCAGTAAAAAAAAAAATTGTGTGTGATACCCAAGTCACTCTATTTGCTAGAGTGTTTGTTATCAGGACTTGCGGACACTAAACCTATTTGTATTTACAAATTTATACTTAATACTTACACAGAGGAAAGCCACTTACAGTGATCATGATTACAGTGATCAACCACTTATATGGATAAGAAAGCTTGGGACAGAATTATTCCTATACAAACTGTATCTAAATGATTTGCTTAAAGTAATTGAGGAATCCAGTTACACTTTCCAGTTTGAGTTTTTTCATACCTGACAACATTTAGATAAACATGAAGAAAATAGCACTCCTGCATCCTTAAGATAACCCATCTGCTTCCAGCTGGCTACCTAAAGCTGGTGTGCACATTGAAATCATTGCATAAAAAAAGAATAATTTTCTCTTAATAAATGTGTAGCCTCTTCCTGACATACAACAAACTGGCATTCTACTCAAAAACATGAATATTACCGACACAGTCCAATTGAATTTCTTTACATTCATATAACAAATAATGAATAAAAGTCAATTGCAATAGATGTCATCTGTATAAAACTTAACAAAATCAATATTCTATTATTATCACTGGTTGCTTATGGTGACAGATGGAGTATAAGCTATTGGAGTTTAAATGAATAGTACAGCTGTCATTGAGCTTCTTTTTCTTTAACTTTTTATTTTAAAATCTACGCGCAACCACAAATAATGGTTTATTTCCATCTTTCAGATGTCGCTGTAAAATTATTCCTACCTCCTGGCAGAGATCCTGAGCTTGTGCTGTGAGGGGTGAGGTGGGGCTGACTCTGTTCATCTGCTGCGACACAACAGTGTAGATGTTGTAGGAATTCCTAAAGTCCTCCTTGGCGAGGAGCTGCAGTAACAGCTCCACATCCTGCTGACTCTGGGCATCAGTCAGACTGTGCTGCGCCCACTTCAGAGCCTGCAGCAGCTCCTCTAGTTCTGAGACAGAGGCAGATAGAGTGAGGGGAACAGTACAGCGAAGAAACAGTGAGATATACACAGGCAAAATGGCAGAAGTCAGGAAATTTCTACTCATAAAAATGTCAGCATTTGTTTGTTGTCATTTCTGACAACATAACCTTTGAATGAAATAGAGGTATGTGGGTAAGCTCATTTTGTACCTTTCAAAGGCAAACTTCAAAAGTAAAAAAAAATAAAAGTGATAGATACTGACCTCAGTAAAGTTAAAACTACATAAACAATTTATGACAACTTAATTCAATCAAAATGGCTCACAGCTGGATCCTGAACTAGATTTATAGCTTTTCATGGTACACACCATTTAGGTCTAAAGGGGTTTTATGGTGTATTTCTGAATCTTTATATAAAGAGGGAAGGAAGAGAAATGACGAATATCAAAGAACTATATTTTCTCAATTCAGGCTGTTAGTGATCTAACTCCAAACTTTGTTTTAGTGCCGTGCCAGTGCTGGAGAAAAGTACAACTTAACCGATTATCATTCAAGATGAGGAGGAAAGACTGTGATTGGTTTATAGAAATACAAACAAGCCAATTGTCTTGGGTGGTGCCAAGCTGTGGATGGAACAGTGCCCTTGTGTGTAGTGCTGGGGGTTAACCTGTTCTGTTGCACCACTTGCATGACAAGCAACATTCACAATTTATATATCACCAGAAGCAAACAGGTTCAATTTTGATTTTACATTGACCAAGAAAGATTTCCAGGGAAATAATTCTCAATTTTATGATTCAAGCATTTTTAAAGCTTTTCAACAGGCAAAATTTCAATAAATCAAGTTTATTCAATATACTGCCTACCCATATTACTCATATTTACCGTTCACTGCAATACTCAGATAAATGAGGCTACATACACACAGGCTGATTAAGGAAACTCTCAAAAACAGGTCTGATGTTGTGTACATTAACCCTTAAAGATCCAGAACTATTTTTGTGGCAATTTCTAAATTAATTTTTGTGTTGTAATCTAATTTAAGTCATTTATCACCATTTATCATAATATAAACCTCTGCATTTTTCAGTGAAAATCTGGTATTTTCTATATCGAATTTACCGACCATGTAGATGTTCATAAAAGCTCAGCGGTAATTCAAAGGTTATTATATCAAAAACTGACTTTTTCTGCTAACTGAAGTCTAAAACCAATGTCATTTGTCAAACCGCATAGGTTTTATTGATGAATCAATGTTGCAAAAGATGACAATGTTTCCATATTAACTACAGAGCCTTTGAAGATCCAAACTAGTTAAATCAGATGCTGCTGAAAAGAAGAGAAACTACATTTTACCTGAATTATTTAAATGTATTAATACGATAAGTGTATATAGGATTTAAAATGTTTTAGATCACTAGATACTTTTGGTTGCCAGTGACTGTTTAGGTCTTTGAGGGTTAACAACTTCATATGTGGCTTATCTTATGTGCTGTAAATGCCACAGTCTTTGTCTGCTGTCAGTGTAATAGCTCTGTGCTCCTGAGTCCAGTGTTATCAGACCCTAAAACACATCAGCCTCATTCAGTCTCCTTTTCTTCTCAGCCCCCCAGTAGTGTCATTGTTCTGATTTGATTAGTTTTTTTGTATAACCCCACAACCACCTATTCTTCTCTGAGGTTCGCTCCCCTGCTCTCTTTTATGACCTTCCAGCCTTCATCCCCCAATCATGACCCCTATAAAGACCCATCAGCCCTCACTCACCAGCTACAGGTTCCTGGGAGCCGGTGCCTTTCATAGCCTTTTCCCTCCCCTCGAAGGTGGGATTGTCGATGCCCACCTTCGGGTTCTGTGCCAGCTTTTTCAGCCTCAGTGATGCATTTGGGTCAATTTCGTGCCTCCCCCTGCTCTCCTCCTCCCTTTTCTTCCTCAGCTCCTCCTGGTAGTGCTTAATCCTCTCCATGTGAGCACTGCATTGTGGTGATTTGACGAGGGTATTCTCCTCC
This sequence comes from Sphaeramia orbicularis, assembly GCF_902148855.1. NCBI lineage: Eukaryota > Metazoa > Chordata > Actinopteri > Kurtiformes > Apogonidae > Sphaeramia > Sphaeramia orbicularis. Next base: position 32,583,513 of record NC_043979.1, on the reverse strand, counting down.
CCTGGACAGTCCACGGCCCTCTCCCGGTGGCTCTTGGCCTGACCAGCAGCCTCTTGCACATAGCCATTCATATGGGATGTGATCATCCCTGCTGCAGCGGTGTACAGCTCAAACCAGCCCAGTATTTAATGAGACCTGCTTGAGCATGAAGAGGAACCACTGGTGAAAATGCTCAAACCAGGAATGACTGCATGCCAGCAAAAGATGTAGTCTTGTTATGTAAGTCTGTGATCTGTCATCCTGAAAAACAAACAGAGTTTTTTTTTTTTAATATTCTTGTCAAATTACTTGTATGGAAACAATCAATAGTTTAATTACATGTATATGCCTGTTTACATTTATGTATATGCCTGTTTACATTTGACTAGTTTTGTTTTCAGAAGCACTGATATGACACAATCCATTAATACATTAAATCTGCATTTCTTAATATAATAAAATAATAATAATAATAATAATAATAATAATAATAATAATAATAATAATAATAATAATAATATAAAGAGATTATATTATATAATTATATTATATATTATATAATATAATAAAAAGATTATATCATCTGAAAAATATTAATGTTGTGCACGATTGACATTTTTATTACTAAATAGATGAATATAACATTTAGTAATATGAGTATAAATGTGATCATAATATTGATGAGTGTCAGGATAAATGTCAAATGATGACTTCTTTTCAGGCTGATTTTTACTTATGAGTGGAAGTTGATGAAATCAGGTCTATTATTGGGGTTTTGCAGCTTTAATAATAAAATGATTAAATCTTAGTTCAACACCAAAATATAGGCTACACAAGTGACATTAGGAAAAATGACAAAATAATTACATATTTTGCCAGTGATAATGATAACCTGATAATGTAAATAAAATAAACTAAAAAAAAAATAAAGATGCGAAAGTGATAACTAGAATGTTATGAATAAATTAATACTGCAATAGTAACTATCATATTATTGGACTGTTAATATTAAAGTAATATATACTACAAGTCAAACTGTATGTTTAGAATACAAGCATTTTCTAAAATATTCTTTTCAAACATTCTTGCATTCTAGAGTAAATCTTTAGAATATAAGAGAATTGTAGAATATTCTAAGATGGAATGTATTGAATACTAGAATTTAGAACACTTTAAGGGAAAAAAAAAAGAGTATAGGCCTACTAAAACATTTGATGCAAGGCAAGATTATCCAAAAGTAGTATGAGAAAAAGAGTATGCTTCAGAGGCATTATTTGGACAGTCCTGCACTGTAGGAAGTAGGTTGTTCCTAAAATTTGAAAAATACAATGGGCCATACCATTACCATTATAAACATTAAAAGGGCTTAGTCTAACTTCCATGTTCTAAAACTTTTAACCAGTAGTGCCAATTTTATCCACTCACTTTCACCCAGTTGCATGATCAATAGGCAACAGTTGCTCCCACGTCTTCTCAGCTATCACACCACTAATCTAACCTATACTATGAAAAGCTCTCTGGCCTCTGTCACCTAAAATCCCTTCAGTTCAGCCTCATCCCGCCATTTGCTTGGGTACACCTGTCCCTAACTGCTCTGTCCTCTTGATTAGCTTATCTGGCCAACTAGCCAAACAAAGATATTACTTAAATGTGATACATGCCACACTACTACCTGTGACTGCAGTGGATTGTAGTCTATTTTAGGTATACTACACACAGTAATCTGGATTATTTTGGTGTATAGCTGAAAGATGTTTACTGGAGGCTTATGTTCCATCTGTGGGAAAATACTATCTATATGTTTTTCATAAAATGTAGAATGATTATTACAAAAAATTGTCACAAAGACAAATGTGAGTATTCTGCACAGTGTTCTGCATTAACAACAGATAGCCACGTCTTCCTCTTTCATGACTTTAGCTTTGCTTTAAATACCATGTTGGTAGCTTTCTTCCTCAAATCACCTACAACTTAAAAATGCATAGTAATAATCTCTTTATTCAATCAAACTTATTACAGATTCATGACCTTGTGAAATACTATACCTTGTCAATCTTATTTAAAGCATTTAACAAATCACCATCAAATAACATACAAAGGTTTTTCGTACTTAGAGAGAGTACTTATGACATAAGAGGCTTTGGAAATGTTACACTACCTAAGGTTCGAACTACCAGGAAGTGCTTTTGTCTGTCTGTACGTGGGGTGAAACTGTGGAATGTTCTGGGCCTTCAACACAAGCAATGCCAAACTATCCAGTTTTAAAGCACTGTACAAATGTATGGTCTGGTCACAATACAGGGAGGGCGGGGCTTATTTTTGATTGCTGGGCCATTCCATCCTTGGCTCTTTCTTACCTTTGTTGGTATGTGCTTGCCGTTGTTTACCATGTTGGCATATGATTATTGTTGAAATATATATTATTAGTTATGCAGACTATCAATTAGATAGTTACTATGTGTAATATAGCCTATATCAGTTGTCCTAATCTGTTTACTATTTGTTATTTACATTATTAGAACTCTAAAAAGATATAACTTTATCATTAAAAAAGCAAAAGTAATGTGTTATGCTGTATAAATGAAAGGTGGGAGTGGGATTTAATAAGTTTTATTCTTCCCACTCCTTTTCGAGCAATACTTATTGAATTTATTTTGTTATTACTAGTGTTCCTGGCAATTGCTATATTGTCTTGATCGCCTCTATTTATTAATGTATTTGCTCTGCTATTAGTTCCTTGTACACATAAAAAAATTTAGTTTTTTCTTCTGCTCAAAACAAATGAATGAATGAATGCAGGCTTGTCAGATACCTCTACACATTTGTTCTCATCAGGGTTATACTTCATATTTTCAAGTCTCCTTATTAACATTTAGCATCTATAGAGTCAATTTGAATAGAGTAAAGCCATAAGGGTTAATGGCTCTGTCACTGTAAGCCACTTCTGAGGCGCTTGTCAAATAGCCAGTCATACACTCCTGTCACCTACCAGCGCAAGGCAGCCCTGCCCCCCTTTCAACCTACTTCCCACAGCTAATTACGTCTGGCAGGTCTATCCCCCTAGCTCTTGGTCCAAGCTCCCAAACCCCGCCCCTACGGAGGCATTTAGCTTCGTTTAGAGTGGCGGTGTAAGGCTGACAAACAGCAAAGACTGCCAACGGGCCATCTGTTCCTGTGGGCTTAATTAGACCTAGGATCTCATGCTGTACTTGAGCTCGAGTGGTCACAACAGCACTGGAAGGGATGCTGGAAAGGGAGTGGACTGCCTAGGTGGAAAAATAAGCATGAATACACATATACATCTCCTGCCAGACAAAGCACCGTAGGCAGCATGACTGGTGTCTGGACAATTATATGACCTGAGAGGAAAAAGAATCTAAACTGCTTCAAAATAATATGAAACTGCCAACGAAACCAGGTAGCCCTAATGTATACATGCTATGATGGAACTTTTTGGGCTGAAGCAGCTCCTTCTACGATAAAATGTATAGGTTCATTATACAAGCTCTGAAAATTATAAACAAGAAGCCAATTCACTGGCATCACTGTCACATCCTGTAAAAATATAACTTATTGAGTTCTGAAAGCTTCACTGATTTCTGCTTTCTGAAATTAACTCACTAATGTGTTAATAAATCAGCACTAGAGCCACTTCATGGTTTCATCAAAAGTCAGGATGGCATCAGAGTCACCTGGAGCTCCGTCAGCAATAACTGTAAAATATCCCACACTTGGACAGTCAACTTTCTCCATAAAGGACAGTCACATCTGGAACAAAATGCCAAATGAAATATAACTGATAAGATGTCAAAACAGCACAGGTTAACAGTCTGAAAACAAAACAAGAATGTACCCACTTCTAAAATGTAGAGTTTGTTAAGGTCAAAATCTTATATTTTTCCTTTGAGTGTGTGAATGTATGAGTGTGTGGTAGATGTGAATAATCTTCTATATTATTTGTTCTATTGTTTATATCATTTCATATTATTGTTGTTCATACCGTAAATTTATTTCTCTGTTGAAAAGCCCAGCCAGGGACAGGAGTTGCAAACAACCATACTCATCAGATGTTGCACAGGTCCACTATTCACTAATATTTCACTGTATTATCCCTGATAAATAAATGAATAAATACATACACATATTTCTTTAAACATGCATTGTGTGTAATCAGGTAGACAGTCTAGTGTTAATCTGTCTAACCTGTCTACTAGCTGAACAGGGTGACAGTGCAAAAACACTTCGACTTACCCTTCAAAACGTTTCAGAACATTTTCTATGGGAGTTTTCTCACATGTTCTCACAAGTCATTCCCTTACAAGTCAAAACATTATTGAGCAACCACCCTGTCACGACAACACACTCATTTAAATACATAAAAAAAGAGAGTTTAGTGTTGTAATAAACTGTGTGATTGCAGAATAACTACCCATCTCTATAATAAGTTAGCTACTGTCATTGAAACAGAGCTGAAAGTCATTTGAATGATGTATAAAGTACATTTGTGAGGGTTTATCCTCCAACACCATGATTATCCCGTGACATTGAATGATGGAAGAACTTCTCATTTATTAGTCATACATTTATAGCTTAAAATAACAGCTCCTAACTCGTCTTCAGGTAAATTAAGGTAAGAAAAAAAATCGACGTGAAAGGCACTATGGGACTTTATTATCAGTTTTATGTTATGTTGTTAACTTCGACAAGGAGCGAAGGGTTAGCATTTATTTATTTGAGATAAGCAACGCCAGCACAACAGGCTTATATACATTGAGAGCAAAAAAAAAAAAAATTCCATTGCTTGGTTTGTTTAGTTCGACATTTTAATTCACTTCTCAGCAGTAACAGCCTAACTAGCAGTGACAGAGGTAACGCTAGCCTGATACCGCTAACAACAAATACGTCTTTGCGTAGCTAACGGTAGCCGTCCCGTCAGGCTCCGCGTACTCACCACTTTATAGACAGCCTGTTGATTGTTTGGCAAAAAAAAAAAGTCGGTAGGGTTCCTTATGGTCCTTTTATAATCCAAATCTCTGGAAATTTGCCACTTTTTGCTCTCGGACGGTAAGGAAATGCCCCAAACAAAGTCCTTCGATCCTCACGAGACCGCATTCAGCTCCTGCGCTGAGTTTCGTCCAGGCGCCGTCGGGACACTCGTAGCCATTGCTGTGTAACTGCGCCGGTGTTGTGAGCCGTTTCCCTGGCAACAGAAGGGCTCTACAGCTCCCCCTGTTTGTCAGATGAGGATCAACAACCCACATTGTTCATAAAGCAGCCCAGGTGTGTCAAACTAGTTCAGGGGCACATTGAACTAATTTGGATCTCAAACCGGTAGAATAATAGCAGAATAAAATAGAGTTAGAAGTAGAATAGTAATAAGGAGTAGAATTAACACTGATATATTTGTATTTTATTTTATATTTGTCTTATACAGTCCCTTTTGCACTAAGTGTTTCGCTGCTAAATTGAAGTGAGCTGCAAAACTGATTGTCATTGTTCCTCTGATAGTGACAATAAAGATCTATTCTATTCTATTCTATTCTATTCTATTCTATTCTATTCTATTGTAGAATTTGTAGAGTAGAACTTACGACAACCCCAAATTTGTATCTTTGTTTTAGTGCAAGAAAGTAAAATTAAGTTCTGAAAATGTACATTTACAAACAACCCTTTCATGAAAACGTGAATAACCTGAACAACCTGAAATTTCTTCAGAAAAATAAGTGCAATTTTAACTATTATGCCTGAAATTATTATTTATACATGTGCATTTGCAGAGTGCAGTGGATCGACAAAAGCATAAAATGTTTAGTAACAGGTATAATATTATTAAAATGTTGGAGTTTGGAATTTTTATTATTCATAGGTTATTATTGTATTGTTTTACTGGTCTGAGATCAATATGGGCTGTATGTATGTGGCCCCTGAACTAAAATGAGTTCAACACCCTTGACTGTTAATGTCAAGAATAATAGCAGAATAAAGTAGAATTAGATGCAGAATAGTAACAAGAAAAGCACTCGGAGAGTGCAGACCTCCACCAAGGCTGACCAGTGGGCCCCCGTGATCCCCGCCCCAATCACCACCAAAATTTAATCATTTCTTCCTTGTGCCAGTATCAACATTTCCTGAAAATTTCATAAAAATCTGTCCATAACATTTTGAGTTATCTTGCTAACAAACAAACAAACAAACACGCACACACACAAAGCAAAGTGATCACAATACCTCCTGGCAGAGGTAATAAATAGTAGAATTAATGGAATAGAACTTATGACAACTCCAAATTTGTATCTTTGTTTTAGTGCATGAAAGTAAAATTAAGTTCTGAAAGTTTACATTTACAAACTATCCTTTCACAAAAACATGAATAACCTGAACAACCTTAAATAACCTGAAATTTCTACAGAAAAATAAGTGCAATTCTAACAATATTATGCCTCAAATTATTATATATACATGTGCATTTGCAGAGCGCAGTGGATCGCCAAAAGCATAAAATGTTTTTGGCGCGTATAATATTGTTAAAATGTTGGGAAGTTTGGAATTCTTATCAATCATTGGTTATCATACTATTGTTTTACTGGTGTGAGATCAATATGGGCTGTATGTATGTGGACCCTGAACTAAAATGAGTTCAACACCCTTGACTGTTAATGTCAAGAATAATAGCAGAATAAAGTAGAATTAGAAGTAGAACAGTAATAAATAGTAGAATTAGTGGAATAGAACTTACGACAACTCCAAATTTTTATCTTTGTTTTAGTGCAAGAAAGTAAAATTAAATTCTGAAAGTTTGCATTTACAAACTATCCTTTCACAAAAATGTGAATAACCTGAACAACCTTAAACAACCTGAAATTTCTTATGAAAAAAAGTGCAATTTTAACAATATTATACCTCAAATTATTATATATACATGTGCATTTGCAGAGCGCAGTGGATCGACAAAAGCATAAAATGTTTATTAACAGGTATAATATTATTAAAATGTTGGGGAGTTTGGAATTCTTATTATTCATAGGTTATTAGACTATTGTTTTAGTGGTGTGAGATCAATATGGGCTGTATGTATGTGGCCCCTGAACGAAAATGAGTTTGAAACCCTTGACTATTAATGTCATCAATGTAAGTTTTGCACTTCACAAATTCCTCCTACAGACCAGATTTAAACCTTTAGCAGGCCAATTTTACTCCTCTGGTGTAGCATAAGCTAAGATGCAAAGGAGCAAAACAAAAAAGAAAATGCATCAAAGAACCAAACATTCCTGCAATACTGTATTGCAATTTCTAGTGAATAGTTGCTTCTTTCACAGGTGCAAATATTTGCAATGTTCCCCATTTTATAATCATCATTAGAGCTAGGTAAGGCCAAAAAAACTGAATCTAGATTTCTTTTAATAATATGGACAATTAATAATTTCAACCAATTATCTGCTGCCTGCAAGAACTGGAGACAAAACATGATTCAAAAATGCTTTTTCTAAAACTATCCCCTATATGAGTGGAGAAACACATTGACAATTAATATATTACAAGAAGCAAACAGGGTGCATTTTGAATTTACATTGAGTAACAAATATTTATTCATTAATTCATTCATTTTCTGAATCTGCTTTATCGTCACTAGGGTCACAGGGGTTGCTTGGAGCCTATCCCAGCTACATAGGTGCAAAGGCAGGGTACACTCTGGACGTGTCGCCAGTTCATCACAGGGCTGACATATAGAGACAATCACTCTCACATTCACACCTATGGGCAATTTAGATTAACCAATTAACCTATCTTTGGATGGTGGGAGGAACCGGAGAGAACCCACACAGACATGGGAAGAACATGCAAACTCCACACAGAAAGGTCCCACCCCCATCGACTGGTGTTGGAATGGAACCCAGGATGTGAGGCACGAGTGCTAACCACTGCACCACCATGCCGTCTCTAGGGAAATATTTAGCATTTTTCATTCTTTTCAAAAGGCAAAACCTTGATTAATCAAATTAATTCAATAAATTGCCAGGCTATACTGCTCATAGTTAACCTCACTGGAATACTCAACTTAGCTAAATGAGAAAATTCTTAAAAACAGATGTGGTGTTGAGTACATTAACCATTAAAGACCTAGAACTTTTATGGTGACTTCCAAATTCCAATTGAATTTTTCTGTTGTAACTTAATTTAACTGGCGAATCACTATTTATCATATGACCCTTTCCTGTTCTTAAAAATCTTCAGATCCTTTATCTATTGCAAGTAGAAAACCAACTGTACTTAAAAAAACACATTGTAAACAGGATCCTATCTTACAACACCTACATAATTATTTTGGTAAATGTCTTCTTACTCAGTCAAGATTATACATAACACTTGAAAGTATGTAGATTTTTTTTTTTCTTTTAATCATTTCCATACTGATCCCATTATATTCAACATATAATATATGCACCCACATAGATTTAACTAAGTTCTTGTCACAGTGCTATTAATCATCACAAGCTAATGGGATCTTCTGTCATTTCACCTTGCACAGCAGAACAGAAACTGTCTAATCTTATGTTGCTTCAGAAATATCTTCACCAAAGCCTAAAGCTTCCCTTTTTCCTTCTACATATTCTATTGGGTTAATCCTTTCTGACACCTCTGTGCTTAACCTCTTTTCCTCATTAAGCTCTCTCCTGCCAGTTCCCAATTCTAAAATACTTACCTTACTGGAAATAGAGACAGTAAAATCCTGTTTGCTTTGAAGTGACTGAATTGAATGAAGTCATTTTTATTTGAGTCTCATGGTCATTCCTTGGAATTCTTGTTGTTTTATGCGGCACTGGAAGGAGTATTCAGATCAGGTACTAACACCCACACTGATTGTCCTCCACTGCAAGTATAAGATCTGCACCAAATCCTTCTTTAAATAAAAAAGTATTACAAGCCAAATGTACTTGAAACGTTAAAAGTAAGTGTCATTGTGTTGTGAAACAGCTGCTGCTAGTGTTTTACTGTTTATATGACATTTCTGGGTTCATCTTACTGCTGCATTAATGCATATGTTGCATATTACTACTAAATTTTCTTATTTTTACTGTTGGATAGTTTTGGTCTACAGTAGGACACCATAATTTATAAGATAATCATATGCACTATATACATAATGACTTAACACAAGCTCAGAAAACCAGCTCTTTGACAATGCATTTTGCAGCAAATCCAAGAAGATTTTTAGGAGTTTTAGTTTAAGTAGGTCAAGATAAAAAACTATCATCTGAAAAGTAATTTAAGCTCTAAGACAAATGTAGTGGAGAAAAGTGCAATACTTGCCTCTGGGATGCAGGGGAGTAGAAGTAAACCTATAAAGTTGCATAAAACGGAAAAAAAAGTACAGTATAAGTGCTTGATTCAAATTATTTACATTCAGCCACTGGTTTTACATAGTTTGGACAGATCCTACTATGAAAAGGTTGTGAATGAGTGTAAAAGCTCTTGATATAATCCAATGTATTGGTAATTCAAGCAGCTCCAATCCTATCAAACGTTCGTACCAAAGAAGAAAATCACTTTTTTTTTCTTTAGATATATTTTATTAAAAAAAGGAAACCCAACAAGAACTTTTTTTACATAATGATCAAGGATTTTTATTATCTTAGTCTCTTTCATCAGTTTCATATCATTACAGAAAATGTTATAGTACAGCGTTGTTCAATGTCTCCTCATTGCTTAATAATTTCCTTAGGAGTGCTGGTCACATATATCTGTACAATATGGTTCTTATTTTTTCTGTACATTTTTTGTGAAGTTGGTTAAAAAGGCTGTCAGCACTTAAAGAAGCTGTTTCTTTTCTTTCTTTTTTCTTAAATATTTGATCAAATAAAAGATTATTTTCCCAGGCTCAGCTTGCCCCTTTGGGGGTTTCGGGGCAGAGTTTACACCCGGTCACCGTGAATATAAGGAAGCTTCAGGGTCTGGGCAGACTGGGGTGCGTCCCCCCACCTCCCCCCTCCCAACATCACCTCTTCCCTGCCCAGGCATTTGGCACTGCGCACATAAACAAGACTCACAAGATAAACAACAAGCAAAGCTCTTTGTGAAGCCATTATGATGCATACTAATGAGAGAAAAACAGAAGTGTCACCTTGATGGGCACCCAAAAGAGGAAGTGGCTTTGATGTGCCCCCTCTTCCTCTTAGCTGAGCACCATGGGAAATCTGGAGTCTTCCTCAGTGTTTTCTTCATTTTCAAAAAACAGATTATTTTTTTCCACTAAAGATGAGAAAATAATAATTTTCTTTTTTTGTCCTGGCAGGCACCTACAGCTGTCTATTAAAATGCTACTGCTATAGATAAGGTCTAGCATTGAACACACAAAGCAATTGCAATGAAAGGAACAAAGTTGCCTTAATATAATAATGATAATAAGAAGAATAATGATAATAATAATAAGAATAATCATAATAATATATTACAGAATAAATCTCTTTTTATAATTAGATTTTTTCATTAAAAGTTATATTTTCTTTGTTTGAAATACTATAATCTTTTTAAATTAATTTTTTCATATGTATCTAGGTTGTGATCAAGATGTTGACTATACCTCAACGTTATCCAAATCAATAAAAACTAGCTGTGCCGTTGCATATTACAGAATAGTCAATGATATGTGGACATGCACCGTGAACCACCCATTCCAACCCTCGCTATATGATGCCAACTCCCGGTCCCTCTTTGATGACATCATAGCCGGCCGATGACCATGACGTCAACCACCTCCCCCTTGTGCAGCTCCACGTATTGCTCTGTTTTCGGAGGTAGCATCAGGAGCCCGTTAGCACTGCGCATACTCATCAGCCTGCAGCTCACCTGGTTCCCTACAACAGCGAGGATGGGCAGACAGAGGGCACAGGAAGTCATTCATTCATCCATTCGTTTAATCTTCTTTTTATTTGGAATAAATATTAAGGTGGAAGCTGAGTAAAGGTAACACAATGGAACTGGAAACCTCAGCACACACACTTCTGCAAAAAAGAAGCAAAATCAGGCTGAGATTGTGAAAATCTGAGCGTAAAATAATAATTTGGCTGACTCCTGTGTGTTTTTTTTCTTCTTTACTCTCCCTTTTGTGCCAAGGGAAGGAAGAAATTTGAACTGTTTAGAGTCTGTTAACACATTTTTGAATGAGAACAAACTCAGTCATACAGATTTAGGGAACAACCTTTGATATAACACATTATAACATTAATCCATTGGTTAAACTTCATCTCATTTGCTGATATCAGCCAATGTACAGGTGCATTCCTACATAAAAATACACTACGGTGATGCAAATAAGGCAGTTCAATAAAATAAAATACAACCTTAAGAGTAACTAAAGTTATTAAAATACAAAATAAATGAATAATTCAGAATGAGAATTGTTAGTAAAATGTGATACAAATAAAGACTCAAAATGCTCTTAGGATAAAGGTGAGTGAGTTGCAGTTGCACAGTAACCCACACTTTGTTTTCCAGTTTTTGTGCATAACATTATCATTTAAGCATGCATGATAAGAGCCCGCATTAAAGGACAGCAGTGAAATGATACAGGGGAGGAAAAAAACACATTACAGTCCTAAATACATAAAACCCAGAGAGGGAGGGCCAACCCACCCTTAGGATACAGCACACAATAATGACTTTAGTAATTATCTCCAGTAATGAGTAAATCTAAGTGCAGAGTGAGCTGTCGTCATCATCATCATCATCATCATCACCATCATCATCATCATCATCATCGTCGTCGACTCCAGTACAGTCAAACTCAGGTGTAAGAAGGATACGCAGTTTTTCAAGGCTCGTTTGTTAGGATGTATTAAACTGTAGTCGCATAATTTTATTTTCAGTGTGCTTTTTCATCACTGGGATTTGTACTATGGATGTCAAAGACATAAAAAGAATGTTAAATTTACAAAATAAGCCACCATTCTGCTAAATACAGGAGCTTAATGCAGAGATGTGACTGTAGACATATCACATCTGATGTTTATGTACATGAAACAGTCAAAATTATTATGAATAATGAAAATAAATTAAATTACAAAAAAATGCAAAAAAAAAAAAAAAGTTCTATATTAACACAAAAGCTAAATGAAACTGTATTGCCAAAAAACCCAAAAATGTCATCAATTTCAGATTTTGTTGATTTATTTCTTATTGCAATATTGTAGCTCATTAAAACACACTTTAGGAAAAACTGACATCTTTTAAAGGAGTGTTGTAGATAGTTGTTCACTGGTTATGATTTGCTTTGATCTTACCCCATATTACAAGAAAAAAAAAACATAACGTGCTGCACACTTTTAATACCTGTCAGCCAAATATAGCGATTATGTTGCTGAGAAGACATGTCACTATTTGACCATGAAAAAGTAGGTCAAGGTGACCTGTTTTCAATAGGCTTCTGCTCCATGCCACGATGCATCCACATTATCAATTTGGTGTAGATATCTCAATGCATTCTTCAGATAATGCATCAAATGGACAGACAGACAGACAGACAGACAGACAGACAGACAGACAACAAAACGATTAAAATACCCCTCTGGCCAGAGTTAGCCAAGGGGTAAAAACTAAAACAGACATTGGAACTAATAAGAACTTCATCAGAGCTGAGCATATTCATAGCAAACCTTCCTTAAAAACAGAGTTAAATTAATGCAAAATTGAAAATGAACTGTGCTGATCCCAGTCTTGTTTATTTCTTTTTTTTTTTGGTTACCTGTGCTCTGTGCCCACGGCAGAGGCTCCTGGTGATGCCATGTCAGAATGCAGCGGTGATATTCAGGGCGAGGGTCCAACTTCACATCACAAGACAACTGACGGAAAACCACAGAGAATCAGTCCAAATGACACATGTTGGCTAGTCTGGATTACAAACAGATTTATCATTCTTAAAGATGGTTTTAACCCCATACTGTAGAATCCTGCATTATTTCAAACAATACTAATTGGTTATTTTAGAGTGCAGTCCGTTGATTTTTTTTAAATTTTATTTTATTTTTTAACGCATACTGGTTAAGTTATGGTTGCACTGACAATGGATGTGTGTTTAGTATTTATCCTACTGTATAATTCTTCCACCAAGCGTTCTGTATAGCTATGAAATTTCCTCCTACACAACAGCATAATCTGAATAAAAATACAAATATTATTGACTGGATAAATTCTGGTTAACAAAGGATATCTGGTTTACTTACAAAGCTCAGTTGTGAATATTCACTAAGCACATTGTGATGTTTGCATTGGCTATGAACAAATTATACTTAAACTGAGTAAAAGGCACCAAAATTCAATCAAATATAGCTGTTTTTTTAATACAAGATAAAAACAAAATCTAGAATGCAGTAGAAAGCTCTTAACTTTTTTTTTTTTGGCAAATGTAAAGAGTTTTTCAGGCTACTATTTGACCTGGGTTTGATGCCATCTGCTAAGGGAAATTATCTGGCTACATCCATGCTTTCAGGCCATCAGTCCTACCACTAAGTGGCAGTAATGCACTGAAGTTGACGTCTAACAGCTTTATAACAGCAAATGATGTACCTCAGTGCTCTGGATAGCACCCATGTTGGCACTGCACCAGATCTGTTACTGGATGATGCTAGTTGGGGGACACAGGCTGCATCAACTCACTGTGTATGATATTCTAATGTTTTTTTTTTTTTTTTTTTTTTTCTTGCTCGACAGTTATGAATATTCATTATTTTGGGAGCAGGCCTTCAGGTCAGTGTGGGCTGTGATGGGCTCTTCTGCCAAGTTAAGAGGAAAACATGCTGGTCATAAATATGTATCAAGCGGATGATGAAAATAGTCTTAAATCATAAGTTAAGATGCAATAGTTTGCAATCACACACTCTGAAACTTTACAGCAAACACAATTGTTACTATTTCCAAAGGTTTATAAAGACTCAATACAGAATTAAGTAGCATAAAAATATCTGGGAGTGAAAAGGAGTTACTGAATAGGATTTTGTTTTTGCATATAGGAAGAGATGTGTTCTGCAAACTAATCTTACTCCCTGTACTCTAAAGGTCGAGTAGTATTGGCGTCTGTTGTTATTATTAAAATCCATTATATGATTAAATACATTAAATAAAAATGTGCTTCTTTGATTCTCATGTAGATGCGTTTTTCTGTTTTTTGTTCCATAATCTGATGCTGCTGAACTGGGAACAACTCTAGTTTTAGTACAAATGTAAGTTTTACTATATTTTTTAATTTCATTTATTAAAATTCTCAATTCACTTTATCTAAAAATGCTGCTGGGAGCTTGTTTGACTTTTTACTTTTTTTGTGTGAAACATTTTCTTGATTATATAAAGACATTTCTGTAAAGTTTTTGAGTTAGAGTTTTTGTTTCTCATTTTGATACCAAGATTTTCATTTTTACTGCACATATACATTCTTTCTACATATTATTGTCCCCATTGTTGAACAATTATCAGAAATGATATCACCCCCCTTTCCCCTTTTGACACATAAACTGATTTCAACACTTAATCCTACTTTAGATAACATATGATCAATAACCTCCATCAGTTACCACAACTTCCAAGCCTCAAAGTAGACCGTACATTTTGCCATTAAGCAAGAAAAATCACTTTGTGAGACCACCAGCTCTTCGAGTTGTGATGAACTTTGACTTTGTGTGACTTGGTCAGAGGGTCACGATGCCCTCCTTGCCATGTTGGTCCTACCCTCGCTTTGATGATGGTGGGTCTAGGGTCCAAAATGCCCTGCATCTTCCTCAAGGCAGGGATGACAAAAAGGTTACAGGTGACAACAGCGGACACGGGGTTTCCTAGGACGATCGCACAGAGAGAGGGTGGACAGGAAGAGGGGACGAGGAAGAAACAGAGCAATATATGAGTAACATCTCTTCAGAAGCAGCTGAGTGAATCACTCTTTCTCTCAACTTCACACACTACCTGGGAGGGCAAAGATAAGTTTGCGAGCACCATCTATGTCCAGGGTGGCAAATGTTGTTGGGAGACTGGAAAAGAAGAACATATTTTATTTTTAAATCCAGAATCATCAGTGTCATATTTTAATAACATACATTTGCTTGCCTCACTGCTATAAATTGACCTCTGACATTTACTGCTTATCTTTAATCTTGACTTTCATTAATCATGTGTGATGCACCAGATTACTGTACTGTGAAAAACCTACAGAAGAATAAGGACAGGTAATTTTCTTACCCTGGTTTCATGAAAACACGACCAAAATGGATCTGAGCATGAAGATCAATATCCAGCACTTGCTTAAGGTAGTCCTAAAAAATACACGACCAAAAAAATTACAAACCCAAACACAGCACTGATTTGATTAGACATATTTTTTACAAGTACACAAGTGAAAAATAAAAAAGGTACTTTGTGAGTTCATGCTGTAACATTCTTTGTGAAAAAACAGAATATCATGAATAATACACAACAAAAACAAAATAAAGATGAAAGGTAGCTGCAACTTGTGATTTTTTTTCTTTATTATCCTGTTAACATATTCTGCCATTCCTTTTTCCACCACTAGGTGTCAGTAAAACACAATGTCACAACAGGATGTGAGCACAGGCAGTGGTTTTGACTCCCTACCTTCTCTCCCATGGACACTCCTCCTGAGGTGATGATGACATCAGCACGGCTGATGCCTTCATTCAGAGCGTTGAGAAGGTCATCGGGGCTGAGGGGGACAAACAGAGAGAGTAAATGTTAAAGAACCAAAGCAAGAAATAAATGTATAGAACACAAGTGTATGAGAACATTAAGAAAGCCTGGTACGTTGCAGAAGAAACACAGCGCAGTGATTAGCATTATAGAAACTGGAGTTCATGTTAGATATCAATATGAAGGCATACTTGTCTCCCACAATGCCTAGATTGATAGTGGGGTAGCCATGCTCCTGTATAGTTGCCAGCAGGGTGGAGCGATTGCTGTCCCTGATCTTCCCAGGATGGAGGTCGTCTTCTGGGTTAAGCAGCTAAATTTAAAAAAAAAAAAAAAAAAAAAAAGAAAGAAAGAAAGAAAGAAACTTTTAATATGCGTTATTATGTCTTAGAGGGATCAAAAACCATTATTTCCCGTAACAGCTGAAAAAAAATCAGACAAACTTTATTCACAAAACAGTCTTTTTGGGTAACGTGGATAACAAAGGGTTAAGAATGTGGCTGGCACACATTCTTGGTTTACTATCACTTTTACTGTATTCTGTCCTTTCATGGTGCCAAATGGCTTGCTTTTAAAACCTGAGATAAAATAGTAACTATCAGCTTTTTTTCCCCACTATCATAAAAAATGTAAATAATGTACACACTTCACAGTGACTGCAAGTAAAGAGGTTTTACATTAATATCACCCACAAAACCTAAACAATTCACTACTGTAAAATTTTGCAGGTCTTGTCAAGGTCATGTTTTGATACTGTTTATTGAGGGAAAAAAAAAAAAATCACAGAAACTTACCAAGGATTACAATTTTTTAAGGAAAGGAACACTTACACCATAAATGAAAATACATCTAATATTGCAGGACTGACTTGAGCTATTTCAGATAGCATACAGAAAATGCAGAAAGTCCAATTAATTTTAATGCAGGTAGTCAAAGTCAGATGAAAAAAGACTAATCCACTCCACTATTTCATCAGACTCATTTAAAGGAGGGGAGATGAGGACATTATGCCGCTCTTTAGACTTGAATTGTGGCTATAGTGTGGGTGACTTGTGGCTGATTTATACACTTTACGTATGTCTATAAGGATGAGAATAAGGGTTATGGTTATTTAGTGTTTGCTGCGGAACTAAATAATGCAAAAATATCACATCTTTCACACATAAAATGCATAAATATGACATCTGTGTTGAAAAGAAACCACCTGGTCAGTGATAAGCACATTCTTTACAGCTGAAAGCGCCTGTGAAACAGCTGAGCGCACATTCAGCTCTGAATGATGCTCTGGTGTTTGCGAACAGTGTAAACAATGTTGATTGTGCATAAACATGAACAAGGTATGCTGTCACAAAAGATGGCACACTGTGCAGCTGAGACTGAACCCTTTGGACAAATACAAAACACAGAAGGTGCACATGTATCACTTTGTTTCAAAAATAGTATTATAGCACAAAAACATGTCTTTTTTTTTTTTTTTTCCCATAAATCCGTACCTCATTTCCTGTGGACATTACAGCCACCACGGGGAATTTCTGAACCTCCACCTCCGTGACTCCGACTGTGGCCAGGAGACCAATTTCAGAGGGGCCCATGTGGGTGCCCTTTGCCAACACACACTCGGTGCGCTTAATGTCATGCCCGATAGGCCTAGAGCGGGACAGAGGACATGAGTTACACACAGGGAGAGACAGGAGGTGAGAAAGAATAATTCATGAAGATTTATGCTAGCCTAAATACACAAGCAGACTATTTCTACAACAGAAAAATGAATGTGAGGTTACTTTCTGCATGATACAGTGTAACATATTAACACACTAACCTGATGTCCTGCCCTGGACGAGCCTGTACTAGGATTCGTACCTCCAGCTCCTCTGTTCCCTGAAACACAAACCACCAATGAGATTCAACACAGTGATAAGCACTACTAGGAAAAGTTTTAGTATATCTGTGTGTGGCGTTAAAGTATGGAATAGATTAAAGGAGGAGCACAAGGAATGTTCAAAAACACTTATAAGAACATGTTTTTTCACAAAATATAGGGATGAGGGTTATTAATTGTCACCATATGTTCACTGTTGTTTATGTATATATTTCTTTCTTTGAGTTAGTTATTATTTATTTATTTATTTATTCACCAACACAACTAAAAAACGCATTGGTGGAAGATTATATGCGTATTTGTATGCGTGTATGTGTACTTGTATGCTGTGTGTATATGTATAAACATATGTATGTGTATATGGATGAATGAGTGTGTGTGTGAATAAATATATAAATATAAAAGAGTAATGTAAAAGGAAGAGGGACATATATATTATTAATAATATTTAAGGGAGACGGCGTGGGATTAAATAAGTTGCACTTCTTCCCACCCCTTTTCAGGCATGTAAATGGAACTATTGCGCTGTTCTTCCATCTAACATTGTTATGATTGTTGATATTTGTATTATTATGTATGTTTTGCTTGCTTGCATATATGTTACATTTCATTGCATGTTTGGAATAAATCACAAAATCACAAACTAAGTTTCCCACAATGCCGGAGTTTCTACATAACAGCTCTCAGCCTTCTGTGATTACATCTAGAATGAAAAAAACCCAAAACAAAACATGTTACTATAACTTATTCAGGCTTTGTTGAGTTTTATTGTCTTCTCAAACTTCATTTTTCATAGTTTTTTTCATCTGGGTGACATTTAAAAAATAATGTTTTTTTTTTTTTTTCAGGATAAAATCTAGTTTTTTTGGTGTGGTTGTGTGACTTTGTGGCTTGAATTTGTAGCATATTTTGTGTGAATATGCCAACACTATATCACAAAAAAAAGAGGATAGTCCTACTTTTACTCTAGCCCAGTCATTTTTTTAGGACAGATACAATCCACAGGTGAGACATAGCATTTTTTTTTTTACTTGAATGCAAAATAAAATAAACATTTTAAGCATTTCATAGAAGAAGCACAAGTTTTCACAGCACTGGATATTTGGATATTTCAGATAATTGTACTTAATTTGTACTATATCCTATGTTGTATTCATTGATATATTGCATTGTTTGTATTTATATATGAGATTGGTCCTTGCACTGAAACAAATTTCTCCTTAGGGACACAAATAAAGAAAACATAGAACCTTGAATGTTCAAAACATTGAACTTTGTATGAAAATGTACTGTATTTTTGTTTGTCTTGATGATATGAAGAAAAAACAGTCTTACTAAACCATAAATGCACTTAATTTTCTCATTTATAAAGTTGGATTTCAATAACACATAGCTAAAAAATAGATTTGTGGTAAGTTGTGGTTTACCTTTTGAAGATAACTTCATAAAATGATCTGGAAATGGTAGTAAAAATGGTCAGGAACATTCATCCACTACTTCACCCACAATTTATAGATAAACCCCATTATGAATTGGGTTTATGGGTTAAAAGAAAAGTTCGTCAAACACTGGTGTAGACTATTTATTCTTGAATATCTTCTGGTTGTGTTGATAACCCAGTTTTGGCTCTGACATCCCTGTGTGTGTGTTTTCATAAAGGACTAGAGGTCAGTCTTACGTCTTCAGATTCACGGAGCAGTTCGGTGTCTTCCACTTGGACTACAGCGTCGGCTCCACAGGGGATGGGAGCACCCGTCGTCACCCTCATCACCTGGCCAGGCATGACTGTGTGGGTAGGCTGTACAGAGGCAAAATATGGAAAAAAAAAAAAAACAAATTATGAACTTCACCTTTACTCCCTTTAAATTTTTTCTCACGTTTTGTTAATGAGTTTCCTTCAAACTTACAAACCAGTGCAATATACAGGGTGTCCCATAAGTCTCCATACACAGGAGACATAATACATATGGTTCTAACATGTATTTCTTTATATTTCTTCTTTATAGTTCTTCAGCAGTGGAGGACACGCATTGAAATGTGTTCCCGACAAAATGGCAGTCATATAGAGCATATTATATAAATAAAATGGTTTATGTCAAGAAACGTTTATTTTTCCTATGTATGGAGACTTATGGGACACCCTGTATAAAATAGGAATGGTGCACTTTTTTTTTTATTTTTTTTTTTACTCCCTCTAAATTTATCAATATCTCTATTAGTGGTTTATTTTAGTTGAGAATGACATGGTAGAGAAAGAAATGAGATCCTTTACATTAAAGTGCTTGTAATTGTTGCCATATATCATGTTTTTATAGTCATGTTACTTCTACATTAACGTGTATGTCATATTTTACTGTCTCTGTTCAAGGCTGAGGTCCTTTGAACGACTTTATATACTGTTATACTGTACAGAAATGCATCATATTCCATAAAATCATCATGTTCGTGGTGTTGTCATGTGAACCAATTACCTCTAAAAAGTCAACTCATCGTGATCTTAGAGAAAAGAAAGCCTGTTTTAACCTTTATGATAACTGTCAAATGAATTCAAGAGTGTTTCCAAAGTGAAGTGTTTACTTTGCTTTGGAAATTCTATTCATAATTAACATATTTGAGGATATATGGTTTTTGATGGACAGGAAGAAGTGAAAAATTATAATCTGAAAAGTAATACCTAAAACTGTTAGAAAAATGAAGTAAATAGTATCATATATGTACATCTTCTACATTGCAGTGAGGTAGAAATGTAAAGTTAGATAAAATGCAAGTATGCGTAAAGTACAAGAACAGTACTTTTTTGTGGCTGCCTTTTTAAGTTGTGGGTTGTTTTTTTTTTTTTTTCCACTTTTTTCTTGTTTGTAAATGACTGAAAATATGAGAAAACCAATAAAAACTTAAATAACAAAAAAAGAACAGTTTTTTTTTTATATTACACAGGGATGGATATTCTATTCTATTCTATTCTATTCTATTCTATTCTATTCTATTCTATTCTATTCTATTCTAGATTACACTGTAAAAGTATTTTGCTGTATCCTATCACTAGAAAAGTGATATTATAGATTCTATACTCCTTAAACAGCTTACAAAGTTTCCTAAATCTCACTATACTGACACTCAAATAGACCAAGTAAAAACATATTTAAACTAAAAATATTTACAGCCTTGACAGAGAGTATGAAAGCAGGCATCGAGTAAATGTTTGAACTGATTTTGCTCGAGACGGTTGTGGTGGTCGATAAAACTTCGTAACAAACTCCTGCCTCTGAGGTCTAATCTGTTTTAAAGTCTGGTTGTACTTTAACTTTGCAGCCCTGTTTTGGTGAGAAGGAGTGTTCATCACTTGCTAAGGGAACACACTGGTGTGCAATTACAGCTGGTCAAGGCGTGAGGTGAAGGACAAAAGTGAAGCACTTTATTTTCATGCATAGGTTGTGTGGGGGTGTTTGTATTTGGTTGACTGTGTGTGTGTGTGTCACTGTGGAAATGCATGTGTGTTTGAGTGTCAATGTGGGCGCAGACCTGCTCTCCAGCTTGGGACTCTCCAATGATGAAGCGGTCACCTGGGCCGTCGGCCGCTGAAATAAAAAGAGAAAAAAAGAAAGATTTAATAGCATTACACATGTGTGCAGATGAAAACGTGTGTGTAGGAGTGTGTTATTTAGTTGAGTCATTTTGCTTCAGTGGGTTACAGAATGAAAAAAACAGGAAGAGGTAGAGAAACGATGACGTTCGACGTTCTTTAATTAAACAGCTCAGAAACAGAGATGAAGGGTTTTGTCAATACTAGATGGTTTCACAGATTAAATCATCAATCAGTGAGACTGTTTTCAACCATGAAGCATTGTTAAATCACATTCTA
Organism: Sphaeramia orbicularis; assembly: GCF_902148855.1. NCBI lineage: Eukaryota > Metazoa > Chordata > Actinopteri > Kurtiformes > Apogonidae > Sphaeramia > Sphaeramia orbicularis. Next base: position 32,562,109 of record NC_043979.1, on the reverse strand, counting down.
AGGACACTCGAATTATCCTGTTCTAACAAATCTTGAATTGTTTTCACATGTTGGCCCACATGCACTTGTCCTGTGTTTTATTTTTATTTATTTTTAAAATCTTTTTCTGTTTTTATATAGCAGCATAGTCCTGGAGGAAATGACAAAAAAGCACTTGACTTGACTGAACTAGGTGTAAAGAGACCCTTCATTTAAGCACTGCTACAGCAAAATGTCTAAATGGGCCAATTGTTCTGCACTTTTACAGCTTGAAAAAAAAGGAAGTCTCAGAAACATTATTCAAACTCTAATTTATCCTTTAACATAAAAAATGCCCATATACAAGTGTGTTGGCAAATGTATTTTAAGTTGAAGGATTAAAATCTCCTCTAACGGCTGATTTTTTTGTTGAAAACCCCTTGAAAATGTCCTTTATTTGACAAAACATTGGCCAACAACAATAAACAGTCATCTAACAGGCTTTGCATATGAAAGAACCTGCAAAAAGCAATACGTAATCATAGTCTTATCCACACCGTGCATTAAAATGTCTGCAAACAGGCAACAGCGTTACTGTATGCCTCAGCAGGATTTCAGGCCCTGAAGACAGATGCATAAATCCAGAGAGGCCGCTGGTGTTCTGCTCCTCCTACTCCATCAGTAAGAGCCAACAGCAGATGCTACAAGATTTTTCAAGCTGCCTGAAGCCAACAAGCTGCCATCCTGCTCTTCAGGTTAACAGGGTACTCGCTGCTCTCCAGGAACCCAATCACCGATGTCCTGATTGAGGAAAATGTCTAACTTTGGCTGTACATGGTGAAGAAAACCACTTTAGGAGGCTTGGAAAACTAACTAAAGAGCTGTTTCTTCCACAGTAAAAATGGAGAACACAAAGAAGTTTTAGAGGTCTCTTCTGACACCTCAATCTTCTGCCAGTTCGACCCTGGCATAAGGAGCTCTTCCATGGATCCTAAGGCAGTTCTCCACTGCCCCAGTGTCCCATTCATGTCTAAATAGGACAGTCAGGTCATTTGAGTACAAAGAAAGACACACTGGCCTGGTTAACAACTTCCTCGAAAAAATTACACCAGCGATTCAGCAGTGAAGTAAAGAAAAAAGAAAGAAAGAAAAAAAAAAAACAAAAAAAACTCACAGACTTCACAGGTCTACAAGGGCCATTCTATGAAACTGCTGCAATCTGCCACCCCACAACCAAAAAACACATTTAAAAACCATATAATGGAGCAATTGTTAGAAGTTTGCTAAAATTTATTGTCTTTTGAAAACCAACAATAACATTTTACTTAGCAGTATAACATTAATACATGATCCTTTTTCCACCGGTTTGCTTTTGTCATGGCTGCTTCATAGCAACAATTTGTAGACGATGTTGCATCAGTCTTAAACATGTTTGTCGTGTGGTTAAGTAGCACAGCTTTGGACAGTTTTACACAAATAAAAATGCACTTTTCTGCAATAACATGCAAAAGACTGAATAAGGAAGTAGGCATTTGTTTATGATGGTCCTTAAAATGACTTCAGACACACACATATGTGCACATTCTGTACACAAACGCAGCACTGAAATAAACTGCTTCTGTAGAAAGAACATTTTCACTGTTCAAATGCTTTTTTAAATAGGATTTAGTTGTACGACAGCAGTTTACACTAATTTAGTAGAATGAACTATTAACCCTTCAAAGACCAAACCAAAAGCATCTACAGATCTAAGAGGTTTAATAACTTTTGAACCCCAAATCCTATTAATACATTGAAATAATTCAGGTAAAATGCAGTTTCTCAGCTTTTCATCGTCATCAGATATGATCCATTTAGAAGTTCAGAGGCTCTGTAGTGAAAGGGAAAACTCTGTCATCTTCTGCAACATTGATTCATCAATAAAACCTGTATAGTTTGATGAATGACAGTGATTATAGGCGCTTATTTTAAGTTCAGTTAATATAGATTTTGCTGAAAAACTTGTTTTTTCTTCAGTTTTCTCTGTTTTGATGCAATAACCTTTGAATTTACTCTGAGCATTTATGAATATCTACATCATCAGTAAATGAAACATTGGAAAATAGCTGATTTTCACTGAAAAATGCAAAATGCAGAGGATAATATTATGATAATTAATGATGAATCACCTAGGAAAAGTTACAAACAGAATGAAAATTTCATTTGGAAGTCACCATAAGGGTAGCTGTAGTACTTTAAGAGTTAACAAAAGGCAAAGGAAACAATACATTTATGGTATAACCATGATTGAAGATATATTTCCATTTTTTAAGGTTTAATAACTTTTGAACCACAAATCCTATTAATACACTGAAATAATTCAGGTAAAATGCAGTTTCTCAGCTTTTCCTCATCATCAGATATGATCCATTTGGAAGTTCAGAGGCACCGTAATGAAAGGGAAAACTTTGTCATCTTCTGCAACACTGATCCTTCAATAAAATCCGTATAGTTTGATGAATGACAGTGATAATAGATGCTTATTTTTAGTTCAGTTAATATAGATTTTGCTGAAAAACTTGTTTTTTCTTAAGCTTTCTTTATTTTGATGTAATAACCTTTGAATTTACTCTGAGCACTTATGAATGTTAAATGAAACATAGGAAAATAGCCGATTTTCATTGAAAAAAGCAAAACGCAGAGAATAATATTATGATAAATAATGATAAATCAGCTGTGAAAAGTTACAAATAGAACGAAAATTTCATTTGGAAGTCACCATAAAAATAGCTGTTGTACTTTAAGAGTTAACAAAAGGCAAAGGGAACAATTAATTTAGGGTATAATCATGATTTACGATATATTTACATTTTTTTCTCCATTTAACCTTAACTGGATAGCTTAGGCCATTCATACAGGTTTATCATGCACAGTAGTTTTACCTAAAATACTTTATTCAAGGTTTTGATGTTAGTGTCAGTGTTTAAAGTGATGTTCCTTTGTCACATCTTTTCTAAATACATCTGTAAAACCAAACCCTCAGCATTACAGAGATCATAGTCCGGCACTAACAAGTAGAGAAAGAGGAAGACAAAGAAAAAGAGACATATTTTACATCATGTGCCATAATTCACGGTACTTACCTCTCACAGCATAACCATCCTTGACAGAAGCAGGGAAGGGTGGCAGGTTGTCTTTGGCATAAACGTCCTGAGCGAGGACTCGACCCATCCCATCTGTAAGAAAAGAAGATGAAGAAGAAAAAGAACATGGGTATGAGAGCGACAGCTGGACAGAGAAAGAGAGACAGAGGCAGAGAGAGACAGTGCATCTGGACGCGATAGAGATACAGAGAGACATATGCGCCGGAGGTGTGTACGTGTGTGTGTGTGTTTTCCACAGGGACAGAGTGTGACACCATGCATCAGGATCTTTCTGCATGAGTCACCACCTGACCAACACACACGGACACACACTGTCTCCATGTCTGATTCAGATTTACTGATTCATGTAAAGTAACGTTGGCAGAGGCTGCTTTCAGGTGAGTTAATGAACGTTTTTAAGCACTGTTACTACACACTACGACAAAAAAAAGAAGAAAAAATGATCATAAACAAGGCTAGACATCACTCTTCCATGCTTCTTGAAGTACTTTCTTATTAAACATAGACATTTTTTTTTGCACCACACTTCACATTCACTACTGCACTTTATAGTATTTTTATAGTCTACAGTCTATAGTTCTACTTTTATACGACTATTTATCTATCTAAATTTTATAATACATATTTTGAAATTCTGGGTCAATACACCTCAACAAAATTTCATTCTGTGTACACTTGTTATATTGTGAATGGCAATAAAGTCTAAGTCTGTTATTGTTAATAATGAAACAAATAACCTACGATAGGTGTGAAAACAAAAACGAGAGTTTTCTAAAAAATTAAGTAACAGGAACTATATTGTGCATTTACTAAAATAATTTACTAAAATTATTAGATAGATAGATAGATAGATAGAACGATCGATAGAACGATCGATAGAACGATCGATAGAACGATAGAACGATAGAATGATAGAACGATAGATAGATAGATAGATAGATAGATAGATAGATAGATAGATAGATAGATAGATAGATAGATAGATAGATAGATAGATAGATTGAACGATCGGTAGAATGATAGAACGATAGATAGAACGATAGAACGATAGAACAATAGATAGATAGATAGATAGATAGATAGATAGATAGATAGATAGATAGATAGATAGATAGATAGAACGATGGAATGAACAATAGATAGAATGATAGAACGATAGAACGATAGAACGATAGATAGATAGATAGATAGATAGATAGATAGATAGATAGATAGATAGATAGATAGATAAGCTTTATTTCATACTCATGGTTCACATTAAAAAGCAAACAGATAAATACAAACACAATTAAAAAACAAAAAAAAAAAACAAAAAAAAAACTATACTTTCAAGAGGCAGTCATACCAGTGAGAAAATGTGAGAGAAAATGTCTTTAAATTTAATCTTATTTCAATAAATAAAATCCAGTGATAAAATTTACTCTTTGACTACAATGACAACAAGAAAGCTCTTCATGCGCTACTGGAAAACAAAAATAGGATAGGCAGTAGGGAATTTCTCCACCTAGTCAGGAATTTTAGTAATGGGAAAAAAAAACAAAGAAAAAAAAAATTCTCCAATCTTGAGTCAACACATTTTTACCGTGTATTCACAAGCTGAAGGCAACATTTACTACATTGATCACATTTACTCACAGATATGTGAATGGAGCCTAATGAAGAATAAAAGGACAGAACTCATGAGCTTGGTTTCAAATTGGTGTAGGAACCAAAAATAATAACCATCATGTTTGCGTTGAAGGCCCTTGTTACCTGGTTTCCATTTCATATCTGGATAAAATCATTTGACAGCTCATCACTCATCACCCCAACTAAAAGAATGGATTTTGAGCGACATTCTGCAACACATCCATTCATCTACTTTTAACTTTTAACACAGACTCACCATTGAGTTCTCCAATATGAGCTCTAGTGGAAATTCCAGCTTTCAGGTTTGCAGTTTTTTTCTTTCAGGTGTTGAAAAAATTGTGATCTTAGAGTTTAAATAACTAAAATACTGGTGTGATATGCTGCTGATTTTCTACGCATACCTCAAATTCCTGACGTGAAGCAGAATTTCTAATTTCAGTTTTGGAACCTGCGTATCAATTCAGACATGTTTCTCCCAGAACCAAAACCAGCTATTATCTAATTTTTCTGTGATAAATAATAAATAATTAATAATTTTTTAAATAAATAATACTTTTTTTTAGTTATTTATAAGTAATTTTTAGGGGGGGTGTTATTGTTATTTTTTTTATATCGGTATTTTATTATTTTTATTATTTTATCAGTAACTTATACTATTTTTACTAAATGCTGCTGACAGTCGCGGACCTGAGTACAATATTTTGTTTCTGTGTATTTTTATATGCTGAAATGACAAATAAACTTGAATCTGAATCTTATACATATTGTTTACAGTTGTTCATTGCACATGGCTGTTGATCGGTCCTAAATAAAACCATTTTTACAATTGTACAATGAACAAATTCTACATTTGTGACAAAACAAATACTCCATTTTACAAAAAGACTAAAACTACAAAACAAAAAAGAAGCACTTTCCTAAAAATATGAATTAAATATAACAAAGTCACTTTAAAAATCCCCTCCACACTTTGAAACAAAAAGTAATAATGAAATAAAAATAAACCACTGATAACCTTGCCTAGGAAACATAAGTGGAGAAAGACCACAAACTGTACAAGAAACTGAACAGAGACAATAGCAGAGAGCATGAGAAGAAAATAAAGAATGAAGATGACAGAGAGAGAGAGAGAGAGAGAGAGAGAGAGAGAGAGTGGGAGGAGGAGAAAAATCCTGGTACTAAAATACCACTGTGTGTCTATATATAGCATTTCTAAGAGTCTTTATGCTATGATTATGTAGGCGTTAATATGAAGATCTAAGCTTTGATATCAGAGTTGAAGAAAAGAAAATTATGCATATACACACACAAACACCCACATACATGCAAACACACTTCAGCTTATGAGATGACAGTCGCACTGAGCCGCGGTAAATAATGCATCTAGAGGAAGAAAGTGCGCTTATGTCCGATTTTTACATCTATTTTAAGTTAGCGGCGTTTCATCTTAGATATTCCGATGCATTTCCAAGACTCCTACTCCTTTAAGCTGCCATTTAAAACAGCCTGTTAAACCGTGCGCTGGAGAATAAAAATAGAAGAAAGGTGATGTCTTATCGCTGAAGCAAAGCGTGTGCTTCATCAAAACATAAGTTACAGTATGTTCAGGTTGTTAAAGGGGTTATAGAACGATCACTAAGGCGAGCGGGCGTGATGTTGTTATTTTTATGAATAATGTGATACAGAAAGCGATTGATTATTTGAGAGAGATGTAACAGAAACATACAGATGCGGAGGCGGCTGAACTCTCACACCAACATAGAGCGCTTGTAAATATGCTTAGAAAACAGCTGCCAATCATGAACTTCAATCTGAATACAGTGTAGATTTAATTTACTATTCTGGGGTGATTTTGTTTAACCCATAAAGACCCAGCGTGACTTTTGTGGCATTTTACAAATGAATTTTTCTCTCCATTTAACCTTTCCTAAGTGATTTATCACTATTTATAATAATATTGTCCTCTGAATTTTGCATTTTTTCTGGGTAAAATAATTTTTTTCCCCCTGTGTTAAATTTGACTAATCACGTAGATGTTCATAAAAGCTCAGAGTAAAGACAAGGTTATTGTATAAAAACACAAAAACTGAAGAAAAAGTGACTTTGAGTAAAATATATCATTAATTGAACATAAATCAAGTGTGTTCATCCACTGTCACTGATCCAACTCCATGGGTTTTAATGGTGAATCAATGTTGTAGAAGATGACATATTTCCATGGTAACTACGGAGCCTCTGAACGTCCTAATGAGTCAAATCTGATGACCATGAAAAGACGATAAACTGTATTTTATACAAATTATTTACATATATTGATAGGATTAGTGGATGAAGAGTTTATAACAGTAGATGCTTTTGGTTGACTGTGGATGTTTGGGTCTTTATGGGTTAAAACGCCTGAAAAATACCTTCCCACATGAAAATTATAGCTGTTCTTCAACCATTTGGAGAACAGATAAAAAAAAAAAAATGGACTCTTTGTAAAGGTAACATCCTGTAGTTTGTACTAAAGCAGTCACTTTTGGTGTTTATTTGACAGGTAAAAAGATGTACACTTAGAAACACAAAGAAATTTAGATTTTTTTTTTTCCCCTCGCCTTAATTTTTTGGTGAAAACAAGGGTGTATAAAGCTGCATTTGGTAGGTATGGACTGAAACACACCATTTGCCAATAGATCAATATCTTGGCACTTTACATTTCAAAGTTGAGAACTTTATCTGTAAAAATGTCAATTTTACAGCATTTTTTCTATGGTTATGTTTATGCGTTTTACAGAGGGAAAATTTGGGAATTATCAGTTTTTCCCCACATGTCATATATCTCCGTGTTCAGCAGCTCATTGGCAATCCGCCTGTCACTCCAGATTATACAGGGTGGGGAAGCAAAACTTACAATGACCATTTAGTTGTTTTTCTCAGCAGGCACTATGTCAACTGTTTTGAAACCAAACATATATTGATGTCATAATCATACCTAACACTATTATTCATACCTTTTCAGAAACTTTTGCCCATATGAGTAATCAGGAAAGCAAACGTCAAAGAGTGTGTGATTTGTTGAATGCACTCATCACACCAAAGGAGATTTCAAAAATAGTTGGAGTGTCCATAAAGACTGTTTATAATGGAAAGAAGAGAATGACTATGAGCAAAACTATTACGACAAAGTCTGGAAGATACTATTAAAGAAGAATGGGAGAAGTTGTCACCCGAATATTTGAGGAACACTTGCGCAAGTTTCAGGAAGCGTGTGAAGGCAGTTATTGAGAAAGAAGGAGGACACATAGAATAAAAACATTTTCTATGATGTCAATTTTCTTGTGGCAAATAAATTCTCATGACTTTCAATAAACTAATTGGTCACACACTGTCTTTCAATCCCTGCCTCAAAATATTGTAAATTTTGCTTCCCCACCCTGTAAATGTGACCAAATTTGTTGAACAGTAGCAGTGTGAGCTGGGCATGACCATTTACCTGTCTCTGACACTTGGTTGGCTATCCCTCCTGTCAGTCACCCCTGGGATGCTTTAGATTGGCCAAGTTAGGTGTCAATCAAAAAGTAAGAAGTTGGTCTGTCAATCTATACTGGTATTACCGGCAGAAAAAGTAAATTATGGACATTATCTTTGAGGAAAACGGAAAAATCACCAACATAGATCTCAGGTTGGACAAATATTCCTGCAGTTTCTGTGCCTTTGTGGATTTTACGTGCGTAAATACTTTACTGGATTATGTTATTGACTGTTATGAGGACAACAAGACCACATATGTCCGGATCAATAGATGATTGATCTGATGACAACCTTTAAAGAGAAGAAAAGACAAATTTCTCATATTTTGCTTTTCTGGAAAACAACCTTTTGTGTATGCGGTGCTACTGATGCACTTCAGAATGTTTATATACCCGGAAAGATGACATTGTTAGCCATTGTTAGCTTTCATTTGATATGTGACAAGTGGAAGTGCATTAATGAGGGAGAGGTGTATATGGGTGTTATTAAAAATAATATCATCTACGCCCTGGGACCAGGACATGAGGCTGGGAAGAGGTTAAGATATTTATCTAAGAAATGTTTTTAACCTTTTATTGGGCAAGTGACTATTTCTGGTCATTTCTGCATGCATTACAAGTAAAGACAGTGACAGCAACAGTTACGGTGAGGATAGTAAACTGTGTTGGAAAACCCCATATTGAGTAGATTAAAAGTAAAAAGTCCAAATCTACAGGCACACTGTATAAAACAAGGGACTTACTAAATCACAGGTGTCAAACATGTGGCCCGGGGGCCAAATCCGGCCCTCCAAAGGGTCCAGTCCGGCCCTTGGGATGAATTTGTGAAATGCAAAAATGACACTAAAATATTAACAATCTTTTTAGTTCAGGTTCCACATTCAGACCAATTCAATCTCAAGTGGGCAGGACCAGTCAAATACTATCATAATAACATAGAAATACTCACAACTCCAAATTTTTCTGTTTGTAAATGTAAATATTTTCACTAAAACAAAGTATAATTTCACAAAAAATGTGAATAACCTGAACAAATATGAACAACCTGAAATTTCTTAAGAGAAATAAATGTAATTTTAACAATATTCTGCTTGTTATTAAATGTTTTGTGTATCTGTAGATCCACTGTGATCTGTAAGTTATAATGTACATGTGTAAATGATAAACTGAGGCAGAATATTGTTAAAATTACACTTATTTTTTTCAGTTTTTTCATGTTCACATCTTTTGAAAGGATAGTTTGTAGATGTAAACCTTTTCATAATGTAAATTTACTTTTTTTGCTCTAAAACACAGAGAAAAGTTTGGCGTTGACATTATTTATATATTATTATGTTATTATTTCACTGGTTCGGCCCACTTCACATCAAATTTAGCTGAATGTGGCCCCTGAACTAAAATGAATTTGACACCCCTGTAGTAAATGAAACCGGCCTATACATGATATACTGTTCTTTGATTATGCCCTACTTAACATATTGTGCAGAAATATGGGGGAAAAGCAGGAAAAACTAGTATAGATCCATTAGTAAAATTACAACAAAAGAGCTATTAGAATAATTAATAAAGGAGGATATTTTGAACAACTAATAATTTATTTAATCATCTTAATACAATAAAATTGCCGGTTATTGTATATATTAAAATGTTAGAGATGATTTGTAAGTAGGGCTGCACGATATTGGAAAAAACTGACATTGTGATTTTTATATATTGCAACATGGGTATAGTAAACATTTTTTTATATAGTATATAAAGGCAAAATCAAAAGTACTCAAAAATGGCCAAAATAGGCTCAGACCCCTAAAGGTTAAAATAAAAGGAATAGGAAGAAATATACAATTCCATGGCTCTGCTCCTTTTCTTATGATGTAAAATTCAGACAATCACCCTAATTTCACCTCTTTCATCCATCCGCACGCGGCCTCATCCAAAAACAACACTGACAAAACAAGCATCGTATTCCTGTCATCCCTGCAACTCTCCAAAATATTCCCTCATTCATCTTTTTTTTTTTTTTTTTATGCATGTTAGGTGTTTTGATTGAAAACACACTCGCATTATTAGTTATTTCTGGCATATGCACTTCACACACAGACTCCTAAATCCAGCAGAGAAGCTTCTCCCGCTCTTGTCTATGTTTTTCATCTCTCCAATCCACTCCTGCTCACTCCCTAAAGCTCTACACCTCTAAACCTCATGACTCGTTCTCTTCTGCGAAAACCCGAAACACCACTTTACGCATGGAAAAAAAAAAAAAAAAAAAATCCTTCTACCATCATTGATCTAGAAGTCATATGTGCCGTGGGCCATTATTGCCCCCAATCCCTGCTACCCCATTTTCAGCGATGAATTAAAGAATATGTTTTCCCCTCTGGCCCTGAACCTGGCACTGTGTCATCTTCCTCTGGCACTGAGGCCACTTTGCCAGAAGGCTGACTAGACCCTCAGGTGCTGAGCTAACTTCAGTGTCAATCTGTCGATTTAATGCGTCTGTTTAAACATGGGAACATTTATTACTGGATCATGTGATTTATTATGAACTAAAGTTAAGAAACACTAAAGATGAGTGTAATGAATGCAACCCTGTAATGCATTTTTAATTCACTCTAAAATGACACGACAGCATAGTATGGCTGAAAAAAACTCACCACCTGGGTTGAGTTAGAGATGAGAGACTTCCATTCGATAATTACTCCAGTGATTAATAACTTTCAGCAGCAAAAAGTTCTTTAACCCTTTATTTGATGGATGCAGTGTGTTCTCATTTCTTAACCCTTTCATGCATGAATCAGTAGAACCTTTGTCGAGATCTTTTCTTGAGTGTTTTTATTCCTCATTAGGCATGAAAAAAACAATGCAATTGAGTTTTTTTTTTTTTTCACGGATTTACAAAAATGTCCACTTGGCTACATCATGCATTTTATTCTTGAAGTACAGAAACATATATCGTAAACGTACGTATCGTAAACAAATGTATATCAGAAAGTGATATGAAAACAATGACATAAAAACATTTTTAATGCTGCTAATCTGATGTTTTCTCACATTTTAACATACTCTAATACTAGTTACAGCTCACTTGATTAATTGATTTGATTGATTGATGTATTTATTTTGAATATGAATGTCAAAACAGAAGAAAAGAAATAAACAAAACACTTAAACATAAGACATATAATAAATATTCGAAAAGGAGCGAGAAGAAGCATAACTTATAAAATCCCACCCCTTCGTCTTAAATAATTAATAACAGTAATAATCTTCCTAGTTCATGGAGATAATATACAAAAAAAAAAAAACCTTCTTGTTATTTTAAAAAAAACTGTTAATTACAGTCTAACAATCAACAATTGATTTACACTCAAACATATCACTGCAAGTTAGATTTATCTAGAACAGCAAAGTTACAGTAATGGTATGAATGCGAGTGTATTGGATGGTGCATAAGCGTACATTGTGTTGGCTGATTATGCAACAAAAACAACAAAACCCATGAATATACAAGAGAACAGCTGTGGAATAACTGTCCACTGGAGTGACCACTGTGCATTAAAGGGTTAAACAACCATCAGTTCGATAGAGTGTAAAAATTGGACTGTTTCAATGGAAAAAGTCTTGTGGTTGACTCTGTTCCAAAGTGATGAATGCATCAGGGTGATAAGAGAGGTGGAAGAAGTGATTACCCATCATGCCTAGTGCCTCTAGTACAAGCCTATGGGGACAGTGTTATGATCTGGGGTGGATTCAGTTGGTCAGGTCTACTTTCAGCGACATTATGTGCCAAAAACTGAATATACTGAATGACCAGGTGTCAAGGTTATTATCGTTAACGAAAACTAACGAAATGACGAAAACTAGAAGTGAAAAAACATTTTTGTAAACTGAAATAAATAAAAACTATAATTAAAAGACAAAAATGATAAGTAACTGATCTGTATTGTGTGCTTACAAAACTAACTAAACGTATAAAAATTATGGATAAAATTCCCTTCATTTTCATCTTTGTCAAGGTCGGATTGATACGAAATCGATTTATTTCGCTCTAGCAGTTTTTAGCTAGCGGCACCATACGGTACTTCATGGTCCTTCACTTCTCGTCACTTGTGGTTTAGAGTCGTCTTCTGGTCCTCACTCTACCTGGAAACATGCAGCAGCGTCTTGTCTGGGATTTATTTGAATACAATAGCGAGGAAGATTAAAAAATATGAAAAACTAAAATTAATACTAAAACTAAACTAAAACTAAGCATCTAGAAAAAACGAAAACTAATAAAAACTAGCAAACCTGCTCTAAAAACTAATTAAAACTAACTGAATTAGAGAAAAAAAGTCAAAACTAAAAACTAAACCACAATGAAAAATCCAAAACTATTATAACCTTGCCTGGTGTGACCGTAAATAGATTTTTTTCTTTTTTTCTTTTTTTTTTTTTACTGATGACACAATGTCTCCCATCATCAATAGAAGATCTTGACAAAAAAAATAATGCAACTGTGGACAGAAATATAAGTTTTTACATTGCATAAACTTATCAAACTTATAGTGTCAAGATGAGGCTAGATAACATTGTACACATATGTGAAGTATTGTAAGTGCAAGTGAAGTTTTGCAAACCAATAATATATATTTCTTTAAAAAATGCACCCACAAAACTTATTTTGCCCTACAAACTCGATTTTTGCTTTTACAAAACTTTTCTGCGGTCACAAAACATTGTGGCATCTTTTTGACGTGGGGGCGTGGTTAGATGAGAGGCGTGTCCAGACCTGGTCCAGACAGGAAGCAATGTTAGTGGTGATAGACAGACATCGCCTCATTCACAACAATGGAGCGATTGCGAAGTACAAACGTAATGTGTCCATTTCACCTTAAATAACACCACTTTACAGTGTAACCGCAGAAAAGTTTTGTGACCACGCAGAGAAGTTTTGTAAATGCTGAAAGCGTTTTGTAAAAGCAAAAAACGGGTCTGTAGAAGCAAAATAAACTGGAAAAAATCAAAATCTTACCAAGTGTATTTTTCTCATTTCTAGTCAAAATATCTCATCACACTTAAAATAAGACATAATCACCTAAAGAGTAAATTTCAGTGAGATATAAGAACTTATTTTTAGACAATAGATCTGGAAAATCTTATTTCAAGAAATCTTACCAAGATAATTTTCATTTGTTCCATTGGCAGAGTTTTTGCTTGGATTAACTAAAAAATCTTGAATTAAGCGAAAACATCTGCCAATGGAACAAGTGAAAATTATCTTGGTAAGATTTCTAGAAATAGGATTTTCAAGATCTATTGTCTAAAAATAAGTTCTTTATATCTCTCTGAAAAGTTACTCTTTAGGTGATTATGTCTTATTTTAAGTGTGATGAGATATTTTGACTAGAGATGAGAAAAATACACTTAGTAAGATTTTGATTTTTCAAGTGTGTAGGTGCATTTTTACAAAGAAATATATATTTTTGGCTCACAAAACTTCCCTTGCACTTACAATACTTCATGTACATGTACAGTGTTATCTGGCCTCATCTTGAAGCCGTAAAATCTATGCCGTGGTGAATGTGTTTTTTTTTTTTTTTGCAATATATGTAATCATACAGATGGAAAACATTAAAGTATTATACCAGAGGCTTAAAATTATCCTATTTTAAGGCAAAAGATCTGCACTGACCAAATATAAAAGTGGCCTTCAATGCATTACTACATTCAATACTAAGTGTCTAGGATTTCTGGTTGGACTACCCACGGCAGCTCTGCTCACATTCCCGACAAGAGTGAATAACTAGACAGACATCACATTAAAAGAAGTGCATAAACACAGATGTAGGATCATATTTTACTATGATCTTGCTGGCAAGTGTTCAGTGTTCGTGCCTTGAAGAAGCTCTGTGACAGACAGCTTGCATATTAAAAGATTATTGCACCTATTTCAGTGTCCAGAGGCTCGTTTTCATTTTTCATTCAGTTAGATTATTTATAACCACAGCACCTCAGTTGCATCTGATGTTTTTCTTTAGTAAATTATTGTGATAGGTAATAATGAAACTAAGATGATTACAACTACTGACACAGTCACACAATGATGAAATTATTGTGTATTTGTACATGTACAGAGGGGGAAAACATACAAATATGCCTGGCAATACTGATTCCATATACTGACAGATATAACAGATTATCAAAATGTAAGGCTTGTAGATTGGGGGAGTCCTTGAAGTGATAGTGATAGTGATAGCTACAAACTAAGTCAAAAAGGGGCTGAGATACAGATGATAAGTGTCTGAATGTCCAGGTGTGGATGTGAGAAAGGAGAAGTTCAGGGACATCAGTAAAACAGAGATTTGTAAGATGTTTGAATACTCAAAAAAAAAAAAAAAGACACTTTGCACACTCCATTCTGTACACTCGATAGTCACCTGATGCTGTTAATTTATTTTTTTTTGTCACATCACACACCACACCAATGCATGGAAACAACTAAACAGGGAACCATTTTTGGCCTTTGAAACACACAGAAATATGTTCCACTTAATGCACCTGACAAATGTTTTCCTTTTCTATTCCTCTCTTCTGCTTTGTGATGAATGTCTGTAAAGGGTTTTTGTATTCTGAATGAAAACACACAAGCCTCTAATCCCAAATAATTTCTTGTGTGTGCATGTTTGTGTATTTGTTACTGATATTTACCCTTTATAACGCACTCATTGAAATACTCTGAAATTCAAAATTTCAACCTTATAGTGTGTTATTGGACATTGTCATCAACCTCCTCTTACCATAAAACATCTGAGCAGCACTTGCTAAAATGTAAACGCATGCAATAAAACAGCTGTTATAAGGTCATAAATCAGTAGTTTCCAACCTTTTTTGACTCGTGACCCAATTTTAACATCACAAATTTCTGGCGACCCCAGACATTCAAAACTGAGACGCTTTTGTGCTAAAATGAATTGGTTTTTGATCATGTAATAGTTTGCTATACTATGTTGCAAATAAATGTTAATTTTAGACGACATTTAGTCTATATGATGTATATTATTATGGACGGAGGTAGAAAAGCCAGGTGTAGATTACTGCAAAAAGTGAGAATTTTATTTTCCTTGGTCAGAATATGTACAGTTAGTCCAGCTTGGATTTACAAGGCTGACAATTAATACTGAACAAACAAGAACTCAAACTATGAATTATGAAAGAGCTGCAGCATCTGAAACCGACCACAATGAACATTTGAAAGATAAACAGTACCACAGTGCTTCAGTTTCAGCTTCACAGTTTGTCATGTCTTTTATGTATTGGGATTGTCTCTCTCAACTCACCATATGTTTTTTATTGGTAATTTTTTTTTAATCAATTACTAGAAATTTCAGGCGACCCCAAGGTTGAAAAGCACCGTCATAAACTGTGAAAAAACACTCATATTCACTATTTAGAGCTTCAAAATGTCTATAAAATCCCTGTGAATCACTGTATAGTGTTATAAAAACCAACATGCTTCTGGACCTCACTGAGGCACGAGATTGGCCCCATATTTAATGTTTAAAGAAATTACCAAAAATAGTCACTTGCCAGATAAAGGGTTAAGGCCAGCAGACATAGACTTCTGATTCAGTGAGACGTCCAAATCATAAAAATGCCATCAAATGAACTTAGCAAGCTCATCATCCTGCATAAACCTGGAAGGGATGACACCTCAGCCTCCACACACACTCAGGAGCTAATGTCAGCAGATGTAACCAAGGCAATGGAGATGTCAAAAAGTAATTCAGCTGGGCGCGGAGAAGGTTTCTTAGAATATACTCGACTCGATATTTTCATTCTCATTCAGTGTGTTTAACAGAAACCTAACATGTGGCCCGCTCACCTCTGTAGTTGATGATCTCAGTGCCCAGGACAGCGGTCATCTCTAGCACAGTGATGAAGGCCTTGTCCATGGAGGTGAGGGGGAAGGGGGACATGCGGTGCCTTCGGGCAACCTTAGTGATGTCCACTGCACTGTGACCTGAGAAGATGTAACATCACATACATTGCCATGACATGGGTGGATCTGAACAATTAATTGATTAACAAATAATATTAATAAACTGTTTTTGACACAATAAAATAAAATAAAATAGTCGTGTAATAGTACATACTAAAGATCAGTGGATTAAAGACCAGGTGCAAGAAAAAGCCACTACTGATTAGCTCACTGATATACACTCTTGACCATAAAGCTGGATTAATTTTTTATGTTTTGTACTTTTTCTCATGATATGATTGTGACAATGTGATTTTTTTCTTGATAGATAAATTATAACTGGGACTCAATACATAATCATTGAACTTGGTCAAAGGTAATTTCTACAGGGAATAAAAAGAAGAATATATCTGAAAACAAAATTATTCCAGCTTTATGAGCAATGGTAGAAATGGAACATCTAAGTAAAATAATAATACCTTAAAAAATCAGTTTAGAATGAAAAGTTGGGTGCTTCTATGAAACTGGGTACATTTTGGGACCTGGCATTTGGCAGCTTTTTAGATCCAATAATAAGAGAAATTTAGACATATTTCCCCCCAGGATGTACCTAATGATGACCTCAGATAAATGCAAAAAAAAAATTATACTCTTGCTCTGAGCCATCCCAAAATTTATGAATTTTTGATAAAATATCGGAGCCAAAAATAGGACCAAAATTGAGACAGGAAAAACTACCTAGGTGTCAGTGCGTTTTATTTTGAAAACACGGGTTGAAATCAACTTATATAGTGCTATAAATGAAGACACTGTGTTAAATTTGACGATCCTAGTGGTTTTTCTAATCCAGACATGCAGGTTTTTCATGAATCTCAGTCTCATTCCAGGTTTTGTATGTAACCTATCGTGTCTGCTTGTGTTACATGCAGAACCTGCCCATTTAAACACATATAAATCGCAACAGCGGTCATTTTTGTGAAACACTCTGCCTTGCATAATTAGTTCAATTCCCAAAATGTACCTGTGAGAGAATAAAGAGATATTCAAAAAAATAGTAGCACGTAATTTTCATGTCCTTTTGACCGTGTTACATGTGGATTTTTGTATTAAATATAATGTAAAATTGAAAAAAAAATCTGTTTTATCTGAAAAATTGTTTCTCTTTTATCTATTTATTTTTAAAATAGACCTAAAGTGCTTTCAAACTTGCTTCATAACATTAGTCTACATCTGGTTTGAATTTTTAGCCCGATGTCCTGTTTTTAGGGACCAGTTTCATAGAAGCAACCAGTTAAAAAACATCCAAGCTGTTTTCAATCTTGAGCTATTTCTCTGCTTCAAATTCAGTAATTTCCACTAAGAATCCTAATATTAACCACCAACCATGATCTGAGCCAAGATCTGCTGATACTGATAGTTTGTAAATGTCCTGTTAGTGTGGATTATTTAGCCAAACTTATTAATCAGTCTGTCTCTAGTGCAGCTTTAGACCCAAGCTGCTAAATCTGAGACTGAACCAACTGGAATCAGGAATACGTATTCAGACTGTGCCTGAGTTTGCTGAATTCAAGTCAAGATGTCGAAAACTTAAAAAAAAACAAGTATATGTTTTTACCAAGGAGGGTGGGAGAGCCACACACCCTTTTTAGCATTTTAAATTCTTTATCTAGACAGTTTGAAAGTTGAGAGGAAGACAGAAAAGAGGGGAGAGAGATGAGAGCTAGAGCTCTACTGGGATTCAATCCCAAGACAACAGAGGCATATTTTCTCTTCCAAAGGCAGGGAAGTGAACCACTCAATTATCTCTGGAGACAAGAAAGTATTTTAAGAATTTTCTTTTGGCTCAAGAGTCACCTAAAAAATCTGCTGAGAGATTCAAACTGATCTGAGAAAAGTTTTTTTTTTTGACTGTCAGTGAAGCAGTTGAGGTCAATATTAAGACTCCATATGACAGACAGACATGACAAAATATACAATTAATACATATAAACAGTGGCGGTATAATACCAAACACTTTTACTTAAGTAGAAATCAGAGATACTAGGGTGGGTAAAATGCAAAGATCAATTTTCCCTATGGGGATTATGTAGTGCGTTAACCTTTAACCTTTATAACCTTTACTGGAGTCTTTCATTATGTAACATTACACTTCTACACAATGTAATCTCAGAGGAATATGCTGTATTTTTTTTTTACCCTAGTTAATTTTTCTGACAGTTTCAGTAATTTTTCCACAATCTCAAATTTTTCATTCCCTTCCTGTCCAGTGAAACCAGTGTCTACAAACATGTTGATTATAAACGCTTGTGAGAAACAAATAATTATCTGATGTGAAAGAGGAACTCAATAACTCCAATGGATCAATGGATCAATTAAAAAAAACAGAAAATAAACACAAATGGAAAACAACAAATAGTCTCACTACATTTTCGAGATCTTTCTTTATGGTTTGAGGAATTTCTCTTCCGTCTTAAACTAAATAAACTTGGATTATATAGAAAATACAGTGTTCCATAGCTGAAAACAGGCATGCTCATTAAAAGTTGTCTTTTTTTTCTACATGCCACTGAAAAGTGACGTTACAAACACAAAATGATCTTACAAAATTTGATGCATTATTGTAGATTAAGCAACTTGACAATATATAAAGTAGATCAAATGAGCTCAATCTTGAACATGTACAGCAGCAAAATGTAACATACATATTAAAATAGCTGTAAAATTAATTTAATAAACCCAACATATATACATAATAAGAAAAAATCTGCATGGGTCAATTTAGTCCATTTAAATAAGGTTTGTCAGTGTTTATATTATATTCACTATGCAGTATAAGTACTTTTATTTAAGTAAAGGATCTGAATACTTCTTCCACCACTGTAACTTAATGTGCATCCATAACAGAATTTCCTCAACACCTGGATGAGCATGACTGTTTTTTTGGTGCTTTTAAGTGCAGCTATATGTATACATGTCCCATAACACATTCTGAACACCTTGAGGAGGGATTGGCAAGAAATAAACCCGTTTATTTGCAAAAGCATTAGAAGCCAGCTGCATGATAGGGGTGTTCGATAGCAGCCATGTTGGTCTAATAATACCTCTCTAATAATTCCAAAGGTAAAAGGAACAAAGCAAGGTGTAACTAATGTGTAATCTGCTCTCTCTCTCTCTCCCTCTTTTTGTCGCTCTCCCACTGCCTCTCTGCCTCACAGCGAAGAATAGGCGCTGTGCTTTGATTTGCCTTGACCCAGTTTCTCTCCTTTAAACATACACTTACGCTTCCACAGCATATTCTGATGCTTAACATGAGGCTTAACAACCTCTGGCAAAACATCACATACACACACAGACATGCAAAACATGCACAGCCACACACAGCCAAACACACAAATACACCATACCCGCATTGTCACATCACATGCAGCATTTAAAACCCATCTATGGGTGTTTTGAGGCTCACAGATAGACACACACACATAAAAAAAAATAAAGAATGCTTTTGACTCGGAAATTTATTACTCACTTGATCTTAGGATATTTTCTTTGCTGCTGCATCGTGACTGCACCTAAAAGATGAAGGGAGTGATTGGGAGAGAAAAAACGAAGGGCAGGAGGAACAGAGAGAGCAGAGGTAGTGGTAATTTGAGATAAACCAAGCTGCTCTTTTGACATGCTTGAGATGAGAAGCTGTTTATACAACAGTCAGAACAGAAGCACTGGCAAGAGCTGTGTCACACTACACTGTGCACTTTGTCCTGCTGTTAGGAGATAGTTACATCTCCTGCATTATCATTAGAATCACTTACAGTACACTACATCATCATATCACATTGATAAATACACTGACATGTCACAGTACTATTAGATTAAAACACTACAAGGGATATAAGGACAAAGGCAACAACATACAGAGTGACAATATTGTATCACAAGGTCATAACAGATGTATTAACTGTGCTACGGTGTAACATCAAATGTAGTGGAAATGTAGTGTAGAGTATAGATAGTGGCTGTTCAGATGTGGTGCAGGAGGAAATCGCTGATGCTCTGGAAATCGCTGATGCTGCGTGGTAGCTGCACTAGCGCTTAACTACTAGTAATCTACGGCAAGGTGGGGAGGAGAGCATGGTGGGTTAAAACTGGGCTGAGTTTCCCAAAACCATCTCAAGCCTGCTGTTTTTTCAACAGGCACATACGTGTTTGCCACATGAATTAAAATATTCGATTCGTGAAGCAGACACGTATTCCATAAAACAATAGGAAACCTTCACAACTCGGTGTCGCCTTAAAAATAAACAATAAACTCCCACAAACTCAGTTTAACAGTTGGATAAAATGAAAATAGCTACACTACTATATCATATCTTTCATCTCTATGTTACACTCTAATAGTCTTGAATAAACTATAAACTTAAAGTTGAATGTCATAATATTCATTTTCATTTGTCACTAAAAAGCTAAATCTGACTCCCTTGTAGTTGTACATTACCACTGTTTTTCGGTTTTATACTGTAATGAATGATAATATCCAGTTTCACTAAGATATTTTACATCTAATCTAGTCAGTGAACACAAAAATATAAAACAAAATGTTGATTGGTGGCAGTTGACAACAAAAACAATCCTTGCACATACTAGTTTTTCCATTTTCACCTAAACCTCTGGTGTTTTTACACAAACCTTATATGACACTAATGCTGTTAATGTTCTGTCTTTATGTTGTAGTGCTGTGCTATACATTTATTTTTTTGGGAAACTCAGCCTTAGGTAATGACTAAACAAAGAGAATTAAAGGCTGCAGTTTTTACATATGTGTAACAATATTAGTATCTATCTATCTATCTATCTATCTATCTATCTATCTATCTATCTATCTATCTATCTATCTATCTATCTATCTATCTATCTATCTATCTATCTATCTATCTATCTATCTATCTATCTATCTATCTATCTATCTATCTAGGCTACCTTTTTGGACTCTGATCATCCTCTTTTCTCTTGTAACCTCCGTATCCTTCCATCTACTTTATCATTAAGTTGGTTGTGGGCAGTGTGTAGTGTATGGAGAACCAAAACACCCATGGTGAAGGTGAAGGTCTCTCTACCCACCCGACCCCCTCTTTCTTTCTCCTCCCCTCCCTCACCGCCAATGACTAGGCTACTGCGACACCACTGGGCACCAAACAGCCAAGGTTAGAGGGTGGGAAATGGGAGGTGGGGCAGGTGGGTAGGATGGTGGACGAAGAGGGATGGAAAGGCAGAGTGATAGAAAAAGACACAGACAGAGAGAGACAGAGGGTGGAAGGATGAGGATCAGCATGACGTGGTCCCACAGCCCGGGAAAATAAGGAAACAAAAACGGGAAGCACGGACTAGACAGACTTCACTAAACTACAGAGCCGATACATAGCAGAAAGGAGGGAAAACAGGAAGAAAACAACAAAAACAATAAAGACCACTAGAGTGGTCTGATGGCATCTACTTAACAGACATCCAGCACACCAGACATAGCTACTGAAAGCAAAGCATGTTATCCAGAGAGACAGAAACAGAGATAGACAGACAGATGGACAGAAAGAGAAAGGATGAAACTGGTCTAGGCTCAGCTTAGAAAAAGTGGAAATTTGTACTGTTAGTTTATAAAAGTAAAAAGTAAAAATGGTGCTTTTGGATTTACAGCCTATGCCCTTAGGTTTATAGAAACAATATTCATAGATTCAAAGTGACCAACTAGTACTATTCATAACTCATAAGCTAAACAGAAACAACACTTTATAAAATGCAAACTTTTAGTTGTTTTTATTCCTATTAATCAGAATAAAAAAATAACAACAAAAAACGTAAGTGTAATATAAGTGGCCTCTGTGAGTCTTTCAGCACCATGGAGAGCGACAGGCACAGCGTACACCTTTTTCTGAACATGAGAGATTCAGAACTTTTCCAAACTGCTGTTTCTGACCAAAAAACAAAAAAATGTCATTCCATTGGTGGAGTTCTCAAATGAAACTCTATAATCAATGAACATATTCTTTATCTTTATTTAAAAAGCATCTAAAAAGGACTAATTTACGAAAAAAAAAAAAAAAAAGTAATGTTTCATATCATTTGATTTGTATTTTTTATTATTATTTTAATTATGTAGTATTTTTTATTCTTTCTTTCTCTTTTGTGTATCGTTTATTTCTGGGGAGGAATTTATATGAGCCTTTTTGACTTCTATCCTCTCCTGCACTATGGTGTTACTTGAGCATGATAATTTTTTTTTCTTTTTTCTTGATGTTTGTGATGTGCAAATAAATAAATACAAATACAATCAGTTTCATATCTGTACCAGAAAACACACTCAGAAACAAAAAGATTCCTTTCTAAAGCACTTAAATTAGCTTATTTATCATTATTCTAATAAGTAAGAATATTATTAAAAAGAAAATTAGTTAAGTAGTGATGAGAGAGAAAGAGATATGGTATTTATTTTGGATGAGAAAGTTACAGGATCATTTCTTTTTCTTTTTTCTCATTGTTTATGATGTGCAAATAAATAAATGCAATAACTACAAATACAATCAGTTTCATATCTGTACCAGAAAACACAGTCAGAAACAACAGATCCATTTCTAAAGCACTTAATTTAGCTTATTTATCATTATTAATATCAGTAAGAAAGTTACTAAAAAGAAAATTACATAAATAGTGACGAGAGAGAAAGAGATATGGTGTTTATTTTGGTTGAGAAAGTTCCAGGTTGTTTGAGTATTAACCTTTAGGTTGAGTCATGGATCCCAGAGGGTTCAAATCTATGAATATCGCTCTAACTTTACAGAAGTAACTTATTTATAAACTGATAGTACAGATTTACACATGGCTCTTTTTGCCACAGCTGAGCGTAGGTGCAGCCCCATAAGAGACAGAAACAATACAGAAAAAGTGTGCGTGGGAGACAGAGGAAGGAAGAATCCTAAAAGACCAGAGAAATAGCGAGACAAAGAGTGACGAGAGTGAACGACAGAAAGAGACTAGTGGCAGTAACAGGGCAACAGACAGATAGAGACATACAGAGAGAGAGAGAGAGAGAGAGAGAGAGAGAGTGAGAGCCAGAGAGATAGCTTGGCAAGCGAGGAGGAGGAGAAGGAGGAAGAGGAGGAGGAGGAGGAGGAGGGGAGGGGGACACGGAGCGGGGCGTTTGTTTTGCGCGCTCCTTGGAGGAGGGTGAGGGAAGGGCAAAGGGGGGGTGGGATAGTTACTCGAGAGCTGAAGGTCCTCCTGCGATCATCTTTAAGCCCCTCCAACCTACACTGGAGCTAGTGGAGATAAAGCATCGAATCACAGGCATCAGTGCATCTGTCCCGGCAACCGCGACATTACAGACAGACAGACAGACAGACAAGACGGACAGACGGACGGACGGACGGACAGACAGGCATCCACTACAACAAGCAGCCCTAGCAAGAGAGGAAGAAGGGAGGGGGAAGAAGAGAAGTGGAACAGGTATAAAGAAAAGATAGGGAGCAAAAATAAAAGTAGAGGGGTTTCAGGTGGCTCAATGTGGCACCTGTACTAGAGGACCTACAACTAAACTCTCTTTAAGAAAAAAAACAAAACAAAACAACTGAAAAGAATAACCAACTTGGAAGATTCTGAGGTGTAGTTGAAAGTTAAAAAGCAAACTGCTCATCTAATTATAATTATTCCCCTATATCACGGGTGTCAAACTCATTTTAGTTCGGGGCCACATACAGCCTAATAGATATAAAGTGGGCCGGACCAGTAAAATAATGTAAATAATAGGATAAGAACTTATAAATAATATCAACTCCAAAGTTTTCTCAATGTTTTTGAGTGAAAAAAGTAAAATTCCGCACTGAAAAAGTTTACATCTACAAACTGTACTTGAACATAACATGAACAAATATGAACAACCTGAAAATTCTTAAGAAAAATAAGTGTAATTTTAACAATATCACACCTCAGTTTATCTTTTATACATGTGCATCACAACTTATAGATCACAGTGGATCTACAAATACACAAAACATTTAATAATAAGCAGAATATTGTTAAAATACTACATACTTCTCTTAAGACAGTTTAGGTTGTTCATATTTTTTGTGAAAGGCTAGTCTGTAAATATAAACATTTTTGTGTAATTTTACTTTTTTGACACGAAAACAAACAGAAAAATTAGCTTCTTTTCATTATTTATAGGTTATTCTGATACTACTTTACTGGTCTGACCCACTTTAGATTGAACATCCTTGATTGATAATACCTTTAGTGTAATTTTTATATTTCACAAATTCATCCCAAGGGCCGGATTGGACCCTTTGGAGGGCTGGATTTGGCCCCCGGGCCGCGTGTTTGACACCTGTGCCCTATATGTACTGCAACAAATGCCATGTACACACCTCAAAGAAACACATTCATGACATGCTATTATTATTTTTTATTTATCACTTAGTTCCAACACAACTTACCATAAGCATATACTCCCAAAAAACTATTAAAATGGAAACAAAGCTCAAATTTCCAAGTCATGACAAAAAAAATTCTCCCTTTCATTATTTTATTTGGAACTATGGGGTTAACATCACTGGAACATGAAGCGCCCCCATTTATGGTAACATTTATGGTAATTGCTTTCATTTTAATCCAAGAAAAATACCAAGACATGCTAATAAAGGTGAAACTCTTCAATAGACCAAAGAAAATGAATTTCCCAAGAATATCTGCATTGATAAAGATCAAAAAATTAGAGCTTTGAAAAATATCACTTTGATAGTTGCAACCATAAACGATGTAACTGTCAATCCTGTGGCATTATTTGTATATGAGTAGACAACCTGTGTCTCTAGGGCCACTCGCGGCTCCCTGTGGTTTTCTCCAGGGACAAAAATAACACATTACAAATAGTCTGCTTGATTTTACTTTATTATATTTTGAGCCTTTTCACATCTAAAAAAGTTTAAAACAATACGATCTCCTATAGATGGAAAATAACTGAATGCCAGGTAGATGAAATGCCACCAAAGTAAACTGTACCTGATCAGACTTGAATGCAGAATAAATCTGAATCACAAACAGGGTCAAGTTGAAACTGAAGGTTGAGACACTTTGAGTAATACGTTTTTAGCTTTGTTTGCCCAAAAACATGGAGACAAAGCACAAAAATTCTTCCTTACAGGGAAATTTTCAGTGTTTTCAATGGGAGTAATTTCAATCGATAAAATTTAATTTCATCAATAAAATCAATGTTAAAAAATATAAACTATACATCAAATTAAAAAACAGATATCCCAGACACTTTTTTTTTTCAGATGTAAAATGTCAAAACAACCCATGCTATTGTGCTTCTATTATGATGTAACCTTAGTAAAAAAAAAAAAAAGTTAAATGTATGCTCACCTTGACTTGGACATTTGACACATGCTCATTTTTTAAAGATAATTTTTGGAATGTTAGATTAGTTCTAAGGATAAAACTGCTAATGGACAAAGTGTTGCATTGAGGGACATGCTACTTTATTGCCACGAGTGTTTATTTTAACAGTATCTCTGTATAAAAATATGAATATAGAATCAGAATTACAACCCTAGCCTTCAACGCATCTTTATTTGATATTAGCTTTAAATTAAATATAGGGTTGCATTAGATCTATCCCATTAATCTCATCATTAAACATTAAAATGACTTCTGTTTAGTTAATGATTAAAAATTCCTCCATGCGTAAAATAATACATGACCTTTTTTTTACTCAGTTTTTTTTTTAATCATCATCATCATCATTCTGTGGTGGAACTCATATAAACCGTTCTAGAACATTTCCATCTATTTTAGTGAAAGCAGTGGTTGCTGGGAGATATGTGCCATCACCGTTAAGCCCTCATAGATAAAGAAAGCAAGAAATATGAAAAAAAAAAAAAAAAAAAAGAAAAAGATGGAAAAGAAAAGAAGGTGGGGATTAAGGGAGCTAAATACAGCTACAGCAAGACACAGATCAAACTTACGGACATTGAAAAGCACATATGAAAACTAACGATCGACAACTTGGATATTTTCTAACAAGATGTGCCTCGCTAAAAAAAAACAAAAAACAACAAAAAAAAAACTGCTAAGGACATCTGGGCTGATAATTACAAAAAATGACATGATAAACACAGAACAGAATTACATCAGAGTCTCAGTAACTGCAAAATCTACCTATGGTCTCGTAGACAAACAGACAAAGCACAAGAAATCACACGTTTTTCGACTTCCAAATCCAATTTAACATACTTCTTTATGTAATATATTGTTAGTCTGCCCTACAGCTAGGGTTTATACAGTAAATTTCCATTCATCATTAACTAAAACAAAGCTGAAAACCTTGATGCA
This sequence comes from Sphaeramia orbicularis, assembly GCF_902148855.1. Taxonomy (NCBI): domain Eukaryota; kingdom Metazoa; phylum Chordata; class Actinopteri; order Kurtiformes; family Apogonidae; genus Sphaeramia; species Sphaeramia orbicularis. The sequence goes on along the minus strand of NC_043979.1, from coordinate 32,535,536 downwards.
TTGTGGAGTGATGACACTAAGACTGACACGGGTGGAAAACAAGACCTCAGTGTGGCAAAAAATAGCACAGCAGAAAAGATCATACCATCAGAGTGCCATGGGGGGAGACAGTTTGCATATGGAGATGAACACAGTGAAAAAGCTACAGGGGGGATGCTAGGAAGTGAGGAAAAACATGTGGAAAATGAGTGAAGAAGCAGAATGGGGGTGTTAGATGTAAGTAGGGGGACAAGGCAAAAAAAGCAGTCAAACACTCTTTCATTTCTAATCTACCCTCCTCTGAAATCCCCTGTTACTGTTGAGAGACCGAACAAGTGAGAGAAGAGAATGGGCAAAAAATGAGAGATGCAAATGTAAACACACACGCATCACACAAGAACAATTTCAGCATGTCACAAAACTCCCTAAAGTAGCAAAAGAAAAGACGTAGAAATGAAAAAAAAATAAAAAAAATAAGCTGACACATTCATGTCTGTGTGTGTCTGAACTACTCTTAATGCCACGCTGCAGAATGCTGGAAATGCAGACACACACAGGAAAAATAAAATAACAACTGCCTCCATGCCAGAAACTCTAATCACACTTCACACCGAACCCCGTCGTCACCGCGGAAGCCAGCCTGACGACAGGTTGTCATGGAGATCTGCCAAGAAGATCAATGGCCTAGGAAGAGGGTGGCGGTGGGTACGCGCGTAGAATAGTGAACGTGGCCAGGTCAGCGAGACACATGGCCCAGGGGCTGCGAGCCACTTGGGGAAAAAAAAAAAATCGATGGGCCAATAACCAGCCAGTTAAAAAGACGCTCCAGGAAATGATGGGATGCAACCGCCATGGTGCTGAGCTCAGCACAAAACAAAGGAGCTGTCAAACAAATTATGCAAAAAGGGGGAGATTTATCCGTCCGCCGTGAGGAGGAGAGGGTTGTGACAGAGCAGGGAGGCTTGTTTCAACTGGCTTCAACCGCCTTGCCCTGCGGGACAGAGCAAAAGAGGGAGAGGGATGGAGCAGAGGACAAAATGCTGGGGTGATAGCGACACAGTGGTAGAGGGCAGGACAAAATGCTTCTGTGGCAATCCAGAGCTAAGTCCTTCTCCCTGGGGATCAGAGGCAACAGCCTGAGGGAGGAAACGACAGCAGAAACAAGACACCATAGTGAGGGAATGCGTGCTGAGGGGCACTTTTCCACTGCTGTACCGGCTCAACTTGACTGACCATTTCTTCTTTTGAATCACGCTAGAGTTGCAAACAGTTTTTTTTTTTTTTCTTTTGTTTTTGAAACCCCTCTGTTGAGGCTCCAGGTGAGCTGGAAAATTACATGAAAATACTCCAGACTACTGATTGGTCAGGGAGGATCAAGTGTGGGATGGGGCTCAACAGACCTGCAATTTGTACCGAGACAAACTCCAATGTTATGTCAAAGGAGAGTGGGTACCTTCACCAAGATACTGATGTTTATTTCACTGTAATGATAAGCTTGATGCACATTACTACATCCTAAAGCAGTGGTTTCCAACCTTTTTTGGTTCATGACCCCATTTTAACATCACAAATTTCTGGTGACCCCAGACATTCAAAACGAAGACTTTTTTTTTTTTGATCATATAATAGTTTGCTATGCTATGTTGCAAATAAATGTTAATTTTAGATGACATTTAGTCTATATAATGTATATTATTATGGACGGAGGCAGAAAAGCCAGGTTGAGATTACTGCACAAAGTGAGAATTTTATTTTCCTTGGTCAGGATCAAGGTTATAATAGTTTTGGATTTTTCATTGTAGTTTAGTTTTATTTAGTTTTAACTTTTTATTTCCCTCTAATTCAGTTAGTTTCAATTAGTTTTTAGAGCAGGTTTGCTAGTTTTTATTAGTTTTCGTTATTTTCTAAATGCTTAGTTTTAGTTTAGTTTCTTTATATCTTTTATCATCTTCACCGTCAAATTCAAATAAATCCCATACAGGACTCTGCTGTTTTCTCCAAACTTTAGTCTCCATGTTTCCAGGTAGAGTGGGGACGAGAAGATGACTAAACGACAGCTGACAAGAAGTGACGGACCGTTAAATATCATATGGTGCCAGCAGCTAAAATTGCTTGAGTGAAATAAATCGATTTTATATCAATCCGACATTGGCAAAGATGAAAACGAAGGGAATTTTATCCAGAATTTTTAGACGTTCTAGTTAGTTTTGTAAGCACACAATACAGTTTCAGTTAGTTATCATTTTTTTCTTTTAATTATAGTTTTTATTTAGTTCAGTGAACGAAAATGTTTTTACAATTCTAGTTTATGTCATTTCGTTAGTTTTCATTAACTATAATAACCTTGGTCACAATATGTATAGTCAGTCCAACTTGGATTTACAAGGCTGGCAATTAATACTGAACAAACAATAACTCAAACTATGAATTATGAAAGAGCTGCAGCATCCGAAACCGACCACAATGAACATTTGAAAGATAATTTCAGGTGACCCCATTTGAATTTCAGGCGACCCCACGTGGGGTCCCGACCCCAAGGTTGAAAAACACTGTCCTAAAAAATTCAGTCATTTAACAGATCTCAAGAGTCTATCATCACCAGAACTATACTCATAGAAATGGACTGTTTTCAGAAAAAAAAACACACCATAGAATTACCATTAAGGTTTAAACAAAGCTATGTAATAATTTTAATTCATCTATTATCCTATACCATTGGAAATTGAGCACTAAAACAGCATCCCTTCGCTATCTGTTACATTGAAGTGACGTTTCATGCAGGTTTCTACACTGACGGGGTCCTATAATATTTAAGATGCAAAATAAGGTAACTGCTACCAAAAGCATATAGTATCAAGTTGAGCCAGTGCCATGCTGTGGCGAAGTACCACTGCTGAAGGCCTCTGTCTCCGCTGATTGTTGAAGACTTATTGCTTCTATTGATCAAGCCAATTTTGGCCCCACGACCTCTTTATTAATCCAGCACCAGTCACGCTCACACCTTTAACTGCAGTCCAGGTACATACACACAGGTGCATTCACAGCCTCTGTAGAAACACATCATCAGCCACTTGTACACAAATCACATCAAATGACCGAATGGGGGATGAATGACAGAGATGGAGTGCTGGTGGAGATCTTGAAAGAGAGAGAGAGAGAGAGAGAGAGAGAGAGAGAGAGAGAGAGAGAGAGAGAGAGAAAGGTAATGGTGAGGAATGTTTCTGACCAGTAAAGGTGCTGATACACAAAGCAACTTTCAGAGCAACTCTGAGGGACCAACGACGGCCAAAAGATCACATGTTTGTATAGTTTTTTGCCATGTGTATCATCACACTAGCTCTCAACCTGATCCTGAATGACTGTAGCAATACACACCTCCCCCTGTGGGAATCTGTTATGTGGAGAAGTGTGTGAAGTGTGTATGTGTTTGGAGAAAACAACTCTATTTACAACTGGTTTTAACAACAATCTGAGTCTGGATGATTTTTCTGGATACTCAACTGTTTTTGGCGTGAATTTGAACATTAACATTGGATCTCAGAATACTAAACGGAAAGGCGGAGTCTGTGTACTTATCAACTAATATGGTAATCCCAGGCTAAATGAAAGGGATGGGATTTTCCTTTAGTGAGAAGTGGTTGTTTCTGGTCAGCATCTGAAGATTGAAGCTTGTAATGTAATTCAATCTAGACCAGTGGTTCTCAAAAAGTGCACCATGACCATCAAGATAACATGGAGAAACAAAAACCATAAGTTCATCCATATGTCCCCTATCCTTGGATCAGCAGCATCTAATTTATGACAACCTGGCTACAAGGTTTCAAATCAACCAAGTTTTTTTTTTTTTTTTTGTTATTGCAGGAGAGACAACCCCACTGGCTTCTTACAGAGATGCATGGATGCATAAGAAAATATATAATTACATTTTAGACTGCATCATCATTAAATTGTCTGTACCAGTGATGGAAAAGAAGAAAATGGGCAGCTTTGAAAAAGTATTCCAGCTCAAGACTCATTCCACTTAAAAGTACCTGGAGCATCGTGGACAGTGACTAAATGCAAGCTGTTAAAAAAACACACACACAAAAAAAAAAGCTGTCACAAAGCATACATTTTGGGACATGAAAACCAACCTAATTCACGGCCTGGTCATGACTCAGTGCAGTTGACAACCACTGGACTATGTTGTCTGGTTGATTCGACACGTACTAGTTGCACTCCTAACCATGTCAGAATGTGTTTTTCAGTATAAAGACATGACATCCAGATACAGATTATGTGTTAATACCAGTTGCATCAGTCTACAGCATCTACACCCCTGCTGTGATCATGACTTGACCTTTTAAGGTTGTTTTTGTTCGCTTACCAAAGGTCATTTGTTTTCTCATCAGTTCACCAAAAGCTGTAAAATACAGTAAAAGCAGCCTATGCTAACCTGCTTAAGTGCGTCAGGCTAAAGCAGGGGGTTACCCAGTGTGATGCGGTCTTTCTACCTTATCAGACTGTGGACATGTGGACGTGTGTGTTAGTGTGAGTCACTAGTGCAGAGTGGGATGCTACATTGGCCTGCATGCTGGTAGGTAAGAGTTTGGTAGAAGGTTAGCAGGTTTACCTGGTCCAAGGTAGAGTACCTTGACTTGAGCGTGATGACCTCATCCAGGTGAGCCCTGAATTCTCTTCGTGAGGCCTGGGGGAAGCCACAGGATAGTCACTCACCTTCATGCCACACACACATACACACAGGTGCAGGCATCAGGCATGCACACCCACTGTGATGGTTTTATCAACACAACAGATCAGTAAATGGTGTAGATCAAAACACCTGCTCAATTTGCACACACATACACCCCAGAACTAATCCATTACTAACCTTACACACATTCTCCAATCGGATCAAAAGAAATATAATGTAGAAAAAAAAAATGCAGCAGAAGAAGTCACTTGAAAAAGCCACTAACAAAACATAATAACTAAAGATGACTGAAAAACAGAACCAGTTCAGTGGATTTGACAACAGTTCGACTTAAATGCACAGTATGTTATTTCTGCCACTAGGGGTCTCTAAGTCAAAACAGTAATAGAAGATATAGTTATAGATAATGTGGAGAGTTGTTGCTTTCACCACCATTGAGAAAACTTTACTAAAGGAGATATAAAGCCATTAAAATGGGCCATTTGTTATAAAGTACAAAAGTCAAAACATATTAATGCAGACATTTTACATATTTTACCTTTTAGTGTTGCTATTTTGGTCACATTTCTAAATTAATATGTGTATAAGTGGTCATCAAAATAAATGTTTCATTTCTGGCAAACCTGAAACCTTTCACAACCTACAAGGAAACAGTTGCAAGAGGAAGAACAGATGAAATAAACTAAGTAAAAGTAAAGGCGCTACAGCAGAAAAGCATTAACAATGACCTAATTATGACAACTGGCATTGAAATCTAAAAACTACAAGTAAGAGAAAAGGTAGCAGCATTGAAATGACTGGATTTTTGTTGCCATGTACTTTGATTTTACGTTTTTGGTTAGACTAAATCTAATAAAGGTTCATGATGATCTAAATCATTACTAAAAGCATGACCAACAATGGAGTTTAATTAGATTTATGAATCAATATCTATAATTTTGCTCTTTGATACCTTAACTTTGGTTATTAGAGGTTATAACTAGAGTAACAGTGGGCTTGAATACATATATAATGACAGAATACTTAAAAGGAATATAATTAAGTGAGGAAATTAAAAAAAAACAAAAAAATTAGGCTCAAGCATATCCAGTTTAAGACTGTGAAACGAGAACAAAATCAGGGGAATAAGATTGTATATTTGATAATGAACTTTTCTAGACTGTAAACAAATTCCAACATATTTACATTTTTACTTTTCACTTTCTTGTTAGTGCTGCCACTGATATTTTTTCTATTTATGCAAAAGTTGGCTGATACATCACCCTAACTAGTATATTGGTCAATGACTAAAATAGATCGATAACATATGGAAACTGGAGAAAAATCTATTTAATGTAATTTGTTTATGAACTAGTGTTAAACTGTAATGATTCTTCACAATAATTGGATTATAATGACTTTTGGAAAATGAGGTGATTAGTTACTGTATAATAATATTTATTTATTTATTTATTTTTTAAGTAGTGGAACATTATTTTTAAGCCTACATCTAAACTCTTTTCCACATGTCATTACTGTGCAGTTACAGCTATTTAAGAAAACCTCCACAGCCCATGTCTTTATCTCTCATAGATTAGCATCATCAGGGGCCTGACTGGAGTAACAAACACAGAAGAGTTGTAAATTCTTTCAGTACGTTTACCAGGTCTATTCTCTGAAAGAGGCACCGTTGAAGAAACTGAGGTATATACACAGAGGGAGAGAAATGCACTTTTTTTTTTTTTTTTTTTGTGTGTGTGTGCAAGCAATATCACTTTCATTCAAATACATAATTCAAGCATCTTTCAACTTCAGTTCTGAGGTTGAAACGCAGTTGAGGAATATGCCAAGTGATGGAGGTTCGTTTATTTGGAGGTTGTGTGAGTGTGGAAACAAGGCAAGCTACGTGAAGGACAGGGTTAGATATAAAGGGACAGACTACGACTGAAAGACAAAACCATATATAACAACAGAACAGACATCCACACAATGACAGAGAAGAGAAAAAAGAAAGTACTGTATAGACAGTCTGAGGAAAACCACAGAGGGACAGCAGCAGCGCAGCAGGCAGGACAGCACACACACGAGGGAAAAGGATGGGAAGTAGTCATGCCAGGCAGGAATATGAAGTATGTCCCAGGGTGGGGGGGGGGGGGGGAAGATGGGAGTAGGGAGTGATGCCTGGATGATGACGGCCGTAACGATGCATTAGAACACATGCAGGAGTACCTCAGCAATGCTTAGGGTAGATGAACAGGAGGGGAGCCGCGCCTGGTGCCACGAGAGAGAGGAGGTGAGAAGAGAAGAGGGTTAACAGAGCCAAAGCCAGGTTGAGCGGGGACAGAGGCACACAGAGACTGACGGCTGGATGGAGCAGACAGCGCCCTCTGTCTTTCAGGAGGACATCTGTGTGACAGGTCTCTGTGTGACTGTCTCAGGTGGGCCAAGGCAGCCAAGGGGCATGACGGACAGGACAGGACAGGACAGGACAGGACAGGACTGGACAGGTCAGGTCAGGACAGGACAGGACTGGACTGGACAGGTCAGGTCAGGACAGGACAGGACTGGACAGGACTGGAAAGGACTGGACAGGTCAGGTGAGGACAGCAGGTAGGAGTTGCATGAGGAAACTTTCCCCATCAGAACAATAGGAGAACAGGTTCTACAGCAGGAGTGTCAAACTCATTTCAGTTCAGGGGCCACATTCAGCCTAAGATGATCTAAAGTGGGCCGGACCAGTAAAATGATATAAATAATAGGATAAGAACTTATATATGATGTCAACTCCAAAGATTTGTCTGTTTTTGAGTGAAAAAATGGTTTGATGTAAATATGTTATCACTTAATGAAGATAAAACAAAATGTATGGTTTTTGGTGGTGCTAGGGTAAATTATGATATAAAACTGAAAATCAATGGAATTGAAATTGACAGGGTGTATGAAACAAAATTTTTGGGAGTGATTATTGACCATAAACTCTGTTGGAAACCACAAACAGAATATATCAAACGTAAAATGTCCAAGGCTGTTGCGATTCTTTATAAAACTCGAGACTTGTTAAACTAAAAATGTTTGCATATATTGTATTGTTCACTTGTAATGCCATATATGTCACACTGTGTGGAAATATGGGGCAATGTGTATAAAACTAATATAGACCCGATAATTAAACTCCAAAAAAAAAGCTATCAGAATCATAAACAAAGCGGGTTATCTTCAATCAAGTAATCCACCTTTTGTAGAATCTGGTTTACTACAATTTTTTGATATTGTATATTTAAAAACAATGGAATTTATGTTTCATGCTAAATGTAAAAATCTTCCTGTTTGTTTTCAGAAAATTTTTAAGTTAAGTGAAGGGAATTATAATTTAAGAGGAATGTTTGTGTTTGAAACATGTAAAGTAAGAACAAACGTTAAATTTCACAGTGTTTCTGTTACTGGTGTCAAATTATGGAACAAATTGAAGGATGAAGTGAAATTGTGTAGCTCACTGTCGAGTTTCAAAAAGGCTTTAATTTGTCAAATTCTCAAGGGCTATGAACATAATATGATTTCAAAGTGACTTATAAAACCAAATGTAGAATAATTTGTGTTTAAGTTCTAATCTGCTGCAACTTCAGGTGTGGACTTGGAGTAAGGATGGGAATAGGAGAAGAAGAAATAAGCCTCTGGCTTCAGCTTCTTCCTTTTTCAGTTACCAATTGTGTTAATTTTATGTTTGTTTTTTCTGATATGCATGTGTTTTGTACTTAACTGAAATAAACATTCATTTATTCATTCATTCATTCATTCATTCATTCATTCATTCAAAAGTAAAATTCCATGATGAAAATGTTTGCACCCACGAACCGTATTTGAACATAACATGAGCAAAAATGAACAACCTGAAAATTATTAAGAAAAAAAGCGCAATGTTAACAATATTATGCCTAAGTTGATCATTTATACATGTGCATCACAACTTAAAGATTTAGTAACAGGCAGAACATTGCGTAAAATTCCATATTTCACTCTTTAGACATTTCAGATTGTTCATATTTTTTTTCCAGGATATTCATATTTTATGTCAAATGATAGTCTGTAAATGTAACTTTTTTTCTAATTTAACTTTTTTTTACAGTAAAACAAAGAGGAAAATTTGCAGTTTTCATTATTTATAGGTTATTATGATAATATCTTGCTAGTCCGATCCACTTTAGATTGAATTAACCTAAAATGATTTTAACATCCTTGATTATTAATATCGTCAATGTAATTTTTGTATTTCACAAGTTCATCTTAGGGGCCAGATTGGACTCTTTGGCGGGCTAGATTTGGCCCCCGGGCCGCATGTTTGACACCTGTGTTCTACAGGAAACATCACACTTTAAAAAGCCACTGTATGTATTGTGTCAATTTGCTTCATTTTACAGTGCGGAGCTTTTTACAGAGTGAACGTCTAAGAGGGTTGTCAGCTAAAAAGAATCCACATGTCCTCTGTTTATACCCCAACATCAAAGCCTTCACTGCTGTGGAAGACAGTAATAGAAAATGAGCATAGCTTAAACATAATCTGAGGAGTGCTTTCACAGAGATCTGAATGACTGGTTGCAAAGTCAGTATGAAACTACTCCTATTTCTGATCTTAAACAACAATGTAAATACACCTTATAGGGTAAAATGTCTGAAAGATTTATGTACCATGTGTAATAGCAGGTATACACTATGATTTTAAGCAAATAAAACAGGGTAATGTCTACAGAACAGTGGTCCTACATTACACTGTGACACAAATTCAAGGATGACTGTTGTTAGAGTCAGAATGTGAGTGTCAGACATTTAGGATGATCATCTCACAGTGTAAATTATGCTACGACAGATGACTGAGTATGAAATAACACACAGATCAACACAAACCAAATGGAGGTAAAACATTGGCCTTTGCCACAACCAGTGATTCACTATTTACTATATAGTGGCACACATAAACCACATATACTAATAACGATTTTTCTTCTATATTTGTTTACTTGCAAAAAAAAAAAAAAAAAAAAAAAGATACATTATAAGACTATTAGTATTATATAGCAAATCTTCATCTTCAAGGTTCAAGGTTACTTTATTTATACCTGTGGGTAGATTTGTTTTGCAGAGTGTTTGCATTTGGCATTACCACAAAACACACATTGAACCTGTTAGGCAGATACTTGATCGAGTGTCAAGACAAAAAGTGCTCAATGTTCCACCATTCATCAGTATAGCAGCATGGATAGGTAAAAGGATAAAATAAATAAATAAATAAGATCAAATAAATAAAAACAAGATGCAATAAAACACAATAAAAACCTCAAGAAGATAAAAACAGTCTCTAGGATAAAAACCAGGATAAGAACATAAATATAAAAATTAGAAGTCACAATAATAATAAATGGAGCAAAGAAATAGGATAAATAACTAAATAAGCAAATAAAGTGCAATGTCACTATTTCTTATTAAGCTCATTGACAGCGACAGGAACAAAGCTGTTTTTATAACACTATGTCCTGCACCTTGGTTGTAAACTGATCTGTGCTGCTATTCTACATTTGACATATACGAGGGCTGTTCAATAAGTTCATGGCCTCACCCAGAACAGAACAACACAGACTGATAATTTATATTTTATTTTTCAACATAATCTCCATTTACAGCAATGCACTTGGTCCATCGATGTTCAAACATCACTATCCCATCACGAAAGAATGTAACATCCTGTATTATAACAACCAGTATTTCTGGGTGAGGCCATGAACTTATTGAACAGCCCTCGTACCAATACAAAGCTACACTGCAAAAATCTAAATCTTACCAAGTGTATTTTTCTAATTTCTAGTCAAAATATCTCATCACACTTAAAAGAAGACGTAATCACCCGAAGAGTAACTTTTCAGTGAGATATAAGAACTTATTTTTAGACAATAGATCTTGAAATCTTGCACGATAATTTTCACTTCCACTGGCAGATTTTTTTGCTTGAATTACGCAAAAAAATCTGCCAATGGAAAGAAAGAAAGAAAAATACACTTGGTAAGATTTGGATTTTTGCAGTGTACTTCAACTCCAGTTCTGATATCCAGTAATAATGTCTCCCTAATCTAAATGTTTAACATAAAGTCACAAAAATTGCACTGACTGAAACAAACAAGCTCATAAACCTTCATACCATGACTAATATATATCATAAATACCCACCAGCGGGGTCGAAAAAATGTGATGCAATCTGTAAACCAGCAAAACAACCGTCGTAATAATATTTCCTATTTGTTTTATGAGTCATATCTGTAAAATAGGTACACACAACACAGTTAACTATGCCTTGTAAGCCTCACAATTTGATGTGATCCAGTGTCTATCCTTCCACACTTATTATTATACAGTAGAAACATTGAACAAGCGATAAGGTTGAACTCATGGGAAATGAAGACAAAAATGCAGGAAAAAATAGTGTAATAAAGTGTAAAAAACACACATCTGATGCTGCTGAAAAGCTGAAAAACTACAATGTAATAGAATTATTTACATGTACTGATAGGGTTAGTAGATCAACAGGTATTAAACATTTTAGATCAGTAGATGGTTTCGGTTGCTAGTGGATGTTTCGGTCTTTATGGGTTAATTTTGTGTTGTTGAGTCATATCACAGTTTAGCTGCTCTGATAAAAGAGACAGTTCTTGGTTCAGCTGTTAAAAATTACATCTCTGTGCAAAAAACCCGCAAAAAAACTAAGGCACAACACAAATGTTGGCAGCTGCGTTTGCTTTGGTGGTTCAACAGCCTCCCAGCTTAAAATGATATATCCGCAAATCTGTTTTTCAAATGTGAAATCTATTCCAAACTAAATAAAGGCTAGCATAACAGCTTAGTACACTTACTATAAATACGTACCATAAATCATAAATAAAGTTATTGGTTATAATTTATGTCTGACCTTTCCTCACGAAACATTCTCTATTATATAATAAATTGCCTTTTTAAAGTGGGGCTGTCAAAGAGATGAGCATCCCATCCCTCCTAATTGAACTGCTGTAGATTCACATTAGCTGCCCTTACAAACTCACTACTCAGATAATGGACGCTGGCAGTAAACCACAGGAGGTTTCACATTGAAACTTGGGAGTGAGCTACATAAGTTTTCCCTAAATAGCACAGCAGCAAGGTTTGACACCAGACCTTACAACACTGACTAAACATTCTCCATTTGTGTTGATATGTAACAAGCGTCAGACACTACAGGTATTTTTAAGGTACAGACAAGCCTCAGTGTCCGGAAGAAATCTGAAACAGCCTTGTACTGACTCTGATAATACCTCTGAAATAGAGTGGGTAAAAATGTTGTATAACTGACAGTGGATTTCCGGAAAAAAAGGACAAACTTTAAGGAATAAAAACACTAAATCATCACGTTCAAATCAACCGGTCTAATAAAGTTTAAAGTATTTGTACTGTATTTTGTTGATATTTCAAGAAATGACCAATAAAAGATACTTCTAGATTTGCCAGGACAGATAGCTATTTGCTCACTTTAACCCATAAAGTCCCAGTGCTACTTTTGTGACTGTTCCCTAATGAATTTTTCTGTAGATTTGACCTTTCTTAAGTGATTTATCACCATTTCTTATAATATTATTCTTTGTATTTTGCATTTTTTTGTGTGAAAATCATATATTTTCCTATATTAACCCTTTCACGCACACTGGTCACTACAGCGGACAGCTGTTCAAAAGTGTTCTCTTGTATATTCATGGATTTTGTTGTTTTAGTTCCATATCAGCAAACACAGTGGACACTTATGCACCATCCCACACACTGACATTCAGACCATTACTGTAACTTTGCTGTTCTAGATAAACCTGATCTGCACTAACATGTTTGAGAGTAAAAAAAAACCTGCTTATTGTTATTAGACTGTAATTAACAGGTTTTTTTTTTTTGTTTGTTTGTTTTTTTTTGCATATTATCTCCATGCAGGTATGTTAAAATGTGAGAAAACATCAGATTTGCTGCATTAAAAATGTTTTTATTTCATAGTTTTCACACAGTATATCAGTAAATACATGTTTCTTTGGTTCAAAAACTAAACACATGTTGTCCAGGTGAGTGGACATTTTTGTAACTCCATAAAAAATGGGCTAAACAAATCAATAGAATTGTTATTTTTATGCCTAAAGAGGGATAAAAACACTCAGGAAAAAAATCGTGATTAAGGTTCTCATAATTCATGCATGAAAGGGTTAAATTTACTGATAATGCAGATGTTCATAAAAGCTCATATTAAAGTTGAGGGTTATTATAAATACAGATAGAGAAAAATGAAGAAAAAGTGACTTGTTCAGTAAAATCTATCATTAACTGAACATAAACCAAGCCATTGACCAGTGTCGTTGATCCAACTCCATGGGTTTTACTGGTGAATTAATGTTGTAGAAGATGACAGTGTTTCCATGTTCACTATGGAGCCTCGGAATGTCCAAATGGGCCATATCTGATCAAACTCTGATAATACCTCAGAAATAGACTAGGTAAAAATACTGTGTAACTGACAGTGTATTTCTGGAAAAAAAAGCACAAACTTTAAGGACTAAAAACACTAAATCATCATGTTCAAGTCAACCACGGTGTCTGTTTATCAGATCTATATTATGGGGTGAAGTCAAGGGAAGGTTAACATCTGGTCAAAAAAATTAAAGTTCAATTATCTACACTAAACTGATATTTTTGGGGAGGTAATTACTTATATTTTCAGGAAGGTGTATTTTGAAATGAGAAAAAAAATTGTGGAAAAAAAAAAATTGAGTTTTATGAGTGTGAATGTTTGGAAAGTGACAGTTTTTTGCAGTCATTCTGAGTTCATTTAATAAACTCTCATAAATAAACTAAATTTATTCCAAATACATTGATATTTGATTATTATATTATTTGTCATATTCTAAACACACTGTTTAAAATGAATAAATGCATATATCTATGCACAGTACAGTTGAGTATAGTGTTAATATCATTTGTATGTTGTAAATATTGTTAAAAAAAATAAAAAATAAAAAATTATATGACATTGATAATTGAAATAATAAATGTTTAATTTGATATTTGCTTCTGTTGCCCATCTGTGACGCTGCCATTGTTCAAAACTCTTGCTATTTAGGTATGATCAAATATTTTTCTCCTCTCACTGATTATTGGGTTATAAAATAAAGGGTTTAAGGTATACACTGAATGAAAATCTCATAGGAACTTCAGTTTTGACAACTTTGTAATTCTTGCAAAAATTAGACGTACATTTTCTGTCCATCCATGACACAGTAGTTGATATTGATATTGATATTTTTCATTTAAAAATATTTGAAACTAAATTTTGCCCTTTGAGTCTGTTTAAGATGGCATTTAGACCTTTCCAATTATTCATAATATTTGTCTTTAACTTGTCTGGTTCAAAAGTTATGAATCAAAAAGTAGTGGGCTGTCCATCTGTGACACCCTTGACCTCACCCTATGGCTGATTTCATTCTATATCAGAGGTCTCAAAAATGCAGCCTGGGGGCCAAATCCAGTCCGCCGAACGGTCCTGTCTGACCTGTGGGAGGAATTTGTGAAATGCAAAAATTACACTGAAGATATTAATCATTTTAGTTCAGGTTCCACATACAGACCAATTTAACCTCAAGTGGGCCAGATCAGTAAAATACTATCATAATAACCTATAAATACTCACAACTCCAGTTTTCTCTTTGTAAATGTAAATATTTCCATGCCATTTTACTGTATTTACACTAAAGCATCATCATTTCACAAAAACGTGAATAACCTGAACAAATATGAACATTTTGAAATGTCTGAAGTGCAAGTTTACCAATATTCTACCTGTTATTAAATGTTTTGTGTATTTGTAGATCTGCTGTGATGTGGAAGTTGTAATTTACATGTGTATATGATAAACTGAGACATAGTATTGTTAAAATTACACTTATTTTTCCTTAAGAAATTTCAGTTTGTTCATGTTATTCACATTGTTTTAAAGGATAGTTGGTAGATGTAAACATTTTCATCGCATAATTTTACATTTTTCACTCTAAAACATAGAAGAAAGTTTGGAGTTGACATTATTTCTATATCATTACGTTATTATTTCATTGGTCTTGCCCACTTCAGATTAAATTTGGCTTAATGTGGCCCCTGAACTAGAATGAATTTGACACCCCTGTACTATATTCTATACACATTGTTTTGTAGTTTGTATTTTATGACCTATAGCTGGAAAGAGTCCAACTCTGAGGCTAAAAATGTGTCTTTTTAGTAGTAGTAATAGTAGTAGTAGTGGTTTATTTGGTCGTTAATTACTTTAAACAACAAACAAAAACAACATATCCATTGTTCCATATACAATGCGACCAAAAGGGTTTAGGCTGAAGTCTAGACTTATTTTGCCTAACCCTATTTTCAAATTAACATAATGTTTCCACAAGAAAACAAACAATGAAAATGTTTTTTTTTTTTTCAGTGTAATCATTGCTAAATACACAACGGAAAAGAATACATATTTAATTTTAATTCAGATAAATCATGTCCTTATCTCAACTACCAATATTGATCCTAGTCTTTTATACAAGTATTTTCTTTATTCAATCCTGAGCTCTATATGCTTTAATAATAGTTAATTTGTACATCTTTTTACAAGTTTTAATTGTTTTAGACTGTTTTAATTGATCTTCCAGGCCATTCCAAAGATTAACCCCTCTAACGGATATACATCTACTTCTTTTATTTGTTCTTGCCTTAGCTTTTTTTTAAAAAATGCCAGTTTCTCTGAGGCTATACTGACTTTTCCTACATTCAAACATACATTCTTACATACCACTGAAAACAAAAACAAAACATATTTACCTTTGCTCACAAAACCTGAGCATCTTACATGTTTTATAACATACACAGCAAATATTGCATACAGCTCTGAAGAAAATAAATATTTGTCACCAGATTTCACATTACTTGCATTAAACCAAATTACAGATCCAGTTTGATCCGAGTAAATATCTTTTATATGATATTGCGCAGTCTGAGTGTGCAAGTTTCTGATGGCTTGCTGTCTTTATGTGTCAAATTAAACTTCTGTTCTGTCAGTGCCTTAAACGGATTCTAAGTTTTATGCTTACGCTTCCAAAACACTGAGTTATTGAAAAAGAAAAGTTGCTCTCAAAAAAGGGGTCTCTGCTGAATAAATAAAAGCGAGGGAGAACGCACGCTGGAAAAGCAGAACCGGCGACTACAGCCAAGTTGAAACATGTGTTCGCTGCTCCGTCGTCTAACCCCCGGACCTCGAGCTCTGCCCTCCAATGGCCGTCTCCATGTCCACATGTATTAGAGATTAATGAGCTACTGAGTGAGTTGCCAGCATTGTGGAGAGTGAGAGCTAACACAGCTGATTTGACAAGCCTGTGTTATGCTGCTCACCAGTCTCCCCCGCTTCTCATCAACAGCCCACATGGTGAATGAACATGCTCAGTACAGCTGGTCAGACAGACTCATCCATTCCTCTTACAGCCTTTCATTTCCTGTCTGCCTTCACCCCTCCTCGCTTTGTACGCGTCTGTCTGTCTGTCTGTCTTTGCAGTCTCACCATTTAAAGCTCTTCTTGCAGTCTCTCTCCATTCCCCTCAAGGCAAAGTCTCAGAGTCAGTGGGCATGAGTAACTCACATATAACAAATAGAATACAGCAGACAATGCACGCAATCTTCACACAAGCAGATGTGTGTTTTTACAGCATTTGTGTTAACATTAAAAAAAAAATCTAATCTAATAGGCTAACGTACAAAGTTAAAGATTTTAATTTGTTAACGTGTTCTTTTGTTGGAAGCTCCAAGAATAAGTCCGGATTGTTTTAGGTCTGATTTTTATACTTTTTTAAAATTTTTTTTAACTTGATCTGACCACAAACAAAAACTCAGTTGAGGATCCACACCAAGCAGGAAAATGAATCCGGACATTTCAATGCACATCACTTTTATAATCCTTGTAAACCAGGGGTGTCAAACTCATTTCAGTTCAGGGGCCACAACCTCCCAATATGATCTGAAGTGGGTCGGACCAGTGAATTAATAACATTAAAATACATAAATAATGCCAACTCCAAACATTTCAATGTACTTTATAGTGAAAAAAGTAAAATTACATGATGGAAATACTTACATCTATAAACTGTCCTTTTACACAAGCAGATGTGTGTTTTTACAGCATTTGTGTTAACATAAAAAAAAAAATCTAATCTAATAGGCTAACGTACAAAGTTAAAGATTTTAATTTGTTAACGTGTTCTTTTGTTGGAAGCTCCAAGAATAAGTCCGGATTGTTTTAGGTCTCATTTTTATACTTTTTTTTTTTTTTTTTAACTTGATCTGACCACAAACAAAAACTCAGTTGAGGATCCACATCAAGCAGGAAAATGAATCCGGACATTTCAATGCACATCACTTTTATAATCCTTGTAAACCAGGGGTGTCAAATTCATTTCAGTTCAGGGGCCACATCCTCTCAATATGATCTGAAGTGGGCCGGACCAGTGAATTAATAACGTAATAATACATAAATAATGCCAACTCCAAACATTTCAGTGTTTTATAGTGAAAAAAGTAAAATTACATGATGGAAATATTTACATCTATAAACTGTCCTTTTAAAAGTGTGAATAACATGAACAACCATGAAAAAACTGAAATTTATTAAGAAAAATAAGTGCAATTTTAACTATATTTTGCCTCTGCTTATCATTTGTAAATGTGCACCACAACTTACAGATCACAATGGATTTGCAAATGTAGAAAATATTTTAGTCACTGGCAGAATATTAGCAAAATTGCACTTACTTCTCTTAACACATTTCTAGTTTTTCATATTTTTTGTGAAAGGCTAGTTTGTAAATTTACACATTTTCATGTAATTTCACTTTTTTACACTAAAACAAAGAGGAAAAATTTGGAATTGTCATTATTTGTAGGTTTTTTTGGTAGTATTTTACTGATCTGACCCACTTGAGACGAAAGTAGGGCTTTATATGACCCCTAAAGTAAAAGGATAGACTGTTAATATTTTCAGTGTAATTTTTGCATTTCACAAATTCATCCTACGGGCCGGACTGGACCCTTTGGCAGGCCGGATTTGGCTCCCGGGCCATATGTTTGACACCTGTGTTGTAAGCTGATCTTCAAACTATGGGCTGACCCCTTTGTGGACTAAGTGGGTCGGGTCACAAAAAGGGGCTGGTGTTACCTGACCCTAAAGTCAAGCAGATGTTTGGCCCTATACTGACAATGTGTTTACATCGTATCTCCTGTGGTTTACAGTCCTGTGTGGGCATGTGCGGTGGTGTAGTGGTCCCTGGAGAAGTGGGTATACTCTCAATTTTTGCCTTTTTTTTTTTAAGTAGTCCAGAAAAATGCCATTTTAGAAACAGTGACATATAAGATTACTCCATTTAACTTACCCAAAAATCCATCAGAAGTATTTGCTCACTATTATAAAATTATCATGACTTGATCAAGAGGAGAGCTAAATTAGCAATATTTTCCTCAGCATGACCCGCCCTACTCTGCCTGTGATTGGCTCATCAGTCCTCATGCCTAAATTTAACCAATCTAATCAGTGAAGGTGCCGAGTACTAGCCAATTAGAGGCAGAGTAGGGCGGGTCATGGCTTCACCATGACATGGGCAATTTGGCTCAGATACTACTGAATGGTGCACATCAGGGGGATTTAGAAGTGGGTATATGCAATGATGACTGAAAAATAAGTAGGCATACCCTGTATACCGCCGTATACCCTGGACTACACCACTGGGCATGTGTATTTAAAAGTGTGCCTAAGGTAAAACCTAAGTCCTGTGATCACAAGTCTGTCGGTTTAATATGTTGACCAAGATGTGACCCATACTATCCAAAGAACTTTACCATTAACCAGTGAAACAAAGAAATCTACTGACACAAAGGAATCCTAACTAATACTGACTAATATGTGGTTAAACTTAAGAATTAAACGATCTAAATCAGGGGTCTCAAACATGTGGCCCGGGAGCCAAATGCGGCCCGCCAAAGGTTTCAGTCTGGCCCGTGGGATGACTTTGTAAAGTGCAAAAATTCCACAGTCAAGGCTGTAGAACTCATTTTAGTTCAGGTTCCACATACAGACCAATAATAGTATAATAATCTACAAAAAAGAATGACTCCATATTTTCTTCTCGGTTTGGTGTGAAAAAAATAATATTATACTATGCCTATAAATCATGACAACTTCAAATTTTTACCTCGGCCAAGGAGGTTATGTTTTTGTTGACGTTGGTTTGTCTGTCTGTCTGTTTGTTTGTCTGTCCGTGTGCAAGATAACTCAAAAAGTTACGGATGGATTTGGATGAAAATTTCAGGAAATGTTGATACTGGCACAAGGAACAAATGATTAAATTTTGGTGGTGATCGGGGGTGGGGTGGGGCACTGATCTGCCTTAGTGGAGGTCTGCGCTATACGAGTACTTCTGGTTGATTCTGGTTTGGTGCAAAAAATAACATTAAATTATGAAAATATTTACACTTGCAAACTGTCCTGTAATAATAAAATGTGAATAACCTGAGCAAATATGAACATCCTGAAATGTCTAAAGAAAATTAAGCACAATTTTTAACAATTTTCTGCCTGTTACTACATGTTTTGTGCCTTTGTAGATCTGATCCATAATGCACATGTATAAATGATAATAATGACATAATTTTGTTAAAATTGCACTTTTTTTACTTAAGAAATTTCAGTTTTTTCAGGTTATTTACATCTTTTTTTTTGGGATAGTTTATAAAAGAAAGTATTTTCAAAATTTTATGGGGTTTTTTTTGCACTAAAACAAAAACAAAAATTTGGAGTTGTGATTATTTATAGGTTATTATGCTATTATTTTACTGGTCAGGCACACCTGAGATCAAATTGGGCTGAATGTGGCCCCTGAAAGAAAATAAGTTTGAGACCCCTGATCTAAATTAAAATAATATTTCAGATTTCAATTCATAAGAAAAACATAGCAGACGCACACTCTGCATGCTCACATGAACAAGTGCACTGAACTCAACTAAAGTGATTTTGACTTAAAGCCTAAAGCAATTTGACCCAAATGGTCTATGGGCACTATGAGCCAAATAAAGCGGGTGGAGGTTGAATGCGTGTTCATTAATCAGAGACAAAAGAGCACTTTCCTTCTGGCCCTCGCTTCTTTTCCTCTGGTCTCTGCAACAATATATCACAGATATTACAATACATCCTGCTTCCTACTATACGATCCAGCTATCTCAGCCCCCTGCACCTGACATTTAACTGCGGAGAATCATTCTTCACACTGAAATTAATATCAACCTGCCTTTTTCTTTCCAGTTTTGAAGGCTGTTGTATCTTTTGCTAAAAGATACAAGGAAGTATGGTTTTGTTGTTGCTGCTGCTGCTTACCTACCATTATTCTCACTTTATTTTTTGTTTTTAGCTTTTTAGTTATAGTTTAAGTGTATCTTCCTTCTGCTAGTAGATCTTAAATGTTCTACAAATGCAGACTGAAAACATTTATATTTTCATGCGCCTATACCTCAGCTCACTTGTTCTTATTGCACTGTTGTTCTTACTACATTCTATTAATGCTTTTAATATTTAACAGTTTCTCAAACTTCCTTTTTCCTTCTAATTCTATTTTTTATTATTTCTGCTTTTATTTTTAATTTCCTCTTACAATTGAACTGCGTTTGTGAGTAAAATCCAGGAATTTTAACAATATATTTTGCTGTTATTTGGTTTGCATGTTGTGATGTAATTTTTGCGGTCTCTGTTAAATTAAACTACTTGATGAATCATAAAAGCGTTAACTAATTTGCATGGATCATGAATTAATTTTATTATATTAGTTTTATGCCTGTTCCTAGTCATGTTTAGATTATAGTTTCTTAAAAATCTAAACAGGAAGCAGATCTGCAAGTCCTGTTTATATTCAATTCAACTCATATTCAACTGTAATAAGCACTACCTTACTACTACTACTACTACTAGTGATAATAATAATAATAATAATAATAATAATAATAATAATAATAATAATAATAATAATAATAATAATAATAATAATAATAATAATAATGAATGAATGAATGAATGAATGAATAAATGAATTTGTTTTGGTTTGTACATCAATCATTACACTAAGTACAATAATCGTAATAAACATAAAAACCAAGGAAAGCTTATTTTCTTGACTATCCTTTTCACCTGATACACCACCTACATCAAATTAAATATGTACAGCATTGAGCATCGAGCATTCACACCATAAAAAAAATATCACCAACAAAAACATATCTACCATCTCAATTCAATATTCCCAAATAATTTTAAACTTGTGGCTTTTTTTTTTTTTATTTTTTTAACTTTGCCAAAGGAGTGAACAACTTAAATGCATCATCAGGTCCATTCCATAATTTCACACCCACAACCCCAGTCCATCTAGACGTCACATTTGTCCCCACTTTCACAAATTTGAAAATCTCTTCCATATGCCTATTTAGAAAAAAAACAAACAAAAAAAACCTCAATAATAATAATAATAATAATAATAATAATAATAATAATAATAATAATAATAATAATATCTACGTCCACTAACTGAGGGAACCTGGTGTAACAAGACCTCAAAATGTCTGTTCGGATGCTGTGTACACCACTGTACCTGTCATTTAGCCTTCATAAGTCATTCTCCGCAGCTACATCTCTATCCTGCTGCCTCTTCTTGTCAGCTGTTTTAAGCCATCATGGATTGTGAAGGTGCTGGTTCCACACTTGTACATCCATATTGCCCTCATTTCCATTTACAGTAGTGCTGTGGCTAAGCTGCTAAAGCATGTTGGGGACTTGGGGGGTGGGGGGGTGGGAGCGTATGATAACTCCAGGGACAAGGAATAGCAGCATAGGCAATGGGATCAAGGGGTTTCTTGTTCCTTCTTTCTTGCATGAACTGCAAGGTGCTGTGAATAAAAGCAACATCTAAATGAGGAAAATGGAAAGGAAAAATGTGGTTCTTTCTCAGAGGTGACTCGCTTGGCTGACTTGATGTAGTGTGGAGTCCTGTGAGAGTGCCATTGTCTTGCTTGCTCATGCTCATTGTTTTCTTTTTATGTAACCGTTTCCACCTCCTAAAGGCTGCAGATACTGTACACAACGGCCACCACAATAGGCACATGAGCCCCTTCTTCCTCCTCTTCTTCCTAATCCCCCTGCTAGTTGAAGCTCATCAACAGTCCTATTCTTACATTACTCACCACCTCCCCCAACTCACCCTCCTACCCCCTTAAACTCATCCATGGCCTCACAACGTTATCTCCTTCAGACACCATCAACTTCATCATCATCAGCTCTCACACACACACACACACGCACAAATATGTAGAAAACAGCACAAATTATATTTACAAAACACACTGCACACGTAATACATCCACCCCCATGCCCACTCAGCTAATAATACAAAATCCTTATTAAACAGACACACAAATGACATCTGCACATCTGCACAAACACAACCCTCTCCACTCAAAACCTGTAAACATTCTCTCAGATATGCAGGAGGAAAGACACTACTTACCATCTTCTGCCTGGAGTCGGAACAGAATGAGCTCTCCGGCACATGCACACGAGAACACGCACACATACTTTACACACTCACTAACTGGGAGAGGGTGAGTAAGGAAAGGGTGAGCAAGAGAGGGAGGGAGGGAGGGAGGGAGGAAGAGAGCGATTAAGAGTGTGAGGAGAACGCACGAGAGAGCGAAAGACCGGCGAGGAAACGCAACAGCCAAATAGACAAGGAGGAGGAGAAAGAGGAGGAGTGTGTATCTGCACATGCACTGCTGTGCTGTGCTAAATCATACACTCATGACTGTGTGTGTGTGCACGTACGGCAGTGTGTGTCTGTGGCTCCCATGAGTGTATCTGTTAACACATGAGGGAAATGACGGATGTCTCTCTCTCTTTTTTTTTTTTTTTTTTTTTTTTTTCCATCCTCGCTTCTTTCCCTTCTCACTTTGCCTGAGTTTCTGTCGTTTTCACTTGAGATGATGGAGTCAGGGGAGAGAAAACTCAAACTGAGGCTGATGTGAGGTGAACTACTGGATGCAGCCTCAGGGATGGACGGATGGATACAGACAGACAGACAAACAAACAGACAAACCCATACACTGCATAAAAAGCAGTGGGCGTAGTCACTGTCATGTCACATAGAAGTATTTGGAGGACTGATTTGAAGCCTCGAGTTCAGGCTACCGTGGCTTTTTGAAGCCAGGAGGGACTACATTTGGACAAGACGGTGGAGTTGGAAATCACCAGGTGTAATGGGTGAAATTTGTAAAACTAAAGCTATCTGACATGGTTACACACTAAACTTCATGGGACATTTATACAACAGAATCTTGGGTTTTGTCTTGTAATGCATACTTTTTAATTACAACAACAGAGGTATTTGTCAGTGAAAAAATGCATTTATCGGCAGTAGACATTACAACTAAAATCGTATTAATGGAGCGATAATTCACACAAGGACCACAAATACAGTAGTAAGAGGATCTATATAAAGCAAATGACACCAATGTACGTACATCTACTATTACAATAGTCTTATAGCAGTTAGGTGGCTATGCAAACCCAAGCATAGTGATGATGATGGTGATAATGGTGGAAATGATGATAGTTACAACTGTATTATGCATTAACAGTTCAGGTCAGTTTAGAAAAAAACAGGGAAAATTGAGCTTTTTACAAAACAAATAACATTAGATGTTTTTTTTAACTATAACTTAAAAATACTAGCATGTATTCACCAGGTGTAGTGGGTAAAATTTGTAAAACTAAAGCTATCTGACATGGTTACACACTAAACTTCATGGGACATTTATACAACAGAATCTTGGGTTTTGTTTTGTAATGCATACTTCTTAATTACAACAACAGAGCTATTTGTCAGCGAAAAAATGCATTTATCGGCAGTAGACATTACAGCCTAGCATTACAGCTAAAATCGTATTAATGGAGCGATAATTCACACAAGGACCACAAATACAGTAGTAAGAGGATCCATATAAAGCAAATGACACCAATGTACGTACATCTACTATTACAATAGCCTTATAGCAGTTAGGTGGCTATGCAAACCCAAGCATAGTGATGATGATGGTGATAATGGTGGAAATGATGATAGTTACAACTGTATTATGCATTAACAGTTCAGGTCAGTTTAGAAAAAAAAAAAAAAACTGTGAAAATTGAGCTTTTTACAAAACAAATTACCTTAGATTTTTTTTTTTTTACTATAACGTAAAAATACTAGAATGTACTCAGGTGAAAATATGCAATACTATACGGCATCTGGGTGTATTCAACATGGATTTTTGAAGCCAGGAGGGTACGAGGGTACTGGAGAATAAAGTGTATTAGGGCCACATAAGAAAATAAAAACGCTTGTCATTACGAGAATAAAGTCATAAAATATCGGTATAAAACCCGTAATTTTATGATAATAAAGTCAAATACAAAAAGAATCACAATGTTATGAGAATAAAGTCGTAGTTATAAAAAAAAATCATAATTTAACAAAAACATCATTCGTTTATGAAATTAAATTCATC
This sequence comes from Sphaeramia orbicularis, assembly GCF_902148855.1. Classification (NCBI taxonomy): domain Eukaryota; kingdom Metazoa; phylum Chordata; class Actinopteri; order Kurtiformes; family Apogonidae; genus Sphaeramia; species Sphaeramia orbicularis. The sequence continues at coordinate 32,511,190 of NC_043979.1, read as the reverse complement.
ATATTCCGACAATAAAGCCATAATATTACCTGAATAATGTTGGATTTTAAAAACAGGTGGTAAAAATATCATAATTTACAAGAATAAAGTCATACCCTGCTCGAACAAAGCAGTAGTATCTGTGTTGTATAATAATAATAATAATAATAATAATAATAATAATAATACATTTTATTTGTATTGCGCTTTTCATAGAACTCAAAGACACTTTACATGCAGCAGATAAAAACATAAATCAGACATATTACAAACAGACTAAAAGCAGGTATACAAATATAAAACAGTTAAACATTAGGATTAAACATTAAAAACAATCTTAAATAAATGAGTTTTTAAAAGGGATTTAAAGGTGTTGGGGTCGGAGCAGTGTCAAATAGAAGGTGGGAGGGAGTTCCACAGGGTTGGAGCTGCAGTGGAGAAGGCTCTGTATAAAGTACATGATCTGAACTAGACTCAGTAAATCTCCTCAGTCCCAGTAGATCCTGCATATATTCACTGGGGTCAGTACACGGTCTACTGGAAATACACTTTGGATCAGCTGGTTCTGGGCCCTAGTTTTGGACCCTGGTTGTCAGTGTTGATGAAACCATGTATATTTGTTTCAGGTAAAAATAGCGATGATCCCCTACACCCTGGATGTCAGAATATGCGATTTCTGTCCACATGTCAGTGTTCGTGGACCACTTGTTCTTTGGTAGCTCGTACTGATCCATGTCCAGTCCAATTGTTCTTAATTTAATTTCATATTTCACATTTTCCTGGTCTGGCTGTGTTTACTGCTATACTCCGTCATGTTGAGCCGGTTGGTTTTTGCCACTCAGTCTGACTTAGAGGGGCTTGGCCTGGGGGGAAGTGACGTATGTGCATACCCTCTATAGCGGGGTAAGAGCCGTACACTTGATGTAACAGTACAAGTGGACACTTGGGTCTAAACCAGGGGTGTCAAACTCATTTTAGTTCAGTTCCATATTCAGCTAAATTTGATCTGTAGTGGGCCGGACCAGAAAAATAATAACATAATAACCTATAAATAATGACAACTCCAAATTTTTGTCTTTGTTTTGGTGTAAAAAAAACCCCATTAAATTATGAAAATACTTACTTTTATAAACTACCCCCCCCCCAAAAAAAACAGATGAAAAAACGGAAATTTAAATTAAAAAACGTAAGAAAATTTAGTGCAATTTTAACAATATTATTCCTCAACTTATCATTTCTACATGTGCATTATGGATCAGATCTACAAAGACACTAAACACTAAGGAACAGGCAGAAAAATTGCTTAATTTTCTTTAGACATTTCAGGTTGTTCATATTTGTTCAGGTTATTCACATTTTAGTGTTACAGGATAGTTTGAAAATGTAAATATTTTCACTATTTAATGTTATTTCTTTGCACTAAAACAAAGACAAAAAATTTAAGTTGATAATTCTAGATTTTTTTGGCTTAATTCAAGATTTTTTTTTACTTAATTGAAATTTTTTTTTTTGGCTTAATTGAAGATTTTTTTTTTTAACTTAATTGAAGATTTTTTTGGCTTAATTGAAGATTTTTTTTTTACTTAATTGAAATTTTTTTTGGCTTAATAGAAGTTTTTTTTTACTTATTTGAAGATTTTTTTTTTGGCTTAATTGAAGATTTTATTTTTTTACTTATTGAAGTTTTTTTTTTTTTTTTGGCTTAATTGAAGATTTTTTTTTACTTATTTGAAGATTTTTTTTGGCTTAATTGAAGATTTTTTTTTTTTTTAAATTGAAAAATTTTTTTTTGTCTTAATTCAAGATTTTTTGCAAAATTTGAGATTTTTTTTTTGGCTTAATTGAAGATTTTTTTTTTTTACTTAATTGAAGATGTTTTTTTGGCTTAATTCAAGATTTTATTTTTTTTTTTTACTTATCTGAAGATTTTTTTTGTGGCTTAATTAAAGATTTTTTGCAAAATTTGAGATTTTTTTTGGCTTAATGGAAGATTTTTTTCACTTAATTGAAGATTTTGTTTTTTGCTTAATTGAAGAATTTTTTTTACTTATTTGAAGATTTTTTGGCTTAATTCAAGATTTTTTCCTTAATTCAAGCTAATTTTTTTTTTTTTTTTTTTGCTTAATTCAATTCAAGACTCTGGAATTTTTGCACTTAGCAAAAACATCCCAGGGGCCGAACTGGACCCTTTGGCCCCCAGGCCACATGTTTGACACCCCTGGTCTAAACAGTATCTGCCAAACCTTTATTGACTTGGTGTCTCTGCAGGGAAGTTCACTGGACATCAATCGGAGCCAGGGTTGTTTTGGAGCATCTAGAGTCCGTCAGTGGTGTTATACTTTAAAATATTTCTGCATTGGGTTCAATTTCAGGCCATTGTTGTTGCCCTTTGGCCAAACTGTGCTCCATTCACTATATGTGTGCATGCTTCATTCTCATTTTTATCCATCTTCCCCCCCTTTCCCACCTCCCACTCTCTTTCCCTTGTCCTCTCTAACTCATCAGCTCTCCGTCCCTTTCTCTCCCTCCCACTCTCTGTTCCTTCTCTCCTCCTTTCTCCCCTTTTCCTTCTAACTCACTCCATCTCATAAATCCTCCACACCTTCTGCAGGCCAGGAGACGAGGAGTCACTTTTATGAGCCTTACTGCACCGGAGGAGGACAATAACACATTTCTAGTACAACTGCCGCCTTACTGAACGCACACATACACACAAAGAATCACACACGGCAACAGACATTGACACCCGAGCGATCAATACTGTCAGATAAACACAAAGGTGAATAATTTCAGCGCCAAGACAAAGGCATACAACGAGTCCTATCTATTGTTTAGAGTGGGGAATAAACCTTTTAGGAGCGATGACACAGGCTGTAAAACAGTGCTGAAACTTCACACTGCGTCAGGCCCAGTGTCCTCACCTGAACGGACCAGCAGAACTACATTCACTCAGAGCTGCAAATGTACGCATAAACACAGCCTTAATGTCATGGAAATAAAATAAATAACTGCTGGCGTGCTATCTTTTTGCGGTACTTTGTCGTTCTGGCAGCACATTTCCAAAAGAGAATAACGTTAGTGTATCTTTGCATACATTCTTCAACTCCCTGCACCTCTACGTATGCATAAACAATATTTCTCAATACTTGCTTTATTATAGTATTATGCAACTTTATATTTCGATTCCACTACACTCGGAGGCAAATATTATCCTACATTTGTCTGACAGTTTTCCATAGCCGGCCTATTCATGTGTTGATTTTAACCCTTAGGGGTCCACGATCACGGCCCGTTGACTGAATCACATGACATTTTCAACATGTTGTAGCGTCAGGAGACAATTGCATTTGTAAGTGCGGACTTGAAACACTCTCCCACTTTTTATTTGATGTTAAAAGAGCAAATACAACCGGAGATATGATGGTTTGAAAACAGATGAAACAAGCATTATCATAGTGATATAAAGCAAGCGTTATATTTCTGATCATATGTTCGTCATTTTTTGGTCCCTTTTCAAAACAGAAAAAACTGGTCCAATCTGCGGATTCTAATCCACAGACTGCATTAGCATTACAGGTAAAAATCAGAATGACCCCCACCTGAACTGGATGTGGAAACCGGGAGGACCGCGGGGGGGTGGTGGTGTGAAAACTCCTATATAAAGATTTGCTTGTATGTCAAATATTTGAGTAGAGTTTTAATTTATTACAATTTAGATTTTATATACCTAATATTTGGAACCAATATTCACTTTTAAAGTCTTTGAAAAGGTTCGCTTAGCATCTTTGTGTTATTTATGCAATAAATTATGCACATTTTTCATATCGGATCTTAACCTTTTTGCGTGTTTTTTGGCCTTTTGTGTTGATATAGTAGGTTAAAGTGAAAAAATAATTGGCAGATGATATAGATGAAGTTGTGCTGAAAAAAACAAACAAACAAACAAACAAACATGGGTATAGCAAACATTTCTTTATATAATATATAAAGGGAAAATCAAAAGTACTCAAAAACGGCCAAAATAGGCTCAGACTCCTAAGGGTTAACCTGATAAACTGAAGTATTAAATGAAATTCTCCATCATGAACTGAGTAAACTCTTTAAAAACCCTCTTGGATTAGCCAGAAAACAGCAACTCTTCATAGTCGAAAAACTGTCAAAATACTGAAAACAGGGCTGTTTTTCTAAGGTCATGAATATTTGAGTATAGCTTTAATTTATTACAATTTCGATTTTATATACCTAATATTTGGAACCAATATTCACTTTTAAAGTCTTTAAAAAGGTTTGTTAACCATTTTTGTGTTATTTATGCAAAAAATATATACATTTTTCTGATCGGATTTTATATTTTTTGTGTGTTTTTTGTCCTATTGTCTTAATATAGTAAGTTAAAGTGAAAAAATAGACAGATGAGATAGATGAAGTTGTGCTGAAAAAAAGATACCAAACATGGGTATCATAAATATTTTTTATGTAGTATATAAAGGCAAAATCCAAAGTACTCAAAAACGGCCAAAATAGGCTCAGACCTCTGAGGTTTAACCTGATAAACTGAAGTATTAAATGAAATTCTCCATCATCTTGAACTGAGTAAACTCTTTAAAAACCCTCTTGGATTAGCCAGAAAACAGCAACTCTTCATAGTTGAAAAACTGTCAAAATACAGAAAACAGGGCTGTTTTTCTAAGGTCATGAATGTTTGAGGAGAGTTTTAATTTATTACAATTTAGATTTTATATAATATTTGGAACCAATATTCACTTTTAAAGTCTTTGAAAAGGCTCGTTAAGCATCTTTGTGTTATTTATGCAATAAATTATGCACATTTTTCATATCAGATTTGATCTTTTTTGTGTGTTTTTTGGCCTTATGTGTTGATATAGTAGGTTAAAGTGAAAAAATAATAGGCAGATGATATAGGTGAAATTGTGCTGAAAAAACAAACAAACAAACATGGGTATAGTTAACATTTCTTTATATAATATATAAAGGGAAAATCAAAAGTACTCAAAAACGGCCAAAATAGGCTCAGGCTCCTAAGGGTTAACCTGATAAACTGAAGTATTAAATGAAATTCTCCATCATGAACTGAGTAAACTCTTTAAAAACCCTCTTGGATTAGCCAGAAAACAGCAACTCTTCATAGTTGAAAAACTGTCAAAATGCTAAAAACAGGGCTGTTTTTCTAAGGTCATGAATATTTGAGTATAGTTTTAATTTATTACAATTTAGATTTTATATACCTAATATTTGGAACCAATATTCACTTTTAAAGTCTTTGAAAAGGTTCGTTTAGCATCTTTGTGTTATTTATGCAATAAATTATGCACATTTTTCATATCGGATCTTAACCTTTTTGTGTGTTTTTTGGCCTTTTGTGTTGATATAGTAGGTTAAAGTGAAAAAATAATAGGCAGATGATATAGAGAAGTTGTGCTGAAAAAAACAAACAAACAAACAAACATGGGTATAGTTAACATTTCTTTATATAATATATAAAGGGAAAATCAAAAGTACTCAAAAACGGCCAAAATAGGCTCAGACTCCTAAGGGTTAACCTGATAAACTGAAGTATTAAATGAAATTCTCCATCATGAACTGAGTAAACTCTTTAAAAACCCTCTTGGATTAGCCAGAAAACAGCAACTCTTCATAGTCGAAAAACTGTCAAAAAACTGTTTTTCTAAGGTCATGAAGAGATTAGGGTTCTCACCGACCAACAATACAAACACGTGACGATTTTATAGAATATAATGCATTGCTGTTTCAAAGACTAACTAGATAAGAGTAGCTAAAATGAGCTAAAGCTTAAACACACAGCTGTAAAATATGATACTAAAACACAAAAAAGGGATAATTTTACTGCGCTGTCTACTTTTACTTTCATACTTGAAGTTCATTTTGCTGATCGTGCTTTTCTTTTTGGGGGTTTTGAAGTCATAACCTTTACTTGCAATGTGGTATTAGTAATTTAGCCCTTCCGGTCCAAAGTAATGGAAGTAAAATAATTGACAAAACATCCACGTGCACTTTACTTTTGTCATATTTTGCCTTTTTCTGACCCTGCAATACCTCTCTGTTACAAATAAAATGAATTAGGTGTTGAACTATGAAACTCAAGAACACCTGTAATGCATCTTTGCGTACATTCTCCAAGTCTCCAACCTCTATTTATGCAAACACGCCGTTCCACAGAAAGATCTTTTCATCTGAGCAGTACTGTATGCCTCCAAACGTCTCCTGTTCTGTTCTACAGGAGGAGAAACTGCTGTACAGGCTGCAGATTATTGATTTGTCACACTAGAGTCAGCTGATTTGACACTGAGCTTTCAGAGACACCCAACGCATAAATCAATCATCCCCTTCAGTCAGATCAGTTCATTCTGTCGCTGATATTCTGTCAATACTCATTTACAAGTAATGACTTTGACCCATGTACAGTCTGGGTCTTGACCAGTCAGCTTATGCTTGTTTTGCACATAATGACCGTGACATTAGATTTCACTGGTGTCAAATTCATGAAAGTGCGCGTGTGCTTGTGAACTTGTGAACTTGCTACTTGTTAATTTTGTGAGTTAAAATGTAGAACAAGACGGCGAGTAAACGTCAATAGACAAGTACGATTTGCCACATCAAAGAGGCATTTTAATTTTTATTGAAATAAATAGTCCTATAATCAATTTTTGAACCATTTGTAATCAGTTAGTTATGACGGTCTATTGAGTCACTAATGAAATAAACACTGATCTGAAATCTCGATTCTATCTTTTTGTGTTTAAACCCTTTTATGCATGAATTATGAGAACCTTAATCAAGATTTTTTTTTCCTGAGTGTTTAATTCCTCTTTAGGTATGAAAAAAGTAATGTAATCGATTTTTTTTTTTTTTTTATGAACCTATTTTTCATGGGGTTACAAAATGCTGGACACCATGCATTTACTGACATACTGTGTGAAAACTATTAAATACATTTATTTTAATGCTGTTAATCTGTTCTCACATTTTAATATTCTATAACCTCCTGAGACCCAGCAATGCATTTTTGTTCTCTGTAGGGGACAAAAGTTTTACAGCTTTATAAAAAAAAAAAAATGCTGTCCACTGCAAAGGACATTCCATAATTTAAAAAATATATATATATCTGAAAAAACTGTTACATCGTGCTGTTTCCAATCAAGAAAATTATTAAATGTAAAAAAGCCAAAACTTTTCCTTTCCTGGGTCTCTAGTTATTACTAACATATGCCCCAAAAAAATGTTGTTAAAAAAAAAAACCCTGTTAATTACAGTCTAACAACCATTAGTAACTGATTTACATTCAAATATGTTACTGCAGATCAGGCTGATGAAGAACAGTAATGGTATGAATTGCACTGTATGGGATGATGCATAAGTGTCCACTGTGTTGGTTGATATGCAAGTAAAACAACAAAATCCATGAATATATAAGAGAACAGCTGTAGAAAAGCTGTCCACTATGCATGAAAGGGTTAAACTTGATAATGAATAAAATACACAATTAGTGACATACTTCACACTGTCATAAAATAAAACCTGTGTCACATCATCTTCAAAAAAGGATTTACAGGAAAAAAATATTAGACCATCAGAAGTCATCAAAGACAGTGGTTACGCAATCAAGTACTAACTCTTGTGTGTATCATGTGACTAAAACAGACAGAAAAGAAAACATGGAATGCCTAAAAGCACTGTTTTTGTCAGTACAATGCTATAGTTACTGATGTAAGAACTGAAGTGATTTTGGTTATCAAGAAAACCATGGAAAATGGCTAGATATCAGCTCTGAAATTTAACTCTTATGAGCTATTTTATCGTTATCATTATATTTGTCTAAACAAATGTACCTTTAGTTGTACCAGGCATTAAAATGAACAAGAAACTGAAAAAAACAAGGGTGGAATAATAATTTTTTCCACGACTGTATAAGATTTCACTTATTGTTATTTGCGTGCAGTACTCTACAAAGTCTTCACTGCATTGCTTTAGGCTGTTTGCACAAAAGTGCACATGTTAACACAGACTTGTTTTGGCTTGTGGCTGTGACCTGAATGGCAATACATCTATAGTGAAGGTCATGGATGTGGCGTGGGCTGAAGTGCACGACTGCACCGTGACTCATTTCCCACATTCCCGTGAAGAAGGAGGAGGAGTAAATTTCCATAAGCCTTGGCCTTGGCTCCAAAGCCATACATTAAACCATTCATCAAAACCTGCTATAGGACTGGTGTAAAGTGAGGCGGTGTCCTCTAGGTACACAGCCAGCACCTGAAAGAGTTTGTGGAAAGGCATCTAGGACAGTGAGAGCGATGGAATACTTTAATCAAAATAAATGCCAATATCACTCAAGCTGATGAGCGCTGTATTCAATAAACAGAGAATAAATAATGTTTGTACTTGCAGTTCCATTGAAGGCTGACTCATTGGGAGTGTGAGAAACTGTGGATTTAGACTTTATTCGCATAAAAAATTAGGTAAAACCTTATATACCTGGTTTGAGATCGACTAATTATCGACTGACAAAATGAAGTTAATTAACAAACTTTGACAGTTTAAAAAACGTATAGAGGCATTCCAGTATTCATCAGTTTGAGTGTTATTCTTATTGATAAGTAGTTACACACACAGATCATTTTACTAAAGTATAAACAGAAATACCACAATTCAGAAATTCTTATAACTTTAAGTCAGTTATTTAAAGGAAAAGAGTGTAATATTTGGGTGTTTTTATGAAACTGGTGCCTAAAAACAGGACAAGGGGGCTAAAAATTCTGACCAGATGTAGACTAATGTTATGAAGCAAGTTTGGAAGCACTTTGGGTCTATTTTAAAAATAAATATACACTGAAATATTTGAAACATTTCTATATTATGAGAGGTACAGTATTTAAGAATGACACTGAGGCCTTTTTGTTTATGGATGATGTACTGATAAATCTGCTGTAATTATTAAAGGAAATGGTTGAATTGTTGAGTCTGTATGACTGTACTGCCATGATCATATTGTTGGGTGTAATTCAGTTACTGCATTATGTATTTTTTGTGGTTTGATGTTAAAATTAGGAAAATAGTATTGTTTGACTCTTGTATCAAGTTAGTGATAAAGATGTAAAAGCACTGAGGGGTTGGATTAAATAAGTTTATACTTCTTCCTACTCCTTTTCGACCATGCAAAATTCAGACTTCTATGTGCTTGGAGATAGATTTTGTCCTTTTGAATGTTTTATTTTGTTTTTACTTTGTTTTGTTTTTTTGGTTTTTTTGCATGTTCGAAATAAATAAATAAATATTATTTTTATATAAAAATCTGCATGTAACACAGTAAAAAGGACACGAAAATTATGCACTACTATTTTTTCGAATATCTTTTTATTCTCTCACAGGTACATTTTGGGAATCAAACTAATTGTGCAAGGTGTTTCACAAAAATGACCACTGTTGCAAAATCACTTGTGATTTATTTGTGTTTAAATGCGTAGGTTCCACATGTAATGTAAGTGGACGCAATGGGTTACACACGAAACCTGGAATGAGACTGCTGATTTATGAAAAACCCACATGTCTGGGTTAGAAAAACCACTAGGACCATCAAATTTAACAAAGTGTCTTTATTTATAGCAGTATATAAGACCATTTACAGCCATGTTTTCCAGATAAAACACACCGACACCTAGGCAGCTTTTCCTGTCCGAATTTTGGTCAATATTTGATTAAAAATTAGTTAATTTTGGTATGGCTCAGAACAAGAGTAAAACTTTTTTTTGCATTTATCTGAGGTCATCATTAGGTTCATCCTGGGGATAAATATGTCTATATTTCTCTTTTATTATTGGGTCTAAAAAAGCTGGCAAAGTGCCAGATACCAAAATGAGCCCAGTTTCATAGAAGCACCCATTTATAATGTTGGCTGTTCACGTTTAGCCTTTTCTTATCACTCAGCAAAGGAGGGAGAGAACAGTGATCAAATGAGTGATGGAGTAAATGAGGACAGGAAGCAGTGTTTCAAGAAAATAAAAGCTGTAAAATAGAAAAATAGAATGGTATTTCCACATTCTTTCAAAGCCTTTATATTCTAAAAACACAGATACACACAAAACACTACTGGAATGTTTTACATGCAACATACAGCTGAACTACAAGGTTCCTCATTTCTTTTGTATGTGGCGTCGACAAGTCTGTCCTGAATTTTGTCGCTCAAACAACACTGTGCAGTAAGTGAGAAGAGAGAGGAGGAGGAGGAGGTGGAGGAGGAGGAGGAAGAGGAAGAGACATGCTTTGTTTTTGTGTTGTTCTGTCCATGTATGCTGTGTGACGGTGAAGATAAACACTCACTGCCTGAAGATAAACACCCAGAAACCTCACAAACACAGCAAAACAAAGAAGAAAATGGAAAACATAGACAAAGGGCAAGATCTCTGCTGCAGAGAGTCTGAAATGGTGATTATGAAGGATTATTATTTCAAAAGTATGCTTTAGTGAAAACTGTCCCATACTTTGTATAAAAAACACAAATACTATCAGCAAAATATACTTCAAAGTATGAAAAGTAAGATTACTCATTATGCATATGCATGGTTGTTACATTATTGCAAATTAATACAAGCAAAAGCACTTGTGCAAAAGCAAAGATGTTGTTGGTCACATAAATACTTTAAATACTACTTTGTCAGGTTAGTAATATGGTACTGCATCACACTATATAGCACATCAAATAGTATATTGTGTACTTTATACGAAAAGTAACAAGCAAATAATAAGAGTCAAATTATTACTTGAAACAGAATAAATAGTGCAATAATTGTCTCTGAGATATAGTGCAGTAGAAGTAAGCAATGTTTACAGTATGAATACCGCAAATTTGAATTGAAGTTAAACCCTCAGGCTCCTTGAATACATACAGTATACTTGTACATTCCACTACATAACTTGCTTCACATAGACTAGAGTATAAAGGGAAAAAATATAACACGTTTTGATAAACATCCTTATTTCTTTAATGGGAGCACTCTTATCAAATCAAAGTGTCATACTAGCCTTAACCCCTAACCTTACCTCTTCTTACCCTACAGATAAACCCATCTGAGATATGAAATATCAGGATTACTCTACAAAATCATGAAATATACAAGTATTTTGGTATTTATATGCCCCAGCAGTGGAGGGAAAAAAAATCAAACTAGTGTTATTTGGGTAATATTCATAACAACATACCTCCACACCCCAGTATACACACAAAAACACACACAGAAGCACACACATTGTCAACCACCGTCTGAGTCAAACCCCCATCTGCCCCATATGCTTCATTAATCCAAACTCACCATTATGTAACTGTACTAAATGCTCACAAGGGTGGAAAGGCACAACTACCCTCCCCGTATCTTGTGCATGTGTGAGTATATGAGTCTGTACGTGTTCCTAAATAAGAGACGATGTGACAGTGAAAGAAAATCTGGTTACATGAATGGTTGCAGTGCTGCTCAGTTTGTAATCCTTTTGTATCTGCTTGCATTTGTGGGCTGTGTGTGGTGTATATGAGAATGAGACAAATATGGCTTCCTTCAAAGATGATTTTGTGTGTCCAGATTTTCTTTGTGTGCGCACTGTGTGTTTCCAGTGGTCGCTCTGCAGACAGGAAGGTTTGTGTGTACTCTCCAAGAACACAGACACACATGATTTACAAATCTGCTTATATGCAAACACACATTCACAGGTGTGAATAGACTTCTTGCACATCTAATTGCTTCTTCAGTTCTTGTTATGTACATGCCGTCCACTTGGACACACACGGCGCTGAAGCCTGACAAACGCTACTTGAACTAGAATTGCTGATACACAACCTGAGTGTATTTATGCATGTTTCTATTTGGCAGAAAGCATTTTCTTTGCTTATACTTTACTCTATGAGCCGTGATGTCGAGCCTTCTTGTATGGGAACTACAGCAGCAGCTCTGGTGGTGACAAGATTAAGTCCTACTGCATACCTTCTTCTCTCAAAGCCACCACACAGCGCTGCCAACAAGACCTAGCTAACAAACTAACACAGCCCACAGTGGCACATGAAATGCATCAGTGAACAGAGCCATTCTGGCTCTGGCTCCAGGGACATTGTGTACATACTGTCGGCAGCCGCTTGCAACGTGGGAATTTCAAAGAACATATGGCAGCTTGTCGCTGGGAAACAGCCTGTGTCAGAATCTAAACAAGCTAAGAGCTATACCTAGAAAAGCCATTAACTGTCTGTTATCTGCCATGCACAAAGACACACATGTCCATACATGGACGCCACACATAAACGCTGACTAATATGGTTGGCATATGATCGTGACAGGCTAGCGATGCTGAAAGTGGGTCACTGACAAAGGAAGGCTTCAGTAGAGAGACAGGTGTGTGTGTAGTACACTAGGGCAAGGTGTGATTGGAGAAGACTACCTTACTGCATCAGCAGAACCAGCACTGGGACAACAGCAGCAGCATTAAAGCTCCCCACTGTCCAATTATTTACAGCTCCACACTCTGTAGCTCAGCTGAGGTCAAAAGCATCTTGGATCAGTCTAAAGCACTGTAACCCTGATCAGTGAAACTGTGTGAGCTGTACTTAGTGTAAGGTGGAGGGCAAATCACAATGAAAGGTAAAAAAGTCAACACCTAGAGCAGGGTAAATAAAAGCATCTAAATTTTTCTTAAAATCCAAGAGAAGAGTACACCATCTATTTCAATTAAACAGAAATGCACTGTAAGTACAGAAAAAGATGACAATCAAGGTCTTAAAGTGCAAGAAAAAAAAGTTCAGTCTATCCATCCATCATTGGAGCATGCTGTCAACAGTTGTCATCTCATCATAAACAATTTCAGCCATGGAAGTCAGAGCAAAATCCAACTGACCATGACTCCCAAGAAAATGGTTCAGCTACTGGACACTTGTAGAAACCAATCTGCCAGTGATCATGCACAGACACTGGAGTCAAAGCTACTTTCAAGGAACATGCGCTGCATATAAATAATTGATAAAATATCAAGATTAATCTCTGTGACAAAAGAACCCTTAAACTGATTTGGATACAAGCGGTGGAAAAGAAAGAATACTATGAAACTTTGTTTTAATTGTGAACAGTTCACCAGACAGACACATAGAGACGGAAATCAAAATAATGCACCTTACTGAGGAGATACAGTAACTGGAACTATTGGCCAAACTGGAGCATCAGGGTGAAAAGGAGAGCTGCAGTGGCACGTTCAAAGCCTGGACTTGGAACTGGAAATTCAACGCTCTGCTAACTCATTATGTCATCATGCTACTCGCCGCTACATTCTCCACATGTTGAGTGATTGCTTCCACATCCAGATAAAATATACATCTGACATGCATCAGACTTTGCGGTCAGGGAATACAAGCTCTCCACTCTACGAGCACCCAAACACTGCCGAGCAGAGAGAGAGACAGAGAGAGAGAGAGAGAGAGGGAGAGAGAGAGAGAGCAAGCGATCTCTTTTGGCTGCCTCTTCTGTCGCATGACCCGCCTATGCACCCGCCCTCCTTTTTCTCAACTAACAACCATCCCTCTGTTGCCATAGTAACCCCCTCATCTATTCCCACGGCACCTGCCTGCTGTCCAGGAGACACATGGAGACGTGACACTGACAGATGAGGTGAGAGAGACAGAGAAAGAGAGAGAGACGGGGGGGGGGGGGGGCGGAAAGAGTTGACACCATTCTGCATTTTTAAGAACCTGCAGGAGAAATCAGTTAAGACACAAAGACAAGATAATCTGACATTTCACTAAACAGTTTCTTTTCACCACTTTCCTCATCATGAATCGTGCACTCCCCTTTTTATATAACCAACCGGCACCAACAGGTCAAAACTAACTCGGGAGATTTGAACAGGTGGTGCATGTGGGTTACAAAAGTGAGAGTTAAGAGGCAATTTCAGGGCAAATGCAAGTACAAGCAAATAAATATTAAAATATCCCACTGAGGCAGGGATGTGTTAAATGATAAATTTGCAATGTGTTGAATTAAACCTCGGGGAAGAACAATGAAGGCATACATCTCTGCAGACAAAAATACTGTACGTACACACATACACCACAGGGGTTTTTACATACAGTATGCAACACATCTTAAACATAAATGAACACAAAACAGACAATTTTAGTGGGTACGGATAGGGACAGATACTGACAGACAACAACGGTCAGTGCTGTACGTGCGCAAGTTTGTATGCAGATGCTAATTAACAAGCATTAGATCATAGATAACTTGAAAAAACAATAGAATTTTCAATGAAACCCAGTATAGACAGAAGAGACAAAGTGCATAAAAATATATAGAATATTTAGAATTAGATGTAGTGTTATAGTAAAGCTCTACAATGCTAAACAATTCATACTGAAAGACGCTGAATTCTAAATATCAAATTTTGGGATAGTATTAAAAATAAAAACAATGTTCTGCTTTTTTAAGGCTGGAATTTACTCAGATGTCACTGAGATATATTTGTTGACATGGACTGAGTCATGTAGTTCAAAGCTCCAAAAATAGCAAGTACATGACCCTTGAGTTGGGACTGTTAAGTGAAAAGGAAAAGGAGGATAATTTTCTAAGCGAACAACCTCACATCTACTGATCTCGCATGCCAACAGATCTATCTCGTTGACAGCTGAGTAAATGTGATCTGCTACTGCAAACTTTGAAATGATTTAAAAAGCTCTGCAAAATTTACTTGAGTTTGCAAAAACAACTGAATTTCAGCTTCAATAAACAGGTAAGACAGGGAGTGACATGAGCAGGGTTCTCACAGTTTAGCCGCTTTGTTAATTCTAAACATTTCAAAACAAGAAAAAAAAAAAAATCTGGGGATCTGTAGTGAAATATGTGCAGAAGAAATATTTGAGTCCTGTTAGGTTCGGAGTTTTTAGAATACGCGTGTGAGTGCGTTTGAGTGTGTGTACTCACTTTGGGTGTGGGACAGGAGGCTGTAGAGAACCGAGAGGTGACCTGGGCGCGGGGTGACTCCGAGGGCGTGGTACTGAGAGACGCTGTATCCCTTGGCAACACCTGCACACCCCGCGAGATAATGGAGTCTGGGATCTGAGATCACGCACACAAACATATACAGACACACATATAAACACCATACACATCACAAACTGATATGCACAAACACACATACTGATCTAGGAAGACACATACAGCTCTGGGAAACATTAACCCTGTAAAGCCTGAACCATTAAGTCATTGACAGAAAATTTCAGTTCTTTGAAATTGGAGCTTTTATTGGTCCTTCTGCACAACCCAATTTATTTATTTATTTTTTTTTAAATATCAATTTCCATGTATGAGTTTCAATTTTCAATCATATTTGACACATCGGGACTCAATGCTCAAATTTTATTAAAGACATAATACAACACAAACACAACTAACAAATTGGTAATTCCTTTTAAAAAGTGGCAAAGTTCTGCCTCCTTCCTCATCAATTACCTCCGCCAGGAAGTGTTGTGATCCCTTTGCTTTGCATGTTTGTTTGTTTGCATGTTTGTTTGTTTGTTAGCAACTTTACGGGAAAACTATTACAACCATTTTTACCAAATTTTACCCACAGATAGGCTTACGCCCTGGGATGAACCCATTAAATTTTGGGCTAAGAAGGCCAAAGTTCAAGGTCACAGCAAGGTCACAAAATCTCAAATTTACCTATCTCCCATCATTGAGCAATTTTCGAAAATT
Source organism: Sphaeramia orbicularis (assembly GCF_902148855.1). Taxonomy (NCBI): domain Eukaryota; kingdom Metazoa; phylum Chordata; class Actinopteri; order Kurtiformes; family Apogonidae; genus Sphaeramia; species Sphaeramia orbicularis. The sequence goes on along the minus strand of NC_043979.1, from coordinate 32,495,459 downwards.
CATAAAAAATTCAAAACGACTCCGATTAGCCTCCAATTTGAGACACCCATAGCTTGTAACAATATCTTGTATCTGGCACAAAATTGTCCACATCCACTGTGGAATGTGGACTCTGTGGACATTTCAATTTAACACTGAAAATCCCATTTATGACACATTTTTAATTATAACTCAACAAATATTGATTGGAATTTAATATAATTTGACATACACATGACTGGTACCAAGCTTCAACTTTTTCTGCTGTATGGAACAACCTTGAAACTGTTTAATTTAAAAAGAAATAGTCGATCCACACATGCACACTGTTCGGGATGCTTGGCGGAGGTTTGCGTTCTCTTAACACTTGTTTAATCTTGTACTGTCACTGTAAAGGCCTGTGGTCAACAAATTCCTCCCCCCTGGTGGATTATCTGTGTATTGCATGTATCTAACTGTATACATCCGGTTTTTCAAGAAAAAAACATATCACATTGATTAGGTAGAGGGCTTCAAAACTCATGTATCAAATATGATACGTTTGGCATTATAGGGTTAAGAGACCACTGGTTTTATTATTACTACCCCATTTGGCTGTCGGATTATTCATCCATCTGTCAGCAGAGTTAAAAACTACTGCCTGGATTTTCATCAAACGAAGTTGGAAGTTGGGGCCAAAAATGAACACCTTCAATTTTGGAACAGAACCTTTCTTTAACACATACACTTAGTACATAGAAGGGATAACAGTCTGTTAACCCATAAAGACCCAGTGCAACTTTTGTGTCAGTTCCCAAATAATTTTTCTCTCTATTTAACCTTTCTTAAGTGATTTATCACCATTGAGCATAATATTATCCTTTCCATTTTGCGTTTTTTTCAGTGAAAATCAGATATTTTTCTATATTTATTTTACTGATCATGTACTTTAATCGTCATGCTGAGATTACATTTGTAATCTTGGGTTAATACAAGGTGGGTGAAAAGTAACTAGGCATTAAAAATTGGTAATAAAATCTATATTCCTCTTACAAATTTCCTGAAACAAATGATACTTGTTCTTTATTACATGGAAAAATGAAAGTAAATCTTAATATTTCAACATAAGAAGTTTCCTCAAATGGCCAAGGATGGAATGAACAACCTTCTGAAGGACGTTGTCTGGGATATCATTGAGAAAAAAATAAGAAATAAGACAATAAGAAAACAGGAAATCCCCATTAGTGCTGTCTGTTTAAAAAATGTTTTCGTCATGACTTCAGCAGTACTAAAAATTCTATAAGCAATTCCTAATGTCTCGTTAATTCTTACCTACCCTGTATACCAAAAACAGAGAAAACTTGAGTAAAAGTGACTTTTCAGTAAATCATATCATTAACTGAACATAAACCAAGCATTTCCATCTACTGCCATTGATCAAACTCCATGGGTTTTACTGGTGAATCAATGTTGTAGAAGATGACGGTGTTTCCACGGTAACTACGGAGCCTCTGAACGGACAAATGGGTCATATCTGATGACCATGAAAAGATGAAAAACTGCATTTTACACCAATTATTTACATGTATTGATAGGATTAGTGGCTCTAAAGTTATTAAATAGTTTGGATCAGTAGATGCTTTTGGTTACTAGTGTATATTTGGGTCTTTATGGGTTAAATCAAGAAACTCATGAATTCAACCAAACCCTTCAGTTTTACCTTATAGTTAAGTCTGTGTCTGCCATATTCTGCAGGTTGGAAAGACAGAATGGAATGAGGATGATAAGTCAGAGAAAAAAATGTGCAATAATTACTGACTAAACCCAGTGCTTGGTGCCAATTTGGTATCTCCTAATTTTATGGAAATGCTTCACAGATTAAGCAGACACTATAATACAGGAATAAATGACAAACAAACTGGAAATAAAAAGTACTGTCAAGACTGACAATAACAAAAAACGCCAGTATGGATGGTGGGAGCTATCCATTCTGTATGTTCTGTCATATCCTGTCTGCACTTTATCCATGTGACGCATGTTATTCATACATTCACATGTTGTTTATTGTACGTAGTTGTCGTTGTTGTTCTTATTTATTACCCCGCCCCCGAAGGGGAGGCAAGGGGTATAGTTTTTGGTTCGGTGTGTTTATTCTTTGTTTGTTAACACTATAGCAGCAAAACTACTGGTTGAATTCATACAAAATCCGGTTTATAGATTGTCAGTGACCCAGAATAGATCTGATTACATTTTGGGAAAAGTAGGTCATAGTTCAAATTTTTCTGAATTTTTTTTTTTTTTTTCCCCCATTTAGTTATAATGGGCGAAATTTCAAATATCTGTAGCAGGAAAACCATTGGTTGAATTCATACTAAATTGGGTTTATAGATTGCCAGTGATGAAGAATAGATCTCATTACATTTTGGGAAAAGTAGGTCAAAGTTTTAATTTTTAATGAATTTTTTAAAATCTTTTTTTCCCCCATTTTCTTATAATGGGTGAAATTTCACATGTCTGTAGCAGCAAAACTGTCGGTTGAATTCATACAAAATTGGGTTTATAGATTGCCAGTGACCAAGAACAGATCTGATTACATTTTGGGAAAAGTAGGTCAAAGTTCAAATTTTTATGATTTTTTTTATATCTTTTTTTCCTCCCATTTAGTTATAATGGGCGAAATTTCAAATATCTGTAGCAGGAAAACCATTGGTTGAATTCATACTAAATTGGGTTTATAGATTGCCAGTGACCCAAAATAGATATCATTACATTTTGGGAAAAGTAGGTCAAAGTTCAAATTTTTTATGATTTTTTTTATCTTATTATTTCTCCCTTTTCCTTACAATGGGTGAAATTTCAAATGTTGATAAAAACATCAAATATGTTTCAATTTACTTCAAACTTGGGACATATATGGAGGCAACTGACATGCTGACATCAGCACACACAGACATGATGACATCAGCTGGATCGATGCCAAAATCACCCACAATTTGAGCGAGGGGCGGGGTTTGTTGTGCCTGGCACCACTTGTTATATATGATTGACTCTTGATTCTACACTGTGCTGCTCTGTCTCGTTGAGCCACTTGTGTTCATTAATACAACTAACAACTGAACATTTTAGGTAACGGGCTGGAAGTTTGGACATATTTTCAGTATGGACTACAAACGCTGCTGCTGACAAATAAACATGTCGTACTTGGAGAAATGTTCATCGGAAGACTTGACTTTATATGTGCAAATGTCATGACGTAACTAGTCATAAAATGTAACAAATTACGCAGGAATTGAAACGGGTTGTAGAAATCCACTCAATTTTTGCCAAAATGAGTATAAAGATAGCTTTGCAGCACCTGGAGGGTTCAAATTCAAACTTTATGAACTATTACGGTCCAAATACACAAATAAATGTACCAAAGAATAATAAAAGTGGAGTTATATACTCTCCGCCAGTCTGTCACATTGCTGTTTAAGATTAAAGTTAAATCATTCATTTTATAACCTTCTCAACAATGTAAGTACTCCACTAAAACTACTTAGACACACATCTTTGTTTTTTACTTTAAGCTACTTGGTTTTGACCATCCATCTTCCTTTTGATCTCAGTCTGGAGGTGTTCAGTTGGGTTTAGGTATCATTTTTCCCAGAGAAGTATATAGTCTGAAGACATTACAAACCTACACACCAGGACGAAACGACAAAGACTCCAACATGTCTGGGATTGTGCATTAAAGTAACACTACTGCATCTACCTGCGTTATGCAGATGAGAGGCAAACGAGTTCAAAAACATGACATGATGATGACAAATGATGATCGTTTGAGAGTTAAGGGGGTGGAGTCTTACCGACATCCATCTGTGACTGGACAATGAGGTGGGATGTTACCCTGACAACAGAGCCATAAGGCAGGGTCCGGGCTGCAGACAGGGCAGGATAGTATGATACATGTAGGTATGGAAAGATACTCGATGTTACATGTGAACACACAGCGTCGACACATGATATGCAAACATAGATATGCAGAGGAACACGGATGATATGGGACATACTGTATATGATCAGTGTTGGGAAGGACATCTTGAATATATTACAGTAAGTTACAAGTACTAATTACCTTATTACAATTTAATTCATCATGTAACTGTTTTTAATAGCTTCATCAAAATAACTTAACAAAGTACTCTAAACCACAGGGGTCAAACATGCGGTCCAGGGGCCAAATCCAGCCCGCCAAAGGGTCCAGTCCGGCCCTTGGGATGAATTTGTGAAATGCAAAAATTACGCTAAGATATGAACAATCCTTTTAGTTCAGGTTCCACATACAGAACAATTCAATCTCCAGTGGGCAGGACCAGTAAAATACTATCATATTAACATATAAATAATGACAACTCCAAATTTTTCTGTTTGGAAATGTAAATATTTTCATGTATTTACACTAAAACAAAATATGATTTTGCAAAAAAATGTGAATAACCTGAACAAATATGAACAACCTGAAATGTCTTAAGAGAAGTAAGTACAATTTTAACAATATTCGGCCTGATATTAAATGTTTTGTGTATTTGTAGATCCACTGTGATCTGTATGTTATAATGTACATGTGTAAATGATAAACTGCGATAGAATATTGTTAAAATAACACTTATTTTTTCAGTTTGTTCGTGTTATTCACATTGTTTGAAAGGATAGTTTGTAGACGTAAACCTTTTCATAATGTAAATTTGCTTTTTTCGCTCTGAAACATAGAGAAAAGTTTTGGAGTTGACATTATTTATGTTAATATATTACATTGTTATAGATGTTATTTTACTGGTTCGGCCCACTTCAAAGTACTGAGGGGTAGGATTAAATAAGTTTATACTTCTTCCTACTCCTTTTCAACCATGCAAAATTCAGAATTGTATGTGCTTGAAGATAGATTCTGTCCATTTAAAATGTTTTATTTTGTTTTATTTTGTTTCTTTTCATGTTTGAAATAAATAAATAAAAAGTGTGAATGCATGGCTGAAATTTGTATTTTCTGTAACTTTTGCTGCCTCTGTCTTGGCCAGAAGACTCTTGCAAAACACATTTTAAACCTCTGTGATTCTTTTAAATAAACAAAATACATTTATAAATATATAAGTATTATCTCTGAGAATATGTTCAGATATAATCGATTTGTAATAAAAAAATAGTAGTATTAATAATTATAGTTTAATGACATTTTCTTAGTATCTGTTACACACATTAAGTACATTCATTTTATTATTTAAGTACAAAATGTGTTGCTAGTTACTCCCCAACACTGCATATGATACATGTGTGATATTTGTAATGTATATTGTAGGTAGGTCTATAGATGATAACGCTGATGATATTGTGGAGAAAAATACACTTCTTAGATAAAATAAAGATTATCTGAATATATTAACAGGATAAAATTTATAACTACAAAAAAAAACATAGCTAGCCTCTTTAAACAGCTCTAATCTTTGCTAATACATTTGATATTCGTTCTTTTTTTTTACCTTTACTTATTTGATTAGCTTATTATTTTTACACCAACTCACTTTTAACCTCTTCCTGTTTGGTCTTTCTTCTAGCATATAATAAAAAAATGTAAAAATCAATGTTGAGGTTGAATTAAAAATGCTGCCATGTTTTACACAGACTGAAATTCTTACACTGATGAGAGACAAAATGCTAAAAATAGCACCTTTAACCAGAGTACGACACAGAATACTTTCTTGAATGTCATGTTAACATGTAAGGATGACAAACTGTTTGAAATGGATGGAATCTGATGTAAGACGAGTGCAACTTTGTACAACAACAAACCCTCCCTCCCCTCTCCTCCTCCCCCTCCTCCTCCTCTCTGTCCTGGTACCTTGGCAGCAATGGATGCAGCGGTGATGTGGGAGGAGGAGCTGTCCTCAGTGGACGCCACGCCGCTGTCCTTCTTCTCCTCGTCCTCCTCCTCACATTGCACGCCCTTGTCCTCTGTCTGGCGACGTGGCGAACTGTTAGGCGGCGGTGAGAGGGGCGGAGGTGGCGACGGCAGGTCCTCCAGCTCGTCTGCCGCCTCCTTTACCTTGACCACTGCGTCCCGAAGGAGGTCGATGGCGTGCGGCAACGCTGGCAGGATGAACTGGAAGCACTCCTGACAGGATTAAAAAAAAAAAAAAAAAAGGAGAACATCAGAGACAAAAACATACGGAATCCAGAGGACAGATGTTTTATAGTCAACAGCCACAAGTAAATTAAATAACCAACAGATAAATGTATTACCCTTAAATAAGATCATAGAATATCAAGTCCCAATTTAATAGTGCCACATTTACAACTATAAGGTGTCTCTAGTATAAACAGAGCAACAAATACAGTACAATTTTAGGTACTTTTCTTGAGAATTTCCCTTTTATTTACCTGACATCTTTAGTTATTTTTCAGATTACAGTTTTTCTTCTCATTTTTGTCCCATGAAAACAGACAATGTCCAAATGCGCTGCTTATTAATGTCTGTAAGTGTTCGCATAGAGGTCAAGAAAATTCCCCTACTTCTTAAGGTAAGTAGAATCTTAAAAACCACTCTTGGGTTAGCAGTGAAATAAGTTAGAAAACTCAAAACAGGCCTGTTTTCTCTTAAAACAAATACTTTCTTACAGGTGAGCACTGCTATAATATTTGACTTCAGAGAATTCAATGTATTGCTGTAGATTAAACTATACAACAGTAAATAAAATATGTTAAAATCAGCTTAGTTTCATATATCTGCAAGTTTGTAATACAAAATGTATATTAATTCAGTGGCAAATGTAACTAAAAACATCACAGGTTTATACAGTTTGTTTGTCACCTTCTTAAAATAATTGCCTAAGTCGTTGTCGTCTTCTTTTTTTTTTTAACCTAAATGATCAAATGCTTAATTTCTTGATAAGTTTTTTGCATTTTCTGAAAAAATGACTGAGGCAGTTATTTTAAGAAGGTGGCGATTTATACTTTTAAGGTTTGTGTAGGGAATGTGTTAATAAATATACTGTTTAAAAAAAAAAAAAAAAAAAAAAGCATCTGAAAAAACTGTTGCATTGTGCTGTTTCCAATAAAGGCAATTATTTAATGTAAAAAAGCCAGAACTTGTACTTTCCTGGGTCTCAGGAGGATATGAGAAGAGAAAATTCACACAAAAAAAAAAAAAAAAAAAAAAAAAAATTACTCATCATTTTTCTTTTGACAAAAAATGAAAACGGGTCCCACAGATCCAAACACCATACAAGGGTTAAGTGAGAAAGGAAGAGACAGGTGGATGTTTCCTCCTGAGCAGATCACAGCGCCTCCTTCTGGCCACTTCCATACCAGCCTGTACTTAGTACTTTGTCGTTGCAGCTCTGTTTCCCCTCTCGTTGTGTGTCTCTGTGTGTCAGTGTGCCTGTGGGCTCCTCTGCTATGCTAAATGCTCAATTCTCCTCACTCCCAAGACAAGAGCTAATCTGTGAAATTATTTATCTTCCTGTGTATTTTAAGCTTTGAAAAGATACATTATTAATCGCTCCTCGCTTAACAGTATCTATGCCAGCTGCAAACGGCTTTCGGAGCAACCTTTCCACTCCACGTCCCGTTTTGATGCTGGCAATTTTTAAAGCCTGGATTAAAAATGACAATGTTAACCTTGATTTGACTAAATTTAAATCCCATGGCTCTACAGTTTGGAACACACACACATATACACACACACACACACATACACCAAGATGCATGCATGACAGGAATAGCAGCTTCCAGTGCTGTGCATAAAAAATACAAAAAGGAGAGTAAAAGTCATCCTCAGAAGAAGAGATGAAAGATAATACATGGGTCGACCACAAACCCACCAGACCTGCTGTGTAGCCGCGAGGTAACCTTTCCACCCCTTACCCCCACCTTCCCTCACACAGATCCACATCCCAAACCCCTCACCACACACACTACACACTAGACTGTTTATGCCTTTTTTTGCTGGTGTGTTTGAAGCCCACATCTGAGCATTTTTGGAAGATGTGGAAAGGAAAAAAGGGAAGGTTGGGCTCAAGTAGGGAGGGACCGGGGTTGAAGAATGAGTGAGGATGGTGTCAAGAGCCTAGAGACATTCCTCTTTTCCCAATTTTTGTGCTTTCATTGCGTGCCGGGGAAATTTTTAGGTACGTCAGGAGTGTGTTTTTTTTTTTTTTTGTTCTTATTCTGTGTTTGTACTGGAGGAGAGTAACTGTCAAGAACACTAAAGAGCAGAATCCCTGGATATACTGCCAGCGGATGAGAAGCACAAGTGAGTGAGAGAGAGGGATGGAGGAAGAGGGGAAGGTTGGGGTTGTTCCGAAGGGTGGTGGTGATGGGAGAGCTGCATGGAAGGACAAGAGGGGCTGATAGATGGAGGAAGATGGCAGAGACACTAAAAGTGAGAGAGGCGGGGAGGATGAGATCTCGAGAGATTAAGAGAGATGGAAATTCAGTGAGAGAAAGACTAAGAGGGAAACAGAGAAAAAAAAAATGAGGGAGAAATAAAGATAAGCTGAGAGACATAATAAGGCAGTGCAAGCATGAAAACACAAAATAAGAAGGGCGACAATTTACATTTTCTGCATTTATCTGCAGTGGTGAAATGATATTGAGTTATACTGAGGGATATTGAGAACACCACAATGTAAAAACGCTCCATTACAAGTAAAGGTTCTGCACTGACAACGTTACTAAAGCGAAGTATTTAAGTATTATCAGTGAAATAGACTTAAAAATAAATAATGTACTGTTTTCCTAAAAGACAATGCATAAACTCATACAATAATAATCCTTGTCATTCATTACTTCTGACCCTGATCTGAGAAAAATGGGTCTATTTGTGACTATGTATTTTCCAGTTAATTCAACACGGGTTTTAAAGATATTTTTTAACATAAGGAGAATTTTCCTTCAATTTATCAAACATTCAAAATCACCACATTTGGAGATACATGATAAAGCTGCAAAGAATGGAAAGTACATACTTGAGTCTAAGTATTTAATTACATTCCACTACAATAGTGTTTTTCAACCTTGGGGTCGGGACCCCACGTGGGGTCGCCTGAAATTTCTAGTAATTGATTTAAAAAAAAAAAAAAAAAACTAATAAAAATATATGGTGAGTTGAGAGACAATCCCAGTCCGTAAAAGACATGACAAACTGTTAGGTTAGGTTAGGTTAGGTTAGGTAAGGTAAGGTAAGGTAAGGTAAGGTAAGGTAAGGTAAGGTAAGGTTAGGTAAGGTAAGGTAAGGTAAGGTTAGGTTAGGTTAGGTTAGGTTAGTTTATTTCAGACACAGACATAATACAAAACATATGGAACAATAATAATAATAATAATAATAATAATAATAATAATAATAATAATAATAATAATAAACAATACACAAATAAAAAATCAAACAATAGAAAAATAATAATAATAATGATAAAGAATACACAAAAAATCCAATAATAGAAAAAAAAAAAGAACTGTTGTGCCTGAAAGGGAGTAGGAAGAAGCCACTGCTTATCCAGTCCTACCCCCTAATTCCAGTCCTCAGACTGTTAGTGCTAAATCACTTGATATACAACATAAGATTGTGATTATCTATAAACACACCCCTACCAACCTGTACTCCCATACAGTCACATACACATCTACATACACACATACAGTCACATACACACTGTGAAGCTGAAACTGAAGCACTGTGGTACTGTTTATCTTTCAAATGTTCATTGTGGTCGGTGTCAGATGCTGCAGCTCTTTCATAATTCATAGTTTGAGTTCTTGTTTGTTCAGTATTAATTGTCAGCCTTGTAAATCCAAGCTGGACTGACTGTACATATCCTGACCAAGGAAAATAAAATTCTCAGTTCGTGCAGTAATCTACACCTGGCTTTTCTGCCTCCGTCCATAATAATATACATTATATAGACTAAATGTCGTCTAAAATTAACATTTATTTGCAACATAGTATAGCATTCTATTACATGGTCAAAAACAAATTAATTTTAGCAAAAAATGTCTCTATTTTGAATGTTTGGAGTTGCCAGAATTTTGTGATGTTAAAATGGGGTCATGAGCCAAAAAGGTTGGGAACCACTGGTTTAACCCATAAAGACCCAAACAGCTACCAGCAACCAAAAGCATCTACTGATCTAAACTGTTTAATACCTGTTGATCCACTAATCCTATCAATACATGTAAATAATTGGTGTAAAATGCAGTTAGTCATCTTTTCATGGTCATCAGATATGACCCATTTGGACGTTCAGAGGCTCCGTAGTTACCATGGAAACACTGCCATCTTTTACAACGTTGATTCACCAGTAAAACCCATGGAGTTGGATCAATGACAGCGGATGGAGACACTTGGTTTATGTTCAATTAATGGTAGATTTTGTTGAAAAGGTCACTTTTTCCTCCGTTTTCTCTGTTTCTGATATACTAATCCCAAGGGCGCCGCTACCGATTGTGGGCCCCATGGAAGCGTAATTGTTGTGGACCCTACAGAAATTGACCATCTTCTCAATCTGTCGGACCGTTTTTTTTTTTTTTTTTTTACAATACTGCAAAAAATGAAAACGAAACTTAACATTCATAGCTTTCAACGTTCGCCTCTCAATTTCTACACCTCTCTTGCACAGCAGGCCAAATTTTCACAACTTCTAATTCAACTGGGCCCCCTTCATTGCTCTGTGGGCCCCCCACAACCACTGGGCCCCATGAATTTGTCATGCCCCCCCCCCCCCCCCCCCCCCCCCCATCAGCGCCCCAGAAAAACCCTTAACTTAATTTTGACCTATTCCGAACATCTATACAATCAGTGAATTAACCCTTTCATGCACAAATTATGAGAACCTTAATCAAAATTTTTTCCTGAGTGTTTTTATTCCTCTTTAGGCATGAAAAAAAAAATGCAATTGAAAATTTTCTTCTGAAAAATAAATCAATAAATCAATAAATAAATCAAATAAAAATAATTTAAAAATTGAAAAAATACATTAAAAAAATAATAATGAAAAACAAACAAAAAAATCTTATGAACCTATTTTTCATGAAGTTGCAAAAATGTCTACTCAGCTGGACACCACACTTTTAATTTCTGACACACAGAAACATGTATTTACTGATAAACTGTGTGAAAAGTATGGGGAGGGCTTGTGATTCTGGGGGTTTATGCTCAGGAGAGATCTACATAATGTTACCAATTCATGTCAGAAAAGATATGTAGTGTCTTAAAACTTTAATAAAGATATGTGTAAAAAAAAAAAAAAAAAAAAAAATGAAAAGAACAACAAGACCCATGAATATACAAGAGAACAGCTCTAGAATAGCTGTCCACTGTAGTGACCAGTATGCATGAAAGGGTTAAATATAAAGAATGATTTTCACTGAAAAAATGCAAAATACAGAGGATAATATTATAATAAATGGTGATAAATTGCTTAAGAAAGATTAAATAGAGAAAAAAAATTAATGTGGGAACTGACACAAAAGTAGCACTGGGTCTTTATGAGTTAAGTTGGAAATGTGTTAAATCAGTGTCTAAACATCAATATGCTGCACACAAATAAAATATCATAGATAAAAGGAGGGTAAATGTCCACCATTGACAGGTAATGCTGCAAAAAGTGCAAGATGAATACGAATGCAATTCAATATACAAATATCCACAGCGCTGCTAATGTCAAAGACTCTGCTAAAGCATCTTCTGAGGTGATCAGAGCTTCCAAATGTCACTACAGTGCATGGAATTGTCAACACAGAAGGTATAAGCAAATACAATCCCTGCAGGTGAGGGCATCATCGGTAAAGGTACAATCCTTAATGATTCAAGCCCATACATAGAAACCTATGTATAGCAAGGCCATTGTTACAGCAAAGTCATCATGCAGGTAAAATTAGCAATGGCACAAGAAGATAGATCATTACTGCAAATAGGAATGTCAGGATAAAAATGTTAGCACCATGTGGTTGCAACCTTACTGGCAAAAGTCCAATTTTTATGCCCCTGGATAGAAATGCAAGAGAAAGAGAAGACGTACCACAGGTACAATTGATTGTGACATGATTGTGTAACTCAATCAATGAGTTGGCGAATCATGATTGTGGGTGGAAGTGTTATCACAGTCACTCCGAAAAGCACAAATGGGATGATTTGACTGTACAAAACAGTGTGACCAGAAGAAACAGTCTCTGTGAGGTGGAAAATGTCACTGCATACACAAGTAACATCTGACAGAGAAACGTTAATGACAATTACTGTCCATGTATTGTTTGCTAGAAAGTAAAATGGGCTGATTTTTTTGGGGTCTAAAGCAGTAATATTCCATTGAAGATAACATTTACTTTTGCTTATGTTTTAAATTAAGGTTTTTAATGCACAGTACAGACACTTTCCTACAAATATTTCCCAACATAGGCCAAGAGTTTAATAAAAAAAAAAAAAAAAAAAAAAAAAAAAAAAAGTGGCAACAGCGCTGTGATGGCAAGGTGAGGGAGCGGGGGCAATGGCATCAGCACTGATGGCATCATATTTAGATAAATTGTACTTTTTTTTTTTTTTTTTTTAATTTTTTATTATGGAATAGCAGTTTATATTACAGAGAATAACATGTGTAATATCAAAAGCAGTTTTGGACCCACTGTCATGCACACATTTTATACATTTCAGTAACTTTATTGTTTATTTATTGACAAAATAAATAAAATCAGGGAGAAGAGATTAGATGAGGTTAAAAACAATAATAAAATGCAAAAATAGGACCAATGGCCCTGTAGCTTACCGGCCAAATTAAAAGCTTTAGGAAATGTATCCAGATGCCATTTATTATCATCCAGTTATGTGTATTTATTCTATTACAGAAATAGCCCATGTTTTGGTCATATTCCAATCAGATCTGTAAAAAATTCAATTTCCAACTTGATATCATTGATACTGATTTATTGGATCAATCCACTTCCTATCTGTTATAATGGGGAAATTTTTCAGAGTTGCACCAAATCCAGAATCAGATCCGGATTGAAATAATTTCAATACCTTGTGTTGACATCATCATAAAGAAGCTGTATACCAAGTTTGAAGTCAATCAGAACTGGAGTTTGGGAGAAAAAGATGATTGAAATGTTTTCCCCTTAAGAGCCCATGTTAAATTTTCCGGAAATTCCCGGATCCAGAAGAAGATCCTGATCAGCATGTGGACATTATGTTTTGGTCATCTCCCCATCAGGGCTGGACTGTAGAAATTTACACTGGATATCATTTATATTTACTGAGTTATTGCAACGATCCACTTCCTATCTCTTATAATGGGGAAATTTTTCAAAGCCGCACCAAATCCAGAATCGGATCCGGATCCAAATAATTTCACTAACTTTTGTTGACATCCTCATAAAGAAGCTGTATACCAAGTTTGAAGTCAATCAGAATTGTAGTTTGGGAGAAGAAGATGATTGAAAGTTTTGTAACGGACGGCAGACAACAACGCTGGACGCCACATGACGACAATAGCTTACGGCCTGTCAACCGGTAAGCTAAAAACTATGAGAATAAGGTAAAGTCAAAGTTACAGTTCAGGCTTCCATAAAATCTGGTGTAAAGGCTGAATATACTTGACCCATTTGGTCCAGAGTTTAATTTAAAAAAAAAAACAGTTTTCTTAAGACAAAGAGAAAAAGTAATCCTTTGCATTAAATAAATGTCATTCACTATATCTCAGGAAACAACCATCGTCTGGTGATAAATTGTACTTTTAATCTAATTTTGTTATTTTCATTTATTTATTTACTTATTTATTTTTATTACCCCCCATTTTCCTCCTTTTTTCCACTTTCTCCTTTTCCTTTCTCTTCTTCTTGTTTAGTTTCAGTTACCCAATCATTATCTTTGGTCTTATCTCTGATCTTTTTTTTTTTTTGTTTGTTTGTTTTTGAGAAGCCCGCATCACAACATTCACACCACATACACATCTTACACACTCTACCTCACACAAAATATTTACACAACCAAGACAGGACATTGATTCATACTACTTGGTCAGTCAGACATTTTGTTTCTTTTGTACATTACATGCCATATATCTTAACACCCCCCCCCTTTCTTCCCCACATTATGATGACTTAATGTAAATGTAAATATTGTATATTATTGCAGATAAGTTTCCTTGTCACTTGGTGTCACTTCAATAAAGGTTATGTGGGAAAGATCTGTTGTGTAGGACTAGGTGTTGTTATCCCAATAGATATCTACTTGCTAAAATAAATTTTTTTTGATACATATGGCGTTTTTGTTCAGATTCAGATTCAGACTAGGGCTGCACGATTTTGGCAAAAAATAAAATCCCAATTTTTTCCCCTAAAAACTCGATTTTCAATTTTTGGGTAAAACTACAAAAGACAACAGAAGTCAGCATGTTGTTTTTGTGAGCAGCCCACAATGCAAGCCACTGCTCCGACCTCAAATCTGTGATGGTATCACGTGATGAACCCACAGAAGTTTTTTTTTTTCTTCATAAAATCTATATTGAATGAAGTACAGTGTACAAACAATGTATACAACAAGAAAATAACATGTGTTTGCCAGGGGGAATACACTACAATAAAATGTCATCAGAGCAAATACTGATGGTTTTTTATAGCCTTTTTGTTTCCAGATTTATCTAACAGCTTTTAATGAAGTTCAGCATCTTTTAAAAAATAAATAATATTTGGTTTTGTGTTCCAGAACGTACATTTGTGAATGAAAAATTTAGCAAGTAAGATGAAATCGATTTGACGATTTCCTGTTTTTAAAAATCATCCTTATTAAAAAATCCGATTTCGATTTAAAATCGATTAATCGTGCAGCCCTAATTCAGACTACTTTATTAATTCCTGAAAGGCAACTCAGTTCACAGTTACCCTGCCTTGTCGAACGTCCAAACAATTAGGGACAAACAAACAAATGCAAAACATTCACAGCAGCATATGACAGCCACATACACATTCACCTCACCTCAGCAACTTCATTTATTTACAAAAACCTTATATTTGCCTTTTTTTATTTACCTTCTTTTAGTCAAAGTCATGACTTTGTTAGAGGTAGGTTTCATCAAAAATTTTCTGAGGCTAAAACCACATCCCAACTTTCATCGCATCTTGGTATAATGCAGAAAAAAACAAAACAACGATGTGCATTGAACATTCCAGGCACAAAGAACAAGAGTGTTAATCATTTATACGAAGCGTAAATGAGGCCAAAGAGATGAAATGAGCAGCTAAAAAGATACGTAGTCCACAATGTGACATTAGGGGTTTCGACCGGCTGGGTCATTTGGACTTTCCCGTTATTTTTATGACAGGACATCATCGTAATAAAAGCCTGTGATGGGCTGCTTGTGCCGTTAACTTTAACTGGGGGCTGATGAGGGAGACACTAATATGGCAGCAGATGGGAGAGAGGTGGCGTAATTGATTAAAAGAAATACTAAAATCGATCAGGAGAAGTGCATGCGTAACGAGACAGAGACAGATGTGCAGGTCAGCACAGCAGAGAGGGAGACAGATGGAGGGGGAGAGAGAGACAGCAGCGAGTGGACACACACACACACACACACACACACACACACACACACAAGCCTATGTACAGGTTTACATGAACATACAATACATCACATACACACATGTAAACACACATCTGTACCTAAAACACACACTGGAGCACACACATCGTCATTTAATCATTGAAACGCACTTACAATGTCAGACATTTAAATCCATATGTATACTTTTCACAAGCTGCTCACGCAAACACACACAGATACTGAATACACCTGACTAACATATGGATGTTTACATAACAGCGGATGACCTTTCCAAAGCATGTTACTGGAAAAAACACTAATTCAGTCAATAGAAACAGGTCATATGTTCCCATAGTTTAGTGTCCAAGAGCAGGTCAAGGGTTTCTAAGTATCCATCAATGTTTCGTTTGTACACAAAAGAGGTTGTAAATTATATACAGTTGCAGAAAAAATTATCAGACCACCCTTGTTTTCTTCAATTTCTTGTTCATTTTAATGCCTGGTACAACTAAAGGTACATTTGTTTAGACCAATACAATGATAACAACAAAAATAGCTCATAAGAGTTTAATTTCAGAGCTGATATCTAGCCATTTTCCATGTTTTCTTGATAATAACCAAAATCACTTCAGTTCTTACATCAATATCTATGGCATTGTACTGATAAAAACAGTGCTTTTAGACATTCCATATTTTCTTTTCTCTGTTTTAGTCACATGATACACACAGGAGTCAGTACTTGATTGCATAACCATTGTTTTTGATGATTTTTAATGGTCGAATATTTTTTTCCACAACTGTAGAAGAACAATTATAGTAACTTTTTTTTTTGCAAACAGAGTTTAAGAAGACCCTTTTAAGGTCATTACACATTAAATTTAACATCTTTTACGCATACATACTGGCAGGAAAATGCAAAGTTGCAAAGAGCATCAATCTCTTTGCATCTAACATGAACATTATTACTTCAAGAAGTCAATTTTATTTATTTACTTATTTATCTATTTTGGGAGGAACCTACATGTTACCTGAACGTGCACTGATAAACTGATCATCCTGCACAGTTTGCATTAGTATTTGTCACATCTTGGTTTTATTTTGTAGTCTTCTAGTATGACTAATTACAGTTTTTCCTAAAAATATATTTGAAAGCAACATTTTTAATTAATTAAGTTAATGCAACACAAATAATATTAATTTCATCTTCCAGAATCAGTGCAATTCTTTCTTTTTTCTTTCTTGTTTGTATTATGGTAAGGCTTGGCAATAAAACATATTCCAAAATCAATTTTAAGATCTCTTACAGTTATATTTAGACATTTTCCAGACCTATAATTCAGATTATTGATTTTTAGCTGTTTTAAAACTTATTAGGGACCAACAGAATTCCTGTTTAATGGGAAAAATACACAGACGCCATCTCTTGATGATGCCCGTGTTATGTACCAGCCCTGAAACCAATTATTTTTGTACATTTAACATCTAAAAGTACATACTTTGCACATATATAATAAATACTGTTATAGATGACAGTAGTTAAAAAAAAAATGCATACCAACCACTTTGTAACCAAGTCATGCTCAATAAAGGAACAAAGAAAAACAACTATTTACAGCAGCAGTTTTTGGATAAATTGTCACGGATACATCAAAAGTATCTGCTCCATAGTATGTACCATCCTACCTGGGAGCCTTTCTTGCTTCCTGGTAAGTTAATGATGAGCGTCTTCCCTCGGATACCGCACACTGGTCTGTGACACACAAATACAGAGAAAGGTTTGAATAAATGAATAGCAAGAGAATGCATGTTTTTGACAGACAGGCTGTGCATATTTTGGTTGTGTTACGTGACAGAATATGTGTCTGACCTGGAAAGCATGCCTAGCGGTGTGACGTTTAAGGATCCCATCAGCATTGCCAGAGACATCCCTGGAGCCTCGCGCTCTATCACTTCCTTAGTGGCCTGGAGAGAGGACACCCAAAGGTGAGGTTTAGACCATTAGTGTCATCAGAGTTTAACTAGGCATGTGTCCAGTGTCCACCTTAAGGATCTTTATTCCTCCAACTCAGTTCATTTGGAAAGGGGAGAGCAATAATCCTGCTGGAACTTGTGTTGTTTGTCCTCAAAGAAAACCAGACTGCATTATTCACTGCCAGTGAGAGTGTAGTCAAAGTCAAACTGGAGGATAGTTTATATAAAGATATGACTGCTGACTGGCAAATACCATGTACAGACAAAACAAAAACAACACAGATTTCACTCTGACGTTGGAAAACGGCTAATAGGTGTGACTCCATTTCAATGTAAGTAGTTTGATTCTCAACAAACCAAACACACAATGGAAACTAGAAAAGCACTCAGAGA
Organism: Sphaeramia orbicularis; assembly: GCF_902148855.1. Classification (NCBI taxonomy): domain Eukaryota; kingdom Metazoa; phylum Chordata; class Actinopteri; order Kurtiformes; family Apogonidae; genus Sphaeramia; species Sphaeramia orbicularis. The sequence continues at coordinate 32,477,571 of NC_043979.1, read as the reverse complement.
CCTCCACCAAGGCACATCAGCCCCCCCCCCCCCCCAAATCACCATCAAAATTTAATCATTTGTTCCTTGTGCCAGTATCAACATTTCCTGACAATTTCATTATCCCTTTCATGCATGTATTATGAGAACCTTAGCTGAGTTTTGTTTTGTTTTGTTTTTTTAGTGTTTTATTCCTCCTTAGGCATGAAAAAAACAATACAATTGAGTTGTTTTTTTTTTCATGGATTTACAAAAATGTCCCTGCTACACCATGCATTATATTCTTGAAGCAAAGAAACAAGTATTTAAAACCCAATATCAGAAAATGATATGAAAACAATGAAATAAAAACATGTTTAATGCTGCTAATCTGATGTTTTCTCACATTTTAACATATTCTAATACTAGTTATTACTCATTTCATGGAAATAATATGCAAAAAAAAACTGTTTAACCCCCCCCCCCCCCCCAAAAAAAAAAAAAAAGAACTGTTAATTACAGTCTAACAACTAACAATTGATTTACACTCAAACATGTTACTGCAGATCAGGTTTATCAAGAACAGCAAAGTTACAGTAATGGTATAAATTGCAGTGTTAGGGATGATGCATAAGCATCCACAGTGTTGGCTGACATGAAACTAAAACAACAAAAGATAAAAATACAATATACATATAAAATAAAGTATACAAGAGAACAGCTGTAGAATAACTGTCCACTGGAGTAACCATTATGCATGAAAGGGTTCAAATCCGTCCATAACTTTTTGAGTTATTTTGCTAACAGACAGACAAACAAACAAAAAGTCTGCCCCCCCCATCCCCCCCAATCACCACCAAAATTTAATAATTTGTTCTTTGTGCCAGTATCAACATTTCCTGAAAATTTCATTAAAATCTGTCCATAACTTTTTGAGTTATCTTGCTAACAGACAAACAAACAGACAGACAAACAGACAAACCAAGATGAAAACATAACCTCCTTGGCCGAGGTAAAAAAAAAAAAAAAAAAAAAAATCTTAGAGAAAAGAACTCTGATGTGCATTAAAATTGAAGGGTTTCTCTGGAGGGAAAATAAGTAAAAGAAGAATTAAACCATTACATATTGTAGTGAAAGAAAGAAATTTACAGAAAAAACATACAATAGCTATGATGTCCTCTCTTTTTGGGCTGAGATAAGAATGGCATAATAAAGAAGTGGAACTAAAATAAAGCCAAAACCATCTCCTTCCTGAAATAACAGTCATTAAAAGTTATGACACTTTAATGAAAGACAGGGAAAAAAAAAAAAAAAGGAAATAAAATCTTTATCGTGCATAAAAAATGAGAAAAAAGTAACACTTGAGACATAAAAAGATTTATATAATCACAGATTAAATTCGCATAAGGAATACTGTGTTGATAAAGCTCGAGTGATTTACAAAGTCTGGAAATGACACATCAAAATTCACAGCGATCATGAACAACAACAACAAAAAAAAAGTTAAAAATGTTACCTGCTGAAAAAAAAAGGAAATTTGTTAAAATGTAATGCTGTGAACACTGGAAAAGACATCCAGGAAATACTAATAACATTCCCACAGTTCCCTCCTGAATGCATGTCTGGACTCAAAACATCATGACTGCCCTTCAGATATTGATTTACAATCCTTCTTGCACAATCTCAACGGTCAGAAGACTAAAAAAATCCTTATCTGACCTCTCTCCTCCCATTCTACATCTCCCATTAGCAATCAAGATTTGATCCAGTCTTTAAAACCAATACAGCAATACAGTATGTCTTTCTCTGTCAGTTTGTGCGATTAAGCTTTCAGTTTAATATTGAATACAACATTGGATTTAAAAGAAAGACCCGGATTCAGCCTCAAAAAATAGATGTTTGCTATTGGTAAGATCTTAAATAATGGTCATAAATACAAAGTTCTTGATTATTTTGAGTAGAATCTCAAGGTAAATTAAGAAAAAAATATATCAGTTGTGTATGACACTTTTGATAAGAGGCCCAGTCTCGACAGTAGTTCAAACTGGTGTGGTCTTGTGGTGTTTCCATGCACCATTAGAACACAAAAACTGCAAGAAAATAGAAGAAAAGCTCAGGAAAAACATTGTCGCTCATTTCCTGTGAACTTTAAAGTGTGGACACCATGGATTGACAATAACATTAAAGGCAGCAGACAGAGGCTTTAGTCAATCATGAACTTTAACAGCAACAAAATTTACAAACTTACAGTAAAAAACATTAAAAGTGTTGGTTTAGGTTTTTCAAGTATTGTTATATGAAGTATTTATTTAGATTATAATTTATATATATATATATATATATATATATATATATATATATATATATATATATATATATATATATATATATATATATATATATATATATATATGTATATAGTATTGTCTTTGCCAAAACATCATAACGTGTCTCCCAAAATGATAATAAGCTCGACTGTTTTTATAGTGTGTGTTTGTGTTCATATTGTATTAAGAAGATGGTAATTTTTTTATATTCTTTGCTTATATTATCGTTTATATTGTCTTTTCTGTTGGCTGTAAATGTATTTCTTTCTTGAAAAGCCCAACCAGGGACCAGAGTTGCGACTTACCAAAATGTTATATACTCTCTGTACTAAACATCAGTTGTTCTGTAGTTGTCCCTGATAAATAGATAGATAAATAAATAAATAAATACATACATACATACATACATACATACATACATACATAAATAAATAAATGTATCCACACTGACAATGATTTACTGTATATGACTCGACTTATACTAGATACCTATATGACCTACATTCATTGTTTCAGGTACAGAATCATCACATAAATCAACAATATTTATGTGTGAATGTGGGTGTAACATCATCATTTTAAAATTTTTTGTTTCCCTGTCTACATAGGTGCATATAAACTGGATCTCCACATTAAAACATCTACATTTTAGCACCACTTGTGGACAAAAGGCCCAAACATGCAATTAAATGTTAGTTTTGCAAACTATTCATATTAATATAGACAGGATAACAGATAAACGGATAAAGATCTCTCAGCTCACATTTCACTGTGAAACTTTTATGCGAAGTTGAAGGATATTTTAGAGGAAAAACTAAGGTATGGTATACTACAAAGGTAATCTGGAGAAACAGAGTTAATGTGGTAGGGATTAACAATGATCATACTGTAACTCTTCATTCACGATCTGGATAGTTACCTATGACTTAATAACAAGCAACCTCACTTGACCTATGACCTCTGTTTTCCTCTCTCTTTGGTCAGTTGTAGCAAAGATCTTTGTTTCAAGTCAGCCTGGAAAGGACGTAAGTGAGCAAAAACCATCGAAGTTCAACATGCTGACAGTATATTGCCATTAAAAAAAAAAAAGGTTGATTTATTAAGATGTTCAACAACAGCATGGATTAGAGATAACTTTCTAAATTGGATCAGACTAATGTAAGAGAAATATTAAGACTGGTCTAAAACTACTTTCATAAACACAAACAATGATTAAGATATCTGAACTTGTGACTTGAGGTGAATTTAAAGCTATTTTAAAGAAGCGTAAAATCAGTGAGCTTGGTCAATGTAACTGTTTTTAAACTTGCACAAATGATTGCTTTGTAACTATCGATTGTAAGTTTTTTTGTATTATGTGTTGATTAGACCTTGTCTTGTCCAAAACTGTGTGTTCTGCTCCTTTTCATAGTCAGGTCACTCTTGGAAAAGAGATTTGCAATCTAATGAGGCTTTTTACCTGGTTAAATAAAGAATATATATATATATATATATATATATATATATATATATATATATATATATATATGTAAGCTCTTAACAGACAGACTTCAGATCTATCTGCTGCATTAAAGGGTACATGTAGTGAATTTTCATCGGTAGCTTTTTCAAAAGATCTTGTATAATGGTAGCAGTTCTGTCGAGTAACTTTTGTCATAGCCTGTTGTCAAGTACGCATGAGTACTAAGTCACTGCTCCATCAGTCACACATGGTCAGTGACATGTTGCCTCCTTCATGGGTTGTTCCAGTTTTGGCAGTGACACAGAGTCGTTGATTTGTCCGATTACCTGGGCTGTGATGGACTGGTTACTGACCCCATGCAGCAGACACCAGTCTAATGCTGCGTTTCCTCTACATGGTACCAGCTCAACTCGACTCGGCTTTTTTGCGTTTCCATTACGAAAAAGAACCTGGAATCTGGTACCTGATACTAGTTTTTTGGTATCACCTCCGCCAAGGTTCCAGGACTGGGGAACAGATACTAAAATGTGACGTGTAAACACTGCAGACCACTGATTGGTCAGAGAGTTGTCTCTGTGACCCTCCATTTTCAAAAAAACAGATGTGGAAGTTGGCAGTAAACATAGCGGTAGGTTAATCCACATGATGACAGCCTGTAAAACTACACCATGGTCGATCGAGGAGATTCAGTCTTTGGTGGCTGACATAAAAATTTTGCATGAGCTTGACGATACAACACGCAACAAGCAAGTTTATCAGCAACTCTCTAAGCAGACAACTCAGAAGTAAAGCACCACATCACTATGACATCCAGATAGTCTAAATTTGGTAGTATCCTGTAATGGAAGCGGTCACCAGGAATAGTACCTGGTACCAGAGTCGAGTTTAGCCGAGTCGAGTCGAGCTGGTTCCATGTAGTGGAAATGCGGCATTAGATGACACATTATTAGCCAGTGCTGGGTCACATCTCTAGGACAATGGTGGAGTGCAACGCTTACAGCTGCACAAACAGCAAGCACAGAAATCCCTGAAATCCACTCAATCTCACTCACTGACTGCTGCTTGTTTACTTGCACTTGATCACCCGGAATCAACGACAGCTCGTAACTTACTTCTGGCAATGGCTGCCTCCCATAAATTCTACTCTCACATGTGATTAATCTAATAAAAAGGTCCATTGTGGTACATTTATGGCGTTTTTGGTTTTTTTTTTCCTGAATTTGTGCCTCTTTTGCTTTTAAGTAATACACAAAGCACAATTAAATTCATAAGCATGACCAGTACAGGTACACTTTAAGCGTTTTTGTTTTTATCTTTAGTGGGTTTAACTTGCTTCATAATCTTAGCACAACAACTTGGCAGTGAATATCACTTCTGATACCTCCTCGGTCCGACTCAGGATAGTCTTGATGGTTTTTCCTCCTGGTGACACTCATTAGTAAATGCTCCTGACTGTTACTGTGGAAACCTTGCTCTTAGTTATAAGTTAGCCTGGGGGTAGGGTGAATATCTTAACCCTTGTTTTTGCATCTAGCGCAATAAACTCTATGAATCTAGGAACAAAATTAATGCTGATCTAATTTTTCTTGCTATTTCTCATATTTTACACTTTAGAGGCCTTAAATTATTTGGATGGTCAGGTGTTATTAAGCAAGGACACAAGCAGTTTCCAGATACAGTGGGTATGGTTGACACATCTGGCATCTCTTTTCAAAGACATTCAACATATGCATTTGTTTATGCAGGAGTGTATATACTGTACATATGTGAAGATTGTGGTAGATGCAGATAGATAGATAGCAGAGAGCTCTCTTCTCCAGCTGTGTGTGTTGGGTGCCCTTGAGTTGAGTGACACTTCAAACGCACCATTAGTGAGGCAGAGGGGAGGGAAAGGACTTCAAAGCAGAGGAGCCACCGATGAACATCGTGGGCATGGACTCAGGAGAGAGGGAAGGAAGAGATAAAGAGAAGGGAGAAGAGTACGGGGAGGGGTGAGATAGATAGAAACAAGGGGGAAAAGACGGAGAACGAAGGAAGGGTGAGGCTGGATTTATACCTCCTCAAATCATATAAAGTCACTGATTGGAGGAGGAGGGAGATGGGTTTGCGGGTTTCAACAGTTCATTGTGATATGCTTTGAAATTAAGCGTGGACTTGATTTAAGGCTGGGTATGGGTAGTATTTTCTCCACTCTGTGTGTATCTGTTAATGTAGGTGGCGCAGTGCTGTATACAATTGCTCACATAGAAATAAATAAAGTTTTATGGAAGTCAACGAACAGGAAGAATGGCTATGTCTTAATGCACACAATATAAGAGAGTCAATGTATCACTAAGGCAGGAGAAGGACTAAGGCGGTGACAAAAAACATATTGCAGGCAACACCGCAAGTATGATGTGAGTCTACTCATTTCCAAATGTGTAGTTTACCTGCCTCAATTATACTAAGTTAAACTACAAAAAAAAAAAGTACTTTTTACAAGGAATGCACCGATAACAACTACTTACATTTGAGTACCAAGTACCGATATGAGTACTTAATAATACCATTACAGTTCTTAGTTACATTTGAAAATGTGCTTTATTGTCGTTGTCATTAGTCTGACTGGAACAAAGTGCTGCTACTGACATTTAACGTGTTGGAATGAGCGTTTCTCAATCCATCCACCAGGGGGCGCCACTCTTAATTAACCATACTGGACAAATACCACAAAGAAAAGTAAAGTTTTTTAAGAAGAAGAAAGTCAGTAATAATAAGCATGGTGACAACAGAGGAGGTAATACTAATGTGGATACTAATGTTGATATTGATGAGGGTAGTTGTCATAAATATGTCAGTAGTTTTTCTCTAACTCACACAGTCGCTCTTTGAACAGATACTCTACCTCCACAGTTCCCGGTGTTATTCTCCGTCTGGGTACGCATCCGCGAGCACCTGGAAAACGGATGGAATGTACGCAGAGGACGGACAGAACGCTCCGTCCGTATCCATCTGCGTCTTTAACGTTACTTGCAGTCAGCGTTACTTTTGTCACCGTCATTTATTTTGAAAAATCTCCACACTGCTGACATTACTCCTACGCCGCGTACCTGTTGCACTTAATTGTGAAAGTCCCGCTGCTGTAAGTGGTATCAGTGTAGTTGTATCTGAGTACTTTTACGAGTACGAGTACAAGTACATACACTGAGTATCAGACCCGATACCTGATACTGGTATCGGTATCGGTGCATCTCTACTTCTTATATAGTATTTACATCTGTTCAATGTCGCTGGATCCAAATATCAAGATGCACACACTGGGATTTTAAATCCCATAATTGTAGAGGCTGACAGTGTGATTGCACTTCAATTAATAGTGCAACTACAGACAAAATGTAATCAGAATACTCTCCCTTGGTCCAGTATATTCTTAAAATACAAATCCATAGTGTTATTTTCTTAAATGCGGCATCACGTCTCATAAATACTTCTGTTACAGTACTTATGGTAAGATACATGTCCCGATTAAATGTATAGACTGGAAAAAAGCTTTCTTGTTGGGAAAAAAACAACAAAAGAAAATGCCAATTGAACATTGGAGCAGACATGTTCTATACATCCTCCAAGCTTCCTGCTCTATAGACTAATTACCAAAAAATCAATGTACTTGCTTGAGGTAAGCAACTCATCAAGTATGCATCTCATGTTTGGCGAATAACAGTAAGGGAGCCACTTCAGACCCTTTATTGTACAGTTTTCTTGGTGCAGCATCAACATCTAGGTAAAACAACAAAACAACGTCACCAAATAATATGAGTATTTTCTATTTATGGGAAAATATGATAAATCAAGGCTAAAATTGAAGTTTGAGAAGGTAATTATATGTAAAAACAAACAAACAAACAAACAAAAAAACAGCATTTTATATTTCATTATCCATTATTTTGCTCAGAAAATCCACAACCTTGGCGTTTACTCCAAAAATAACCATACAGTTTTCTTTTTTCTCTGTTCTTCAATTTCTATTTAGTAACTAATCTGAGTTTAATCATGTAAAATTTTAGCTTACATTAATTCCACTTTTATTCTTATCTTGCTGACAGAGAAAAAGCATTTTACTTCACATCATACGCGTATAGTGTGTGTGTGTGTGTGTGTGTGTGTGTGTGTGTGTGTGTGTGTGTGTGCGTGCGTGTGTGTGTATGTGTGCGCGTGTGTGTGACTAATAACATTAGAATCTGAAATCAGGCAGAAACTATACACAGATGCACAACAGCAGCATACACAGAATTGATTTTGCAAAGCTTTTATATGCTTTTTCAATCACTGCTCCAGCCTGTCACATCTATTTGACATCAACACATACAGTATGTTGCACATATTAAGAAATAATGACCTCAGGATAAAGCAAAGAAAAATCTAATAAAGATGGGAATAAGGGATGAAAACACGCATGGTGCAAATAGAGTACAATACTGTAAACTATTCTGAAACACATTTATTAAAGGGTAGTTTGTGGAAACCAATGAGAACATAAATAAAGATTTCAGTAATATTTGCATGTGCAGTAGTTGATTACTTCACAGCCTTTTGATAGTTTCCATTTGAATAGTTCAGTAAAGTTGTTGATGGAAATCAAGGTGGAAATGGAGTTCTTATTAGGGCTGCATGATATTGGAAAAAACTGACATTGCGATTTTTTAAAATCCTGATTAGAAAAAATACTCAGGAGGATATAACAGCTGTGTGGTGCCGACGTAAATGGTCAAACAAGTTAGTTGTATTTCCTGTCATTGTGGCGACAGGTGCAAGGCACTATCAACACAGAACATGTTTCAGTATCATCCTTCTTGTAGCCGAAATAATTCCAGATAACTGACGTTGCTTTTCTTTTTGGCACTAAGCCTTCATTTACGGTGATTTTTCTCTGGTTCGTTGCTCAATTTTCAATGTTGTTACCAGCGACTCACTCCAAACTGATTAAGAACAATTGTGATTGGCCGATCGCTGCGTGCAGTGTGTGTCACGTACCCATGAAATTAGATGAGAACACATTGACTTCATTTGCCTCCTACATTGCAGGACCTGCGATGCGACTATTGCGTACACGTACATCGCGATGACGATGCTCAAACGATATATTGTGCAGCTCTAGGTCTTATTAATTTAAATACTGAGGACGTTTTCTTATTGGGATAGTTTAAGGAACAGTGACATAATTGCCACATAATAAACAAAAATGTTCAAAATCCATTTGATTAATGTCATGAAAATGTCTCGGTTGCAGTTAAAGCAGAATACAGTTCCACGTGTCTCGTTCACCCTTCGAACACACCGACAGACGGAGAGATATCCTTGTCTCCAGCATTTAGGTTTGAATCAGATAGCAGGTATTATCAGTGACTACAGTGTGTACGTGTCTTCCCCCTTCCAGGAAGGTTGCTGCTGTCTCCCATGATTGATGAGGACCAATGATACTGCTGAGAACCAGCTCATCCCCTGCCAAATTGTGTGTAATGTGTGTGTATGTGTGTGTGTTTGTGTGGTTGATTGACTACACGTAGCAGCCATGGAGGTTAGAAATAGGATGAATAATCTAAAATACTTCGTTCAGAATGATTGAGAAAGAAATATATTCATTGTATTAGCACGCATGGATACACATCGTACTGTGTGTATATATGGGTTTGTAACTGTCTGTTATATGTTCATGTTAAATGTGAATGAAATGACATCAGTGACATGTGATATGGCAAGTACCAATAGATGCACTTGCATAAAATCTCATGTCTGTCTGCACAATTTATTTAGTTAACTATCAAAATTATTTCAAGAATTTCTCCAAGCAACGAATGAGATATAACAGTTAAGACAGAAGATACTGATAATAAACAAAAACCAAAAAAAGAGAATGTTAATACAGAAAGAAATACATTATTTTACTATCACTACTACACCCTAATGCTCATATATCTTGAGTTTGTAGCGATATTTAAGCAAATAATTAGAGAAGATGCTATTTTGTGCAAAATTTGGAACAAACAAAAAAAAAAAAAAGTCAGAAATATCTGTACTAAAACCTGTCACTCATTCTAAATTACTTGAAACATGAAGATATATTTATTCTTTTAAGGTAAGCATGTATTTTCTGCCTCTTTATTTCCCATGTGACTCTGGGGTTAATTACGCTGTGTGTTAATCAGCGCTACAACATACATGTGTAATCAGCAAAAACTAGCTGAGGTGTCGGAAAAGAGCAAACAGATCTGCTTCAACAGCTTTTCCCTTTGAGACATAAAAAGACCGACACGTTAGCTACACGAGTGAAGCCAGGACACTGGATTAACATCACTTCCCTCATGTGACCCACCCCCACCCCCCCACCCCCCTTTTCAGCCGAGCAGCTTCCTCTCCTTTTAATAATTATGTAACATTTGTGTTTACACTTTACTGCAGCCGTCAAGTTAATTTTATAGTTTACAGTTTTTGTTAAAACCACAAACCATTAAATTCAGCTCGGTTGCATTTTCATGACGGGGGTTATAGCAAATAGGAAGATATGCTGAACATAAGGAAAACACATCAGCAGAAAAATGTGTTAAAACTAGCAAGTACTGAGTGAGGACTTATTCCACTGGAGCGGTACACTGTTGTTACTTCTCTGTGCCAGACAAATCCTGCAATATGTACAATACTATGTCAACAAATAATGCCTGTTTCCCACATTTAGCAATATCCAGCTGGACTTTCTAATTAAAAACAAATTAAATTAAACATACGGGGCAAAATATTGAGAGAAACAAATGAAAACCCACCTCTGGTGTGACGTCTCTTGGGGCGAACCCGGTGCCTCCGGTGGTTAAGATGAGGTTAAGTTCCTTTTCATCGCACCAATCCACCAATGTCTCCTGTCACACACAAAAACACACAAATGGTTACCTTCAGTTACAAGTAAATCATCACTACAGATATAATGTTAAATACACAGATTATAGACTGTACATACCTTAATTTCATCTATTTCATCTGGTACTATCTTGTAGGCCGCAATCATACCCCCCAACCTGACAAAAGAGAGAGTCATCAGATCACACATACATACCATACATTCAATCACCTGTGCAGAAGGATGTACTTGTCTTTGTCTTGTTTAAGGTATTACAGCAGGGGTGTCAAACTCATTTTAGTTGAGGGGCCACATTCAGCTAAATTTGATCTGAAGTGGGCCCAACCAGTAAAATAATAACATAATAATATATAAATAATGTCAACTCCAAACTTTTCTCTATATTTTAGAGTGAAAAAAGTAAAATTAAACAATGAAAATGTTTACATCTACAAACTATCCTTTCAGACAATGTGAATAACATGAACAAACTGAAACAATGAGTGTAATTTTAACAGTATTCTGCCTCAGTTTATCATTTCCCCATGTTCATTATAACTTACAGATCACAGCGGGTCTACAAATACAAATACACAGAACATTTAATATCAGGCAGAATATTGTTAACATTGTACTTACTTCTCTTAAAATGTTTCAGGTTGTTCATATTTGTTCAGGTTATTCACATTTTTTTGTGAAATTATACTTGTTTTAGTGTAAATACATGAAAATATTTACATTTACTGAGAAAAAAAAATTGGAGTTGTGAGTATTTATAGATTATTATGATAGTATTTTACTGCTCCTGCACACTTGAGATTGAATTGTTCTGTATGTGGAACCTGAACTAAAAGGACTGTTAATGTCTTAGTGTCATTTTTGCATTTCACAACTTCATCCCAAGGGAAACTGGACCCTTTGGCGGGCCGGATTTGGCTCCCGGGCTGAATGTTTGACACCTGTGTATTAGAGGTAAGGGTAGTGTAGAAGCCAATAATGGAAATAACAACCGATAATGTAATAACGGTTGATAACGTAATAAATTTGCCATTTTGAAAATGTTATAGGCCCATAACGTAATAACCAGCCAATAACGTAATAAGTTATTACGTTAGTGGCCAAAAGTTATGACATTATCAGTTCAGAACTTTTATTACGTTATTGGCCAGTTATTATGTTATTGGACTATTACATTTTAAAAATGGCAAATTTATTTTGTTATGGGTCGTTATAACGATATTGGCTTCTACAAGTACATAATCAATTCTAAGTATTTCATTACATTCTGCTACTATGAATGTGATAAATGTCTCCAACTCTTTAACCCATAAAGACCCAAACAGCGACCAGCAACCAAAAGCATCCACTGATCTAAACTATTCAATATTTAAAAATGTATTAAATTATTGGCCATTATTACGTTATCGGCTGTTATCACATTAGTGGCTTCTATAGGGGGTTCACTCAGGAGATACAATATGAACCATGTCAGAGGTCAGAATTAAAACCGTTACAACCCACCGACAAACACAAACTGTGGCATAACTTTTAAACTCTCCCAGTTATCACATTTTGGATATTTTGACAAATTTCTCACATTCATCTGTATGTTCTTAAAACATATGATATTAAACAGAGTGGACTCAACTGTGAACTTTTACAGGTGCATTGTGGAAATCCAAAACAATCAGTGTGCAATAAATGAAAGTGGGCTTTGACTGAAAGAGGAAACATCAATAGAATAGAATAGAATAGAATAGAATAGAACAGAATAGTGTTTACTATTGCTACAGAAATAAGAATAGAGCGGGTATGAAATTACAAAAACTAAAAAAAAAAGATAATATAATAAAAAAAATTACAATTTAACAAAGTAACATAAAACTAGAGCTTAGCAGAATAAAAAATAAAACTGGATAAAACATGAATAGGCGCAATTTACAGTATAAACAATATTAACAGTATGTATTACTATGAATAACAGTATGTATATATATGTAAAACAGTACGTATACCTATGAACCAGGTCTATATAAAAATAGCGCATTTATATGTAGTGATACATATAAATGATAAAACATTTGAACAATTAGAGATCCACACTTGACAATGACGCTGGAGGAAACCAATTTTTAAGGTCACTTTTGTTTTTTTGTCGTAAAGCCACACTAAACTCATAATCAGTGCAGAGTATTTTATTGTCTCATATATCTTGACTGAGGGGTGTCTTTAAATATCATACGCGTGTCATTTAAGGACAAGCAAAACAGTGAAAATACTGACAGAGCGAACATGACGTAGACTCTAACGGTGTATTTCAAGTGTCAAAGAAGACCAGACGTAATACAGGACAGCAGGGTAAGACTAAAAGTAAGGCAGGAGAAAGTATGAGGTATAGAGATATAACAGTAATAATGAGGATAGAGAATGCCCTTGAACATCCCCTCCTGAAAGGATTTTTCGCAGGGCGGCCCACTGGAGAGGGAGCTCTGACAAGGACAGAAGTGCTGCTAAACATCGAGCCACGGTGACCTCCTGTGGCCAAAGTGGGTATGACACCCTAAAAAAAACAACAACCCCAGGCTCAAGGTGAAGGCTCTGCACAGACACCCCTTATGTAACCCTTTTCTTTTTTTAAAGGAGCGCTATTTTTGGGAGACGACTGCATCATGTTTCCCCTGCGCGTCAGACACTTAAACACCATGATACCCTTCCTCAGACAAATACCCATGAACTCTGCCAACATTAAAGCATCCTCTTTTTTTTTTTTTTTTCCTGCCTCCGAGATGCTTTTACTCACACGGAAACCTCTGACTATTCACACAGTGAGTTACAAAGAGTGAATTCTGCTCCGTGGAGATATCATTCACCAAATCCATCGGCTCTGCTCAGTTTCCGAGCTGAGCGATGATGGAGCAGCAGCAGCAACAGCAGCAACAGCAGCAACAGCAGCAACAGCAGCAGCAGAGAGAGACACGCTATAAGCAAGACAACACCAAAATACTGCAGCAAGTGCATGGAATCCAAGCATGGGAAGCTGTCTGTCTCTAAAAAAAAAACATGCAGACAAGTCAGAAGGAATCATTTAAGCACTTTTTCATGAAACGCTGCACATGTAGGGCTACTGAGCACCCACGAACTTCCACTAACAACATCACACACAACCTCTCCCCTGCTGACATTCCTGTGATGGCACGAGTGATTTACTTATCTTGATGGGCTCGGTAGGGGAGGGGAAAGGAGGGGAGGGGAGGTTTGGCATCTCTGTATGTGTTTGTGTGTGTGTGTGTTTATGTGTTCATGCATGTGCATTCGTCCATTTATGTGTTTGTGTGTCTGTGTTACACCTCGGGAGAGTAAAGGAGCTGTCAGGACAAATCACCTCTCTCCCTCTCCTGGGGTTTTTATGCCTCTCTGTTTCAGCCCAAATGAAAATATGCTCAACACAAATAACTAGGGTTCCTTCCCACCGTTTCCTAGGCAACCCCTCCTGTCTGAAGCCTCTAGTTGCTGTGTTGTTCATCGTGAGAGTGTGTGAGAGTTTGTACAAAAATGGCAATCCCCAATAGTTACAAAAAACAGAAGCATAAAAATTCACTGGCACACGCAAAGGAGCAATATGGTGTTGACTAGACATTTTTTGAGTGTGTGTAGAGGAAGTTGTGTGTTTCTGGACTACAATATACTATATTCATGAACAGTATATCTGTGTGTGTGTATGTCAATATATAGTTAAACAGTATATACACAGTAATTCACATCACATTTAGCTTTTGTTGTGCTATAGGCTAGACTCCAATTCTGTGATTTACGATGTGCTGACAACAGATCTGTCAGCTTAAATATGTTCAAACAACTGATGCACATGAGCACAAAAATACACTAATGCACTTATGGATGTTTGCATTAAACTATATTTAACCCTGTAAAGCCTGAAGCATTAAATCATTGACAGAATTTTCCAGTTCTTTGAAACCAGAGCCATTATTGGTCTTTCTGAACAACCGAAATTTTTTTTTTTCAAATATCAATTTCCATGTATGATTTAGAATTTTGTTTCATATTTGATACATCAGGTCTCAATGTGCAAATATTATTATTTTTGAACAAACAAAAACATAATATAATACAAACATGTCTAACAAATTGGTAATTCCTTTTCAAAATTGGCAAAGTTCTGCCTCCTGACAATCTTGTAGTGCCACTGGAAAGGCCTCTGGTGAATGAATTCCTCCCCCCTGGTGGATTATCTGTGTATTGCATGTATCTAATTATATACATCAGGTTTTTCAAGAAATAAAATATCACGCTGATCATGTAGAGGGCTTCAAAACTCATGTATTAAATGATACATTTGGCGTTATAGGGTTAATTTGGTGGTCTTGTGTTTGTGTGTATCTCAATCTATACACCCCCAATATGAGCTGTACATTTCATCTTATTTAATACAGATCTAGATATGTAATAGATACTGTGTACATGAATATATATATATATATATATATATATATATATATATATATATATATGTGGCATTTGTGTGTCAGACCATAAATGCAGCCTCACTAGTGGTGTCTTAACACTTTATCGGGCAAGTGACTATTTTTGGTAATTTCTGCAGAAAATACAAGACAGTGACAGCAACAGTTACAGTGAGGACAGTGAGTCACCAATCTCAGGTCCAATGTGGTCTACAGGGTCTGTAAGGTCCACCTCCGCATGAACAGTGAGTGTACCTGCTTTGTTAGGTACCATGAAGGAATGGTACTAATGTAAGGAATGATGTTCAAAGGGAGAATGTGGATGTGGACAGGGGTCTGGATCAGCACTTATGTTGGTCTAATGTTAGAAAAGTGGCATTCAAATGTTCTAAAATACATTTTCCCTTCACCTTAGATGTGTTTTTCTTTTTATAAAGACTTCTTGAACCACTAATAGGTAAGGAACCAAATATGGTAACTTCATTAACTTTGAATTTCTACATGACAATAAACATTTTTTAAAAATTCACAACTGTAATAAAGTCTTCTTAGGTCTTCCAATTACACACTAAGGTTCAAATGTTGAATTTCAGAGTTTTTATATGAGGGAACTCCATTCAAACTGAAGTCGCATTGGAAAATATCAGATACGTATCAGATTTAGGACCACATATGAAAATGGCCTGGGTTGGATTTGAAAAAATTGGATTTGTGCTGTTCAAACTGTCTTTAACAGATTGGATACAGGTCACATATGGGCAAAAAAATCAGATTTGGGTCACATTTGCCTGCAGTCTGAACATAGCCTAAGATTGTCTTCATTGTTGATTGTTGTATTACTATTTGTTTTGCTCGTTCACATATATTAAATTTCATTGCATGTCTGGAATAAATCACTAAATCACAAATAACATCATCTGAGTAAAGCTATTTGGTTACCTTCCACCACAGAGCATAACACACATAACATAAGGTATGCACCAAGGTTATTATCGTTAACGAAAACTAACGAAATGACGAAAACTAGAATTGAAAAAATTTTTTCATTAACTGAAATACATAAAAACTATAATTAAAAGAAAAAACGATAACTAACTGAAACTGTATTGTGCGCTTAGAAAACGAAAACATTTAAAACTTATGGATAAAATTCCCTTCCTTTTCATCTTTGTCAATGTCGGATTGATATGAAATCGATTTTTTTCCCTCGAGCAAGTTTAGTTGGTGGCACCATTCGGTACTTCACGGTTCGACACTTCTCATCACTTGTCGTTTAGAGTTGTTTTCTCATCTACCTGGCAACATGGAGACTAAAGTTGGGAGAAAGCAGCAAAGTCCTGTATGGGATTTATTTGAATATGACGGTGAGAAAGATAAAAGATATGGAAAAAACTAAAACTGAACTAAAACTAAGCATTTAGAAAAAAACAAAAACTAATCAAAACTAGCAACCTGCTCTAAAAACTAATTAAAACTAACTGAATTCGAGAAAAAAAAGTCAAAACTAGATAAAACTAAACTATAATGAATATTATAACCTTGGTATGTACTGTGATAATTGTGTCAGTCATATTTTCAGCTCTTTCTATATATTTTCAGGTCTTTCTATACTGTTTGATAACGGTTGACAAAGACACTGTAAGAATTTCCAAAAGCTACATAACTTCTATCTTCCACTGACTATGTTTTCCATTGATTAAACAAACAATAAATCAGATGAATTCAAAGCTTTGTTGGTAAAATCAGGAATGGGAATATCACCTTACACATTGCAAACAGTCTTAAAAAAAAAAAAAAAATCCACTTACATGGCAGCAATTTTGGTTGATATACAGTAGATACATGTTTTTAAATGCTTTAAACTGACAAATTACTGCTCATAACACTCCAAGTATAGACATGCCAGAAATGAATACTTTCTCTTTGGGTTGCTCACCACGTACCACAACAATACAGGTTCAAATCTTTCTTATACTTCATCCCTTCTCAAACTCCCTCGCCTTTCCTGTCTATTGTCACAATCTATCAATCCAAATACAGCGAAAATAAAAAATACAGCAAAGAGAAGAATGAAAAGTTTTATGTGAAACACACAAAAAAGTGTCCCCAAAGAGACACCAGGTTATAAAATACTGAGCAGTTAATACATTATATGTGCATATAAATACATGTTGACTGTATTTTCATAGGTATCTGAATTGATAGAAAGGAACAGCAACGTTTTAATTTCCAACACCCGTCTATGTCTTTTTCCGCTGTGAGGGGTTACAACATAAAGCTCTTTTATCAAACTGCAAGGTAGAGGTAGTCAGACAGGAATAAATGCTTTTTGCTTGAGGTGTGGACAAATCCTGATGCGGGTGGAGGAAGAAATAGACAGGGGGGGAAGAGTGGGGCAGGTGGAGGGAGGCAGGGCGGCGTGGGGGTAGAGCATGGCAGTAGTTTTGGCCTGAAAGCCTGGATGCCTCGGCCAAATCTTTCTATGAATAAAAGACGAGCACAGAGGAGAGGATAAAGAGAGAAAGACAGAATGAGAGAGTGGCACAGAGTGAAAAGAGTGAGAAAATGCAGGGATAGACTGCGAGGGGCACACTTAACAAGAGCAGGGAAGAGTGTGTGTGCATGTGAGCCAGCTGCAAATCTCAGTGGTTGTGGGACACTTCCAAGATGAGACCCATCTGCCAGGGTGATTTCATTAATAATACAAGCTCTTTGTACAGAGCACTCAATCTCACTCTCTCTTTCTTTCCCTCGCTTCCACACACACACACACACTCCATCCGGTAAAGGAGAGAAGAGCCTTGGCCATCTCCACGCTCCGAGTAGTAGCATGGAGCCGAGCCCATTTACAGCAGAGTTGTTGCTTTCGTCCATATGCAGGAAAGCTCTCAAGGGGTCACCTCTCAACATGTTAGCTGATCGAGGGGAGGATGGAAGGATGGAAGGATGGAAGGATGGAGGAGGAGGTGGAGGTGGAGGAGGAAGAGAGGGAGGAGTGGACTAGCCCACCTCTTCAAACCCCTACCGTGATGAGAGCTCTGAGTGCTCAGCGTGGGGTCCCACTCCCATGATTCCACTCACAGGCACTAAACAACAACGCGCACGTAGCCTCAGCAACACGCGCTCATACACACCCACTATAAAATATTCTGCAGACCACTCCACCCCACAAGCATCCTATTTATTTACAGAATAAATGTCATCATGGTTCATATCTGCCATCGCTGACAGCCTCTCCCGACCGCTTTTTCCTCTCTTCGTTTTCTAAACCATCCAGGATACATCACATTCTGTATTTATCAGACTTCATTTCTTTAACCATTAGATATTTAAACAACACAGTTCAGATCAGTGACACTGCTCATGCATGTTTCATTTACTTGCGAACCCAAATTCAGGTTTGCAGGTAACCGCCGAAAGACTGAGACTGTACTGGCACGAAGCTGTTTGACTTTGTGGTGACAAATATGCTCAAGAGGTGGAAAATCAAATATTCTCATGGGATTTTTATCAGCTTTTTAACAGTATTCTTAAGTATCACTAACAGTGATAACAGCAGGGAGTATATAGTTACACATAACAGTGTTAATGCAATTAAACTACCAAATAAATCTTAGCAAAATATATAATTACCTTGCAGATTAAGAAAATGAAGGCGCTCAGAGGTTTATATGCAAATATATTGTTTTTGGTTAAAAGCTCATATATAGAACATGACAATACAACATTGACATCGGAGTAATAGGGATAATATGGATCAGATAAGGAGAAAAGTAATATGAATGAAACAAGCTACATGCCTTTGATTAAAACAAATATTTCTGCCACAACCTTATTAGAGGTCGACCGATTTCTAAGACTGATGCCGATTTTTAAAAATTTGGTCAGCTGATGGCCGATATTTAAAGACGATTTTTTTTTAAAAGAGCACATTGACCATAAAATACAACTGAAACTCTCAGATAATTAAGATTTTTATGCAGCAATATGAATGAAATTATTACTACACATAGCACTCTTTTAACATTTATTGAACTTCAAGTGCTGCCCACACAGGTGCCTGATCAAATATCTATAATATTTTTACTGCTGATCAAATATCGGCTTTCAAAAAATAAATAAATTAATTAATTAATTAATTAAGACCGATAGCCGATATCAAAAAAATAAATATATCGGTCTACTTCTATACCTTATATTTACCTAGTCTGTATGAGAGATAGGCCGATAAATTATTTTCAAGGATCAATCAGCATCTATAAGTTGTTTTACAAATTATTGGCAGTAGACAATATAGTCAACAGTATGATACATTTTGTTGGATATTAAGTTGGAATAAAATATTTTTTACCTGTTTTCATGACAATGTAATTTAGTCTTAATAAAGTGTAACTGGGACTCAGTATGAAATCATTGCACCAGGTCAAAAGGTGATTACTGATGTGTATAAATAGGAAGAAAAAGGGGAATATGTCTGAAAGGTAAATTATTCTAACTTTATGGGCAACAGAGTACATTATAAAGCTAAAAAAAAAAAAAAAAAAGAAAAAAAGAAAAATTAAAAATGTTCCCAACTGGTTGCAGATAGTTTAATGTTCAATTCCAGATCTATTTGTTTGACAGATCTTTATTACTTTGAATATGAGAGAAAGAGATCATCAGCTTTTTCTTGCTTGTTATATTGACTATTGAAAATCTGCGAATGGTCAACCTCTTAATCTGTAACAGATTGCATAAAAAAAGTTAATACTCTCATTAAAAATAACCCTCTGAGCATTGATTTATAGTCTATAATCATTTATAAAAGTATTTATATATACATGTTACAATAAAATCACATAAATAAAACATAAAATTGTGCATAACGCACTGTTACCCATAAAGTCGTAATGCATACCTCTTTTTATTCCTATTTATACACATCAGTAGTGTGTGATCTGACAGTGCAATGATGATGTATATAGCCCCAATTAGACTTTATTTATCAAGAATAAGTCACATTGTCACAAGAAGAGCTAAAAATATTTTATTCCAACTTTATGGGTTTACTTTATAAAGAAAACTACAATCACAAGTTTTAATCTGCATTGAGCATCATCACTGTCACTGACCAAAAGAGGAGTTTTAAACTGATCTTTCCTCACATGTGACTAAAAACTCTACACTTATGCTACTTGAAGTCGAACAAAACCCACACAGACAGTCTTTGAAACTCACTAGATCTACAGAGACCGACAATATGCCAAAGTTAATATTGAACAAAGTGTCCGAAACATCGATAACACTGATTGTTTGAATAGTTACAAGACAAACTTACAAAATTAACGAAACAGTTTGAAGAGACCTAAATGAAAACACAGCAAAGTTATTCCTCATTTCTGCCTCCAGTTTGTTCTGTATTTGACAAATGAGTAGTTGTAGTAGTTACAGTAGTGGCAGCAGTTGTAGGAGTAGTGATAAAACCAGTCGTGACAATATCAGTTATAACAAAAGTAAACACAGTTGGAAGTGTTAGCAATAATTCTAGGATTATTCATTGACTATTTTCAAGCACAATGATGCATTGGCGTTTTGGAATAACTTTTGGGTGTCTGTGCTTTCATTAGGCAGCTGACAGTAATGTGATGAAAAGAAATGAGAATGACATGCAACAAGAGGTCCCCAGACAGGCTCATGTTGCAAACAAATGGTCAGCATCTTAAAGCCCAAGGCCACAGAGTTGCCAATAGTGCTTATTGGATCTGTAGCAGTGCACAGTATGTGTGTGTGTGTGTGTGTGTGTGTCTTTGTCCCCTGACTGTCTCCTGACTGTGAAATTGGGCCTACTGTCACCCATCTGATTGACTTCTAGCTATTCTTAGCCATGACAATTTGTAAAATTGACAAAGGTTGTTACAACACACAGCGCTGGAGGGCAGAGGCACAGATTTGGCTCAGCTGCCCGGCAGGAGGAAGGTTTTCACCACATAAACAAAAACATACATGACAGGCCACAATAATGTATGAATCCACACAAAAGTACTTGCCCCCCCCAAAAAAAACAAAACAAAAAAAATGCAGGGAAAAACTATGGCATATTTTTACTATTACACACACGCACGCACTTTCCTCTGGCTTGGCTGTGTGTCCTTGAATGTGGCATCATTTGTTTGACCCTCCTTCTGCTACTTGTTTTTTTTTTTTTTTTTTTGCCACATATCATTTTTCTCTCCACCTGACACACACTTTGGATCCTCCTGAATACCAAACTCAGCAGACTGATTGATTGTATGTGCCAGTGTGTGTGTGTGTGTGTGTGTGTGTGAGGGAGACTCAGTTGATTATACAGGGTGTATAAAAAAAAACTATACATTTTGAAAAATTAACCCCAGTTCTGCATTTGATAATTTTTGGAATTATATTTTATGGACGTCAGTAGGTAGGGGATTGGTGGATATTTGTCCAACAGGGTTAACCCTAACCAGTGGTGTAATGGTCCCTGGAGAAGTGGGTATACTCTCAGTTTTTGGCTTCTGAATGTGAACGTATTCAACATGAGGCAAACATAGGATAACGTTACCTACTCACACATTTTAACTAATGGTGACAACATCTCTTCTCTGAATGTGCAATCATGTGGCCAGTAGTTTAAAACAGTGACTCATTCTGAAACCACCTTAAAACTGACCTCAGAATTATGTATTCCATGAAAGTAGGTTCTCTCGATATGTCACTCATTTGAAAGACGTTTATTCTGCCTTTCTCATTCGCATTTCCAATAATCGCACATCTTTTTAAGAGACATGCAGTGACTTGTCAATCAACTGAAGTGGAACTGGCACCTGAGGTGGCCAATCAGGTTCCAGAGGTGGCCAGTGCTAGTTAGCAACATTTTCCTCGGCATGACCCGCCCTACTCTGCCTCTGATTGGCTCCTCAGTCCTCATGCCTAAAGTTAACCAATCTAATCAGTGAAGGTACAGAGTACTAGCCAATTAGAGGCAGAGTAGGGCGGGTCATGGCTCCACCATCCTAGGGGAAAACATGGGCAATTTGACTCAGATACTACTGAATGGTGCACATCAGGGGGATTTAGAAGTGGGATACTGTACCCAATGCTGACTGAAAAATAAGTGGGTAGACTCCGTATACCCCTGTATACCCTGGACTACACCACTGACCCTAACCCTAACCCTAACCCTAACTTGGCCTGTCCTCAGTGACATTTTCAGGCCTAAACGAGTTGAATTAACATTGAAAGGCAGGAACAGCTGCCATGGGTAAAGAAATTAAATTGACATGATGGCCAAAGTGTTAATGCTGTAACCTGGCAATTTTGTGGAAAAAAGATGGCTGCCCGTTGTCCCCTCCCATGATCTTTGATCGGATTTAAATCCCACCGCTACTTCGCGCAAACCAGTTTTAATTTGGATTGCGAAATTTGCCCCTGCTCACTCATGCTTGAAAACCTGGGTCTGTAAATTTGAACAAATATCCACCAATCCCCTACCTACCGACACCCATAAAAGAAAATTCCAAAAATTATCAAATGCGGACCTGGAGGTAATTTTTCAAAACGTATAGGTTTTTTTTTTTTTTTATACACCCTGTAGTTAATATATACTTATACTTATTTCTGCTGTTTTTATATACTTATCGCTACTGTTTTCTTGGTTGGTGACATGCCTGTTTTTATATTGTATATATATCTACACTTCTTTTCTTCTTTAAACTGTTTTGCACTACGCACCACCAGAGAGTTGCCTCTTATAATTTCGTTGTACATATGTATAATGACAATAAAGGCATTCTATTCTATTCTATTCTATTCTATTCTATTCTATTCTGTTATGTGTCCGGCTGTGGCCCACACGCTGCCGCCCTTCTTCCCCACTCTCTCCGTCTTTTCTCTATGCGTCTCTGTCACAGCAGCCGTGGCACATTGAGGCCACGGTGTTCTGGCTGGTCAACCTGATGGAGCTGAGTGGTGTGGATTAACATGGCGTGGAAGATCTCAGGCCAGAGGAGGTCACAGTCTACATCTGCTACCATCACAGCAGACATTAACAAAGACGAAGTTAACGTTTAACAGCATAATGCAACCTGCATCACCTTTGTCCCAAGTGCTTTTTAGTAGCACAGATATCACTGCAGATACACAAAACACACAGCCTTTAACTGTGCCGTCACACTGAGCAAACCATCAACAATCACTGGAAGTCCATTCATTTCCTACAGAGCTCCGCAAGAAGGAAATCTGTGCCAATGTGTGCAACATCAAAAAGCTCACCAGTCAAAACAACCTGGCAACAGCAGAGGTTTTTATCAAATGTCACAAGCTAATCATTTATCCTCATATCCCTGCTGTGCTAAAAAGGATAATTGTTGATTGTAAGATTTGGAAACACTAAAAGTATTCTACAACAGATGAAAGTAATATGACAAAAATCTCACATTCTTAAATAGGTAATTACATACAGATGCAACATATCACAATATTTTTTCTCCTGTACATTCATTTAACAAATTATTATATAAAATGAACAAATGGAAAAGTCAAATTCTTCTTTTTTTAACCCATAAAGACCCAAAGCCAAAACCATCTACAGTTGTAAACTGCTTAATACCTGTTGGTCCACTAATCCTATCAATACATGTAAATAATCGGTGTAAAATACAGTTTGTCATCTTTTCATGGTCATCAGATATGACCCATTTGGACGTTCAGAGGCTCCGTAGTTACCATGGAAACATCGTCATCTTCTACAAAATTGATTCACCAGTAAAACCCATGGAGCTGGATCAATGACAGCGTTCGGTTAATGATATATTTGCTGAAAAAGTCAAGTTTTCTTCAGTTTATTCTGATTTTCATTTAATAATCCCCAACTTTACTCTGAACTTTTATGAACATCTACACTATCAGTACAAGAAATACAGGAAAATACCTGATTTTCACTCAAATACAGAAGATAATATTACAATAAATGATGATAAATCATTTGAGGAAGGTTAAATAGAGAGAAAAATTCATTTGGGAACTGCCATAAAAGTAACACTGGGTCCTAATGGGTTAATTATATTCTTAACAAATAAAATGTACTTACTCATATTGATGTTTTTCTGTCTGTTGATTTTAGAACATGCCCCATTCTGTGTAACTTTCTTCTACATATATGTCATGCAAATATTCCTGCCTACTTTCATTGTGTATGGAACAATATAAAGAACCACCATGATGATAAATAATTAAAAATAATGTAATAAGCAACATTGTTTTCTACTGTCAGATATGCATTTTTATATCACTCAGCTTCACTCTACCTCCTTTTCTGTGGCAGCATTAAAAAGAATTCAGTGCTCCTTAAGAGACCATAAAAGCACACTTTGCCCTTGACTTGAATCCAAATATTTAATTGTAGAAATTAATTTATTTTATCCAGTTGGTTTAAAACTCATACACATATTTAATTAGGTTCCTGATCAGGATGTGATTTTGAGAAAATGCTACATTAAGAATCCTTCATTTTTAGCCTGTGAGTGATAATACTCCCCTAAAAAATATCAGATGAAACTGAGCAAAACCAAAATAATACCCTGTTACACGACTACGCTCGGGATGGGCACTTTAATTACTTTAATAATCAGACCAAGTCGATTAGTCCATTTGACATGATTTCATCACTGACCAAATGAGGAGTGGGTGAACCATAAGTATATTATTTATTTCAGACCTTACATAGCATGTGGAGTCAGGCATAAAAAGTGCCATAAACATAAATCTCCCACCAAAGAAAAGCCAAAATTAAAATTAGCTGACTCCTAAAAACAAACTGCACTAGTGAATCAACAAATCGATCATTTACACACATCTCTTAACTATATTGTTTACATGTGTTAAATCCATTTATGGTATTTTCGGACCAGCTACAACCAAATATAAATATTAAAAAAAAAAAAAAAAAGAAAAGAAAAAAAGCTCAGAACATTGTCCAAATAGAGCAAGCAGCTTTACCCAATTACAGAACAACAAGTCTCATTATATTTAAAAAAAAAAAAACATGCAAAAACACCTCTAAAATCTACTGTACACTATATTTTGATATATTTCTCTTTGCATGTTGATGGGAAACTGCAGATACTGTTTTCTTGTTTTGATCCAGTTTCGCTTCTGCTCAAGCTGTTACTAGTCTTCCTGGGGTCCACAATCAAATCAAAATAAATGACAAAAGCACGTAAACATGAGTATATCCTTCCAAACAACAGCCAGAGTCAGATGAAACCAACATAAGCACAGTCAGTCTATGCAGCAGTAATCCAAACAACCTAAAATATCATTATTCGTGCAATGTATTACACTTCAACTCTTCAAAGAATACATCCTATATTTATTAGATGCAATGTTGGACTTGAAATCATGCAAATTGTGTTATATACTGTAGGTTTTTATAATCTTTGATATTACATAGAATAGCATATACTAGTCATCATGTAAGGGCTGTAACTGTACATATTAATGTTGTAATATTGGAATATTACAATGTACAGTACTCAAGTACCTTAATTTGGTAAAAATTTGAGGGTTTTTTTTGCATCAAATGAGTATTACTTTTTACTTCTGACAGCTTTAGTTAATTTCTTTGTAGTATAGCTCAGGAAAAGTCAATTTTTTGGAGATGCATTCTTCTCACAGCACAGTAACACTACACAAATACGATGATCTTATAGAATATGATGATGATACTTATTACTGTAGGTCAAATTAACTAACAGTATATATTCCCTCCGTGTTGAACATCAGCAGTAATATGCAACATTCACATTAATGCATCAGTAATCCAAACACTATATATAATAGTAAAACACCAAGAGGGAGCATCTTACTGTATGATAACTACTTTTATGTTTTGCACTTAAAGTACATTCATTTTCTGAACCCGCTTTATCCTCACTAGGGTCACGGGGGTCTCTTGGAGCCTATCCCAGCTACTTATGGGCAAAGGCGGAGTACACCCTGGACATTTCGCCAGTTCATCGCAGGGCTGACATATAGCGACAAACAATTGCTCTCACATTCACACCTATGGGCAATTTTAGATTAATCAATTAACCTATCAGTGCATGTCTTTGGATGGTGGGAGGAAGCCGGAGTACCCGGAGAGAACCCACGCAGACACGGGGAGAACATGCAAACTCCACACAGAAAGGTCCCACCCCCCGTTGACTGTTGGAATCGAACCCACGACCTTCTTTCTGTGAGGCACGAGTGCTAACCACTGCACCACCGTGTCGCCCACATAAAGGACATTTTATTTATGTTTTAACAATAAAATGTACTTAAAGTACATTTTATTGTTAAAACGTCCTTTACTTAAAGGTGGGGTAGGAGATGTTTTACTGGAGCATTTTTACAATATTGCTTAAAATCCCCTTCACACCCCGATTGCAACCAATTAATTAAATGCTCTAACACAAAAATAAAACATTTTAATCACCTGTGGAATGGACAGGACTGAAAAAACACCATCCAATCATTTTAACTGGCCCATCAAAATAATTGAACGGTGATATGTCAATCAAACTCAACTGCCATTTGCCCCTCATTGTACCCCTCTTTGTGGAAGAATCACATGTTCTCAGAGGCTTGGAGCACTTGTACAGGAAACAAAGCCAGAGCCAGAGCTTGGCTATATTAGCTATATTAGGATGGAAAGTTCTGTTTTGTCACTAAAGCAGGGTACACACTTAAAGATAATCGGGCTGTTTTTGTTCCGATTTTCCCCCTTCCCGACCAAGGACGGCAGATTATTTTATGTTTTATAAGATTATCCTATCAGATTATCCTGTGGTCTGAGGTGTGTTAAGAGTGACTTTGTCCTGATAATCGACTCTGAAACGGGTCGGGGCTGACAATAGTAAAAATTAAACTTGTTCAATATTTACGACAAAAAATCTTCATGAGTGTGGAGAAAGCTGACAACTCCCGAGCAGAGCCCTGCACGGGTCCATTTTTCCAAACCCACACCCACCTGTATTCATGTACATTAGACCCACAACCTGACCCAACCCGTTATTAAACACATTGTCTACACATAACTTACTTTTAAGGGCTTCATTTTTGCCTAAAATGCATGCCATCATTAAATCTCTAATATGCACTGCTCAATGACATCTGTGGCCGGATGTAAACAGACATGAAGCTCACTTCAAAATAAAACAAACCGGATGTGGATCAACCACGGTCAAATTAGATGATCATCATCATTAAATGTCCTGCAAATTATTTTCATCCACAAATTATTATTTTTTCCCTTCCTTGCCTGCTACCCACCCGCAATTCGTTTAATTTTACCTGAGCCCGTACCAGCGAAAATACTAATCTTTTTTTTTTTTTTTTACCCATCCCTTCATGTGGGGGGACCCGACTCGATTCAGGACTGTGCTCCAGAGTCATGCTATGTTTCTTCTTCTTCATTTTTGTTAGATCACGTTTGATCACATGAGATTTCTGGCTTAGAGGACTAGATTCTAGATCAGTGGTGGGACAGAATAGTTATGTGTGTGTGCTGTGTTGAGATTATCGGAGCACACCACACACAGTACGATCAAAACTGTTCAGTGTCTGATTTTTTATCTTCATGTGTGGGGTCTGTAACAGATAGAAAATATCTTCAGATTTAGAAAATCCTTATGTGTGTACCCCGCTTTATATAAATCATTTGGGAATGTAACGTTAGCAAGCTAGGTATGAATTGGGGCTGTTCTGCCAACAAACATAATTGTGAAATGCATAGATAACACCGTTCAAAGCAAACTTTAGTGGGCTGTTAGTCTGACATCACTCTTACTATAATCAGCTGTTCTTACTAGCCTGAGATTACTTAGAACACATTCCAAAATAACAAGTGAAAAGTCCAACTTTTAAACAAATATACTGATAAACAGGTGTGACTGCAGATCTGAATTCAGAGGTACGCACGAATCCGTGGAGGCGTAGCTTCGGGGAGGGGGGGTGTCTGAAGAAAGGGGTTTGGACTTCTGAATTGGGTATTTTCAAAATGTAGCTTGCTCGAGCCATTTTTCCAGGATCTCCTACCCTATCTTTAGGTATATTTTCACAGTGTGTATTAGTACTTGTTCAGAGCTTGGCTAGCTATATTATAACGCAAAGTTCGCCAGCAAGCTGTTTTGTCAGTAACATAAATCAGTAGGGAATGTAATGTTAGCAAGCTAGGTATGAATTGGGGCTGTTCTGCCGACAAACATAATAGTGAAATGCATAGATAACAGCGTTCAAAGCAAACTTTAGTGGGCTGTTAGTCTGACATCACTCTTACTGTAATCAGCTGTTCTTACTAGCCTGAGTTTACTTAGAACATGTATCAAAATAACAAGTAAAAAGTCCAACTTTTAATGTAATATACTGATGAACAGGCATGACTGCAGATCTGAATTCAGAGGAGGTGTGGCTTCGGGGGGGATGTCTGAAGAAAGGGGTTTGGATTTTTAAAATTGTATATTTTCCAAATGTAGCTTGCTCGAACCCTTTTTCCAGGATCTCCTACCCTACCTTTAAGTGTATTTTCACAGTGTGTATTAGTACTTGTTCTGAAGTAAAGGACTTGAATACTTCTTTCTGTCAAGATCTTGCTTAACCCTGTAATTTCCACTGTACTCCACAGAAAAATATGCAGTGGCTTAACTATAAAAAGCACACACATACAAAGATTACAGCATGTTCAAGTGTGCACAGACAGACAACACCACCAGCAGAAAACAACTTGAGATTTCTTATCCCCAGCTAAAATAAGCGTGAGATAGATCTGTAATCACTCTCTGGCTTTGTCTAGCGTGACGCACATGACATGGCACAAGCTTCCTCACACTCCCCCTCTGTGTCACACACACTTGACACATATATTACACATCAGTCTCAAAATGAACGTACCGTAAAGGACATGACAAGCATGGATCAGATCAGGGTCCCACAGCGGAGACTTGTGACACTTTCGGCGTTACTGACTGGTGTGATGCTGTCACGGGGTCAAAGTGTAACTCTTACTGTTAAATCAGTGCTTGGATTGGGAATGACTTGGTTGCCTAGAGAAGCGTGTCTGACGCTGCACACAGAGGTCACAGTTTGTAGTGTACAAGTCACAGCCTGAGGGGTGAGACTTCAAAAAACACGCTATGTGCAATGATATAAAAAGATTGTAATGTAATACAGTATGTGATGAGTTT
Organism: Sphaeramia orbicularis; assembly: GCF_902148855.1. NCBI lineage: Eukaryota > Metazoa > Chordata > Actinopteri > Kurtiformes > Apogonidae > Sphaeramia > Sphaeramia orbicularis. Next base: position 32,448,259 of record NC_043979.1, on the reverse strand, counting down.
TGATCCTGTGTGTTTCCCCGCATTCTTTTTTTTTGTAAAGTACCACATCTCTATTAACGGGAACAATTGTTGATTTCACCTTCTTTAGCTTCTTTGAGCAAATAATGACTTCTTGCAGCTACCAGGAGTCATCTTTAAACAGAAGAGTGTAACAGCTCTTTTGTTGTTGCCATGCATGCTGGGAATTTCTCTCCATAGGGCGACACTGAGCCCCGACATGTTGTGCTGAAGAGATATTTTTAGTTTCTTAGTTACACTCCTGCATGAAAAGAAGAAAGCTTTCGCACACAGACACATACGTATGCAGGGAGCCTGTGTATCTCCTTTGTTTTGCCAGATTTAAGGTAAAGGACTGGATTAAACACTTGAGACCGAAGGTGTAGCGTTGCCTTTTGTTTTTTCGGCCGAGGAAAAAGGCCAATACTCACAGGGAGGGGTCGTGGACGAGGTCTTTGAGGTTGACGCCACTGCGGTCCTCTGCAAGGTTTCGAAAACAGCTGTCACTCACTGCATAAACAGAGACAAGGAAAGAGAAAGTAACGTTACATTAGTGAACGAATTCATAAGGTGAAGAGTCATTGATACGACATGACAGCAAATAGAAGCACATAGAGAGCAGATATTCATAAACATGACTGAATCAAGTTTAGAACGCTACACTGCAAATATCAAGATCTCACCAAGTGTATTTCTCTCATTTCTAGTCAAAATATCTCAACACACTTAAAATAAGACATAATCACCTAAAGAATAACTTGTAAGTGAGATTTTTTTGCTTGAATTTAGCAAAAAAATCTGCCAATGGAACAAGTGAAATTCATCTTGGTAAGATTTCTCGAAATAAGATTTTCAAGATCTACTGTCTAAAAATAAGTTCTTATATCTCATTGAAAAGTTACTCTTTAGGTGATTATGTCTTATTTTAAGTGTGTTGACATATTTTGACTAGAAATGAGAAAAATACACTTGGTAAGATTTTGAGTTTTGCAGCGTATTATTGTCTTGCAACCTACACTTGTGACATTGATTGAAATTGTGATCATTTCGCATAAAGGAGTGATATTTTGCTTTTTTTAAATGGAATTATGCATTTTAAACATTTCCCTGTAGTCTACATAAACTGTAAATGCTATGCTTGGGTCTGAATTCTTCATTAATTCGACTCCACAGGTCCATCTTCAACCCTATTTCTGAGTAATGACACCAGAAAGGTCGTTTGAGCGCTGGCCCTTTAAATGCAAATGAGCCACTTCACGCCCCGCCCCCTCCAGGTTGTTGGCCGTGATGCTCTGTCCCGTTCAACCAACAACTGAACATTTAAGGCAGGGGTGTCAAACTCATTTTCTTCCGGGGGCCACATTCAGCCCAATTCAATCTCCAGTGGGCCGGACCAAAAAAATAATATCATGACAGCCATTAAATAATGACAACTACAAATTGTTTTAGTGCAAAAAATGACACTCAATTATGCCAATATTTATGTTTACAAACTATCCAAACAAAAAGGATGTGAATAACCTGGAAAAAAAAAAGAAATTTGTTAAGAAATATAAGTACAACTGTATCAATATTGTGCCTCAACTAATCATTTATGCATATACATTACAGATCAGATCTACAAAGGCACAAAACTTTTAGTAACAGGCAGAAAATTGTTAAAATTGCACTTAATTTTCTTTAGACATTTCAGGTTGTTCATATCTGTTCAGAATATTCCCATTTTATTATTAAAGGATAGTTTGTTAATGTAAACATTTTCACAATTTAATGTTTTTTGCACTAAATCAAAGAGAAAAAAAAATGGTGTTGTCATTATTTATTAGTTATTATGATATTATTTTTGAGTTTGATGCCCTAATTTGCATTTTACAAATTCATCCCACGGGCCGGATTAGAACCTTTGGCAGGTCGGTTTTGGCCCCCGGGCCGCATGTTTGACACCTGTGATTTTAGGTAATCGGCTTGAAGTTTGGACACATTTTCAGTTTTTACTACAACTGCTGCTGCTGATAAACAATTATGGTGTACTTGGAGAAATGTTCGTCGAAAGTCTTGACCTTATATGTGCAAATGTTGTGACATAACTAGTTATAAAACGTAACAAATTAAACAGGAATTAAAACAGGTGGTAGAAATCCACTCGATTTTTGCCAAAAATGAATATAAAGATAGCTTTGCAGCACCTGGAGGGTTCAAATTCAAACTTTTTAAACTATTAAGGTCCCCAGATACACAAATAAATGTACCAAAGACTAATAAAAGTGGGTTCAGCAAAATATGACCCCTTTAAACAGTGCTCATCCATTGGGCGTAAATGAGAAAAGTAGGCTCTCTCTTTTGTTACAACTGCTAAATCTGGAAATACAAGATGTGACACAATACAGGAGTCAAGATTCAATACACTGTGCTACTGTAAGCAGAGTGATACACTCACACATTTGTATAAGAATGCCTGTTTTTTTTTTTTTTTTTTGCTCTGTTCAACATCTATTTTCACCATTATTTCAGGTCAGACTGAAGTGAAACTTGGTAGGTAGGCAGATAAAATTGAGGTGATGCTGATACAAGGATAGTGGATGCATCACACAACTTATGGTTCCTGTTTTATCTAATTTTAGAAAAAGTTATAGGGTATCAAGAACATGCCATATGGATAGGTTAGCTTTTCAGTGTAAACACAACACCTGCATTTGATATGACTGAGAGAAAAGTTGGTGGTCTTACACAAGATTTAACCCTTAGGGGTCTGAGCCTATTTTGGCCGTTTTTGAGTACTTTTGATTTTGCCTTTATATACTATATAAAGATATGTTTACTATACCCATGTTTGGTATCATTCTGTTCAGCACAACTTCATCTATCCCATCTGCCTATTATTACCTCTGCCAAGTGAAACAGTGGAGGTTATGTTTTCATCAAGGTTTGTCTGTCTGTCTGTTAGCAAGATAACTCAAAAAGTTATGGGCGGATTTTCATAAAATTTTCAGGAAATGTTGATACTGGCACAAGGAACAAATTATTAAATTTTGGTGGTGATCAGGGTGGTGGTGGTGGGGGGGGGACTGATCTGTCTTGGCGGAAGTCTGCGCTCTCCAAGTGCTTTTCTAGTTTTTTCACTTTAACCTACTATATCAACACAAAAGGCCAAAAAACACACAAAAAAATATAAAATCCGATTTGAAAAAATTACATAGGCTAATTTATTGCATAAATAACACAAAGATGCTTAAGGAACCTTTTCAAATAGGTTAAAAGTGAATATTGGTTCCAAATATTTGGTATATAATAAAATTGCAATAAATTAAAACTATACTGAAATATTTGACATAAAAGCTTATCTTTACATAGGTGTTTTCTCCAGTTTTCTCACCCCTCCCCCCACTCGCCCACCCCCTGTCCTCTTGGTTTCCGCATCCAGCTCAGGTGGGGGTCACCCTCACCCTTACCTGTAATGCTAATGCAGTCTGTGGATTAGAATCTACAGATTTGTCCAGTTTTCTCCGTTTTGAAAAAGGACAAAAAATGACTAAGATACGGTCAGAAATCTAACACCCCCCCACCTCATGTTCATACTTTTATTCACGTTTGTTTGCTCCGGTTTCAAACCGTCATATCTCCGCTTGTATTTGCTCTATCAACATCAAATAAAAAGTGATAGAGTGTTTCCAGTCCACACTTTTGAATGCAAGCCCCTGCAGTCTACGTGACCGACTTCCAATGCTACGACGTGTTGAAAATGTCATGTCATTGAGTCACGGGGCCGTGACTGTGGACCCCTAAGAGTTAAAAATGAATTCTCTGTCTGTAGTCTTTCAGTGAAAACCAATTACAAAAGACAAAATTGTAGTACTAAGTGGATCCCTTTGCATCCCTGCCATAACACAAATGTTTCTTTACATAAATATATCTTGGTGTAGCTTTACATCCGTCATTTTGACACAGTGCGTTTACTTCCTAAGCATGTTGCAAATATGGCCACTATGTGAATGAAGTAAATACCGTCTTCTCGCCATCGACCTTTAATGTGCACACTTCTGAGCCCATGTGGAGCCACCCCCTTTGTGGTCTCCAACCTCTGCTTATAAAACCACATTGGCCCCTTGACTGCAGAGCAGGTGCGAGCCACATGAGTCATCGTGGTGATCACAGACGGATGGAGTGACAGATAGAGGGAGACAGGGAGGAAGATGAAGACATGGGGAGAGGAAAATGGGAAAAAAAAATGCCAATGTGAAAGACGACAGAAAGAGACAGATGAAGAGGATGAAGAGAGGGACAAGGTGTTTTGTGATCTGACGGGGCCAAACGCAAATGGACATGCTCGTGTCCTAAAATAGATGCAAAACAAAGCACCGCAGGGTGATGGCGGCGGATGTGGTGCAGTGGATTTAATCCAAAAAACTTGATGAGCTAGTTGTAGACAAGACTGGAAATGTCATGACGTTACTCAAATGAAGTGCCATGATCCATGAACGAAAAGGGGGTGTGTGTGGGGGGGGGGGGCAAAGGGGCAGGGTGAAGCAAGAGCAGTGTAAAAAATGGAAGAGGGATGGCGAAATTGGAAGTGTTTGGGAAAAGGACAGGGATAGAAGGGTTGAAGAAAATATGGAAAAGAGAGAAAAGGATGAAGCATGGAGAAAAGGAAGGAATTTTTAAATAGAGAAAGAGGGGGAGTGATAAGGAGGAAAGCAGTGCCGATGGGGCAGACAGAGGTAAACAGAGGGTGTAGGACGTTGCTCTGGGCTCTGGCAAATAAATGGGAGAGTGCTGACATTTGCACACAGAGCCAGCTCAGAAAGAGAGAAAGAGAGGGAGAAACAAGAGACAGAACGACTGCGGGAGGAGGAGGAGAAGAGGGGGGTGAGATATATAGCGAGAAAAAATGGTTGAGGGAGGAGAGAAAAAGGGAACAAGCACATGGAATACACACCACCCTGGCTTTAGAGGGGCACTGCTGCATAAGAGCATGTGTACCGTATGTGTGCTTGTGTGTGTGAACGGGGAACTTCCTTCAAGACTGCAGTATTCCTTACAAACACACACACTCACACACACTCACACTCACACACACACACACACACACAACCCTCCTCAGTCTTTCTCTCCCAGCTACCCCTTGATCTAAAAATAGCCGTTCCACTCTCCTACAAGAGGCAGCAACCATTCTGAACCAATCAACATGCTCTGTCAAAGGCATCGGTACCCACCACCCCTCAATGTGTGTGTATGTATTTGGTGTGTGTGTGTGTGTGTGCGTGTGTGTGTGTGTGCAACAAGGGGAACTCCTGACTGAAGGTAATAAAACTGCCCCTCCCTGCTGCACCGGTTCGTAGAAACGGTGGGAAAGCAAGCCCTTCTAGAAAACAATAGCGTGAAAAAGAACCAAGGACCAAGAAAGGAGAAACAAAAAGAGGGAGAGAAAGAGTGAGCGTGGGGGGAAAAGAAAAAAAAAAAAGAAAGAGGGAGATCTGGCTGCAGTTGAAATGGCTTCAAAGGAATATTAATGTGATCCTGTGCAAGAGCTGAAGACAGAGGAGGAGAAGGGGGAACGGGGAGGGAGGATGGAGAGTGAGAGGGGAGGGGAGGGGAGGGGGAAAGGTGCGCAAGAACCCACAACGCCGCTCCCGCCTACTTCTTTAGCTCCGCCCATGCACCTTTCTGCAGGTAGATACATTTATTCAAGTTCTGCTCTTAAAGGACAAGCTTTTAAGTACAACACCACTTTCCAGTTTTTGTCGCCTCTACTGTCTTAGAAAAAGTGAAGTGTAGTTTGCTCAAATTCCAGATGTTTGAGTTGGTAACAGCTCCAATTTTTCCTGTTTTCAAAATTTCAAAATACAGAATACACACAGGTATTCAAACACACAAAAAAAAATCTAACAAAACCCACTTAACGCACCCAAAAGCTTCATTTTTCCACAACAAAATTCTAATGTACAAGGTTAAATCAACTAATATTTCATCAAAAATCAACAGTCAGAGAAAAACTGTGAACATAAATGTGTTTATGTGCTCTCCTTGTAAATAAAATTGGATATAAAACAGTTAATTAGCTCCAAATCCGGCAGCAACACTGGAAAAAATGCCCCTCTGAAAGCAAGTAAAAAAAATTAATTCAAGATAAAATTATCGTGGTAAGATTTCTTGAAATAAGATTTCAAGATCTATTGTCTAAAAATAAGTTGTCATATCTCACTAAAAAGTTACTCTTTAGGTGATTATGTCTTATTTTAAGTGTGATGACATATTTTGACTAGAAATGAGAAAAATACACTTGGTAAGATATAGATTTTTGGAGTGTATTATTTTCTTGCAACCTACACTTGTGACATTGATTGAAATTGTGATCATTTCGCATAAAGGAGTGATATTTTGCTTTTTTTTTTTTTTAAAAAATGGAATTATGCATTTTAAACATTTCCCTGTGGCCTACATAAACTGTAAATGCTATGCTTGGGTCTGAATTCTTCATTAATTCAACTCCACAGGTCCATCTTCAACCCTATTTCTGAGTAATGACACCAGAAAGGTCGTTTTGAGCACTGGCCCTTTAAATGCAAATGAGTAAGATGAGATATTTTGATAAGAAATGAGAAAAGTACAGAATTTTGTGTGAATGCTACACTGCAAAAATCAAAATCTTTGTATTTTTGTCATTTCTAGTCCAAATATCTCATCACACTTAACATAAGATATAATCACCTAAAGAGTAACTTTTCAGTGAGATATAAGAACTTATTTTTAGACAATGGATCTTGAAAATAATATTTCAAGAAATCTTACCAAGATATTTTTCACTTGTTCCATCGGCAGATTTTTTTTTTTTTTTTGCTTAATTCAAGAAAAAAAATTATCTTGGTAAGATTTCTTGAAATATTATTTTCAAGATCTATTGTCTAAAAATAAGTTCGTATATCTCACTGAAAAGTTCCTCTTTAGGTGATTATGTCTTATTTTAAGTTTGATGACATATTTTGACTAGAAATGAGAAAAATACACTTAATTTGGATTTTTGCAGTGTATGTACCTCCTGTTTATATTCCTGATGTCTTTTGGTATATATATTTACATGTTTATGTTTATATCTAAGTTGGGGGTGGGGACTTATGTTAAGAAGGACAGCAAAAACATACACACTGTATGATGCATCCATGTTATGCTGTTGAAAATCCATAAATAAAAAAGAAAAAAAATGAGGAAAAACATACTTGGTAAGATTTAGATTTTTTCCAGTGAATCCAATCCAATCTAATCCAACTTTATTTATAAAGCACTTTAAAAAAAAACAAACAGTGGACCAAAGTGCTGTACAGCAGACTAAAAGCACGATAAAAATTAATAAAAGCATTAAAAAACAATCAAATCTAATAAAATCTAACATTCTAACATCTTACACATGGAGATAAAGAGCAGAGAAAGTGGTTGAAGTTGATAAGTAAAGTTACAATAAGTCAAAGTTTGGTGCCAGCAAACATTAGTTCCCACTGCATCTGCCAAACTGGATCTTTATGGACTCCCCTGACACATATAATATGACATGACCTTTAAGTTTCACATCTTCACACTTTCATTCAACCCTCCATTTGTGCTGTCCAGTTCAGGGGGGAGGTAAATAAAGTCACAATATATGCTGACACGCAGCTGAGCATGAAGTGTAGCAATGAACTGCTGTAAAAGAAACAGCATTTACGACGCTTACTATGGAAAAATCACACTAGCCCAGTGGTTTCCAACCTTTTTTTGACTTGTGACCGCATTTTAACATCACAAATTTTATAGCGACCCCGGACATTCACAACAGAGACATTTTTCTCTTGGAGATGTCTTAGCGAGGCCAGGTGGGTGAAGAAATTTTTCCATTCTCTGTTCGGTCCGGTTTTGACTGTGTCTGGGCAGGTTAAAGCATAGTAACGCGTGCGGTCACATGATCAGGTCAATCACGATATGCCCTCTCAGATGTTATATCCTGCATTTCGTTCGAACTTGATTTCTATTAGGAAAAATGTGTGGTGTTTAAATTATAATGAAATACAATATTTTCTGGACTATAAGCCGCTACTTTTTTCTCACGCTTTGAACCCTGCGGCTTATACAACGATGTGGCTCAAGTATAGATTTTTACGGGCTAACGGCCTCCAGGGGGCGCTCTAGCAGGAAGCGCAAGAGCGAGACAGACAGGTGGAAGAGGTGATGCGAAGCAAAGAATTTTTAAGCTTAACTTTTAACAATCATTTTGCGTGTCATACACAAACCCTCATCATGGAAAACACACAAAGAAATGCATATGATGCAGCTTTTAGGTTAAAAGCAATCAATCTGGTTGTTCAAGAAGGAAATAGAGCTGTTTCACGAAAGTGCCACTGAGAGCGACAACGGAAGAGAGACTGAGAAGGTGAATAATGGAGCCTTTCTGAGGATGTTCTTCTCCAACACTGAAGAAGTCGACTTCAGTGGTTTCAGTGAGCAGAAGGAAGATGAAGATAGCCATCAATGACTTTTCTGGGTTTTTTAACCAGCCGTGTTCCTGCTGTTTAACTGCCGTGTTACAGGCACTGTTTGGAAAAAAGCAGTTGAGGTATGGAAATAAATATTTAAATAATCTTTCTGTTTAACATCTTTCTGTGTAAATATCTCATGTTACAACGTGGACACCTGCAGCTTATAGTCAGGTGCGGCCTATATATGTACAAATATTTTTTTCTTTTAAAATTTGGTGGGTGCAGCTTATATTCAGGTGTGGCTTATATTCAGGAGCGGCTTATATTCAGGTGTGGCTTATATTCAGGTGCGGCTTATATTCAGGAGCGGCTTATATTCAGGAGCAGCGTATTTTCAGGAGCAGTTTATATTCAGGTGTGGCTTATATTCAGGTGTGGCCTATATTCAGGTGCATCTTATATTCAGGTGTGGCTTATAGTCAGGTGCGTCTTATATTCAGGTGTGGCTTATATTCAGGTGCATCTTATATTCAGGTGTGTCTTATATTCAGGTGCGGCTTATATTCAGGTGTGGCTTATATTCAGGAGCAGCCTATATTCAGGAGCAGCTTATATTCAGAAGCGGCATATATTCAGGTGTGGCTTATATTCAGGTGTGACTTATATTCAGATGCGGCTTATATTCAAGTACGGCTTATATTCAGGTGTGGCTTATAGTCAGGTGCGTTTTATATTCAAGTACGGCTTATATTCAGGTGCGGCTTATATTCAGGTGTGGCTTATATTCAGGAGCAGCTTATATTCAGGAGCAGCTTATATTCAGGAGTGGCTTATATTCAGGTGTGGCTTATATTCAGAAGCGGCTTATATTCAGGTGTGGCTTATATTCAGGTGTGACTTATATTCAGATGCGGCTTATATTCAAGTACGGCTTATATTCAGGTGTGGCTTATATTCAGGCGTGGCTTATATTCAGGTGCGTCTTATGTTCAGGTGCGGTTTATATTCAGGTGTGGCTTATATTCAGGAGCGTCTTATATTCAGGTGCGCTCTATAGTCCGGAAAATACGATATACATTGAATCATTAAAAAATATGTTTTATTAGTAATTTATTTACATTTTTTTTTTTTTTATCAGTTACTAAAAATTTCAGGCAACCCATATGAATTCCATGTGACCCCACATAGGGTCCTGAACCCAAGATTGTAAAGCACAGCGCTAGCCCTTTCTGAAGCCTAACTGGTGAGTCACTAAAGAAAGAGGTTATAGTACATGAACATTCAGACTCTGTTTTGACCTGTAGATGAGTTTTACAGCACCATGATGACAGACATCAAAAGTAATATGCAGTGGCAACAGTGATGTTTTGGAATTAATACAGCAAATGTGTCAAAAACAATCATGTATCAGTCAGAGAGCCACATCTATACTTCTTCATCAACTTTACTAGGAGAATTTTTATCTTGTTGTATTAGTGTTTTCACTTTAGCAAAAGACAGGTAGTGCTTCCATCTTTATACCTGCTGTTTGTTTAATCTCAAGTGCTCATTCTACGACTTGCTCTATAGGCTAGATACACCCTGGGAATGGAGTATCAGAGCAAATGACAACTTCGCTCAAGTGGCTCTGAATAAAAGTGGATTTACCATCCCGTGTCCAGGTCGCGACAAATGTGACGACGTAAAGCAGTGACCCCCGTCCCACCCCAGAGGGCGCTACTCCCCACAGAGCAGACAGTACACAGCCAGCTAAAGGTCAGTAATTCTGCACGGTTGGATAACCATTAAAAGACAGACAGCTAGGACCAGATGACATGTCAGAGCTGAGACAGACTCTAGGATATCATCTAAATGTAGAGACAGACTAACGCTTGTATTATGTCAATACAAGTTAAAGTCAAACCATTGCATTCAAGTTTTTGAAGCTTACACGTCTGACATTTGCAATACCGACTGCACACAATCCAACATCTAGGATTAATTTGGACTAAAGAAAAGTACAAGTATTGCCAGGCACAACAAACCACGCCCCTTGCACATATTGTAGCTTATTTTGTCATCGATCCAGCCGATGTCATCATGTCTATGCGTGTGCTGATGTCAACATATAAGTTGCCTCTCTCTCTCTCTCTCTCTCTCTCTCTCTCTCTCTCTCTCTCTCTCTATATATATATATATATATATATATATATATATGCCAAGTTTGAAATAAATTGAAGCAAAATTTATGTTTTTTTTTTTTGTTTGTTTTTTTTTACTTGTTTTTATTGGGGTTTTTCAAATACAAGTACATTTCAAACAAGGTACAATGAGATGCATATGTATACACTAAAAGTCTCCAAAAGGGAAAATGGAAGATGAATGAATAAATAAATATGCATATAACATACGCACCAAACAGGAGAACAAAAAAAAACAAAAAAAACAACAACAACACACGGAGGATGTCATATGCTCTTAGTTTTTTGGGGGTTTTTTGCTTTTTTTTTTACTGATTTATGATGGGTTATTACCTCCGCCGCCAAGGAGGTTATGTTTATGCTGGCGTTGGTTTGTTTGTCTGTCTGTGTGCAAGATAAGTCAAAAAGTTATGGATGGATTTGGATGAAAATTTCAGGAAATGTTGATACTGGCACAAGGAACAAATGATTAAATTTTGGTGGTGATCGGGGAGGGGGGACTGATCTGCCTTGGAAGAGGTCTGCGCTCTCCGAGTGCTTTTCTAATTTTTAAAATAATAGTCCATCAATGGTTGCCATGTTGAATAAAATATGCCTACTTTGTCATTTAGGGGGTATTGTATTGTTTGTAGCTGCAAAAGGCCCATAACATCATTGAGTGAAGCTAGATCAGCTGTTTCCAGTTGAGCAAAATTAACCATCTTGAAAATGTATTTTTTAATAGGCATTGGACATTTTGCCCATTATAAGTAAATGGGAGAAAAACAAAGATTTAAAAAATTAATAAAAATTTGAACTTTGACCTACTGTTCCCAAAATGTAATCAGATCTATTCTAATTCACTGGTAATCTATAAACCCAATTTGGTATGAATTAAACCAATTTTTGCTGCAAAAACAGTACCCCTTGCCTCTACTTTGCGGGGTGGGTAAATATAAGTGGTTGACAAGAACTCTGACAAAAAGCTGTTAAAAATTTGTTTCATGCTCAAACTAATTTTAAGCTAAATATCTGTATACTGAACGAGGTGTTTTTCAAACTAATTATTTGAAAATATCTGTCACCATTTTGAACGACTTGAATGAGGCTGTTACAACTCTGTCTCTAAGAAATCACTGTCTTATTAAACTTTTCAGAGACAGATATAGGCTCTAGCGGCACTTGGCAAGAACAACATGACATAGCGTAAAACCCAATGATATGAACAAAAAAAAAAGACTCATATGATGCTTAGTCATTTTAACAACAAACTACTATCTTTACCAAACTGTTACCAAAGCATTTTTATTACCTGAAACCTAAAAATGCATGGGAATCGTGACGTGAACTGGAGAACAAAGAGAAACAGATAAACTTTTCAGTTCAGTTTCAGTTATGAATGGTTTGTTAGTGTACTTTAGTTTCTAGCTGTGCATTTTGTTTTGGCATATGGTGTATTTGCCAGAAGCAAAATTAAAATGTGTCCTAAAAGTATTGTGTAATAACAACTAAGCTGAATTAAACTAAGAAATTAGAAGATAGATCCCTACGTAAAGTATGAATGAAATATAATGAAATGAGTGAATGAAATAAACTGACAAAGAGAAGATCTAAAGGGATTTGGTCTGTAATAATAATATTCTTTAGTTACTTTGTAAACACAAAATACAGGTCAGTAGGGGTGTTAGAAAATATCGGTTCTGCAATATATCACGATATTTCATGTCACAATACTGTATCGATATTAAAAAGTACTGTATTTTTAGGTATTTATTCAAATGCAAATATGGCGGTTGTTCATTTTTGTTTTTTGTTTTTCTTTATTGTTTATATTTTATTTATTATTATTTAACACTGTTTTATTAAATAATGGTTATTTGAAGCATCCTAAAAGTATTTTTTACTGTCTGAGAGAGGCAGAAGTTAGTTCCTTTGTTGGGATTGCACAAAAATAATATTATGATGTTAGTTATGAACTAACATCATAACAGACAGGATCTTAAAATGTAATGTCTGTAAAACATAATTTACACAGGAAGATTTTGTGATATAGCATTAGATCCTGTTGTGATCAAATAAAAATGTGTTTTGTATTTGTGCATATTTCTGATGTAATTCAATTCTTCCAGGAAATAATCATTTTTAAAAAAGAAAAACAAAAAATTGTCTTTTCAACAGTACCGTGATATAACGTGATATAAGGAAATCGTGATCCTAGTATTGTGATTTGTATCATATCGCCAGATTCTTGCCAATACACACCCCTACAGGTCAGTTATTTTTTTTCTTTTAGGAAAGCTTAGTTTTTATTTCATTTTTTACCAATATATTGACCTTGGTTTGAGCTGGCTTGCGTACAGGGGTTGGACAAAATAATGGAAACACCTTAAAAAATCAACAAAATATAATTTAATATGGTGTAGGTCCACCTTTTGCGGCAATTACAGCCTCAATTCTCCGAGGTATTGATTCATACAACTTGTGAATTGTTTCCAAAGGAATTTGAAGCCATTCTTCAGTTAGAATACCCTCCAACTCTTTTAGAGATGATGGCGGTAGAAATCGACGTCTTACTTGAATCTCTAAAACTGACCATAAATGCTCAATAATGTTGAGGTCTGGGGACTGTGCCGGCCATACGAGATGCTCAACTTCATTAGAATGTTCCTCATGCCATTCTTTAACAATTCTAGCTGTATGGATTGGGGCATTATCATCTTGAGGTGAAGGTGTTTCCATTATTTTGTCCAACCCCTGTACTTCTGACAACATCTCTATAGTCCTCAAACTAGCTGTATAAATCCACATGAGTCTCTTGGTAATTTAAAATTAAAAAAACAAAATTGGTGCTTATTCTTGTATTGACTCCCATGATCTCATATTTGCCTCCACCTATGAGTGTGTGTGAGTGTGCAGAAGCCTGAATGTCCCCAGGCTACAGCAGTGGGAGGAGAGCAGGAGGCCTGTGCTTCAGAAGTGTTATAAAGGACTACACCACACACACATGGGATCTAGATGTGCAAACCCTAACACAAACACAAGCTCATGCACACTCTTAAAAGGTTAATCACTAAGCCTTAACAGAGCAGGAGTGATCAGGACACAGGGGAAGACATCAAGAGACCAAAGAGAGGAGGGCTGATCAGGGAGGAAAATGTCAATATAAAGCACAAGAAGAAGAAAAAAAAAAATACCCAGAAATATAATTTGCCTGACAGGACGACAAAAGAAGGACAGAATAAGAAAATAAATACAGCAAGAATGAGGACTTTTGAAGCTCTCTTTCACTGCTTCTGCTCTTTTGGAAGTAATTCTTCCAGTTCATCTTCTATTCTTCAGATTCCTGTGTTTCAACTTCAAAATATTTAATTTGACAAATGTTCAGCCTGGAAATGTATACCTTCTGTATTTCTGAATTGTAGTTTTGCTGAAGCTCCTTCATTACTTTTATAATAATTAGTGCTGGGCAGCGATTAAAATTTTTAATCGCGATTAATCACATGGATTTATGAGATTAATCGTGATTAATCGCATAGTTACGGGGGGGGGGGGGGGGGGGGGGGGGGGGGGTGGTTGCCGGCATCAACAGCGTGTATTGCCTTTAAGTGATATTTCAGACTGGAAGTACTCCGGTGATAAAAATAATTCCACATTGCAGTGCTTACAAACAACTTTGTCCTTCTCAACCCCACCATCTGAAAACATTTAAAATGAAAATGTCCATGGAAAAGACAAGTACTTTTCCCCATGTTTATGTCTCCACCAGTTTATTTCCGGTTGTGAGTGACTGACAGGAGTCTTAAGCCCACTAATAAGTACTAATACTAATAAGCCCAATAATATGGGATGTTCAGTTGTTAAAAGCAAGCAAAGGGGACACTGTAGTAGTCGGAATAAACTGCACTAACGTGTGTTTTGTCCTTTCTGTGTTACCGTAGCCAGTTCGGACATAAGAAGGAACTAACAGACACGTTTCTTTCACTCTGTTTGTATGGCCCAAAAAACGTTTGCCTGTGAGTATTTTATGTTCAGTTGTTGTAAGAATGAATAGTATCAAATATCTCTGATGTGAAACTTTGTTGCTGGATAAAAAGACGTTGTAAATCTTAAATTAATCTTTAAATGCTAATTGTTAGCTTGTCTATAGATTTTCCCATTCAAGTTAGCATCAAGCTAGCGATCTTTTTCCTATTCATTTAAATGTATAATGCCATGTAAATGTACTAAGGCAATGAACAGAACTGAGATATATTTTGTATGTATGTTGCAGTTTTACAGTGAGTCTCAAGTAAAAAATTTGGAGAGAAGTTTTCGGCATCCTGCTTTTCTTGGGAAACCTGTTGTCTATCTGCCGAGCTAATCGCTACACGCACACAAGCAGAGGCAGAAGAATAGGAGTGATAATAAAACAGCATTAACATGAGATTAAAAAAACTGTCGGCGTTATTTAATGAATGCGTTAACGCGGTAATAACGCGTCAACTTGCCCAGTCCTAATAATAATTCAAGATCATGTTTTACTTCATATTAATACAAATATTTTTCTTAGTGTAAGTTCAGAGATGTAGTGATGAAGACATGCACATTTTGGTGTCTAACAGGAAAGGTGGCAGATCAAACATCTTCCTCAGAATTGTATTACACATTCAAAGATTCTTTACTGTCAGTTCACTAGATGCAGAGAATATACAGATAACTATTACTGATAATTACAGTTTTTGAAAAGGTAAAAATAAAACAAGAATAAATAAGCAGTATAAAGAATAAACCATATAAAGTGTACGTGTCAGTCTATTTATAGCAGCAGTAGTACAATACAGTAATGGTTTTTTGGAAGTAATTCTTAGTTGACATCTTTAATACCCCCAATCTATTTGAGGTGGTTTCTTTGCATTTCATTTTCATCATGACATTAACAAATCAAACTGTGAAACCACTGCATCCTCACATTATTAGTTATAATTCACAGCTGAAGGATTTATGCTTTCTTTTTTTATAAAGTTTAAGTACAGTGGCAGATCATACTAATATTAAAAGACATGAAATACACTACTTTTAATATCATTAATAGCTGTAGTACAAATTTTAAGAGAATTGTCTGAATAAAAGGGAGTTCAGATTTACTACAGGGTGGGGAAGCAAAATTTACAATGAACATTTAGTTGTTTTTTCTCAGCAGGCACTACGTCAATTGTTTTGAAACCAAACATATATTGATGTCATAATCATACCTAACACTATTATCCATACCTTTTCAGAAACTTTTGCCCATATGAGTAATCAGGAAAGCAAACGTCAAAGAGTGTGTGATTTGCTGAATGCACTCGTCACACCAAAGGAGATTTCAAAAATAGTTGGAGTGTCCATAAAGATTGTTTATAATGTAAAGAAGAGAATGACTATGAGCAAAACTATTACGAGAAAGTCTGGAAGATACTATTAAAGAAGAATGGGAGAAGTTGTCACCCGAATATTTGAGGAACACTTGCGCAAGTTTCAGGAAGCGTGTGAAGGCAGTTATTGAGAAAGAAGGAGGACACATAGAATAAAAACATTTTCTATTATGTAAATTTTCTTGTGGCAAATAAATTCTCATGACTTTCAATAAACTAATTGGTCATACACTGTCTTTCAATCCCTGCCTCAAAATATTGTAAATTTTGCTTCCCCACCCTGTATATATAACTGCTTGTATTAACTGATGAAAAATTTTAAATGAGGATACAATACAGGGTTATTCCAAAAGAATGAACTGATTTCATGACGCATTACTTCAGTTCTTAAGCATCGTCATGGAATGAGTCAGTGACCGTTTGAAAGAGGAGTTTTCTAAGTTTTGAATGGCTGCCACAGAGGCACCAGGGGCGATGGATTGGTCGGAAGGGGGCCCAAGACCTTACTCTTTGTGCTTGGCCTGCAAGATCCCCAGACCTCACCGTGTGTGAATGTTTTCTTGTGGGGATACGTAAAAGATCGCGTTTATGTTCCACCGCTACTCACTAACCTCGATGACCTTAAACATTGAATAACAACAGCGAGATCAACTCAGTGGATCGTGATATGCTGATACGCGTCTGAGAGGAATTCTCTTATCGCATTGATGTTGTCCGTGCTGCAGGTGGTGGCCACACTGAACACTTGTAAGACAGGAAATAAAAGTTGATTGTGAGTAGAATACTTGTGACTTGGCTGGAGTTTTCTATTGCCTTTCCTTATTAAAATATTGCGTAATGAAATAGGTTCAATCTTTTTTAATAACCCTGTACATTAACAAATGGAAAATCATTGATTGTCAATTATAACTGAATCAAACTGTGCGTCCTCATTATAAAAGCCTATGACCTCTCACCTGTTGCTAAAATGGCAATACGAATATGTATCGTAATATATATGTTTAATCTCAGAGCCTTGTGCTTAAAACATCGTATAGCTAAAGGCATCCTTCTGTGGGAGCTATTCCATATGTGGATGTGTACATTTACTACACTAAACTTAACTCTGTCTTAATAGTCTTGTTAGATAGACAAAGAGTGTGCATAATAGTTTGTGGAATTGGGATACAGCTTGACACAATAAATGTCAGCAGTAGGGGTGTAAGAAAATATTGGTTTTGCAATATATCACGGTATTTCATTTCACAATATTGTATCGATATTAAAAAGTACTGTATCGATATTTTTAGGTATTTATTCAAATGCAGAAATTGTGGAGGTTCATTTTTGTTTTTTCCTTTTGCTTATATTTTATTTATTATTATTTAACATTCTTTTATTTAATAATGTTAGTTTCTTTGTTGGGACTGCACAAAAATAATGTTATGATGTTAGTTATGAACTAATAGAATATCAACATTTGGACATGATCTTAAATTGTAATGCCTGTAAAACATAATTTAAGTTTTAACACAGGAAAATTTTGTGATGTAGCATTAGATCCTGTTTTGATCAAATGAAAATGGGTTTAGTATTTGTGCATATTTCTGGTGTAATTCAATTCTTCAAGGAAATAATCATTTTTAAAAAAGAAACGAACAAAAAATTGCCTTTTTAACAGTATCATGATATATCGTATTATGATCTAAGTATTGTGATTTGTATTATATGGCCAGATTCTTGCTAATACACACCCCTAGTCAGCAGAAAAGAAATTTGGCTAAAACTATGAACAAACAGATCAGTAAGCCGACTAGGTTTGGTCTGTCTATGATAAAGGGAATGCGAGTGTGCAGGCAAATGATCTGTCAGATTAGCCAGCGGGCTATATACAGTAGCTCTGTTAGCTTGCAGGCTATGTGGTGTCAGTCTGTCAGGCACTAGCAGAGGGGATTCATAAACTGCTACTATGTTCCACTCAATCATTTCCAGGACATAAAGCAGTCAGCACTCATTATCTCCCTGGGATCCCACGCTAATGGGGTTTTCCCTTATAGCAGGTCCTTACACACACCCACAAACACACACACACACACACACACACACTCATGCACATATCATAGACAAATGTCACATGCACAAACACACACTCGCATAGACTTCTATGCACTTCGCTGTACATGAACACACCTATGTATACAGTAGATGTACAGCCTTGGACACCTCACTGTGGATCAGCAAATAGACACAACTTGTGCTAAAAATCACGGTGTAAAACATTATTATATATAGTAACTAGTGCCAATGACTCCTCCCAGTCCAGTTATAACAGGGCTTATTTATCATTATGGCACAGTCCACACACAAAAAAAGAATAAAGTGAAGTAGCGCAGAGTACGATTTCACTTTAATCCACTACTGTGCAACAACATGTTTCAGCATACTCCCAGTTAAAAGTAGAACATAATAATAATGTGCATTCATATTATCCCAAAATTGATCAAACACTTGTAGTGAATCTGCATATCCACCTGTGGAGGCATAGCAGAGCATTCTTCATCTGAACGGCCCACTTGGCATCTCTATTGTTTCCTCTTCTTTATCTACTAACAGCAGTGCCAATGGCCCTCCAGCCCTGGAGAAGCTACTATGGAGGTCAAACACTGGATTGGGCTGACATCTGCTGGTGGGAGGGGCAACACCTCTGCACACCAATAAGCCACAACTGAAGTGATATCATTGCCTTTTGTCTCCTATTTTACTGGCTTGTTCTGTGTCAAATGGAAACACTGGGCCCCAGGCCTTGGATTAAATGGGCTTAATGATGAATAGAGGTATGGATCCGCCTCCAGATTGTAATGGGGTGGGGTAGACATCTGACTAGGGGGCTTTCAGTACTACAACCCCCTCCTAGCCACAAGAGGAGAGGAAAAGAGAGGAAGGGAGAGGAGCAGCGGTGCACAAATACCAGCATCTTCATTCCATGGCAGGGTAAATTTCCAAATTAATAAAGGCTTCACGGTGCTGGGTAAAATATAGTAACAGCAATAACAGCAGATAACCTAATCTAATATAAGCCCACTGTATCTTAGCAACCTTGTTAATTCTGAGAGGAGCAGTGGGGTAAGCAGCAGAAGCACAGCATCCATCATCAAAGACACACCCAGCAGCAACACACACATACACACACCAATTACTCACAAACTCTCAAACTCACGACACCACACACATGCACATGCTATCTTACCATTAGCAACTATCTCAATCACACTGTGATGCAGATGAATGCGTACACATGTGCAGGGCTACGCACTCAGGCACATACACACAGATCCTCAGGCTTACTGTAAGCAGCCGGGAGAATGGAGGGGGTGTGGAGCGGAACAATGGGATCCTAATCGTTGGGCTGCATTTCAAAGCTTCTCCCCTCTACAACACTGTTTCTAGATAAGATTTGAAAATGCTATTTATATCCATGGGGAAAGGAGCCAACCAGCAGCTTGGTTTTCATTTATTTGAAGTCAGATCTAAATTGGGGTGGAGTTACATAATACAAGGAGTGCGACACTCCACCTGCTACTGCCGAGCCAGCCATTGAGGAACACTACAGAGGGAAACAGCCAAAAAATGTACTGGGCCCACGCTAATGCTGCAGCTAATAATTACTCTATCGGCTTAATAACCACTGCTTACTACACCAGAGGAGCCCGGCTCATCCATCTGGGTACAGCGGTGGGCCGATCCGCATCTCAAATCCAAACCTACTCCAGCGTAGCAAGGCCAAAATCCGGCATCCATGCTGAGCCAAGGACAAAACAACACAGCACAACATGGCTCAGTCCCCCCACGCACCAGATGTGCAGAGACAGAAAGACAGAGAGGGAGAGACAGCTTTTCACAGCTGTGCCCCAAACAAGAAGGCAGGCAGGAGCAGGCCGGGCCCATCCCCGGCCCCAGCTCCCATTGCTCACCCCCTCCCCGTTTCTCTCTGGAGAGCAGAGGCAGCTCCACTCCTGGCCAAGTATAAAAAGGAGGAGGAGAGGCGCAAGGATGGACATACGAAACTGAGGGAGTGTGAGCTTCAGCCCAGCCCTGACAGGATTAAGAGACCGATTCGCAAAGAATGAGAGGAGGGGGCAAGAGTAGGAAGCAGTGGTAGGGATACTCTGAAAGCATAAGAAAGGCACTGAGAGTAGAGAGAGTACAGTAGTAAGGTAGGGAGGGGGGGTGAAAAATGGTAAAAGGCAATGTAATGAAATACATGAAAACGGGAGGGAGGGGGTTCATGTGAGAGTAAAAGGTGAAACGATGTTGAGAAGAGAGTGGAGAGACGATAAAGGAAATGATGGTGAGCAACCAGACCAGAGAGAGTTCAACTGAGTGCTGAGCCCCTCCCACCCCCGGTGGTTTACAGATGATGTCAGCCACTCAGAAGCATTGCTAGCGATGGTTTCATGTAATGCATAACAGCTGAATGCACATTTCTGCACAATTAAAGCCAGTTTAGCTCTTTTTAAGGTTACATATCAACATTGCACACCAACACAGAAAAGTAACCCTATTATTATTATTATTATTGGTTTTTTTCATGAATCATTTTTATTTTTACTTACAAAATCACAAGACACTACAAGTCACCAGAAATTAAAAAAAAAAAAAGCAATAGGCAAAAACACAAAACAAAAGAAAAAGATAACAGCCACGAAGCAAAAACAAAAAACTGTTAGATGACAATAGACAAGAATTAAGACAATAGATGAAAATCGCGAGAAAAAAAAAAAAAAAAAAAAAAAAAAAAAAGGACCAATGGCCCTGTAGCTTACCGGCCAAATTAAAAGCTTTGGGAAATGTATCTAGATGCCATTTATTATCACCCAGTTATGTGTATTTATTCTATTACAGAAATAGCCCATGTTTTGGTCATATTCCAATCAGATCTGTAAAAAATTCAAATTCCAACTTGATATCATTGATACTGATTTAATTGTATCAATTCACTTCCTATCTGTTATAATGGCAAAATTTTTCAAAGTCGCACCAAATCCAGAATCAGATCCGGATGGAAATAATTTCAATACCTTGTGTTGACACCATCATAAAGAAGCTGTATACCAAGTTTGAAGTCAATCAGAACTGTAGTTTTGGAGAGGAAGATGATTGAAATTTTTTCCCCATAAGAGCCCATGTTAAATTTTCCATAAGTTCCCGGATCCAGAAGAAGATCCTGATCAACATGTGGCCATTATGTTTAGGTCATCTCCCCATCAGGGCTGGACTGTAGAAATTTACACTGGATATCATTTATATTTACTGAGTTACTGCATCCATCCACTTCCTATCTCTTATAATGGGGAAATTTTTCGAAGTCGCACCAAATCCAGAATCAGATCCTGATCCAAATAATTTCACTAACTTTTATTGACATCATCATAAAGAAGCTGTATACCAAGTTTGAAGTCAATTGGAATTGTAGTTTCGGAGAAGAAGATGATTGAAATTTTTGTAACGGACGACAGACGACGACAGACGACGACGGATGCCGCTTGACGGCAATAGCTTATGGCCTGTCGGCCGGTAAGCTAACAACCCAAAAAACCCTATTATTATTATTATCATGATAAACATTACACTCATGTCAAACAGCACTGTTTAGGTTATATAGCATAAAAAAAAAACTTTAATGTGATTTATAATTCCATGTATTGTTGTCCTGGTTTTGATTACCTCAGTCAAGGACGTTATAAATGTGATCGCTCATATTCATCTCTGAGCAGGATTACACAAAGCAACTTCACCAATTTTGATGGAATTTTGTGGTAGTGTAGGGCATTTGCCTAGGTTAAATAAATTAAGAGCATTTCCATAAAAATTGAAAGTCCATTAAAAAAATCTTATGGGGTTTAGATGAATTTGTGGTCTTATTAGAGCTGCTCTTGGATTGCCCTTGGTATGTCCAATAAGACAAAATATGTCACCTGATGGACACTTTTTACTGTATTTTTTTCTGCTACTGTCAATAACATTTTATATCCTAGATGAGTGTTTTTCAACCTTAGGGTCGGGACCCCACGTGGGGTCACCTGGAATTCAACTGGGGTCGCCTGAAATTTCTAGAAATTGATCATAAAAAAAAAAAACCTTACTACTAAACAATATATGGTGAGTTGAGAGAGACAATCCCAATACATAAAAGACATGACAAACTTTGAAAATGAAACTGAAGCACTGTGGTACTGTTTATCTTTCAAATGTTCATTGTGGTCAGTTTCAGATGCTGCAGCTCTTTCATAATTCATAGTTTGAGTTATTGTTTGTTCAGTATTAATTGTCAGCCTTGTAAATATAAGATGGGCTGACTGTACATATCCTGACCAAGGAAAATAAAATTCTCACTTTGTGCAGTAATCTACACCTGGCTTTTCTGCCTCCGTCCATAATAATTTACATTATATAGACTAAATGTCATCTAAAATCAATGTTTATTTGCAACATAGTAGCTAACTATTACATGATCAAAAACAAATTAATTTTAGCAAAAAAAAAGTCTCATTTCTGGGGTTGCTAGAAATTTGTGATGTTAAAAGGGGGTCATGAGCCAAAAAAGGTCAGAAACCATTGTCCTAGATGATCACTTTGAAAATAATAAATGGAAAAATCATGAAAACTACAACTACAAGGGCACATGCCTGTGACAAGGCCCTTCATTCATGTAAATCAATACAAAAAAAAAAGCCTTATCTTGTATTAAAAAAAAAATTAAATCCATCCTTTTTGATGGATCTGCTCCAAAATTTAATGGGTTCATGCTTGGCCCTTGCACTTGCCTTCCACAAACATCCATGAAAATCAGTCCATTAACAAAATAAGTAACAAAAACACAACATCTTTAGTTAAGGTAATAAAACATGAGAAAGGCAGATCCCCATTACCGGTATTGCAATGCATTCTAATATGGGATTCACCAAGATGCGCACATGACTTCATTCCAAAGCACGTCTACGTAATGATCCATCTAAATATCTAATCTGTGATGCAGTTCGGGTCTTAAAACTAGCCTCTGTCTGCTTGTAGTGATCTACCCCAGTCAGCCCACTATCAGTCACGTCTCCCACTCTGCATAGCACTCACCTGAACCTCTCTTTATCATCCAAATATCAGTGAAAAGCCTGAGACTGCAGCACCCTACAGCCTGTAGCTCGCCACAAAGGCCTCTCGTATTGATGTTTTATTAACACGGCCATAAATATTGAAAAGACACGTACTAATGAAGCCACGGAAAAAAGTTCCAGAGACAATTTACAGTGCAAGGGAATACAGGGACCTTAAATACAGCATCCTATACCCCTCTTTCCCCTCTTTTTACTTTCCTCCTTCTTCATCTCATTTCCCATGCCATGACCGGAATGCCCCTGCAGCTTCAACATCACCTCCCACCCACACACTCACACATTTTCCCCTCAACAGCCCCATCTTCTTTCTTATTTTCCTCCCTTTTTTTTCTTTTTCTCCTTGTTCATTGAAATCAATGGATTGGAGGGGCTTGACGAGCCACCACACCCCTTGCGAATATTAATCATAAATCACAGGCTCAGAGTATAATGAGGCTTGTTTCTAATGACAACAGGCATGATGAATGTGTCTGTGGTCCAGCATGGCATTATCATATAGCTTAGGCAGGAGCGTGCATATGTGTGCATGTAGTATGTGATGGTTGGGCGGGTGTGTGGCTGTGGGTGGATGAGGTATCACAGCTTTTTCTCAGTGTAGCATGACATTTCGATGGCAGAGGGCCCACGGCAAGCCAGCTCTCCGTGGCATTTCCAACAGCTGTTTACACACATTCACACAGACTTAGTGTACACTGTGTGTTTTCTAGGCACATCAGTACATGTTCTATATGCAATGCATGAGTAAAGTCATTCATCTAGATGCAGGTTACTATAAAAGTCAAAGCATCCATGTGTGCACCGCTGAAACAACTGGAGCATTTCATTAACAGGCATTAGATGAGACGATTGAGAAACATGCTAGTTATAAGGGCAACGCATACAGTATACAATGATTGTTCATTATGAATGCACATGCACCTCTTCATGACATGCAAATCATTTTATATGATAATGTGAGATGCACCACATTATAATATACTCTGCAAACAAAAAGTTAAGGATATTTCTTTTTTTTTTTTGTCTTTTTTTTTTTTTTTTTGTCATTTTTGCCATTTGTAAATAAATCTATGTCTGGTCATTAAAAAAATGTGTTTCATTTCAATTCACACACAAAAAAGTAAAAAGCGCTGTGCAAGAATCCCAACTCAAAAAAATAGCCCCAAAATTAAAAATATCCTTAACTTTTTGTTTGTAGTGTATAATAAAAAATAAGTTAAAGTTAGAACTATAATCAAGTAATATTTGAAGACAAACATGTAATTTCTGCAACTAGTGTTTCTAAGTCAAAACGATCACAAAACAGCCTCACAAACAAGCATGGGATCATCAATGGGTTCATCATCACCAGTGCTGATGAATATCTGAGGTGTCTCACACAGAAATCAAGATAATGTACTAAAGTTTCATACACATGAGATTTATAGTGACGTACACAGTACTAATGTTATGTCTAAAAAACAAGTTGTTTGCTATATTAGTATAGCATGATGGCATTTACAGGCAACTGAATGAAACAGGGTGAGTAAATTAAGAGATTCCTCTTATCTGAGCAATTTTGGAAACATTTGATATAATGCAGGTACACCAGTTAGCGATATATATAATACTAGCACGTTGACCCGTACGAAACCATGGGTCATATTAATACAGATATCCAGGGACTGAAGTTAGTAAATGTGTTGTTCCTGTTTTTAACTTCATTTCCCATCATGCAGTGTGATACAACACTTCCTATCAACCATCATGGACTGAAACTGGTGAAAGTGTTGTTCCTGTTTTGAACTTCATTTCCCATCATGCAGTGTGGCACTGTGCTTCCGGTCAACTGAACAATGTGATTGTAAGGCTATTCCAAAATAGCCTTATATCTCCCAAAATATTGGTCCTCTCAACTTGCCGAGATATTTAATGTGGAGATGGGACTATTCTTCAACTGTAGGTACCAAATTAGCCAGTTAAAAACATCTTACACACACACACACACTCTGAGACCTTCCATTATTATGATATAGATAACACTGGCTGGTTTTGGATTTTTTAAAAATAATTTAGTAATGACATTTGTGACGGATGGAAACATTTAAAAACAATCTCATGACATCCAAAATATCAGCCAATCTGAATCAAATTGGATTTATCTTAAAAAAATCTTTAAGTAATGTAGTTTATAAATGACAAAAACTCAACATCGTCAACCTCCTAAAATGGTCACAACTGACATCTAACAACACACTGAAATCACTGCTGAAGCCAAGTAACTTGTTCCCCTTATTTTTTCCCCCACACACATACTCTTTCCTTTTTTCCCAACTTAGCTCTGTGTGTGTTATCCATGGCTGCTCCATTAGTGAGCCCCATACTATTCTCTAGTTAGATGCCAAAATGAGCTTGAGAGCAACTCTATTGATTTCAATAGAAATGTGCTTACGCTGGCATCAATATAGCTGCACATTTCTGATACCTCCCGTTAGAAGCTTCCCTCCACTCCCCTTCTGCCTCCACATCCCATCGTCTCTCCCCCTCATCCTCCTCCTCCTCCTCCTCCTCCTACTCCTTCATCCTTCCAAGCTGCTGATGCAGGGAAACCCAGGGCTGCACCAGTTCAACCACAGCTAAGCTGCACATTTCCAGTGTGCATCCTTGGACAAGCCGAGCGAATCTGCATGGAAAATACTCCGCTCATTTCATTTCACTCAGTGACTAAAGATGTAAGGGTGGGAGAGCAGATGGGTCCTGAAATAGATAGCTACTGGCTAGCATTAGTGATGTCTGCTGGCTTTAAGGGTTTGTAGTGAAATGTATGTGCTGAGGCCTAATCAGATCAGGTATCGATTGGTCTTCATAGAGGAAGCTTAATGTTCTTCCTGCTTCTCTGTGATCTCTCACACAGAGTAAAGACGAAAGGGAAGAACACAAGCAGAGGGAGGAAAAATGGAGGTCATGGGTTATTCTGTGGCTGCAGTTAATCTTAGGGGTCAAGGTTAGACTGACAGACAGACATTCAGAATCAATGGCAGGGTCTTATCAAAGGGTCCCAGTCATGTGGACCATGGGAATCCTTTGATGGTCCAGGCAAATGCACATTCACAACCTCAAACCTGATTGGGACAAACGAGTCTCGAGAGGTGCAGCTGTCAAACCAATTTCTGAAGCTGTGGACATGACCATATTGTAAGTGACACATTGTTCACTAAGTGGAAAGTTAATCTAAACTGCATCTCCACAGGGTCCCCATGTGGCCAAGATGGCAGCCTCATCATCATCTGGTCCACCGGCTGCCCTCCCTATGACCAGCCCTCGCTCTATGCCCACAAATCCCATTTCATGGCAGCCACGCTTCTGAAAAGGGAAAACAAAAGCCTGATCAGCACAGCTGCGGCTTTAGCACATTGTACGGACGATCATCGTGAAATCAGTGGAACAAAGCAAAGCAGAACTCTGCAGCACCCAAATCTATGCAGTACACCAGGAAGCATTAAGCCAAGACTATGTCTGTATGGAAACTCTTAGAGGAGCAACCAAGACACTTAAAACATTACAAAAGAGATGCTTTGCTAAAAAGAACTGTGGTAATGCAAAATACTGATAAAAATGTTAATATGTCTTTCAGTGAGCATCACAGTACTTTATGAGTATTATCAATCCTCAAAGACACATGGTGATCACAGAACAACTTAAGAAAAGATCACATTGATCTCCACAGTTCATTTCCAAAAAAAATCTTTTTTCTGAAGTAAACATGGAGCTAGAATTAAAACTTTATAGTTTACATACACTAACCATTTTAACTCCAAAATCTCAATATTGTGACAAGCAACATAACTGAATGAAATGGACAACTTTTTGAAATCTTGATATCAAAACTGAATCTTAGAAAAAAAAAAAAACTCCAGGAAGACCTGTTTCTATGAACTTCATACATGCATGAGTGTTAAGTTCATCAAAGTTAAGTTTCTACCTGTAAACACCTGAGCCGGAACAGTATATGTAACAAATATGAGAAGTTGTAGACTAGTTATATATGGCAGATGTCCTTAATTCAGATCTTCCTGATCTATTTCAGATCTCTACTGTGACACTGTTCATAGGACATATAATGGCACTTACTATGATTATTTATTGAGTATTCCTATTATTTGTATTTATAGGTCCACAACTGTATCTGCAACAGAAATATTACCCTGAAAACTCCATTTCAGATCAGTATCACCTACAGTTTGTAGGACTTCCCATCGCTACTAATTTCAAGTATTATCATGAAAAAACTTTTCATTTCAGTTTTCAGTCATTTCACATCAATATTTCTTTTAAGTTTTTAAGTGAGAGTTGAAGAAACACATGGATAAGTATGGCTGAAAATGCTTATTTACAATCAGTACATGACAACTATTTCAGAATTCTAGAGGAAGAGCATTTAAAACAGTTAGAATAATAAAAAAAAATCTCAATGTGTGGTCAAATAACATGAAAACCCTGAAGAAACTTATATAATCATATTGTTTAGTTGCCCTGTCCAAATAAAACATCTAAATTCAGTGTCTAAATCCTTTTTAGATATGCACTACAACCATTTCACAAATAGTCAAAACTTCTTTATGGGAAAAAAAAAATCTATATTGTCATTTTTAACATTCATTGTGACAACTAAAAATGTCATTACAAACATCCTCAAATCTCACTATGACTTGTATATATAAAGGTATGGTGGATGTCTGCTGACATGGCTGCTACAGGAACATCAGTACAATCATTGTCAGGGAAGTCAGGAGGAGGAGGTAAACTCCTGTGGACACATCCACACACTGCAAGTGCTTGTTGATGTGTTAGTTAATGTTGAGTGGGTGGGTGGTAATACATGTGTGCATATGTGTGTGTGCAAGCCATTTGACTCTCCTTATTTCCCAGGATACAGAGTTTTACATGCCCACACACACACATACACAAAAACGCACACACACACACAGGGAGTGCCCCAGGCCCGGCTGTACTAATGAAGCAGCCTGTAAGCAGCTACCTTCATTACATTCAATCCTCTGGACAGTGTCAGCAATTACATTGCAGCTTCCCACTGTTAGAGCTCACACACGTACACATACAAACACACACGCACACACACACACACACACACACACACTGAGTTGGAAACTTGTCTTTCTTCTCAAGGCTAATTCTAGCTGGAGTTGATGCAGGGAGGAGTTCCTGCTCTTCTTCTCCTTCCTCTGTGGGGGGTGTTTGGCTCAGGCTCAGCTGTTTAAAAGCGGGACCCATCCACACATCCAAGTTAGGCCCAACACCAAAACATTACAGCCTCTGTGTGACGTCTCTCTCAAGCGTCTCTGTGTGGGAGAGTAGAGCCTGGAGGCGAGGGGAAGCTGCCTAATAGAGTGCTCCACTTGCCATATTTCACACATTTCATCACTTATCCCACTGAGACATGTACATACATGTACAGACGGGTGACAAATTAGAGGAAAAAACGATAGAATGTGTCTCAGTAAGGTGTCGGACCACCACGTGCCTCCAGTATCACTTCAGTGCTCCTTGGCATGGATTCTCCAACTCTGTGAATTCGACTAAAGGAATGAACACCAGTCTCACAAAAGACAGTCCTTCACTCAGTGTTTTGATGAAGGTGATGGAGAGCACTGTCTAACACATTCATCTCTCACTGGTGTTCAGTTTGGTTAAGATCAGGACACAGTGAAGGCCCTACCAGATGACTCATATACTTTCATACTCATCATCCCATTCAATAACCTCTTGTGCCCTGTGGATGAGGTAATTGTCATCCTGGAAGAGACCATTCCCATCCATTATTTGGTTTCCTTGTCAAAGTGAGGTTGTCCCCAGAGGAGGGACAGCATTCAAGGACTTTTTCAAGGATTGATTTACCTGTGATGCTATGTTGATATCTAACCTATGACCTCTAATCATCAAACAAATCTGTGAGCACCATCACAAAAACGACCATTTATAGTTGCAACTTGTTTTAATCTGTTAGTAAGATTACTTGAAATTGCACATAGTTTCCCAATTTCAGGGTCCAGACCTAAAATGCGTAATGGAGCCTTTTTATTAGGTTGCTAACATGACAATGCTTGAACATAGGTATAAAATTGATTGGATTTTTTGGGGTTTTGGTTTTTAGCTTACCGGCTGACAGGCCGTAAGCTGTCGTCGTCATGCAGCATCCAGCAGCGGCGTCTGTCATCTGTCATCGTCTGTTGTCGTCTGTCGTCATCGTCTGTCGTCATCGTCTGTCGTCATCGTCTGTCGTCATCGTCTGTCGTCATCGTCTGTCGTCATCGTCTGTCGTCATCGTCTGTCGTCCGTTACAAAACTTTCAATCGTCTTCTTCTCCAAAACTACAATTCCGATTGGCTTCAAACTTGGTATACAGCTTCTTTATGATGATGTCAACAAAAGTTAGTGAAATTATTTCGATCCGGATCTGATTCTGGATTTGGTGCGACTTTGAAAAATTTCCCCATTATAAGAGATAGGAAGTGGACTGATCCAATAAATCAGTATCAATGATATCAAGTTGGAATTTGAATTTTTTACAGATCTGATTGGAATATGACCAAAACATGGGCTATTTCTGTAATGTAATATAATAAATACACATAACTGGGAGATAATAAATGGCATCTGGATACATTTCCCAAAGCTTTTAATTTGGCCGGTAAGCTACAGGGCCATTGGTCCTATTTTTTTTGGTATAATAGTTTAGCTATTATTTGCTTAATCTTTCTTTTCACATGTGAGATGTAAAAATGCATACCAAAATAAAAACTAGCTGGATGGAAACAAACCTCGTGTTTAGACAATGTCAAAGTAGGTGACCTGTGTTTCTTGTGTATACTAGTGTTTGGTGGTGAGGTAACACTACTTATCACTGTCAGAAGTGAGTTTGGATGTTACTTTATTAGCACTGATTCACATTTCAACATTACATCCCCAGCTTATGGGTTTGTCTCCAATCAAAGCAAAGCACATTTATTCAACATTATTTTAATGGTGGAAGATTCTGTGAAAATGTAGATGTGACATGAAATTTAGATCCCATGGTAAAAAAAAAAGTTTGAGAACTTGTGACTTAACAGATTAAAGCCTTCAAATTAACAAGTGAACCCTTCATAATTTACTTGTTTTGGCAGTCCAACTATATATCACAACAATGAAAACACTGAATATGAAAAGTTTTATTATTATTATTTAAACAAAGTTAATAATAAAGTTTTGTAAAATGACTAAACCTGTCAGTTGTGAATTTTATTGATAGTCAGATCCACATACATTTGGACAGCGACACAAATTCTGTAATTGCAAAACATTTCCTCAGAAGAACCTCAGTGTGATGTCCATGCTGGGGTGCCATAAAGGGGGGGTGAACATGACAAATTCATGGGGTCCAGCATTTCCAGGGGGCCCAGTGGATATAGGTTAGAAGTTGTGAAAATTTCGTGTAAGGTCCGCAGTGAAAAAGAGGCACAGAACCCAGGAGTCAGACGTCCAAAGTTAAGATAATGTTTTCATACCAGTTGCGGTAGTTACGGTACTTATGAAACACACCCCTATACCTCCAGTCCTTACACTACAGACATACCCCCCCCCCCAGTTTATTTTCCCATGGGGTCCACAGTTGGTAGCAGCGCCCTAGTGTCTATTGGTTCCAGACTTGAGGCCATATTATCCAAGTATTAAACAGTCCTGATATTTGTAATGGTCTCAGTTTGTCCAGTTACTTTTGAGCCTCTGAAAATGGCTGGACTTTGTATAAAATAGTTGTAATTCCTAAACGGTTGATAGAATACTTCTGTTAAACCCTTCAATTAGAGCAGAAAGTCCGCACTTCAGTCACATCTTGATTGTTTCATTTCAACTTCAATGTGGGCAGAGGAAAGACTACTTTTGTGTCAGTAGTTTCTATTGACCCTCAAACTGCGCAAATATAACTTGCGCATAAAAATTTACCTAATGGGAAAATGACAACTTTGCCAAAAGTCTCATTTTTTTTTAAGTTTTTGCACTAGCAAGAGGTGTTTTTTTGGGCGTAGCAAATGGTATATCACGCAAAACTGCAATGGAAAGACCTTTTTCCGCAACTAGAGTCAGGTGAATTAAAAAAACAGATGTTGATGGACGCTACAACAAGCGAAGAAGAAGAAACATGTGTGGACACACCGGGAAACCCAATCATTTTTTAATTTAGTACGAGATAGAGGGGTAATATATAATAATAATGAATATATCTGTAAATCAACACAATATTTACGTTGGTCGCCATGTTTATGGAATGACTTCTCATTTCATCTCGCGATAATAAATAAACAAATCATCGCATTTGTGATTTAATGGAAAAACCAACACTACGCACTTCTGTTTTTTCGACATTAAGTAAATATCGGTAAATTTTTGCACAGATGTCCAGTGGAAAAGTGACAAGTGTCCAAATATTTATGGATCTGATTGTATATACAGTATATTAAATAACAATAATTGTCATAGATATAGACATACGGACTCCATTTATGTTTCTAACCTCCTGTTTATGTTAATCTTTTGAGTAAATATGAACAGACCAACAGTTTCTTTCATTTTCTTTACACTTTTTATCAGATGCTACGTTCGCTAGTACAGATCACTCTCTCTCTTTCTGATCTTTAACTGCATGCTGACTGCAGGTGTCAGTGGAACCCCTGGACGCCTGGCTTTTCAGCGCATTAGTGTGGAATTTCCAAGCGGGTCACAAGTATTGAGACTTATTTCTTTCCATAAATCTCCTGCCACAGTGAGAGAAGATGAAATAAAAAAAGAGCAGGTGGGGCAATGAAGCAGAACAGAGGAAATTGAGTGAGAAACCTCCTTACTCACTCTTTCAAATGTACACAGTCATATGCTGAGATTGAAAACCTACCAGTCATGCCTTTTGTAAAAGCATAAATGATGCAAAAGGGCAACGAAGCTGTCGAGCCGTGCCAAGCCACGTCAATCAAACTGCTTCTTGTGTTTATGGGTTGCGCATTCGTGGCTGCGCGTAGGTGGGTGTGGGTGTCTATTAACATTTGATTCCCAGGTGCCATGATCTGAAAGGCTTTTGTGGTAGAAAATGGGAAAGGCATGACGCTGAATAATGGAGGAGGAGAATGGGAGAACACCTTGACCACACACACACAGGGGGCTGAGGTCGGCCATCAAATACACCTCGTTAGGGAGAAGCTGGCCTTTTCCATTATTCACACATACATGCTCTCCTCGTACCGCTCGGCCCCGCTCCCTCACTTTACTGAGGATATGGAGGAAGTTGAGTGCAGAAAGACCGCAAAGGTAAAAAAAGTGAGAAAGGTGGACCGAGAAAGAGAGGTGAGGAGACGGCGACAAAAATAGCAAGCGAGAAAAAGGAAGATGGTTTGAGATAAAATGTGATATATGAGTGGGAAAGAGACAGGAAATGTGTTATTCATCTCTGAAGCCCAAAGTCTTGTACGACTCATCAAACTTTCAATTATCACTGCTATGAAATCGACGAGTGAAGTTGATGTACAAATGCACTGTTACTAATATTTCTGCCATTATCAATTTAACCCATAAAGACCCAAACAGCCACCAGTGGCTAAAAGCATCTACTTATCTAACCTGTTTAATATCTGTTTATCTATTAATCCTATTAATATATGTAAGAGCTAAGACACGCCAACCCGACTGCCGATTGTCACCAGAAACTAGGGGTGTAAGAAAATAATGGTTCTGCAATATATTGCGATATTTCATTTCACAATACTGTATCGATATTAACCCTTTCATGCACAGTGGTCACTACAGTGGACAGCTATTCTACAGCTGTTCTCTTATATATTCATGGGTTTTGTTGTTTTAGTTCCATATCAGCCAACACAGTGGACACTAATGCACCATCCCATAATAATACACTGACATTTATACCATTACTGTAACTTTGCTGTTCTTGATAAACCTGATCTGCACTAACATGTTTGAGTGGAAATCAATTGCTTGTTATTGTTATTAAACAGTTTTGTTTTGTTTTTTTTTACATAAAGGTTTGTTTTGTTTTGTTTTTTTTGCATATTATCTCATAAAGTGAGTAATGACTAGTATTAGAGTATGTTAAAATGTGAGAAAACATCAGATTAGCTGCATTAAAAGTGTTGTTATTTCATAGGTTTCACATGATCTATCAGTAAAAAAAAAGGCTTCTTTGCTTCAAAAATTAAATCCATGGTGTCAAACTGAGTGGACATTTTTTGAAGTTCATGAAAAATAGATTCATAACAAATCAATTTTGAATCACTTTTTTTTTTTTTTCATGCCTAAAGAGGAATAAAAACACTCAAGAAAATAAATTTTGATCAAGGCTCTCATAATTCGTGGATGAAAGGGTTAAGAAGTACTGTATCAATATTTTTAGGTATTTATTCAAATGCAGATATTGTGGAGGTTCATTTTTATTTTGCTTTTCTTTTTTGTTTATATTTTATTTATTATTATTTAACACTCTTTTATTAAATAATATTAGTTCCTTTGTTGGGACTGCACAAAAATAATGTTATGTTAGTTATTGTTAGAGCCATTTTTTGTGCTTCAGTTAAAAATTCATATTTATATTTATATTTGATTTCTTATTAATAATTTATCTACATTATATGAATATCAAGTAATAATAGCATAAGTCTTGACATCATTGTGTGATGCAATCCTATTGGCTGCTAAGATTATATAACGCAAAGGAAGAAAAGCGGAATCGGAAGCCTGAAGCTTGGAGCATCGCAGTCTTTTGACCGTCATGTGATTTAATTTAGAAATTCATCTTTTGTTTGTATCAATCTAAGTTTTAAGTAAAGACCACACAAACAGAAAAGTTGGATTCCAGACCCTTTGTTTACTGATATGTGTCGCATACAGAAGAACTCTAAGGTTCACAGCTAGTGAGTTATACGTCGGACTCACAGTTATGAACTAATAGAATATGAACATTTGAACAGGATCTTAAACTGTAATGTCTGTAAAATATGATCTAAGTTTTAACAAAGGAACACTTTATGATATAACACTAGAGCCTGTTCTGATCAAATAAAAAAGTGTTTAGTATTTGTGCATATTTCTGGTGTAATTCAGTTCTTCAAGGAAATAATCTTTTAAAAAAAGAAAAAAACAATAAAAAATTGCCTTTTCAACAGTATCATGATGTATCATATTGAGATCCAAGTATTGTGATTTGAATCATATCGCCAGATTCTTACCAATACACATGTCTATCTCTGACATGGTCAAAAAAGTGTGAAGAACACACAAAATCGACTACCGACTTGAGTGTACGTTCTGCGCTTACGCAGGACGTAAAGCTGGAAAATGACGGAACATCTCTCTAGACCAGGGGTGTAAAACTCATTTTAGTTCAGGGGCCACATTCAGCTAAATTTGATCGGAAATGGGCTGGACCAGTAAAATAATAACATAATAATATATGAATAATGTCAACTCCAAACTTTTCTCTCTGTTTTAGAGCGAAAAAAGTAAATTTACACTATGAATAGGTTTATACCTACAAACTATCCTTTCAAAAGATGTGAATAATATGAACAAACTGAAAAAATAAGAGTAATTTTAACAATATTCTGCCTCAGTTTATCATTTACACATGTACATTAAAACTTACAGATCACAGTAGATCTACAAATACACAAAACATTTAATAACAGGCAGAATATTGTTAAAATTGTACTTACTTCTATTAAGACATTTCAGGTTATTTGCATTTTTTGCAAAATTATACTTTGTTTAAGTATACATGAAAATATTTACATTTACAAAGAGAAACAATTGGAGTTGTCATTATTTATATGTTATTATGGTAGTATTTTACTGAATCCTGTCGACTTTAGATTGAATTGGTCTGAATGTGGAACCTGAACTAAAAGGATTGTTCATATCTTAGTATAATTTTTGCATTTCACAAATTCATCCTGCGGGTCGGATTGGACCCTTTGGCGGGCCAGATGTGACCCCTGGGCCCCATGTTTGACACCTGTGCTCTAGACCAAAACACAGAGCTCGCTGTTGTCAGTCATTGTTGTCAGTAGAGAGTGTTGAATAGTCGAGAAGGGTTGTTGTTGTACTTGTTGAATGGATGGCTTGTAATAAGAAAATACTGGTATTGTCAGCTCCCGGGCAATCTTCTAATGGAAGAAGAAAGATGTCGCAGGTGAAAACTAAGGAGAAATTGCACTATGCTAACAATGCTAACAGTGTTCACTTCATGGAATGAATTAAGTCCATAGGCAATACTGACTGCCACTCTTTCAGATACAATACGAGCAGTGAATGACCTAATATAGAAGACAATCATAGCGTGAAGTACCTTGGCATAGCTATATTCACATGTACCATACTTTCCAGACTATTGGTCGCACCTGACTATAAGCCACACCCACCCCGTCTCCAACGTCTCACCATCAATTCATACAGCTGCTCTATTCCCTTCTTTGACAGCCAGATTGATCGTTAGTCTGGAAAACATCAATTAGCCGCATCATTTTTGAGCCGTGGGTTCACAGCAAGTGGAAAAAAGTAGAGGCTTATAGAATGGAAATTACGGTAAACTTCTTGTTCACTGATTCATTAGTCAATGGCTATCCTTCCACCAATCAGATTGGTCCGACTAAATGACTGGGTAGTGGCCGATTACACATGACAGCGGACTGACACACTTGTTTTTACATTCATTTATTGATATCTTTGTTTAAAAAGTCCCTTTTTCTTCAGTTTTTTTCTGTTTAATAACCTTTGAGTTTACTTTAAGTTTTCAAGAACATCTATATGATCCGTAAATTAAATATAGGAAAATACATGATTTACATTGAAAAATGCAACATGCAGAGGATCATATTATAAATGGTGATAAATCACATAAAAATGGTTAAATATAGCGAAAAAATCATTTGGGAACTGGCAAAAAAGTAGTACTGGTTCTTTATGGGTTAAATACATGTGACCTGATTCCACTTCAACCATAAACAGGGAAAAAAATGAGAAAAAGATTTTGGACAAGCCTTTTTTTCTTGAGTCACCTTTGCACTGCTTACTTTAAAAATAGTAACAGTTCTTCCTGATTCAGATGATGGTAGTTCCCGGAAGCGTATGTCACACACATCAATCAATGTATCGCACCTCGACATGGCCGGTCTTGTGACCGCAGGAGGAAAAGACGGATGGAGTGAGGAGGTGGGGGTTTAAGCAAGTGACAAGCCAATGGACACTCTGGCAGTGTGTCAAGAAAAAGTGGAAGGTCCGTTGCCAAGGGTGACAGCCAGAAGTCACACAGCACTACACCTCTTCCCAGGCTTGCTTTTCCTCATTCTTGCTACAGAATTTCCTCTTTGTGGTTATGAATGGCTGGTCATATTATTTAAAGCTGAGTGAGACTTCATTCTTCTTTTTGGAGGTGTTTGAACAAGTGAAAACAAATTCAAGGGGCTATATTCTGCAATCACACACACCTTTTGGGAGGGGAAAAAAAAAATCTACAAATACTGTGCAATTCATTTACTTGTCATAACTTCACTTTGACTTGCTCTATTTCTTCTGTCTCTTGTGTTTCACAGCCCGACTCTCTTCAGACTACACCCCGCTCTCTTGCTCTGTTTGGCAAACAACAACAAAATGTCGAAATACTGAAAACCTGAGTGATGTTGACATAAATGAAGTTCCCTGCCTCCTCTTGCAGTAAAGCAGATTTAATAGCTCTTGCACTACATGGAAGATCTGAGCAGCTACACTACTCTGTCCCCCTCTCATCAGATCCACATACCTGTCACTGAAGATGACTGAGAGGAAACTGTTGTTATGTGGCTCTTAGGACTTCGGTGTCCCCCAATTTTTCTTATTAAAGTAGTCATCTTTTTAATAGGTTAGAATATTTTAAAGCATACATAGAAATTCCATCAGTCACTGGTTAGTTACAGCATATGTTTGCAACAGCTGATAGTGTGTTAAATAGTCATTAAAAGTATGTGCAAAACCTAAGTCCTTCGTATGTATGCAAAGGATGCATGTATCAAAGTAGGGCTCCACAAAATGTTGAATGACATTAATTAATTAACTTTTTTCCTTATAAAAAAATTGAAAAATGCTTAAATTGGAAAATATGACTTGGATGTGATGACCTTTCTCCATTCAGTGCCTTTCAGTGGTGCTTTGATTCATTTTTATTATCGTTTTAAACAAATAAGCAATATGTTTTTATTCTTATAGTTATTTATTCATATACACATATATAATAATAATAATAATAATAATAATAATAACTTTATTTGTATAGCACCTTTAAAAACAAAGTTTACAAAGTGCTTTGACAGAGGGCACAACAGCAGGATACACGAAGCAAGTAAAAACACTAAAACAGAAGCAACACAATTAAAGAGATGTATGAACAAATTAATAATCAAACAGGATCAAATTTGAAAATTAAAATTAAAAATTAAAGTTAAAAAGGGAAAGACATCACGTCAAAGCAAGTCTATAAAAATGTGTTTTAAGAAGTGATTTAAATATAGATATATATGGATGTATACTTTAAGGATTTTTTTTTTTTTTTGCTCATCACCAAAAACATGGTGTGGAGCACAAACATTATGTCATAGAAAAAACAATATACACTCAATAACAAAACATAACAAACAAAATTACATAACAAAATTAGTTGAAAAAGGAGTAAAACCCTTTTCAAAAAGGCACCGAATTCATAAATTGTTTTTGGTTGTTCAGACTGATGAAACATTACAAGTTTATACACTGATGGATGCTGTGAGTAGTATTTTGGCAAATACTTTTGTCTAAATTCAACAACCTATACCTTAGTACATTCAAATAAAACATTCGTCTCCCACACACCATTACAGCACAAATGACAGACTTCTTTCCAAACCTTTGTGTCGTTCAGTGACTTTAGGGATCCTTGTGTTGTTTGTTCTAAAGTTACAAATTGCTCGCCTGTAACCAAGGTTTTCACAGGTTTATATTCCGATTTAACTTCAAAATAAACATCACAGGAAGTCTTTTTGTACATGCTGGTCTTTCAGGACCTGTTCCACAGTTTAAGCCAGTGTTTCTCAACCTTGGGGTCGGGAGCCCATGTGGGGTCGCCTGGAATTCAAATGGGGTCGCCTGAAATTTCCAGCAATTGATAATAATAATAATAAAAAACTAAAAAACTTACTAATAAAAAATATATGGTGAGTTGAGAGAGACAATTCCAATCCATAAAAGACATGACAAACTGTGAAGCTGAAACTGAAGCACTGTGGTTCTGTTTATCTGTCAAATGTTTGTTGTGGTCAGTTTCAGATGCTGCAGCTCTTTCATAATTCATAGTTTGAATTATTGTTTGTTCAGTATTAATTGTCAGCCTTGTAAATCCAAGATGGACTGACTGTACATATCCTGACCAAGGAAAATAAAATTCCCACTTTGTGCAGTAATCTACACCTGGATTTACTGCCTCTGTCCAAAATAATATATATTATATAGACTAAATATTGTCTGAAATTAATGTTTATTTGCAACATAGTATAGCAAACTATTACATGATCAAAAGCAAATTAATTTTAGCAAAAAAACAAAACAAAAACAAAACAGTCTCCGTTTTGAATGTCTGGGGTCGCCAGAAATTTGTAATGTTAAAATGGGGTCACGAGCCAAAAAAAGGTTGGGAACCACTGGTTTACACCAAATGACATTATTGAATTACTGTGTGGTCCAGATTAAACACATATTAAAAACATATTTTCAGTTACGTTTTGTCTGGAGTTCATGTACACTGAAAATTAAAATTTTGAATTGTCAATACAAAAAAAAAAAAAAAAAACTGACATGAAAAACTGAGTAAAAACCTCTGAGGTGACTCAATTTCTAAGGTTAGACCATGAATTCTTGCATCTTTGAGTGAGTATTCACTGATGAATTGCATTCTCATCATCGTATCTGATAAACACATTGCAAAACACTGTCTGAACTGTGTAGAAAAATCATTTTAACTACACGCCATGTATTCACAGTCAATATGCCAATTTATTATCAATAAATGACCCATCAGATCACCTCAGATTAACCAGTGTCATCTGGGAGGTTAGCATATCTATTTATCTACTAACCCATATCATTTTATTTTTTATTTTCTGTTTATTTATTTTGCACAACAGCAAATCAAACATTAGGACAAACAAAGAAATAAAAATTGTGCAGATGAGATCAGAAAACCCTGTGGGACTTATAAAATTAATCTCATCTCATTACAGCATTAGCTTAAAGACAATAGGAATAAAACAATGATATACAAAGAAAAACAAAAATATAAACAAAGAATTAAAGAAAAAGAGTATGTGTAAGGGTGGGAGAGTGTGTGTATGAGGAATATTTAAATTTGTTGAATCAGACATGTCCTAAGCCTACACTTAAACTGACTAAGTAAGGTAGACTGCGATCAAGGTTATTATTGTTAACGAAAATTAACGAAATGACGAAAACTAGAATTGTAAAAACATTTTCCTTAACTGAAATAAATAAAAACTATAATTAAAAGAAAAAAAACAACTAACTGAAACTGAAAAGCGTGTTTACAAAACTAACTAAAACGTTTAAAAGTTTTGGATAAAATTCCCTTCGTTTTCGTCTTTGTCAATGTCGGATTGATATAAAATCGATTTATTTCCCTCAAGCAATTTTAGCTGGTGGCACCACATGATATTTAACGGTCCGTCACTTCTTGTCACCTGTCGTTTAGTCGTCTTCTGGTCCCCACTCTACCTGGAAATATGGAGACTAGAGGTGGGAGAAAGCAGCAGAGTCCTGTCTGGGATTTATTTAAATTTGACAGTGAAGATAAAAGATATAAAGAAACAAACCAAACTAAAACTAAGCATTTAGAAAATAACGAAAACTAATAAAACTAGCAAACCTGCTCTAAAAACTAATTAAAACTAACTGAATTAGAGAAAAAAAAGTCAAAACTAAATAAAACTAAACTATAATGAAAAATCCACAACTATTATAACCTCGACTGAGATGCGATTTGAATAGAACTGTTCCATAATCTGTTCCATATCATCACAGTAATACCAAACAATGTTGCAGAATATTACAGATTCCACCCATATTATGTAACTCACACCTTAGGACAGGGGTATCAAACTCATTTTAGTTCAGGGGCCACATTCGCCCCAATTTTATCTCAAGTGGGCCGGAGCAGTAAAATAATAACAGTGAAAAAAGTAGAATTATATTATGATCAGGTTTACATCTACAAAGTTTCCTTAAAAATCTGAATAACATGAACAACTTGAATTGTCTTAAGAAAAACAAGTGCAATTTTAACAAAATCATGTCTCGGTTCATCAGTTTGTCATTTACACATGTGTGTTACAATCACACAAAACATTTAGTAACAGGCAGAACATTGGTAAAATTGCATTTACTTTTCTAAAGACGTTTCCGTTTATTCATATTTACTCAGGTTATTCATATTTTTTGTAAAAGTATAGCTTGGTAATGTAAACATTTTCATGTAATTTTTTTTTTTTTTTACACCAAAAAAACAAAGAAAAAATTTGGTGTTGTCATTATTTATAGGTTATTATGATAACACTGGGTTACAAAAAAATGTTTTTTGCAAGTTGTCTAGGTTTTTTTCAACTGAATTAGGACCGTTTTGCACCGCTAAATCCAAAAATGACATCTGTTTTTCTCAATCAGGTCAGGTTTTTTTGACTTGATTCCTGTTAGGTACAATGGTGTATTCACCGCAGATGTAGCAGAATACGTCAGGCTTATTTTTGCAAGATCTCCTAGTCGAAGCCATTTCATTCACCTGTAATATTAAAAAAACCATTAATCATAAAGTGGCAAAAGTAAAATCTTCAGAACTCTTTTATTGCAAGAAATATGAAAGAATTTTGTATCATATGATGTGAAAATGCCCATAAATATAAGCAAAAATGTTAAAAAGCCAATATGTAGCATAGTTCAGAAAGTTGACCTGATTGAGCAAAATTAATGTGATTTTTGGATTCAGCACACCAAAATGATCCTAAATCACCTCAAAAAACTTAAACAATAAATTTGTTGTTGGCCAGTATAATATTTTACTGGTCTGACCCACTTGAAATCTAATTGGACTTTATGTGTCTGTATGTGAAACCTGAATTAAAATGATTTTAACACCATTGATTGTTAATATCTTCAGTATAATTTTTGCATTTCACAAATTCATCCCGCAGGCCGGATTGGACCCTTTGGCGGGCCGGATTTGGCCCCCGGGCCGCATGTTTGACACCTGTGCCTGAGGAGTACGTCCCTGCTTGTATTGGTTTAATGTGATTAAAATGCTTAAAGGGTTAACGCTGTAATGCTGAGATTGGCAGTTCTGCTAATGTGGCCCCTGCTCTCAATGAGAAACTTCCTGTCACATCATGATCCCGTCAACCCGCGATAGATGTTAGATACAGGTGAGCTGACCTCCACCCCTGCGTGAAACATGAGGAGTATAGATTTCAAACACCTTTTAAAAGAGGCCTGAGAAAGACGTGAGGTGAAATGGCAGCACATGAGGACACTGATAACCCACTGACTTGTGTTCCCTTTTTTTTTTTTTTTTTTTCTTTTTTTTTAACCCCAGGTTCTTTTTTCCTTACTGCTTTCATTCCCTTCTGTACCTCCAGCCCTAATTAACACCTCAAGCCAGGACACGGGATCCAGCGGCAGCGGACCACAAGAGTGACTCATCAGTTAAAACCCACTGCTGTATCTTTTATCTTGATCTCTATCGCCATCACTCAGCGGCTTCCCTCCTCTCACAGGTTATCGGAAAAGACTGACCCAAGCGAAGAAGAAGGGGTGGGGGGTTGGGGGGTAAATTGCTGTCTCTCCAGAACAGTGTAAAAACAACCAGGGAATGCCTTTAGTCTTAATAGTAAAAGGTTGCCTAGCTAGTTTCTTTGACAACTCTTCTGCAGCAGGTGAGGTGTATTTGAAGAGCTGAATCACACGATAAATAGATGTGCACAACAAAATGCCCGTCATCACTACGGGTGTAAAAAAATATCAGTTCTGCAATATATTGCGATATTTCATTTCACGATACTGCATCGATATTAAAAAGTACTGTATTGATATTTTTAGGTATTTATTCAAATGCAGACATGGCGGAAGTTAATTTTTTTGTTTTTGTTTTTTGTTTTATTTTATATATTATTATTTAACACTCTTTTATTAAATAATGTTAGTTCCTTTGTTGGGATTGAACACAAATAATGTTATGATGTT
The DNA here is from genome assembly GCF_902148855.1 of Sphaeramia orbicularis. Classification (NCBI taxonomy): domain Eukaryota; kingdom Metazoa; phylum Chordata; class Actinopteri; order Kurtiformes; family Apogonidae; genus Sphaeramia; species Sphaeramia orbicularis. Next base: position 32,405,786 of record NC_043979.1, on the reverse strand, counting down.
AGTTATGAACTAATAGAATATGAACATTTGAACAGGATCTTAAACTGGAATGTCTGTAAAATATAATTTAAGTTTTAACACAGGAACATTTTTTGATATAGCATTAGATCCTGTTGTGATCAATTAAAAATGTGTTTAGTATTTGCATATTTCTGGTGTAATTCACCAGAAATAATTCAAGGAAATAATCATTTTTTAAAAAGAAACAAACAAAATATTGCCTTGTTAACAGTATCATGATATATCGTGATATATTGTTTCGTGATCCTAGTATTGTATCGCCAGATTCTTGACAATACACACCCCTATTCATCACTCAATTGTCCTTTAAATGCCAAATTATAATTCTCTGTCCATGCTTTTCAGTAGAATAAAGTGATTTACACTGAATTTACACCAGTGTTTTTCAACCTTGGGGTCGCCTGGAATTCAAATGGGGTCGCCTCCAATTTCTAGTAATTGATTAAAAAAAACAAAAAAACAAAAAGCAAAACTTACGAATAAAAAACTGATGGTGAGTTGACAGAAACAATCACAATATATAAAAGACATGACAAACTGAAGCTGAAACTGAAGCACTGTGGTACTGTTTACCTTTCAAATGTTCATTGTGGTCAATTTAAGACGCTGCAGCTCTTTCATAATTCATAGTTTGAGTTATTGTTCGTTCAGTATTAATTTGCAGAATTGTAAATCCAAGCTGGACTGACTGTACATATCCTGACCAAGGAAAATAAAATTCTCACTTTGTGCAGTAATCTACACCTGGCTTTTCTACCTCCGTCCATAATAATATACATTATATAGACTAAATGTCCTCTAAAATTAATGTTTATTTGCAACATAGTATTGCAAACTATTACATGATCAAAAACAAATTCATTTTAGCAAACAAAAAAGTCTGGGGTCGCCAGAAATTTGCGATGTTAAAATGGGGCCATGAGCCTAAAAAGGTTGGAAACCTCTGATTTACACGATCCTGATCTGCAGATGGAAGTATTATGCAATTCTAGCCAACGGTATGATCTCATATACAGTGTACACAAAGTACCCATTCATTTTCTATTAAAGCTACAGTGTTTGATAATGTTGTGGGGCAAATTAATTTTCAGCATATTCTAAATCAAGGTGTCTAAGAGGACATGAAACTTATGCATCTACTTGTAATCTATTCCAATTTTGGCTAATAACAGGTGTTTTCAGTCAGATAGGATGGTTAAATGTGGCATGATCAGCATGTGGACAGCTGTAAATTGAATATAGCTTTTTGGATTTTTCTTTATTTTTGATTTTGCTCTTCTTTTGCTCTTGTGTGCTTTTGTACTTTGCTTCTGTAAACTTAAAATTTCTTCTTGTGGGACTAATCTTATCTTATCGTATCTTATCTTATCTTAAATGCATAGCAATCATAGATGAGATTCTGTCAAATGCAACCTAAATGTTACTCTACTTCACAATTCAATGCCCCCAAAATGTGACTTCACTTTCCATAACAGCATGAAACAATGTCATGACATCTGCATTTATATTTAGTCTTTTGATTCGGCCTGAGAGTATTTTCACATTCCAGTGTAAAAAAAGGGGAAGAGAGAATACTGTGATTTTAAACCGCTTCATGTTTCATTCATGTCAAGTAACCAACAGAAACAACACCAGTCATCAACATTTCAGAATGGGTCAACAGAATGCCAAAAAGATTACTTCAGCGCTAACAAGTCGGGGTATAAAAACATAAACACGCGATAAATTCAAGCTTTTGACAATGCCGCTATACTATAAATAGATAGATGACCCTTTTCCTTTTTAAACCTGTTGCCTTCAAAAGGAGATTTTTCTATTTAACAAAAATCAAAAAGGCATTTCTGAACACTAACTGACATTGTATAAATTATACTAGTCAATGATAAACTCGGCAGCCAACGATTAATACTACAAGCAAGACAGAAATCCACTGAAAGGTTCAATATAGAAGACTTCCATGTACACTTACGTTAATCTCATGCATGTGCTTAGTGCTGATGTTAGCCAACTCCATTTCTAGGCTTGGATGCCTGATAAGAGACACAATAAACTGAATCTATAAGACACTGGGTTATGCAATTCCTAAAACATGTTTGGTGATGTATTTCAGATGAATTATTGGTAATTATGTAAGAAAAAAATGATAGATATTTGTTTATAATACTATTAGCAGCCAGTAAAAAGGCTATTACCAAAAAATGGTGCAGATTAGAACCACCTACAACTAACGACTGGATACAAATAGTGAATAGAATATTTCAGATGGAGATTCTGATCCATAGACTGAGGACTCAAGAAGACCAGTGTCATGATAAATGGAAGAAATGGACAATTTTTATTTCAACGTCACATTACTAAAAACAAGTGTTAGTCACAAAGATTTATTATGGTCAATGTGTCCCAACTGTCCCTTATGTTTGTTTTGTAATGTACAGAAATCAAACAACAAAAATATAGTTAAAAAAAAAAAGACACAACAAGGGTGATCTGATAATTTTTTCAGCAACTGTACATGTTCTACTTTCATGAAGCTTCTTCTACAAGTGCTATGTATAAAAAGACTATATGTAACTTATTGTGTAAAAAGAGTCTGAGAAGCTGACTGATGATCAAAATAGCTGAAAATGTATTTATTGTGGATGATCCAGTCATAAATAGACTATTAGTTGCAGTTAGGGCTGCTCGATTATAGAAAAAAAAAATAATCACGATTATTTTAGTAATAACTGAAATCACGATTATTAAAAACGATTATTTGTTAACCTTAAAGTTGTTTATTTTTTTCTTGCAAAACAATGTAAGATATACTCTTTAAACATAAATAAAGCTTTTAACCACTAAAACAAAGTATGTTCACTTTTGTACGAAACAAAAAAATCTTTGAATGCAAATAAGTGTACTGTAAATTCAAGTATGTTTCCTTTTGTAAACAAATAGTGCACTGCAATTAAACTGCTATAAACTTGCCATAGAACTGTAGCAATTAAAACAAAAAAAAAAAAAACCCTCACGTAAAGTGCAAATTATAAATTCAAGCATGTTCAGTGTAGTATGAAACAGTAAATTCAGTGGCGTGCCGTGAGGTTTCAGTTCAGGCCTTCTGTATACATCAGCCATCTAGAATACGCACGTTAGGGTTATACGGGTTAGGGTTAGGTTAATACGGGAGTTGCAGCGTAAAGAGATTCGGAAACTGAAGATTGCATTGCGGACGAAGTTGTTTTAATGCGTTTTAGTTTTTCATAAGATTATGATAAAGGTGGCAGTGGTTAAACTTTAGATGGTTAAAAAGGTTTGTTGTGTTAGCGGTCGGTGCGGACACAACTACGAAACACTTTTTGCACGTGATGTGTTTTTGCGCTTCGTCTTCTTCATCAAACCCAAAGTGATTCCATACAATTGAATTTGACTTGCCTTTTTTGTTTACCAAGCACTTCTGCTGGGATTCTCCTGCCGTTTTTCCAGACCGCTAGGTCCAACTTTCCTCTTGGGGTGGACCTGCCGGCTAGCAGGCAGCAGTAGCTTAGAGGGGGGCGGGGCAGAGCAGCTCATGGTAGCCTTCGTGCGCGTGAATTAAAACGACTCAAAATTAATAATCGTTTTTTCTCGATTACATAATTTTTGTAATCATTGCATGTAATAATCGAAATCGTAATTGAATTTCGATTAATTGCACAGCCCTAGTTGCAGTTTTAGTTACTTTCGTCTTAAAACCCTGTCCATTATTGGAGATAAATCAGTAAATAGTCTGTATATATTTTCTAGTTTACCACATTATCGTTTATGTGTTTCCTTAAAACCATCCCATTAATAAACTAGAAAAACACTCGGAAAGTGCAGACCTCCGCCAAGGCAGATCGCCGCCCCCCCCCCCCCCCCCCCCAAATCACCACCAAAATGTCATCATTTGTTTCTTGTGCCAGTATCAACATTTCCTGAAAATTTCATCAAAATCCATCCCTAACTTTTTGCGTTATCTTGCTAACAGTCAAACAGACGGACAGACAAACCTCGATGAAAACATGACCTCCGCCGTTCCTTGGTGGAGGCAGTAAACTAATCTGAGACAATTTCCTGTGAAGATTCTCTACACTTGCTTGGCGATTCATTCAGTCATCTCTTATGCTCCTCTACAGCAGCAACACTAGCAACAATTAGCTTAAAAATTACAGATTACACCTTGAATCTTTAATGTTAAATTTGCCATATGCAACATACAGTAAAGCATGGTATACAATCTTTGGTTTAACTTGGTTTGCAAAGAAATACAGCAGGTCTCTTACGGGAGTACACTCTTGCTTAAGGCGCAGCGCTGACAGTTCTGTCGACAGTCTACAGTCAGATATTTTTTTCAAAGCAGCTGACCTATTAATAACTTAACAATGCAAGACCATTTTATTTGATTACAACATTATATTAATCTAAGCATTTGGAAACAGCCACCTCACAACCCATTAAACACTTGCTGGAAGGTGTTACTATTCATTTCAGAATAATCTTTCCTATTTATCACCAATAGAGAAACACACAACAATTGCTTCCAGCGCTACATGTGTGATGCATATTTTTCTGTCAAAACAAGATAAGTGCTGACGCTAAAAAAGCACTGTAACTTTCTCTTAAAATATCGAGCCTGATCGTCACGGCTAGGCAAGCCTCCTGTGATTATCATGGCATATATGAATGACAGGCTTTAACTGTGCTTTAAGCCAAGAGGGAGTGGGAATCGACCAATTCTCCTACACCTACGCGTCCAGTCTGGGAATAGCTTACCAGGTAGCCCCGATGGAGCTCTTCTCTGGAGGGCTGACAAGAGCCTACGAGAGCGGAGGAGATTCAGCTCCTTGTCCGCCAAATACCGTCTGCCTCTTGTTCTAATTTGCATCCCAATTAAAGACTATTTACAGTAAGGGAGGATTATTTCCATGGGCTATGAAAGCATACAGAGAGCGAGAGAGAGAGAGGGAAAGAGAGAGAGAGAGGGGTGTGTGCAAAAGGGGAAGGAGAGTAAGCATCCACCCTCTAACACACACTCCACTCCCCACTACTCGACACTGAAAATAATTCCTTTGCAGTGAAGACTTAATTCTCATTCTGTGTTTGTGTCCCTGATCCCATATTGTCTATTCAAGTCATGTGGTCTGCCTGCCTTACTGCTGTCCAGAGTGACAGCTGTGTGTGTGTGTGTGTGTGTGTGTGTGTGTGTGTGTGTATAATGCAGAGAGAGGAGGGTAGGTCTGTGTTTTAAACACTGCTACAGTTGCGCCACACCCAGAAAAATAAGAAATTATTTTTTGACCCTGTGAGAACAAGGAGAATAAATATGCACAAAATCGTTCTCGGATATTCACTTAACACTTAACTTCTCTTTACGACTCCTTTGACAATCAGTCTGGAAAAAAAAAAAGTGTTTCTCTATGGAATTCTTTAAAATACATGGCCAGATTTTGATTAATAAAGTTGTGTATTTATTTATTTATCTGTTTATTCATCTATTTTATTTTGTTTTTTCTTTTTGGGAACTTCCACGATTTGTAGTATTTTTGATACTTTTCATGTATGTACAGGGTGGGGAAGCAAAATTTACAATGAACATTTAGTTGTTTTTTCTCAGCAGGCACTACGTCAATTGTTTTGAAACCAAACATATATTGATGTCATAATCATACCTAACACTATTATCCATACCTTTTCAGAAACTTTTGCCCATATGAGTAATCAGGAAAGCAAACGTCAAAGAGTGTGTGATTTGCTGAATGCACTCGTCACACCAAAGGAGATTTCAAAAATAGTTGGAGTGTCCATAAAGACTGTTTATAATGGAAAGAAGAGAATGACTATGAGCAAAACTATTACGACAAAGTCTGGAAGATACTATTAAAGAAGAATGGGAGAAGTTGTCACCCGAATATTTGAGGAACACTTGCGCAAGTTTCAGGAAGCGTGTGAAGGCAGTTATTGAGAAAGAAGGAGGACACATAGAATAAAAACATTTTCTATTATGTCAATTTTCTTGTGGCAAATAAATTCTCATGACTTTCAATAAACTAATTGGTCATACACTGTCTTTCAATCCCTGCCTCAAAATATTGTAAATTTTGCTTCCCCACCCTGTGTAGATGCCCTCTTTGTTAACATTAAGCAACATTGTATGATTGTCGTGTACCAGGTGAAAACTCTAATAAAAACTTGAATTATAAAAAAAAAAAAAATTAATAAAGTTGAGGGAAAAAAAAAAAAAAATTCTTTACTACTCCATTAAGTCTCCTTGGGCCTTGGTATTAAATATTGTTAACGTTTCTGATTTTACAACTATTAGATAAAACTTTAAAATGTCAAGGTTGATTCAGGTAACTTCCATGAAAACTGAAAATTTGACCCCCGTACGTGGCTAAAGTTTATCCTGAAACGCTTGGATGCGAAATAAGCAGGAACACATGCCTGTTTTAGTGTGTTTTCTCCAGTTTAGCTTCTCTGTTCCAGTCGTATCCCTCTCGAACTAGCATATTGTTAAACAGATGCCCACATATCATTGCAAGGGAACACCCCAGTCGCAGCTTAGAGATGATTCAACCATGGACAGACACAGGGAGTTGGGTCAAAGCGGGGAAAAAGTGGAATAAAATCATGCTAGTGGGTAGAGACGGGGGGGGGGGGGGCTGGCTCTCTGATTCCCATCCAAACCACGTATCTTTATATCACCAGTGAAACAAATGTAATAATATGATGTAATGTAATAATATGATGCTAATGGGATATGGGCTGATAATGATAATAAATAATAAATAATAATGAAGTTTATTTATATAGCACTTTTTGCAGAAAGATTTCACAAAGTGCTTTACTGTAAAATAATTATATTGGAAAATCAGAACTGTGATCATAACTAATTTGTAATGTAATTTGTTTGTCCATTGATGGGGCTTGTTCTTGGGGACTCGGTGTAATTTGTTTTAAATGGGCAGATGTGGGTTTTGTGCAATACAATCATGTGTAATAGTGTTAAAGGGTTATGTGCAATAGTGATAATAGGATATGTGCAATAGCGTTAAAGGGACATGTATAGTGTAATTATGTGTGATGAAGACAGGGATATATGAAATGGTGATTAAGAGAAATGTGCAATATTATCATGTGTAATAGCTGCAATAAGAAATGTGCAATATAATTATGTGTAATAGTGTAAGAGTATGTGTAATACCAAAAATGGGATATTTGCAATATAATCATGTGCAAACCTTAATCAATTAATGCATGGTGGCTTTCCTTGGTCCCCCCACTTTTGTCTGTTTGAGTGCACTATGTGTTGTTGTTTTTTTTTTGTTTTTGTTTTTTTTTGTATGTCTTAATTCAGTTATGGTATTATATGAAAGTTGTTTTTTTCTTTTACCTGCCAACAGGACTCGAGATGGAAATTAACTATGTGGCTATAATTTTTGTATTTATGCGTAAATGTTCATTAATAAGAACTGTCCCATTTTAAAAATCAATCAATCAATCAATTAGAAGCAAAAACAGGAGTAACAAATAAAGATTAGAAGAAGGTTAACTTGCTCTGTGTGGAAATTCTGTCTGCATTTTCCACATCCTAATACACACAATTTCTAGCATTAGCATTAGAACATGGGCCACATTAGGAGCAGTGAGCTGCCATTGAGGACACTCAGAGTCCAACTCCAGATCTTCATCAGTGCCGTGATCAGGCTCACCAACAACAATAGGAAAATAATCTATAGTATACACTACAAGTCAAAAGTTTGGACTCACCTGTTTTTTCTTTATTTTCATGACTATTTACATTGTAGTGAAGGCATCAAAACAATGAATGAACACTGTTAGAAAAATTAGGCTATTAGACTATATCCTGTAAATATCAGGTGTCCAGAGCACGAGTCATGGATGGGTTATGATGACATTTTGCAAGAATGCCCGGACATATCCACTCAGCATTTGTCTACCAGTTCTTTGCTATCTGCTTGTTTTGTTCAAGTTTGGGACCAAAGCGTACTTGTTGTCCATCCAGTTTGGGACCAGAGCGGGCTGCTGCGCTTGAGAAGATCAGGCCATGGGGCAGGTGGAGGAAGTGTACAGACGCAGTCACTGAACCCATGCATCACTGTGTTTTGAATACCTAAGCCAATGGTGAACCTGATCAACGTCATAATATTTGTACACTTGGTCCAATGATTGTAATATTCATGTTCTTTCATAAGATCTTACACTTCCTGTGGATAGTCAGTCAACTGCTGCATCTCACTGTATGTACTTGACTCCTTGCAAGTAAAATCTTCTGATTCCAGAACCCAGTGACTCCGTCTTTTGTCTCAGAGTATATCACAGAATTTTTCTATCAACACATATGGAACTAGAAGCACTCGGAGAGCGCAGACCTCCGCCAAGGCTGATCAGTGGCCCCCCCCCCCGTGGGCCTCCCCACCCCCAATCACCACCAAAATTTAATCATTTCTTCCTTATCCCATTTCCAACAAACCCTGAAAATTTCATCCAAATCTGTCCATAACATTTTGAGTTATGTTGCACACTAACGGACTGACAAACAAACAAACAAATAAATAAACTAGAAAAGCACTCGGAGAGCGCAGACCTCCGCCAAGCGCAAAAATTCCCCACATAATCGGTGATACAAATCCTACATTTATTTTTTAAAATAAAATCCGCCTTCTGGATCAGATCCGGATCAGCCTTTGAAATGTGATAGAGGACCCCATTGTCAATTCCTGAGTTAAATTTCATGAGTTTTGGTCAATAATTAAGCGAGATATTGGGAAACGAAAATTTTGGCCCCATTTACCACAATGTTAATGAAAATTTCAAAGTGATCCAGAATCCAGGATTTCTTCCGGATCACCCCCAAAAGTTAATCATTTCTTCCTTATCCCATTTCCAACAAACCCTGAAAATTTCATCAAAATCTGTCCATAACTTTTTGAGTTATGTTGCACACTAACGGACAGACAAATAAACAGACAGACAAACAAACCCTGGCAAAAACATAACCTCCTTGGCGGAGGTAATGACGAGGTAGAAGAAGTCATTAGCTCTGTGTGCATAATATGTCAAGTGAATTTGAAGTATACATGAAGTCACCAAAATGAAAATACAAATTTTGCATGTTTCTGTAACCTAAAATAATAATCTATAATAATAACTAGAAGCACTCGGAGAGCGCAGACCTCCGCCAAGGCTGATCAGTGGCCCCCCCCGTGGGCCCCCCCACACCAAGGAGGATATGTTTTTGCCAGGGTTTGTTTGTTTGTCTGTCCGTTAGTGTGCAACATAACTCAAAAGGTTATGGACAGATTTTGATGAAATTTTGTGGTCTGCGCCATAACATAACATTTTGAGTTATGTTGCACACTAACGGACAGACAAACAAACAAACAGACAGACAGACAAACAAACAAACCCTGGCAAAAACATAACCTCCTTGGCGGAGGTAATTATGTTGTTAAAAAAAGTGTGACATAACTTAAAGCGTGTTTTACATTTTAGATTCTTCAAAATAGCCACATTTGGCTTTTATTACTGCTTTGCACATTCTTGACATTCTCTCGATGAGCTTCATGAGGTCGTCACCTGAAAAGTTTTCCAACAGTCTTAAAGGAGTTCCCAGTGATGCTGAGCACTTGTTGACCATCTGTGGTCCATCTAATGCCATTTCAATGAGAAGGTGAGTCCAAACTTTTGACTGGTAGTGTATACACCAGTTTTTAACGGTTGGGAAACCAGAGAAAACCCCAGCGGCACAAAGAACAGTTAAACTCAACACAGAAAAGTTCCGGTCCAACTGAGAATCACACCATCAAGGTGTGAGGTGGAAGTGCCAACCGGTAAACCACCGCTCCTCTATATGCAGATAGGCTGAGAATTCACTGGACATTTGACTCAGACTGTGTCAGTTTAAAAGGTGTTGAAGTTTTATTTGAGATGAAAATCTTATCTAATCCTTTATTTGCCAGACCACATCAGATTCACCTCGCGAAACCACATGAACACTACGAAAATCATATTAAGTTGTTATCCACTTTAGGTGCTTTGTGCTCTGTAGTTTGATGGTGTATTTTGGTCGGTCCCCGTGGAAAACACCAAGTCTTTTAGATATTCTTGTTTTTAGCCTTTCCTATGCAACTCTCAGTGATCAATGATCAATACAGGAGCCAGGAACATTATTAACTGTGCTGCTGGACTAAAGAGCATGTAGACAACTTTATGCTGGTGGAAAGAAAAAAAAAAAAAAAAAGCAAACCCTTAACATCTATTTCATGTACACTACCAGTCAAAAGTTTGAACTCACCTGGTTTTTCTTTATTTTCAGGACTATTTACTTTGTAGATTCTCACTGAAGGCATCAAAACTATGAATGAACACATGGCACTTTTTGCAGAAAGATTTCACAAAGTGCTTTATGGTAAAATAATAACATTGGAAAATCAGAACTGTAATCATAACTCTGTGTAATTTGTTTGTCCATTGATGGGGCTTGTTCTTGGAGACTGTGTAATTTGTTTAAAATGGGCAGACATGGATTTTGTGCAATACAATCATGTATAATAGTGTTAAAGGGTTATGTGCAATAGTGATAATTTGAATATGTGCCATAGTGTTAAAGGAAATGTATAGTGTAATTATGTGTGATGAAGACAGGGATATATGAAATAGTGATTAAGAGAAATGTGCAATATTATCATGTGTAATAGTTGCAATAAGAAATGTGCAATATAATTATGTGTAATTGTATCAGAGGGTTATATGTATATTTTTACTCTTTCCTATGCAACTCTCAGTGATCAATGATCAATACAGGAGCCAGAAACATTATTACCTGTGCTGCTGGACTAAAGAGCATGTAGACAACTGTATACTGGAAAAAAAAAAAAAAAAAAAAAATGCAAACCCTTAACATCTATTTCATGTACTGTGCATCTCATGAATATAAGTCACTTGCTGTTAAATTTCATACCGATCTTAACTACATAAAGTTTATTAGTACTTCTCTATTTGGCACATTTTAAGAATTGTTTTCAGCCATATTACCATTTTACTTTTCTCACTTTGTTATTATAATGCAGTTTTTTTCTATACTATACAAGAGGTGTGTGAAGATCCACTGACCTCTCTACTCAACTATGATGTCCACATGCCAATGCAATCTAAGTCAAATGTTACGTCACCATAAGATAAACCACATTACTTTTCTGTTTGCAAACACATTTCATCAATAGAAATGGCTTTTGCTCAGCTATCTGTGTTGCTCACCACAATTTCCATTGCATTACCTGAGCAGCAGTGAGGAACAGGACGTCTTAGAAATGTAGTAATATTCGGAATCAAAGTATGTTGGGGGGCGTAAAAATAAAGTATTAAAAAAAAAATCCCGTAACTCGAAAATGGTTGTGCGAAGATCCCCCTAACACTTCTGGACTGGACAAATGTTGTGAATGAAATTTATGACATGGAAAGACAGACCTTTGCATTAAGACCCACTACTGATAAATGTAAAAAATACTGGGAAAAATGGAATGCGTATGTTAATCAAACAAATCCTTGAACTTGTATAATTCTATACTAATTGGTCCTGAGCCTGTCTGTATTTTGTTTGTCTGGAGTTTGAACCTGGATGCTCTAATTGTTGTGGTCTGTCTTTGTTTTTGTTTTGTCTATTTTGTGTATCATAAAATGTGGAGATAAAAATAAAGTATTTAAAAAAAAAAAAAAGCATGTTGGGGGGAAAACAAGGACACCAAAGAGGAGATTATAATAAATCACAACATGTTTAAACTGCAATAAACCTTGCAGAAACACTCCACGATAGCAAATTTCCTTTTCTAAAAACGCTAGTCTTGCATGAATTTAATCATTGACAGAAATGCACTGAGAGGAGATTGCTCTTTAACCTGGTAGCCGCCCACGCCATTTGGTGGCAGATGACAGCGGCTCACAGTTTTGGTCAAGGTGCTCTGGCATGCAAGGCCGCCTCTCGCTGACTTGACTCCTGTTTCTCTAGTGAGCCTCTTTAGCGCCTGAGCTGTTAAGGTGAGCTTGGGACAAACTCCAGAGATTAAATTATGTGGAAAAGCAGATTAAATAGTTATTATCCCATCTGCAGCCAGACAAGTACACACAAGCAGGCACGCATACATGTACGCTAACCCACGTGCACACACATAAACACACAAGGAAACTTGATCTTCACTAAAGGGCAAACCATTGTATGCATTTTTACATATTCCGTTAGGTGCTACATCATCCTGTATTGTTTCAATACATAGCCATTAATGAGTGTTTCTCTAAAGTAGTCCCTGTATTGCACATGAGGTGTTAAATTAGAAATAATGCTTTAAAAATGACACTTCCTTGCCCTGTGTATAGACTAGACAACCTTGGGGTCGGGACCCAACGTGGGGTCGCCTGGAATTCAAATGGGTCACCTGAAATTTGTAGTAATTGATTAAAAAAACAAAAAACTTACTAATAATACATATATATATATATATATATATATATATATATATATATATATGGTGTGCTGATTGAGACAATCCCAACACATAAAAGACATGACAAACTCTGACACTGAAGCACTGTGGTTCTGTTTATCTTTCAAATGTTCATTGTGGTCGGTTTCAGATGCTGCAGCTCTTTCATAATTCATAGTTTGAGTTCTTGTTTGTTCAGTATTAATTGTCAGCCTTGTAAATCCAAGCTGGACTGACTGTACATATCCTGACCAAGGAAAATAAAATTCTCACTTTGTGCAGTAATCTACACCTGGCTTTTCTGTCTCCGTCCATAATAATAATATACATTATATAGACTAAATGTCATCTAAAATTAATGTTTATTTGCAACATAGTATAACAAACTATTACATGATCAAATACAAATTAATTTTAGCAAAAAAAAAAAAAAGTCTCTGTTTTGAATGTCTGGGGTTACCAGAAATTCGTGATGTTAAAATGGGGTCACGAGCCAAAAAAGGTTGGGAACCACTGGAGTAGACTCTTACATCTTTAACAGACCATTGCAATGTGGAGCACATTATGAAACAGACCACCACCAACCCAAAATGAAAGCTTCAACCTATTCTGTAGGGAGTCACAGAATTAGTTCTACTTAACAGCGGGATTGAGAGAGCGATCTAAATGTGGTTGTTTTGGGAAGCCTGCCTGCCGTCAATTCATGTCTTTCTGATAGACATGTAAGTTTGGAGAGCCGCCCACACGTCCCTGAGCCTCTCAGTTGTTACAACCAAGGGAGATAGAAAAAAAAAAAAAACGTGAAAAAAAAAGGAGAGAGAGACAGAGAGACGAGAGGGAAAAAGTGTACTGTCTGTCGCAGAGTGGAGCTTTCCTGCCCTGGCGTCTCATTGGAAACCTGGTGCTGAGTGAGTGTCCACTTGTCTTTGAGGATGGGCTGGAGTTAACCCACACACTTTAGGCAGCTGGTAGAGCTTTGTATGGGTTGTGAAGCTAGCTAAACATGCAAGATCATCCGTGGAGCATCCATGGAGCGCTGCTGTGTAATAACATATGGTCTCACACATAGATACTGGCTTTATACAGATTAAAAGCCAGTGAATGCCGTTTGCAAAGCTCTTTCTCCCCCTCTTTGCCAGTCTCTCACTCCCTCTCCTTTTCCCTCACTGTGTGATCATGGGAGGTATGCATACAGTAGCTATATTTGGGGCTGGGGGGATTTGTTAAGCTGTGTTTGCCAGCCAGAGCACAGTATTAGTGCACAAAGACAAAGAGGAGAGCAGAGTCACATGCTCATATGCACATCTTGCACATGCAAAGGGCACATACGTTTTACACACATCCACACACTCATAGTATGTCCACACAAAGAAGCTCACTTGTCAGTTTTCCAAGGTGTAAGGCCCAGGTGATGCTGGGATTTTGGGGACAAAGCCAATGTTAGAGAGTAAAATAGTACAATACCCCTCTATTGGTTGTTCTGTTTTGTTAACGCACACTTAGCTTAGCTGAAACATATGTAGATGCAGGAAATGCTGCTGAGGATTGTACACAGACCATCAAAACTTGTGACCTAGATATGTAATGGAGACATTTTACAGAACAATAACCTTCATTATTCGAAGAAACTGATATCAGAGCACGGACGAGTAAATCTGTTGCTCACTTATTTTAAGTAGCTCCTTATAAAAACTGAATTGAAACAAAATATGTATGACTTCACCTTTTTCTGCATTAGATCGTCTCTGAAAATGTTCCTATCTGTTGACACTTATCACATTACTATAAATATCTGTAAAAAAGGAACTCATGGCCAATAAAATCGACCATCCTCAGTCATGCAGACATCATAAATCTGTCTTTAAAGTTCATTCTGGTCAGATTTTGTTCTGTTAACCGCTCTCCCTATCTTGTTATATCAATGTATGTGTTTTTATTCTAAATTAACATCAAACATAATTGGACAACCACCTAATGTCTATAAAAAAAAAAAATTCAACTGTTCCGTCTGTAAACATGTTTTGTCTGCTTTACTGGCATGGTCCTTCACTTGTCACAAACTTAACAATCCAGTATTCTATTTGCAACTGTATCTCAGCATAAACACAGACACAGTTTGCATGCATTAAGCAATGCAGGCACGCATATTTAGCTGAAGTGAGTGAATGCGTACTTGAGTGCCCAGACCCTGAGGGAGGCCCAGGGAGAGAGACACAGGACAATTAAAACTCATGCTAAACAGAGGAAACACTGACAGCTAGAAACTGGGCACTGAGCACTCGTGCATCAAAATACACACAAACAAGCATGTACACACAGGTAGACAGAGGAAAACAAAACACATCACAATAGGCTGAGCACAGCACGAGTGGCTTTCATCCACTCCTAACAAAGCTCACATTTTCAGTGTGACATCTTTGACAAGTGACAGCATGTTCACCCCAATTATAATGTTTCAAGTTTCCTACCTCCCTCTTCTAACAAATAAAAAAACCTCTTTTTCAAACATTCCACGAAATGCATACATTATTACACACACACACACACACACACACACACACACACACACACACACACTTAGACACATCAACGTCACCTCCCCTGCACTGTGTGTCCAGGGGTCTAAACAGAGATGTCCCCTGGGCTCTGTCACCTGTCTAGAGGAATGGCGGCTAAGTGATGGAAGAGGGTGAGCCAAGGTCTCATCTCCTCCTTGGTGACTGAATGCAGGAGTGGACGGCTGACCTTTGACCCTCCCAGGAAGAGAGATTGAGCACTGCTCCAGTCTCCATTAGCATTCTGCTCACACAGGCCCGTACCACAGCAGTCTAATGGCACGAACACAATGGATATATAAGACCGAGGTAGTGACACGGTTCTGTGCAACAGCAGAGCCACACAATCTGAATTTTTTGACTTTTGCCTCTGTGTGACAGCATGGAAAGGGGCTCGTTGGTGATAAAATGCATCAGTGCACAAAAAAAATCTCCAATGAAGAAAACAGAGCAGTCATGAGTAATCCTGCCACGATTAGTCTTTAAAGGCTAAGGGTCAGGTAAAACATGGCAACTTAATGCCACCGTGCATGGTTTCCTCCCTGTTTTTCCTCACTGCTTTGATGCTTTGTTTCCCTGACAGTGCAAGCCCTCCTACTCCATATACACACACAAATACATCAAAAAGACAAATAAGCCTGTCGGTTGTGTCTCTACACGTCTCCACATCGGCATATGTATGCAGGAATTGTCAACACTGCACAGCGAGATCAAACCGGCAATCTGTCACTATGCTGGGGATACAGTTGGGGATTCAAGTGACTGATGACACATAGAGAAATTAACCCCATCTGATTTGGCATGGGCATTGATGTAGCACTAAACATGCAAGAGTACACTTTGACCTGTAGGTACTTTTTTTTTTTTTTTTTTAACATAAACCACTTAAGTAAACAAAACCCATGCCTGTTTCTGTATAAACAACCAAAAACCTCAACAGTGTGTGACTATTTTTCTACATCATATGGCTAATCCAGCTCCCAACAATGCTAGATGATCTATAATCCGTGTAGAAAGCAGTGACTAAAATGACTTGCAGCGGGTTTATCCTCCTCTATATCCCTGGGTGTATCTATCTGATGCAGTATTTACCGTGGTAGGGTCAGTACCGCACTGATTTGTGAGTGACGCTTGGATTTCAGCACCACGGACAGCGCTCTCCCTCTCCTATAACGCGAGGATGAGGAGGATGAGGATGAGGAAGGAGACGGGTGGCTGTGCCGATGGTGTTGTTGTTGGTAGGGGTTTCCCTAGCAGATTTCAGGAGAGGGTCTACAGTCATTCCTGCATCGCTACACATCGCCTACCACCTCCTCCGTACCGGATTTCCATACAGAGGAATACCGTATGTGTGAGATCACGGCTTTCATGAAATATTGATCGACCCAGCCTCACACAGGATGGACAGAGAAAGAAAGAGAGAGAGAGGGAATGAAGGAAAGAGGGAGGGAGGGAGGGAGGGAGGGGGGTATTCCTCTGGACAGCCTTTATCATGTATCCACCCTTCCTCTTACTGTCCCGAAAAAAAATCAGTTTCATTTACTTTCCGATCATGACAACAACCGGTGGATTCGCCTTGACGGTCAGAAACATGACAAAGCAATAGCCTACACACACACACACACACACACACACACACACACATATACACACACATACAGAGGGAAAAAAAAAAAAAAATGAAGGCCGGCGGCGACCAGATCTAACACCATCCGCTGCCTCATAGCAGCACATTGCTTCCAAGCGCATAACGTTTCCAATATTGGTAAGTGAGAGACGCGCCGTCATCGCCTTCATTTAGAGGAATGTCAGGAGGATTTACCCATGTATTCTGTCCCAACGAACCCAGCTCTGTCATGCCAAATAAACTCCTGTCATTCACAAAAAAACGAGAACACCGACCGGAGCCATCATACGAAGGTCTAACGCGCATTTTCACAAATTTTTCCCCAGATGATCCACTTGCTCTTAACAGGCCAAGGATGCGCTCATCATCATCATCCTCATCATCCTCATCATCATCATCACCATCATCACCACCTTCAGCAACTGTCGTGAGCAACACTTCAAAAATCGCTGTGGTCAGCTGGGTGTCAATAATGCAATCTATAGCCTGGGCATCTTTAGCAGCGACACAACACACACGGTCAGCTGTAATTTTCAGCTCTGACAAGCAGATAGTGACATGAATAATTCAATACACATAAACTGAGCTCTTCTTCTTCTTCTTCTTCAGCAAAGGGGGGAAAAAAAAACGGCTCGACAAGAAATATCTACATGAGCGGACACAAACCGATGCAGAGCCCTAACATTTTAGCCGATCCACCGCATAAGCATGGATGTAATGTAGCATGTACATCAATGCATACCGGTATCAGAGACAGAGGAAGAACATGCCAAGGCTTTAAATCAGCGTCGCCTTCAAGAGGCTGCAAACGCCAGCGAGAGAACCGAGAGAAGCGCCGCTGCTGCCGCCGCCGCCGCCGCCACGCAAAAACCAGCCGACATGTATGAAGATCCAAGCGCGCAATGAATCCGTGAAAACATGAAAGCGGCAAATAGGTGGGGGGGGATTTTTTTTTTTCTTTTTTTTTTTTTTTGTTGCATTTACCTGTCAAGACTCCGACCCGGATTTGGTGGTCGTGGTTCGTTAAAATCATCCCGTCTGACGCCATGTTCAGCAGCGCTGTCGCCCGCACCGAGAACTCACGGCAGGGCCCAGAGCCGATCGCATCGAACTTAGTGGGGAGAGGGAGGGGGGGTGGGGGGGTAGGAGGAGGAAGAGGAGGGGGAGGAAGAGGAGGAAGAGATGGAGAAGGAGGAGGAGGAGGAGAAGGAGGAGGGCTGGGATACAGCAAAAAAAAAAAAAAAAAAAGAAAGGAAGAAAGAAAAGAGAGAAAAAGAAAGAGAGAGAGAGAGAGAGAGAGAGAGAGAGAGAGAGAGAGAGAATGGGAAAAAAAAAACAGTCAGACGAGATGAGTAGAAAACCGAGCGATCATCGGGACACCTACAGATAAGCGGGCAGGATGCGGGGGCCGTTTAAACCGCACACATCATTCAGCTGGCCGCCTGCCACGGTAGTAGTGTGGATCCCAGATTAATTCTTATGGAGACCACTATTGATTTTCTGTGAAGGCTTTTAGGGGGGGAGACAAACTATAGCACTACATCTGTGGACGCCACTCACATCTTCACATGTCATATGATGAAATGCAATCTTACATCCCACATCACACATCATACATATGTGAGTATTTCTTCATTAAACCCAACTTCTCCACCTACAAAAAAAAAAAAAAGTGCAACCTTGCGTTTAGAGATTCAAAAAAAGGGACCCCCCTCAAAAAAAAAAAAAAAAAAAAAAAAAAAAGAGTTGCACCCCAGAGACGTCTCAATGCAGAGGCTTAAGAGAAGATCACAGTCTGACCTGTAAAAATGCAACTACATCCCCAGGCAAAAAAAAAAAAAAAAAAAAAAAAAAAAAAAAAAAAGAAGCTTCTATTTATAGCCTGGCTACACACTTCCGTGGTGTATAATTTCTCTTGTTTATTCTCATGGAAAAAAAAAAAAAAATTGCCCATCCTCCAGCTTCTGTTGGGAATCTATCAATATACATAATTCATTAACACACGTACATGAGCACACACTAACTGTGGCAAGAAATGGGGCAACTCTTCTAGCTTGAGTGGAACGCTTCAATAGTTTTTTTGCCATGTCTGTGTCCAATGACCTAT
Organism: Sphaeramia orbicularis; assembly: GCF_902148855.1. NCBI lineage: Eukaryota > Metazoa > Chordata > Actinopteri > Kurtiformes > Apogonidae > Sphaeramia > Sphaeramia orbicularis. The sequence goes on along the minus strand of NC_043979.1, from coordinate 32,386,979 downwards.
CCAAAAACTGACACAATTTCTGGACTTTATATATAGTATCCAATTCCCTCTCACATTGTGTTACAATTAGCTCCATGAGGTAAGTCTACCAAGGACTCCCAGACCTTCAACTCTTTTTTTACTTGAGTTAAATTTTGGCTTTGTGAATCTTATTTATGTCCTACATGTTCCAGTTCATCTGGGTATTGCTGCTGTAATGCACATTAAATTATAGTCACAAGGTGGTATATTCCAATACATTTTAACCCATAAAGACCCAGTGCTACTTTTGTGGCAGTTCCCAAATGAATTTTTCTCTATTTCTACCTTTATTAACTAATTTATTACCAATTTTTTTTAAATATTAGCCTTTGTTATTTAGCATTTTTTGGTGTCCATCATGTATTTTCCTATATTTAATTGACAGATCATATACAGGGTGGGGAAGCAAAATTTACAATGAACATTTAGTTGTTTTTTCTCAGCAGGCACTACATCAATTGTTTTGAAACCAAACATATATTGATGTCATAATCATCCCTAACACTATTATCCATACCTTTTCAGAAACTTTTGCCCATTTGAGTAATCAGGAAAGCAAAGGTCAAAGAGTGTGTGATTTGCTGAATGCACTCGTCACACCAAAGGAGATTTCAAAAATAGTTGGAGTGTCCATAAAGACTGTTTATAATGGAAAGAAGAGAATGACTATGAGCAAAACTATTACGAGAAAGTCTGGAAGATACTATTAAAGAAGAATGGGAGAAGTTGTCACCCCAATATTTGAGGAACACTTGCGCAAGTTTCAGGAAGCGTGTGAAGGCAGTTATTGAGAAAGAAGGAGGACACATAGAATAAAAACATTTTCTATTATGTCAGTTTTCTTGTGGCAAATAAATTCTCATGACTTTCAATAAACTAATTGGTCATACACTGTCTTTCAATCCCTGCCTCACAATATTGTAAATTTTGCTTCCCCACCCTGTAGATGTTCAGGAAAACTCAGTGTAAATTCAAACTTAATTATATCAAAACAAAGAAAATGAAGAAAAAGTTACTTTTTCAGTAAATATATTGCTAACTGAATGTAAAAACAAGGGTCTCCATCTACTGTCATTGATCCAACTACATCCGCAAATGGACGTCCATCAGTCCTGGTGCATCTATAGTCTGTCCGTCCATGGGAGTGGATCTCTCCTTCACTGTGTCTCCTTGAGGTTTTTCTTTTCCTACTGGGTTTCTGGAGTATTTCCTTGCCGAGAAGGAGGGTCTAAGGACAGGGGATGCCCTGGACATTAATCCATTCCCTTCTTCTATTGTTTATTTGACTGTTGCATATTTTCATACCCATTTTTTTTAAATTATGCTTTTATGTTTTTATGCTATATACGTAATGTGAAGCACATTGAGTCTGCCTTGTGCATGAAATGTGCTCTGTAAATAAAGTTGAATTGAATGGGTTTTACTGGTGGATCAATTTTGTAGAAGATGGCAGTGTTTCCATGTTCACTACGGAGTCTCTGAATGTCCAAATGGGTCATATCTGATGATCATGAAAAGATGAGAAACTGCATTTTACACCAATTATTTACATGTATTGATAGGATTAGTGGATCAACAGGTATTAAATAGTTTATATCTGTAGATGGTTTGTGTCAAGGGTGACTGTTTGGGTCTCTATGGGTTAAAGGACAGTGAAAAAAAGAAAAAAAAAATCACTCCTGGTTAATGTTGTCACCACAAAATCACTTAGAAATTGCACTTGTTTTGCCGTTGATGTTTTGTTTCATCGCATTGAAAGTTGTACTGGTTTGTACTGTTATTGATGAAGTGGTGTTTATGGTTCTCTTTTGGCCTGGTCACTGTTGAAAAAGATTTTAACTTCAATGAGACTTTTACCTTGTTATACAAATATAAATAATGATGAAAATAAAAATAAGAAGCAAACTGAAATATGAGCAAATAGTAATCGACCTTTACCATTTTGGGTCACCTTCCGAAGTCACAGAAAGAAACTACTGCAACAGTTTTCTTCATTTTCTGAGTGAGGTTAACTTTCCTTTACTTACACTTATCCACAATCTCAAATAATGAAATCAAACAGCAACGTATAAACGCAATTCAGTTCAGATCTTGAAAGAATTAAGACACTACTCTAAATTTGTAGAAACAATGGAAGAGGAAGATAGATGGTCACAGTTCATTAAAAAACTGAGATGTTTCCATTTTTTTTTTTTTTTTTTTTTTACATAAATCAACAGCAAAGACAAACACAGGTGCAGATGATGCCAAGGTGCACCAAAAATGGAAATTGGGGTTTAAGATAAATTACCGTGGTATCTATAATGGGTATGAACTTTCTTTCAGTCATCCTTTTCTACAAATAGTTGGAATTTGGGTGAAATGTTGTCAGAAGTTTATAGAATAAACATGATCATTTTACTCGACATGATACAAACTGTAAACCCAGTGCAGATTTCTTTTTCTTATTTGTCCGACAGATGGAAAACAGTTGATTCTTTTACCTTGACAATTATGATTATGCCTCCTACTGCCTGGCATCCCACAGAGGACCGCGTCCCAGGTGTGGGATAAGGTGTAGGATCTCTCATCCCTGTTCATGGTCCTCGGGGCCCGTTTTCTGATCTCTATGGCCTCCCTGATCCATCGATGGCATTTGTTGGTTTCAGAGCGGATGACCGTGGCTTCTTCCCAGTCCATCATATGGTTTTGTCTTCTGCAATGATCCATTATAACTGATTTCATGTTCATGTCAAGGTAAAAGAATCAACTCTTTTTCCATCTGTCTGACAAATAAGAAAAGGAAATCTGTATAAGTTCTGGTAGACAGTACGAACGTATTTGGACTATGTAAACCCAGTGGTATCTTAATTTTCCCCAGAACTGTACGCACCAACAAACATTCTAATGTTTACAGAGAAAAAAAAAATAGATTAGATAAAAAAGGCAAGAATTAAAGGGGAAAGTTCAATAGTTTTAGGACATGTGAGAAGCTGTAACTGCCTCTACTAAAGCATCGCAGCAGTGTCCACATCTGTCAGCTTGTCAGTGATAGAGAGAGCCAAATGCTAAACAGGCCTTGTTAATGATGAGAACCAACACACACACACACACACACACACACACACACACACAGAGGGTTTCTATGCATGTTCACACATACACACGCATGCACACAAACAGAAGCTTACACTCACGCCCACAGACACACTGTAGTCCAAACCTGGCAAGCTTTCCTGGAGTTCCCTTGTTGTTGTAGAGAGGGAGAGTGGAGATAGTAGAGGAGGATGTATAGAGGGAGGGGGAATCGGGCTGAAGACATTGGGGACCCCATCTGCTGTGTAGAGGACTGTGTTTATGTAGTGTGATAGTGTGTACTCTTGTGCACAAGTGCGTATTATAATGACGGAGTAATTACCTCACTGTCGGTCGAGCATCTCGCTGTTCATGGATAGGTGATGAGGAGGCAAGGGCCATCGCTCTCCCTTTTTCCCTCCCCATCCATCACAATAATAAGGGGAGCCCCAGTAGACTGAGGGAGCTGTAAGCGTATGCTTCCCTGTCTTTGTGGTGAGCCAAGGGAAGCCCCTCTTTTTCCCCCAAGGCTCCAGTTGCACAAGAGGGGGGAGGCTAGAGGACAGAAGCTTGCTCTAGCTGTTTGCGTTATGCAACACTTGAGGCGCTTAAGCCCCATCTTTAAGCTGCTGGGATATGTAGCAGGGGGGTGGTATGCTCCCAAACCTATCTGGAAACTCACAGTCTAAATTAGCACAAATACACTAGAACATTACTTATTCAACAACAGAGGTTACAGAGGACATTTGTGGATGGTTTTAGTCTTCTGCCTCGTGACTTTTTCCTCCCGACCTGTGAAGAGGTCGGAAAAAGATGCACATCCATCCGTTGCCATAAAGCATGCAGGACATACAGTAGTCGCCAAAGAGCCATAAAGCTTTACTTCCACCCCAATGAGCCAAAGCCCGCCCACGTTTCTGAAAGGAAAACACCAGGCTAAAGCTGTTAAATGCATGATAAAGCATGCAGTTGCACATTTTACAGAGTTCCCTCAAGTTAAATGCTTCTTTATGACTCCAACTTTGTAACCCATCATTTTATATAGGTCAGATATTTGGAATATTAAGTCTTTTATTGACTATAGAGGTCAGATATTTTACTGAATATTAGAGTGTACATATTTGATTTGCCAAGAGTGCTATTGAACACTTTTGAGTTTAGCTTAGAATTTTAGGTGGGTTTTGCAAACTTTGGGGTCAGGACAGTACAAGCATCACGAGCATGGTTTTATTGGGCCACCAACCGGCACGGAAAAACACATAACAATGCTTCTATATGTGACCTCATTTTCTTAATTATTCTTTTTTGCCTGATTTCTCTCCAACCTTGACCTGAAGGTGTGACCACACTCTCTGGATGAGGTTAAATTGAATGTAACTTCTGTAATTTCCCTCATACTCGATCATATGTGTAATACTTGAAATTAAAATACAAGAAGTTGGCTTCACCAAAACCGCACAAAATGCTAAAGAGACGACATGCTCAGTAACGTAACCTTAAAATGAACAAAGTATCAGTGCAAGTCATAAGAATTTCTCTTGAAAAAAGAGTGTTTTGACAGTGGAGTAAGCCCTTTTTTGTACATTTGAGTTGGAACTGTGTGTTTCTAGTGTCGCATCAATTGCTGATTAGTGTGTTGCTAGCTTGCTAACAGTGTTGTCAGTGTTGGAAGTGATTGCAGATATTATCTTTCTAGCTGTGAGTGACACATTCTGGCTCGCCACCCGACTCACAGGCTTGTCCTTCATGTGTATTAGGCAGCAAAAAGTACATTTATTCAACACTGTTTTGACAACGGTGGAGTCGGTAAAAATGCAGATGTTATGTCAAACGAGACAGTAAAACTCTCAAGCTGGAAAACTTTGAGAACCCCTGATCTACTGTGTGACAACCTTGTTTGGAGTAGCCAATTAGACTCCTTCACCTAATCATATGGCATCTTGGAGAGGTGCCCTGACTATGATGGCAGGCTACCCTTTAATTAAAATAAGAAAAAAAAGAAAAAAAAAAACAAATGAGAAAAGAAAACTTACCCTGGGGCTTATTCAACATTATCCCATGATGCCTTCTCCTGCATACCTGACTAAATCTGGCCTCGGCTGAAGATTAGAAGTCAGGAAGGAAAAAAAAAAACAATTATCCATCTGTGAATGAGCAGCAGCCCCTTAACTTAAGACTGCTGGGGACAAAGCCCCTTGTTTAGAAACAGTAATTAGGCAACAACATTAAGGAGGCTGGGAAGAAGAGTCTGAGGAGGGGTTTAATGCACCTCTGGTCATCCAAGGAAAGAGAAAAATGGAGTGATATAGATGGACAGAGAGTAGACAAGAAGGGAAAGCAAAAGAATGAGAGGGTAGACATGAGAAGGAAGAGAGGCATTCTGATGAGTGCAGGATCTGTGCCGACTCCCACCACCATTACAGCAGCGCAGAACATCGCCCCAGGGCTTTGGAATCAAACCCATTACATCTGATACTGGATTTCTCTCTGCTCAGAATTAATGCAATGTGGACTCGCCTTCTCTAAAGCTGGCCAGTGTCGCATAGCATCGCTGCGCAAAGAGCTGCACCACAAGGAAAAAGAGGACAGGGGAGGAGGAGAGTGAGGGCCTGAGAGTCTGAGAGGATACTGGAGAGGCAGGCTCGCTGCAGCCGGAGGGGTCATTTCATATTTCAATTTTTTTTTTTAATTTTTTTTTTTTTTATTATATTGAAACAAGAGCTAGCTGTCTCTAATAACTCGCAGGATATATGGGACTGTGTACACATAAAAGGCCTACGTATATGTTTATACAGGGGCCTTGTAGTCCATTTGCATAATTAACAGACTGGCATTTGAAAAGCAGAATGTCAGCACAAACAACCTTGGACACCAAACTACCCCGGGTCATTTTTTTCAGCCGTGTAATTGGCTCCTAATGCAGAGGAGTTAAACATAGAGATTTTCTGCCCTTAAAGCACAAAAAAAAAAAAAACTCTCTTCTTGTTAATGGGCTCAGCACTCCCGGACTCCTGCCGGTGATTATCAGTCAGCTTGGACTTTTGGAAGTTCAGGAAAGACCTCCGCTAAATTAGAAGACATCAGAAACATTCAATTCCACGTCTATAGCCTTCAAATGACTGGAAATCTTCTCATGTATTTATGGGTTCAATGTAATATTCCTTTTAAAATTTAACTGAGGTCGCTTATTGGATTTTGTCGACGAAAAAAAAAGGGAAATTTCCTCCTTGGTTTTTTTGCAGTGTTTCTGGCAAGTCTGGCCCTCATTTTGTGAGCGCTGCACTGTTGTAGAGTGAAGGTAGCACATCCATCCATCTCTGCCTCTCTGCCTATTCGTAGTGACATGTCTGATGTAATGTTTGTGTAAGCGACCATACACTCTGTGGCTACATAGCTAGCTTTGCACATCATGTCTGCATCTATGTCCTGAACACATCACACTTGACAGCTCTGCAATGTCAAACAAATTGAAAGTATATAGGATGAAACTTTATGTAAAAAGGAACAAACACGGAGGGTATTTCATTTAATTTTCGGCTGTAGCTTTAAAAATTTAATAGAGTGTCTAAAGATTCATGAACTTGTTAATAGAGTTTGGTGAAGATATTGCTTTGACAATAAATCAGATAACTTCAACAGGAAGGTATTTCTTATTAACCCATAAAGACCCAGGGCTACTTTTGTGGCAATTTATTGTAATATTACCCTTGTTATTTTGTGTTTTTCCAGTGAAAATCATGCATTTTCCTGTAATTAATTCACTGATCATGTAGATGTTCATAAAAGCTCAGATTAAAGTTAAGGGTCATTATATCAAAAACAAAAAAAACTGAAGAAAAAGTGACTTTTTCAGCTATCATTAGCTGAACAAAAACCAAATGTCTCCATCCCCTGTTATTTATCAAACTCCACGGGTTTTGCTGGTGAATCAATATTGTAGAAGATGATGTTGTCTCCATGGTAACTACGGAGCCTCTGAATGTCCAAATGGATCATATCTGATGCCCATGAAAAGACGAGAAACTGAATTTTACACCAATTATTTACATGGACTGATAGGATTAATGGATCAACAGGTATTAAACCGTTTAGATCAGTAGATGGTTTTGGTCAATAGTGCACTGCAAAAATCAAAATCTTACCAAGTGTATTTTTCTCATTTCTAGTCAAAATATCTCATAACACTTAAAATAAGACATTATCTCCTAAAGAGTAACTTTTCAGTGAGATATAAGAACTTATTTTTAGACCACAGATCTTGAAAATTTTGTTTCAAGAAATCTTACCAAGATAATTTTCACTTGTTCCATTGGCAGATTTTTTTTTTTTTTGCTTGAATTAAGGAAAAAAAAAAAAAAAAAAAAAAAAAAAAAAAAAAAAAATATATATATATATATATATATATATATATATATATATATATATATATATATATATATATAGAATCAAGCAAAAAAAATAAAAATAAAAAATCTCCCAATGGAACAAGTGAAAATTATCTTGGTAAGATTTCTTGAAATAAGATTTTCAAGATCTATTGTCTAAAAATAAGTTCTTATATCTCACTGAAAAGTTACTCTTTAGGTGATTATGTCTTATTTAGGTGTGATGAGATATTTTGACTGGAAATAAAAAAAAAAAAAAAATACTGTTGGTAAGATTTTAATTTTTGGAGTGTAGCATTCACACAAAATTTTGTATTTTTCTCATTTCCAGTCAAAATATCTCATCACACTTAAAATGACATGATCATCTAAAGAGTAACTTTTCTGTGAGATATAAGACGTATTTTTGGACAATAGATCTTGAAAATCTTATTTCAAGAAACCAAGATAATTTTCACTTGTTCTATTGGCAGATTCTTTGCTTAATTTAAGCAACAATGTCTTGTATTAATTATCTTTTTACTTGTTTTTAGAGGGGTATTTTTTCCAGTGTTGCTGCTGGATTTGAAGCCAGTTAACTGTTTTATACCCAGTTTTATACACAAGGAACGCAGATAAACACATTTATGTTCATAGTTTTTCTCTAACTGTTGATTTTTGATGAAATTTTTAGAAAAATACACTTTGTAAGATTTAGATTTTTGCAGTGTGGCTGTTTGGGTCTTTATGGGTTAAGAGAGTTCAGACAAAACATTGTTTGGTAGTCACAATCACATCCAAAAGCAAATGTAAAAACTGTCAAGAAAGACCATAGATTGTGCAAAAAAAAAAAAAAGCCTCCAAAACAGTTTGCTTAACCCTTTATTAGGTAAGTGACTATTTTTTGGTAATTTGCACATACATTACAGGTACAGTGAGGGCAGTGACGCAACAATCTCAGATCCAATGTGGTCTCCAGGGTCTGTAAGGTCCACCTCTGCATGAACAGTGAGTGTACCTGCTTTGTTAGGTACCATGAAGTAATGGTACTAATGTAATGAATGATGTTCAAAGGAATAATGTGGATGTGGACAGGTGTTAATGGATCAACAGGTATTTAACAGTTTAGATCAAGGGTGTCAAACTCATTTTCTTCCGGAAGCCACATTCAGCCCAATTTAATCTGAAGTGGGCCAGACCAGTAAAATAACAGCATGATAGCCAGTAAAAGACGACAACTCCAAATGGCTTTAGTGCAAAAAATTACATTAAATTATGCCAATATTTACTTCTTCAAACTATCCAAATGAAAATGATGTGAATAACCTGAAAAAAATGAAATTTGTAAAGAAATATAAGTACAATTTTATCAATATTATGCCTCGATTTATCATTTATACATATGCATTACAGATCAGATCTACAAAGGCATAAAACATTCAGTAACAGGTAGAATATTGTTAAAATTGCGCTTAATTTTCTTTAGACATTTCAGGTTGTTCATTTTTGTTCAGGTTATTCACATTTTATTGTTAAAGGATAGTTTGTTAATGTAAACATATTCAAAATTTAATGCTTTTTGCACTAAATCAAAGAGAAAAAAATGGTGTTGTCATTATTTATAGGTTTTATGATATTATTTTTGAGTTTGATGTCCTAACTTGCACTTTGTAAATTCATCCTGCGGGCCGGATTGGAACCTGTGGCAGGTCGGTTTTGGCCCCCGGGCCACATGTTTGACACCTGTGGTTTGGTCGACAGTGGACGTTTGAGTCTTTATGGGTTAAACTAGATTTCGGACAGTTACGTTGTTTACTTTCATGGCATAAGAAAGCAATTTCATTTGTTGTGCACATATTTTACATGGCAACCCAAACACATAATGGTTTATTCTCCACAGACAACATGTTCCAGTTCAGTTAATGATAATACACGCATCACCATGTTTTTTGTTGTACGCCATGTAAGTGTTGTTTTACTACATTTTATTACATTTTGCACTGCACTTTGCACTGTTCTTTGTCCTTTGCTCGGCCCATATTCCACTGTGTACGTGTTCATATCTGACATATTTTATATATTTTATATTTTACTGTCCTTATTCTATTTTTATTCTGTTATATTTATACTGGACCGAGTTTAATGCTTTGGAACAACTCACAAAATGGACAAAAAGCATGCAGATTCAGTAGCATCTTGTAAATCATTTCTTAAAAACCCATTTTTATAGACTTGCTTTTACATGATTCTTATTTCATTAATGTAATATATTTTATTGCCTACATCCACTTATTTGTATTTATTTACTGATACTTGTCCTTGTGTTTTTATCTTCATCTTTGTTTTACATGTTTGCTTCTTTTGGTTTCTTGCTTGCATTCAGATTTTCTCACTTTTTGGGGTTGTTCTTGTTGCATCGCCTCCTGGGTGTCTTCTTTTTGTCTTTCAAATCAGTTTGTAAACTTCTGCCTTTCAAAGGTTAAAGTTAGATTAGATTTACAACCATCTCTTCTAAGTCAGAGTGAACGTATTCTGGTTATACGGACAAAAAGCATGCAGATTCACTGGCATTTTGTAAATCATTTCTTAAAAACCCATTTTAATAGACTTCCTTTTACATGATGTCATTCTTTTCTCTTTTAATTTTCTTAGTTTATTTATGCAGTATCATATTTTCTTACCTACTTATTTGTATTTATTTACTGATACTTGTCCTTGTGTTTTTATCTTCATCTTTGTTTTGCATGTTTGCTTCTTTTGGTTCATTGCTTGCATTCAGATTTCTCACTTTTTGGGGTTGTTCTTGTTGCATTGCCTCCTGGGTGTCTTCTTTTTGTCTATCAAATCAGTTTGTAAACTTCTGCTTTTAAAAGGTTATTGTTAGATTAGATTTACAACCATTATTTTAAGTCAGAGTGAACGTATTCTGGTTACACAGACAAAAAGCATGCAGATTCACCGGCATCTTGTAAACCATTTCTTAAAAACCCATTTTTATAAACTTCCTTTTACATGATGTCATTCTTTTCTCTTAATTTTCTTAGTTTATTTACACGATATCATATTTTCTTACCTACTTATTTGTATTTATTTACTGATACTTGTCCTTGTGTTTTTATCTTCATCTTTGTTTTACATGTTTGCTTCTTTTGGTTTCTTGCTTGCATTCAGATTTCTCACTTTTTGGGGTTGTTCTTGTTGCATTGCCTCCTGGGTGTCTTCTTTTAATCTGTCAAATCAGTTTGTAAACTTCTGCTTTAAAAGGTTAAAGTTAGATTAGATTTACAACCATCTCTTCTAAGTCAGAGTGAACGTATTCTGGTTATACACACAAAAAGCATGCAGATTCACCGGCATCTTGTAAATCATTTCTTTAAAAAAACATTTTTATAGACTTCCTTTTACATGATGTCATTCTTTTCTCTTGTAATTGTCTTATTTTATTAATGCGGTACCATATTATATTGTCTACTTACTTGTATTTATTTACTGATACTTGTCCTTGTGTTTTTATCTTCATCTTTGTTTTGCATGTTTGCTTCTTTTGGTTCATTGCTTGCATTCAGATTTCTCACTTTTTGGGGTTGTTCTTGTTGCATTGCCTCCTGGGTGTCTTCTTTTTGTCTATCAAATCAGTTTGTAAACTTCTGCTTTTAAAAGGTTATTGTTAGATTAGATTTACAACCATTATTTTAAGTCAGAGTGAACGTATTCTGGTAACACAGACAAAAAGCATGCAGATTCACTGGCATTTTGGAAATCATTTCTTAAAAACCCATTTTTATAGACTTCCTTTTACATGATGTCATTCTTTTCTCTTTTAATTTTCTTAGTTTATTTATGCAGTATCATATTTTCTTACCTACTTATTTGTATTTATTTACTGATACTTGTCCTTGTGTTTTTATCTTCATCTTTGTTTTGCATGTTTGCTTCTTTTGGTTCATTGCTTGCATTCAGATTTCTCACTTTTTGGGGTTGTTCTTGTTGCATTGCCTCCTGGGTGTCTTCTTTTTGTCTTTCAAATCAGTTTGTAAACTTCTGCTTTTAAAAGGTAAAATTTAGATTAGATTTACAACCATTATTTTAAGTCAGAGTGAACGTATTCTGGTTACACAGACAAAAAGCATGCAGATTCACCGGCATCTTGTAAATCATTTCTTAAAAACCCATTTTTATAGACTTGCTTTTACATGATGTCATTCTTTTCTCTTAATTTTCTTAGTTTATTTACACAATATCATATTTTCTTACCTACTTATTTGTATTTATTTACTGATACTTGTCCTTGTGTTTTTATCTTCATCTTTGTTTTACATGTTTGCTTCTTTTGGTTTCTTGCTTGCATTCAGATTTCTCACTTTTTGGGGTTGTTCTTGTTGCATTGCCTCCTGGGTGTCTTCTTTTAATCTGTCAAATCAGTTTGTAAACTTCTGCTTTAAAAGGTTAAAGTTAGATTAGATTTACAACCATCTCTTCTAAGTCAGAGTGAACGTATTCTGGTTATACACACAAAAAGCATGCAGATTCACCGGCATCTTGTAAATCATTTCTTTAAAAAAACATTTTTATAGACTTCCTTTTACATGATGTCATTCTTTTCTCTTGTAATTGTCTTATTTTATTAATGCGGTACCATATTATATTGTCTACTTACTTGTATTTATTTACTGATACTTGTCCTTGTGTTTTTATCTTCATCTTTGTTTTACATGTTTGTTTCTTTTGGTTCATTGCTTGCATTCAGATTTCTCACTTTTTGGGGTTGTTCTTGTTGCATTGCCTCCTGGGTGTCTTCTTTTTGTCTATCAAATCAGTTTGTAAACTTCTGCTTTTAAAAGGTTATTGTTAGATTAGATTTACAACCATTATTTTAAGTCAGAGTGAACGTATTCTGGTTACACAGACAAAAAGCATGCAGATTCACTGGCATTTTGTAAATCATTTCTTAAAAACCCATTTTTATAGACTTCCTTTTACATGATGTCATTCTTTTCTCTTTTAATTTTCTTAGTTTATTTATGCAGTATCATATTTTCTTACCTACTTATTTGTAATTATTTACTGATACTTGTCCTTGTGTTTTTATCTTCATCTTTGTTTTGCATGTTTGCTTCTTTTGGTTCATTGCTTGCATTCAGATTTCTCACTTTTTGGGGTTGTTCTTGTTGCATTGCCTCCTGGGTGTCTTCTTTTTGTCTTTCAAATCAGTTTGTAAACTTCTGCTTTTAAAAGGTAAAATTTAGATTAGATTTACAACCATTTCTTTTAAGTCAGAGTGAACATATTCTGGTTATACGGACAAAAAGCATGCAGATTCACTGGCATTTTGTAAATCATTTCTTAAAAACCCATTTTTATAAACTTCCTTTTACATGATGTCATTCTTTTCTCTTGTAATTGTCTTATTTTATTAATGCGGTACCATATTATATTGTCTACTTATTTGTATTTATTTACTGATACTTGTCCTTGTGTTTTTATCTTCATCTTTGTTTTACATGTTTGCTTCTTTTGGTTCATTGCTTGCATTCAGATTTTCTCACTTTTTGGGGTTGTTCTTGTTGCATTGCCTCCTGGGTGTCTTCTTTTAATCTGTCAAATCAGTTTGTAAACTTCTGCTTTTAAAAGGTTAAAGTTAGACTAGATTTACAACCATCTCTTCTAAGTCAGAGTGAACGTATTCTGGTTATACGTCTATGTCTTCAGATGCACAGGCATGTTCGGGATACATTCGGCTGTCTCTTGTCATCAAATCTGACATGCAACTCAGGAAACATGGACCGAGGAAAAAAAAAAAAAAAATGCTGCTCCCAGGAAAGAATTGAATTCCAGGATTTTCCGGATGACACTTAGCCTTTGGGATGTAATCTCACTTCCACACACCTATTAACCTCTACCAGCAGAGAAGTTGGAATGACTTTCAAGCTCCAGTGGGTCCAGTGCAGGATAATGACTGTGGTGAGTTCAGGTAATGTGGTTAGCGCGCTGTTGGGGCCAAGCTGTCAGCTCCGTGCTCGAGTTAGAGGTGGGTGGGGGTTGGTAAGAACTTGAAGGAGGGGGGGGTGAGAGAGTGAAGCTGAACCTGACAGGGCCTGGAAGCAGAGACAGCGGCCCGGGATCAGCGGTACTGCCTGAATGGATCGGACATTATTCTGCAGAGAGCCACAACATCACACACAGACGCGCACACACACACTTTCAAACACAAGCATACACCTTCATTCATACACAATTATGCACTTGAAAGTGTGCGTACAGGCCAGAACAGATTGCACATTCCTCTTTCCTTTTATCTTCTCCCTTGAATTAGTTATCTAGTTCATTAAACTACTAGAGCTTTAAAAAGAATTTCTTAAATTATTAAAGAAGCAGCTTGGTGAACTTTGCACTTTGGTCGTTTAAGTGCAATTGGATTTTTTTTTTTTGTTGTTTTTTAAATGATCAGTTTCTTTACATTTTTTGCTAAATTAATTTTAGCAGGGTTGTTTTTGGGAATCTCTATTTTCCTCTTGCCATCTTGTTGACTTGAAAAGAGTTTTTTGTGATTGTTTCCATAAGTATGTTTCTCTACCTTTAACCTTTCCCAAAGTGATTTACCATCATTTATTATAACATTAAGCTCTATATTTTATAGTGAAAATCAGGTTTTTTTTATATATTTCATTTACTGATCATGTAGATGTCCATAAAAACTCAATGTAAAGTCAAAGGTTTGATCAAAACAAAAAAGTGTGGAGATAAGAGAGGTAGTCACCAAAAATGGACTTAGGAGGTTTCCGCCCGACAGCGACAATATGTAGTATCAATACTTTCAAAAAATACACTTGGTAAGATTTTGATTTTTCCAGTGAAGACTATTATTATGATTATAGTACATTTTCTTTTTCCTCTCTCTCACTGTTCCATCTCCTCCTCATCATTATCTCTCCATCCCCCAGTTCAAGGTGTTGCTAGGAGGGTCCATGGCCGCCTTTGCCACATGACTTATTACTCATCCTGGCCTTTGGTGGACCTCAGAGCCTCACCAAAGCCTGCTGGTGGTGGTGAGGAGCTGTGAACCTCCTCTCTTCTTGTTCTGCCAGTTCTCCTGTCAGTCAGCCAAACCAGCCACCCAGTCTGTCAGTCACCAAAGCACCCATGCAGTCATCCCTCTCTCCGGCCCAGGTGCCCCCTGTATTTCTACTTCTCGCCAGAGGGGCCTCAGAGTCCACTCTTTACCCAGAATCTGTCCTCCTGATGGGCTCGCATGCACACCATCAGCTGTCACCCACCGTGGCCCTCCGTTGCGGTCTCCCATTTCACCGCAGGAGCCCTGACTCACGCCCAGGCCAATCGGAAAAATAAACCAGCCATGCAGAAGAGATAGGACGGAAGGAGGCGACGCACGAGACCACTACGAGCACATCATTCAATGTAAGGTGGTAAAGACAGAAAAGAGGTAAAGAAAAAAGAAAGAGAGCAAAAGTGTAGTTAGAAATGAGTCTGGAAAGTCTATGTAGACTTAAAATAATACATTCAATATGCTCAACCTCTCACTTTTATGACATTTGTCCAGTCTGTGACCAAATATTGAATTATTTTAAGCAGAGTACAGCATAACCAAGTTTAATTTTCTCCTGGTGTTAATGGTACAAAAATAAAATGGCACTGTGTAGAAAACTCCTATGCAAAGATATGCTTTTATGTCAAATATTTGAATATAATCTTAATTTATTGCAATTTAGATTTTATATATTTGGAACCAATATTCACTTTTAAACTCTTTGAAAAGGTTCGTTAAGCATCTTTGTGTTATTTATGCAATAAATTATATCAATTCTTCAAATTGGATTTTATATTTTTTTTGTGTTTTTTGGCCTTTTGTGTTGATATAGTAGGTTAAAGTGAAAAAATAACAGGCAGATGAGATAGATGAAGTTGTGCTGAAAAAAACAAACAAACAAACATGGGTATAGTAAACATTTCTTTATATAGTATATAAAGGCAAACTTAAAAGTACTGAAAAACAGCCAAAATAGGCTCAGACCCATAAGGGTTAAGTTATTCACTCCTTTGGCGAAATTAAAGAAAAAAAAAAAGTGCCTTAAGTTTAAAATTATTTAGAAATATTGAATTGAGATGGTAGATAAGTTTTGTTGTTGATTTTTAAAAAAATTTTTTTTAATGGTGTGAATGTTCGATGCTGTACACATTTAAGTTGACGTATGCAGTGTATTAGGTGAAAAGGATAGACAAAAAAAAAAAGCTTTTACTTCTAGCCAGTTCCTTTTTTGGTTTTTATGTTTGTTACGAGTAATGTACTGAGTGCAAGGATTGATATAAAACCAAAATAAATTCATTCATTCATTCATTCGCACTGAATATCATATATAGTATCCCCTGTTTTTCTGCTCCTATAAATCCAGACTTTCCTTATCTTAAAAACTCACCCCATTCAAATCCTAGTTCCTCACTATAAAACTAAAACACCACCATGACTAAATGCACTCACGGCAACTAAACTGAAATCAAATCGAAACTGAAAAACTACATAAAAATAGAATAATAAAAACGTCTCTTCTCAGATGTGAGCAGTGATAGATTGGGTTTTGTTTACTGACCAGGTGTAGCTTATTTATCACATTTATAATGATTGAAAGCATTTTGGGGGTCTTTTATGCGATGAAAAAGCATATTATTTCTTAAATTTGGGTGAGATGGTAAGATGTTGAGCATCAAAGATTGCATTCAACAACTGGAAAATGTCATCTTATTAAATATAAGATGACATCTTATTAAATGTTCGATCCCAGTTTTGTCAAACAACAACATAACATACATCGGTGCTTTTTACAAGGTCCAAATCTAAAACATTTCAACCTCATGTTTGGAACACATAACCCCTTTTACATGCCAAGAAAGAGATGAGGCGAGAATAATTAGATGCCTTGTTCATCCCTTTGCTTCCTAAACCCTGAACCCTACACTGTCTGGCCCATTTGCGTTGGTGTGTCGTCACAGGGCCAGGGGATTTAAGCTAAGCCATATCAGCAGCTGAAAAGGACTCCTCTGAGAAAATACACTGGCCTGGATGTGGCAAATGAATTGCTGTAATGCGTTTGCGTTTGCAGGGGACAGAGATCAACAATGGAGCCAGCTGAGGCAGAGGCAGAGAGAGCTTTGCTTCTGGTAGAGTGCTCCTCAAGGACCTGGGATGCACATGTTGGAGTTTAGCACAGACATGTCATATTCTCATCCAGTACATACTCCATTCAACCTTGAGCTGCATCGAAGGAAAGAGCAATATTAGTTGCTAAGATCTAAAGTGTATCTATTATAAGCAACGGCTTTGAACCTGAATCTGCAAAGTGCAAGTCCATTCAGTCATGAAGACAGACCCCAGGGACAGGTCACATCATTCCTGCTGATCCAGCTTCTTCCTCACGCAAATACATCAAATGTCGCATCAAACATTAACACACAACCACAACAAGACACGCAGGAGTATGTTTTATACAAACTCTTTTTTCACATCTTTGTTTATTTTATTTGCAAATCAATGTAGTATGACCTCTTTGTGTCTTCATGTGTAAGTATTGAACAAAAATCTAGAATTACCTACACACACTGACACATACAGGGTGGGGAAGCAAAATTTACAATATTTTGAGGCAGGGATTGAAAGACAGTGTATGACATATTAGCTTATTGAAAGTCATGAGAATTTATTTGCCACAAGAAAATTGACATAATAGAAAATGTTTTTATTCTACAGGGGTTGGACAAAATAATGGAAACACCTTCACCTCAAGATGATAATGCCCCAATCCATACAGCTAGAATTGTTAAAGAATGGCATGAGGAACATTCTAATGAAGTTGAGCATCTCGTATGGCCGGCACAGTCCCCAGACCTCAACATTACTGAGTATTTATGGTCAGTTTTAGAGATTCAAGTAAGACGTCGATTTCCACCGCCATCGTCTCTAAAAGAGTTGGAGGGTATTCTAACTGAAGAATGGCTTCAAATTCCTTTGGAAACAATTCACAAGTTGTATGAATCAATACCTCGGAGAATTGAGGCTGTAATTGCCGCAAAAGGCGAACCTACACCATATTAAATTATATTTTGTTGATTTTTTAAGGTGTTTCCATTATTTTGTCCAACCCCTGTATGTGTCCTCCTTCTTTCTCAATAACTGCCTTCACACGCTTCCTGAAACTCGCGCAAGTGTTCCTCAGATACTCGGGTGACAACTTCTCCCATTCTTCTTTAATAGTATCTTCCAGACTTTCTCATAATAGTTTTGCTCATAGTCATTCTCTTCTTTACATTATAAACAGTCTTTATGGACACTCCAACTATTTTTGAAATCTCCTTTGGTGTGACGAGTGCATTCAGCAAATCACACACTCTTTGACGTTTGCTTTCCTGATTACTCATATGGGCAAAAGTTTCTGAAAAGGTATGGATAATAGTGTTAGGTATGATTATGACATCAATATGCGTTTGGTTTCAAAACAATTGACGTAGTGCCTCCTGAGAAAAAACAACTAAATGTTCATTGTAAATTTTGCTTCCCCACCCTTTACAGGAATCCGATACACAACAAATGCACACAAGTCGTTTTTCCTGCACATGTATGGATGTTTTTTTCTTGTTCCTGTATGTGCCTGATATGTTTTAGTATAGTGTTTTTCAACCTTGGGGTCCAGACCTCACGTGGGGTTGCCTGGAATTCAAATGGGGTCGCCTGAAATTTCTAGTAATTGATAAAAACAAAATAAAAAACCTACTAATAAACATTATATGGTGAATTGAGAGAGACAATCCCAATACATAAAAGACATGACAAACTCTGAAGCTGAAACTGAAGCACTGTGGTACTGTTTATCTTTCAAATGTTCACTGTGGTCAGTTTAAGATGCTGCAGCTCTTTCTAAGAGTCTCGACCCATCTGCTCTTCTCTTTGTCGGTTTCACAAAAATCAGTGAAACAAGGGATCGTCTCAAAAGAAGATTTTATTCGGCACACAGGGTAAAAACAAAACCTCACAGCCGTCATTGTCTGGAAATATACCGAGAGAACCTGTTTGTGATCGGCCTTTTTCAAGGAGACCGCCGAGCTCTTACACGTACATGTTTACGCAAATGCTAGATAAGTCGTATCTCAGCTTGCGTCACTGCGTCCTTGAAGAAGCCTTGCCCCAGTAAGATGGCTCTTCACAACTTGCATGAACCTTATACAGAGACAAAGTGTGTACAGAAGTCACATACAACATAGTATGGATGAATATAAGAACATAGAAGGAAAGGAATTACTAGTATAAACCCATATCTTCAAAAAATTCAAACTTCTCTCCATTTTTGATCTGAATGTTTACCAGACCTGACTTCATGTACCAGTATGTTTCCTTAACTCATGTCCTTCCTTAAGTTTTCTATAACTTTTTTTTCCCCAATAACTCTTCTGTTATTCACAATTATCCTACACGATACTCTATCATAGTGTTTTTCAACCTTGGGGTCAGGGTCACCTGAAATTTCTTGTAATCGATTAAAAAAAAAACAAAAAAAAAAAAACAACTTACTAATAAAATATATATGGTGAGTTGAGAGAGACAATCACAATACATAAAACACATGACAAACTGTGAAGCTGAAACTGAAGCACTGTGGTACTGTTTACTGGTCAAATGTTCATTGTGGTCAGTTTCAGATGCTGCAGCTCTTTCATAATTCATAGTTTGAGTTATTGTTTGTTCAGTATTAATTGTCAGCCTTGTAAATCCAAGCTGGACTGACTGTACATATCCTGACCAAGGAAAATGAAATTCTCACTTTGTGCAGTAATCTACACCTGGCTTTTCTGCCTCCGTCCATAATAATATATGTTATATAGAATAAATGTCATCTAAAATTAATGTTTATTTGCAACATAGTATAGCAAACTATTACATGATCAAAAACAAATTAATTTTAGCAAAAAAAAAAAAAGTCTCCGTTTTGAATGTCTGGGGTCGCCAGAAATTTGTGATGTTAAAATGGGGTCATGAGCCAAAAAAGGTTGGAAACCTTCTTTTAGGATGTGAGTTAGTTAGTTAGTTTATTTGTGGTCGTGAAGTAGCAGTACAGTACAGGGTTCATCGATGTAACACCAATGCGATAGCAAAACAGAAGCAAAAATAATCTAAAATACCCCCGAAAAAAAACAAACAAAACATCAATCTTGGTGTTGTGACCAAAAAATGAATAGGCTGAAGCTAAAAGCTTATTTGGCTTACCTTTTGAATTATTTTCAATATTTATTACATTAAATAGTCCTTTTTAAATTAATAGTGGAGTAAAGGAAAAACAATAGTAGGTTCTCTTGTCATTCTAATCCTATCAGGTCACCTATTGCATTTAGATCAGTCTTGTCTCCTCTCATTTTTTGTTTTTTTTGCATCCAATTTTTTTTTTTTTTTAACTTTATTTATAGAACTTTTCAACATTTATAGAACTTTTCATTCAGCGAGTATAACATTTATAATTTCAAGTAATGTATTCATGATACAGAGATTGACACCAGATATGATAAACAAACAGAGCCAAAGGAAAAAAAAAAAAAAGGCGATACAAACAAGACATGCATAAAGACAGTCAAGACAGTGTGTTCTAGTACCATTAAAGGAAGACAGAAAATAAATAAATAAACAAAACAGGTCAATAACAACATAAACACCTAAAATGTATTTAAAGTTCTGGGCCAGGCCACATATTCACGCAGCGTAAAAGAGGCTCCCATATTTTGTGGAAATTTTTTTTTTTAAGCATTTGCATTTTTTTCCCCTTATTGTTGACTCTTCTTTATGTTACACCACTGCGATTGCAAAGCACTTGGAAAATTGTTTTCAAAAGTAGTATATAAATAAATTCATTATTATTTTATGGATTTATGCTAGTCATGTCATGCCACTCATTGTATTAAAGTCTGTCCTTTGTTGTTACACCTTTTACATATATTATTGTACTGAAACAATCCAGGGAGACTCACAGAAAACCCAGGATGAGAAGTCAGGAAAACACACGCAAACAGCAAAAGCTTAAACAGATTTAAAATTGTCACTATAATGACTTCCTTTTCCATCCAAACAAAGTCAAATCAACATTCAACCCGAGTCCCACACTCTTCAGTATAACAATTATGTGATCGTTCTTTCACACACAAACCCACAGTTTAAACTCTGACCTCTGCGTGACACTGTGTTATTGGATAATGACGACAGCGGCGTGTATGACAATAGTGTTTCTGCCACAGTGTGACAAATGGAGAGGATCGTGACAAAGATGTTAAGGAGGCTCATTTGGAGAGCAGAACATGTCGAAGATGTATGGGCCCAGCATGCGACGGAGCCTTAAGCAGAACCTGGACTTCCCAAGGACGCACATAGGCCAGAATCCTTAACTTGGCCCAGATAGACAGACAGGTAGGGACACCAGATATTAAAGGAGGTAGTGGGGGGTGGGGTGGGGGGGTGGACGGCAACATGGAGAGTCACCCCCCTGGTTAGAACACCTAATACCCTGCAGTGCAAGCTTTTATCTGGCAGACCTTAGTGGCCCACCTGAGAGTAGAGCCAGCTGGGGAGCAGAGTGTTAAGCTGTTGGCTGTCGCTGTGTCATGTCTGTGTGTTAACAGGAGGCCCTGGCTCTACTGCTGCTACTGCTGCTGCTGCTGCTGCTGTATCTGAGGGCTTCTGTGAGATGTGTGTTGCAGTTTGATGAGTGTTTCTTGCTGCAATGCGAGAAAGAGAGGGAGAGAGAGAGAAAAAAAGAGAGAGAGAGAGAGAGAGAGAGGATCCCTCCCCATTCAGAGCTTCACATTTCCTGCTTTTGCCAGCACGGTTGCATTTGGATATATTTGCATATTACATCCACATGCACCTAAATGCAGACTTGCAGTAGCACACTTGCACCAGAACACACCAACTCTGCACACGCTGGCATGCACGTACAGAGTGAGAAAGGAAGTGCTTCAGTGACCCAGCACTGCGAGATAAGGCTGCTCTGCAATTCAGAAATATGCAACCTGCATGTTAACAACCCCTGGAGCGCAGCCTCCCCAGGGCGCTCTGCCTCCTCTCTCAAGCTGCCCCACCTCCCCGCTTTCCGTGTACCCATCCTATCCCTCGCTCTGTAGACCTCCTCTCCACCTATCTCTCCATCCCCATACCTCTACCTCCACCTCACTTCACTTCACCTGACTGCAAACACACAGAGAGAGAGAGAGAATAGAAAGGAGAGGGGAAATGGAAGAGGGATGTTTTCAGAGACGGGGGGGGGGGGGGGGGAATCAGAAATGGAGAGGGACAGTGGGAAGTGTGTTTGTGTGACGGCCTGAGTGTATTTCTACTGGTCTTCAAGTATGTGAAGAGTCCCACTGAGCTTCTTAGTGTGGGGCAAGGGGCAAGAGGGCTTGGGGAGGGAAAACACAACATATGGAGGACTAATGAGGTTCTATTTAGAGGGCTTCTTGAGGAAAGGGTTAGATGAGGCCAAATATGAGGGGCGGTGATGAGGGAAAAGTGAGGATCAGAGAGAGAAGATGTTAGTGAGAGTAAGTGCTGTCAAGAGAAAAAAAAAGAAACATAAATGAAGAGAAAGACAGAAAGAAAAAGAAAGAAAGAAAGAAAGAAAGCTAAGATCCATTCTCACCAGTGGAAAGAGATTGGCAGGTTTCTGTGTTGGAGATGCTATTGAGAGTGACACGTCCACACGACACAGCCGTAACACATTGGCTTTGATACTAATATCAGTCTTTTTAGTGGGAGGTTGATGAAATTTGCATTTAGATTGAAATGACTGGGGGACGGCCAGGAGACCACAGAGGGCCGCAGAAAAGGAAGAGACAGGCAAGAGGAGAGGAGCGGGGGTGCGTCATTGCTTCACTCACTGCTGTGGGAAGATCCAGCTTTTTTTTTTTTTTTTCTTTTTTTTTTTGCCTGCCCTCCTCAAAATAAAAAGAAAAACACACACACTCTGCACACTAGACAAAACATCTCACCCTCACCTCCTCTACGTACAAACCTATCTCGCTGAGTAACACACCTAAAATCACTGTCATCTACACATTTCACATCGTTCAACCGGATTCTGTGTTTAAACAATTCCCATCCAAGTGGGTCAAGGATCTCACAGCTCCCTCTGTTCTCCAACTACAGTACACATGCCTGACATTTGCATTGTCCAGAGACTGAGAAAGGCACAAGGAAGAGGTGGGTAGCATGCTCAGTTTGTGTCTTAATCACATTAAAACGGCCCTGTGCAATTTTCTAAACGATTTAACGAGGGCTGTGCCGACTGAGACAGATCACGCACTGTGTCCTAATATTGAGCACCGCTTGCCTAATGGAAGAGAGAGAGAGCAAACACTTCATTTCTCCTCATGCAATTTTGCCACTGTATTGTTTAGCTAATATTATCATAGCATTCAATAACTTTCTCCTTCAAATTATATTGTTTGTCTGCTATAATCATTTAACTCCAATCTAGTTTCTTTAATGGAATATCGTTTATCAGACAACATTGGCAAGTTATTGTGAAGGGTTTAAATGATCAGCCGCCAAATGATAGATATTACAATCTATTCTTTATAAGCATCACATTATCACCAGAATCTATAACAACTAATTATTAGATAAAACTACTGCAGCAGTTGCATTCTGTCACTGGATTTATATTTCATCATAAAAGCTATATTTAATTTAAGTTACACAAGATCGTTTATAAGATCAGAGAAATTAAGGAATAATCATAATAAAGTGCACACATTCTTCATTTGTTGTATTTGCTGCATTTTGTAAACTAATAAATCAAGAGAAATAATTGTGATATGTATAGTATGTACAGGTAAGTCACATTTTCTTGTTTTGTTATTCCAACAGCATCAAAAATGCTCATATATATTTCTTTTCTGTACTGTTAATAAAAGTGCATTTATTACAGTCAATCTTCAACAAGAGGCTTTTCCAGAGGACAAGAGCACCACCTTGTGTTAATATTTCATAAAGGCAACAGACCTGGCATTGACTTGTATTCTGATCACATGAAGCTGGTTCAACCAATACAGATGGCTGAGAACAAACAGGCTAGACATCTTCCTTACTGTAACAATTACCAGGAAATGAATAGTCTGTCAATAGTGCATTGTCTCTATAAACCACAAAAAGCTGCCTTTGCACTAAAGAGAAATATCCTTCTTCCAAAGTCGTTTAATCCGGTGTTGGATCTATTTAAGCCTTCTTTACAGCAAATCTGCCCGTGGGGTTAGATACCCCCACAAAGTCCACAAAAACAGTAGGAATATATGTTGATATTCTATAAAACACTTTCACATTCAATGCTGCGTCCATGACTTATTAATAATATTCTACAGGGCAATTAATTGGGTCGATATGATGCTGAGGACAAAGTGCCTGTGCTGCCGTTCTAAATCGATAGAATGCAGTCAATATAATTGTAAGGGGAGTTGACCTAAAGATGCTATTAATAAACGATATGAGATTTGCATTCATGCACTGCAGCTATAGCCTGCTCTCATATTGCAGAAACCGCGAGTGTGGTTCACTACAGACCAACAGAAGGATCAATACAGAGAGTTTATTAAGTGGATGGCACATTGAGTAGGTAGTGCTAGTGGATTTAGTCATCTCCAACCACCAGCCATTACAGTATGTTAATGTGAGCTGAGGAGACAGTGATATGCATTAAGAGTGAGATGGGATTGCATTAAGTGTTAATAGCAATTTACAATGCCACACCCCCTCAGAGGATTTATAATCTTCAGTGTAAAACAATTTAATCCTCTCTGTCTATATAATCCTGCTGATATTATTAAAAACACCCATGATGACATGTTGATATTACTATTTTGCCTCAGAGCCAATAAGTTTAATTTACCTGGTGGGAGGCAGTGTGTATGTGTGTGTATGTGCGTGTGTGTGTGAGAATAATAAGAGCGAGGGAGAGAGAAAATGAATGCTGGGAGAGATGATGGGGGAGTGGAAAAGACATTTTAGTGATGAAGAGGCCCCGGGGGGGAAATAGCTCCGAACTACCTGGGTACTTACATTACAAGTTAGGAATCAAAGATATCACACACACACACACACACACACACACACACACACACACACACACACTGAAGATATGCATTAATATCCCAGCTTCCCTGCTTTCAATTTCAATGCAAGTACTGGTGGTGATGTAGGCTCTTGGAGTGAGGAGACATGTAAAAGTTCCTGCACTGATCACTTAGAATCTGTTTTTGTTCAGAGAAAGCAGCTCATTCCTGAAACAATAATCCATATTTAAAGGGTGATTACTCAGGCCTCGGTTAAATTGAAGAAGAGTGCCGGAGAATGGGTGGATTATAACCAGAGTAGGACACCACTCTGTGGACTGCCTCAGTCTTGTAATTCATTAAAGGCAACGACGGTTTAAAAAAAAAAAAAAAAAAAAAAAAAGAAGAAGAGAGAAAGTAGGACGTGATTCAGTGTCTTAGGGGAGATTTTAAGCCACTCTTAAAAGCTTAGCTCTCCCCCATCACACCTTAATAATGGGCTGCCGTTTGTCCAGAGTCAAAGGCTAATGGCCAAATCACCATATGAATGTAGCTGCTGTGGTCTGTGCCTTTAGCTGGGTAACATTTTTATCATCACTCCAGTATGGGGATCACTGCATGGGTTAATGGGGAGATGGAGACTTTTTTTTTTTTTTTTTTTTTTGCACTGCAGGATCTCTTGTAGCCAGCAGGTGTCAGTGTAGCCCTCAACCCTGGCTCCTCCGGCCTTGGAATTGGGATTGAACCTTGAAAGGAGTACAAAGGGGAGCGGCCTGCAGTGGACTGACCAGAGCCGCACTGCATCAAACACAAGGCGGGTAAATTGCTATTAATAAGCAAGAGCAGTCTCAGCCGGACAGTGTGACATGGCCTAGTCCAGGATTTATGGACCCTTTGGCCGTAAGCATCATCTAACTCATTCTGTATAACTCATTTTTAACCATCAGCAAGTGTCGGATACTTAGGACATAAATTTGTCTCACACTGTTGCAGCTGAGGTGTGTGTGTGTAGATGTGTGTGTGTGTGTCAGGGGAGAAAGAAAGCACTATGTGAACTTTAAAGACATAAAACATCTCCTGCCCTGGAGCCACATACTACCAGTGCAAATATACAGTACACATGGTGCCAAGCAGGAAGAGGGAGGTGTATCACTGAGCTGACGCAGTGAATTTATCCACCTGATTTGAGTTCTATTATAATATTAAGCACCCGTAGCTTCCTGCAGGATCTACATGCAAACATCAACAGCTCCTATGGGGACTTTGTCCTTTGTTGACTGGTTGTACACACAGGGGACGTTCCTGCTTAATCCTATTAGTCGAGCATTGTGGTTAATATAAAGGTTTGATATGTTTAAAGTCACACCCCTCGTAACTGACAAGATGAGACAAATGAAAGGATCACACATTTACAGTAGTTATTACACTTATTTTGTTTATGTCTGTAAAAACTAAAAGACATTGATATGGTTAGATGTTCTACACCTATGATTTTTTTTTTTTTTTTTTACACATTAGTCTTACAACATGCTTGGTCTAGAAACAGTTTTGAGAGTTAATTTTGAACATGTTACACATCAGTAATAATAATGCTAATACATTTTACTTATCGGCGGCTTTCAGGACACTGTACAAAGTTGTTAAGATAAATAAAACACAATTAAAATAACACACATACATATATAAAACACATAGGTACATATGAGGTACTTAGGAGAGTAAAATTTTGGAACTGAGTAGACCTGTTTGAAAAAATATGTCAAAGTCAACTTGATAATATTATAGCATATATGGAAGCTTAACAATAAGTTATACATGTGACAAGTAGGAACACATACTGTGCTTTTAATTTGACAGGCAGGAAAAAGAAGTTAAGAACGATCGCAACAGGATAGCCATTGCTCTGCCTATGGCTCTCACTCAGGGTGCAACTTTAGAAATTACAAAAATACAAAAAAAAAAACACAAAAAGGCCAGTAAACATTGCCATACACATACTAAGTCAAAACTAGTACTAACGCAAAAACCCCACTGAATTCTTGCACATAAAATAACACATTTACAATAAAATACCCACTACCCATAATGCACTGCGGCAAACATGCCACAATATTTAATAAGTAATGTAGTGTTACATTTGATGACTTTTTCTACCAAAGGTCTTACATTGGCCTATAAAACTAGAGATACTTCTAGAATCATTAAACACTGAGAACATGGTCCATGAATCCTTGCACTTCATCCAATAATTGCTATATTTTCAAGTTATTTTAGCGTAAAATTATTACAAAATGTGAGACACTGTAATGCACTGGTAGTAATCTAAATACCAGTGTTATTGACGTAAAAAATGCACCGATAATTTCAGATTTGTAACGGTGGCTGTAGGAGCTGTGGCAGTAAAAAGCTGCATTTTAATGAACCCTCTGGTTGACAAATGTGAAATTAAGGACATATTCATAAAACATTAAGAGTGGACCCGGCTGAAAAAGGCTGAAAAGTCCCAGCATCCCTTTTGTTGAGTTTGTCATTTTAGGAAATGTTATCATACGCACAAATCCAATCCTATCCAATCCAACCCAATTCAATTCTATTTGTAAAGCACTTAAAAACAACTGCAGTTGAGCCAAAGCACTGTACAGAAGAATGATTAAAACCAAAATAAAAGAATAAAATACAGAATAGATTAAAAGACAGAGAACTGTAGAAAAAAGAAAACATTGCTGTACAGAAGAATAAATAATGTCCAAATGTCCATTGTGTTACATTGCAATCACTGTAATCACTATAATTCAATTACATGTTACTCTTAATTACACTGCCACATCTCACTCCACCACATTATAAATACTATGATGTGTAATAAAAAAAAAAAAAAAAGAGGCTGACATGTTGAAAGTATTTGTTTTAATTCAGATTAGTTATTCAGATCCTTATGACACCAAATTTACTGTGACAGAAAAGCAGAAAACTTTTATACTTAAGTTCAAAACATGGCTTCTCACTCACAAGACTGTTTAATTTTAGAAACATTTATGAAAATGGATGCAGTGCAAGTTAACTGTCTGGTTGGATTATTAGAATTGATTATGTGACGATTTGGCTGAGCTCTAAAGGGCACCCTCCCATGTCAATAAACACTTCTTAGAAATACAATCACTTTCAACTGCAAGTCATGCTAACCATTAGAAGAACAACAACAAGCAATTAGTGTGGTAACAATATAAATGAACACACAGTATTCACCACTAACTAGTTGCTTATTGGTAAACACATTCATTCTTCATTAGTTATAGTGAAGTATTTATCGATGCCTTATTCTGCAACACTTTATTCTACAGCTAACAATGTTCTCCATTCTACTACCTGAAAGCCCCACATTGAGCAAAGCATATTAAGATCGTAATTCAGGTACGACGACATCCTTAGCAGTAATAAGATGTTTACTGAAGGAAGACTGTTCGTTAATAGTTTTAAAATGATCATAAATGTACGGTGGCCCAGAGGTGCAACAGCCCAAAAAATTTCCATCATAAGAAAAAAAAAAAAAGAGAACAGCCCAAAAAAGTATCCACGATGAGAAAAAAAGAGAACAGCCCAAAAAAGTATCCACGATGAGAAAAAAAGAGAACAGCCCAAAAAATGATCCACTATAAGAAAAAAAAGAACAGCCCAAAAAATGATCCACTATAAGAAAAAAAAGAACAGCCCAAAAAATGATCCACTATAAGAAAAAAAAGAACAGCCCAAAAAATGATCCACTATAAGAAAAAAAAGAACAGCCCAAAAAATGATCCACTATAAGAAAAAAAAGAACAGCCTAAAAAATTATCCAGTATAAGAAAAAAAGAGAACAGCCCAAAAAAGTATCCACGATGAGAAAAAAAGAGAACAGCCCAAAAAAGTATCCACTATAAGAAAAAAAGAGAACAGCCCAAAAATTATCCACTATAAGAAAAAAAAAGAACAGCCCAAAAAATGATCCACTATAAGAATAAAAAGAGAACAGCCCAAAAAATTTCCATCATAAGAAAAAAGAAGAGAACAGCCCCGAAAATTTCCATCATAAAAAAAAAGAGAACAGCCCAAAAAAAGTATCCACCATAAGAAAAAAAAGAGAACGGCCCAAAAAATTATCCAGTATAAGACAAAAAAGAACAGCCCAAAAAAGTATCCACTATAAGAAAAAAAAAAGAGAACAGCCCAAAAAATTTCCACCATAAGAAAAAAAAGAACAGCCCAAAAAATTATCCACTGTAAGAAAAAAAAGAGAACAGCCCAAAAAATTATCCACTATGAGAAAAACAAAACATCCACCTTTTCAATTAAGGGGGCGCCGTTTACCCAAAAGGACTCTTGCTTTAAAATTAAGGCCACCACAAAAAATAAAAGCATAGGCTGAAAATTTTTAAGGCCTTCAGTTAATGTGGCTAATGCTAAGGAAGTCACCCCCCAGAAGTGGAGGTCAGTGCACCAAAAATAAAGTTATTTAAAAAATAGTGGTTAATTTTTTGAGCTGCTCTCTTTTTTTTGCCTTATAGTGGATAATTTTTTGGGCTGTTCTCTTTTTTTCTTATAGTGGATAATTTTTTGGGCTTTGCTCTCTTTTTTCTTATAATGGAACATTTTTTGGGCTGTTCTCTTTTTTCCTTATAGTGGATAATTTTTTGGGCTGTTCTCTTTTTTTCTTATAGTGGATAATTTTTTGAGCTGTTCTCTTTTTTTTCTTATACTGGATAATTTTTTGGGCTGTTCTCTCTTTTTTCTTATAATGGAAAATTTTTTGGGCTGTTCTCTTTTTTTCTTATAGTGGATAATTTTTTGGCCTGTTCCTTTTTTTCTTATAGTGGATAATTTTTTGGCCTGTTCTCTTTTTTTTCTTATAGTGGATAATTTTTTGGGCTGTTCTTTTTTTTCTTATAGTGGATAATTTTTTGGCCTGTCCTCTTTTTTTTTCTTATAGTGGATAATTTTTGAGGCTGTTCTCTTTTTTTGTCTTACAGTGGATAATTTTTTGGGCTGTTCTCTTTTTTTTTTACAGTGGATAATTTTTTGGGCTGTTCTCTTTTTTGTCTTACAGTGGATCATTTTTTGGGCTGTTCTCTTTTTTCTTATAGTGGATAATTTTTTTAGGTGTTCTCTTTTTTTTCTTATAGTGGATAATTTTTTGGGCTGTTCTCTCTTTTTTCTTATAATGGAAAAATTTTTTGGGCTGTTCTCTTTTTTTCTTATAGTGGATAATTTTTTGGGCTGTTCTTTTTTTCTTATAGTGGATAATTTTTTGGCCTGTTCTCTTTTTTTTTCTTATAGTGGATAATTTTTTGGGCTGTTCTCTCTTTTTTCTTATAATGGAAACATTTTTTGGGCTGTTCTCTTTTTTTCTTATAGTGGATAATTTTTTGGGCTGTTCTTTTTTTTCTTATAGTGGATAATTTTTTGGCCTGTTCTCTTTTTTTTTCTTATAGTGGATAATTTTTTGGGCTGTTCTTTTTTTTTCTTATAGTGGATAATTTTTTGGGCTGTTCTTTTTTTTTCTTATAGTGGATAATTTTTTGGCCTGTTCTCTTTTTTTTTTCTTATAGTGGATAATTTTTTGGGCTGTTCTTTTTTTTTCTTATAGTGGATCATTTTTTGGCCTGTTCTCTTTTTTTTTTTTTTCTTATAGTGGATAATTTTTTGGGCTGTTCTCTTTTTTTTTTCTTATAGTGGATAATCTTTTGGGCTGTTGCACCTCGGGGGCCACCTTATAAATGCATTAAGGAATCAGTTAAAGGTGAATATACGTGCCTAAATGTACGTTTTTAACAACCGCTTGAATGGTTTTCGCAGAACCACGCTCTGCACTGCACTGCACTGCATGCTCGTTATGATGACAACTCAATATAGCCCAGCTGTGCATATGAACCAGTGATAACAAAATGCCACCGTCAAATACAGATTCACACATCCATGCATTTACCATGGCAACAAGTTTCTGCCTGTCCAGTTTACTGTCGCATTTGCTGGGTATTGTTTTGGCTCTGGTTGGAGCTTTTCTTGGTGTACTGTACTGTAGTACTAGGATGTAAAGATTGCACTCTCAGTCTCCGCACGTCCACATTTAATTCTTCACCATGTCAACACACCTCCATGACATATTACTACGCACAGAGCTGGAAGAGCAGAATGAGAGCAGCACTCTGAGCAGGAAGTGAGATAAGCCTGTCTTTTGAAAACCAGTGTGTGAAAAGCACTATTTCCACCACAAAATGAGCTATTATTCGGGAGCAAACAATGGCCAGACGGAGTTTAAAAAACAGATAGAGTGTAGACAAAGAGATTGGAGATCGTTTGTGTAAAGGTTTGACAGAGAGATTGGGAGAAGACACACCAAGCACAAATATTGTCTGTAGGTAAAGAGACAAGGAGGAAGGGAGTGAGAAAGCAATTAGTGAGAGATAAAAAGTAAGGCAGGGACGGCAAGACAACCTCCTATTACTCCAATTAATCCTTTAAAAAAAAGAAAAAGAAGAACCTAGCGCATGGGAAAGGCAGATCCATTTCCCTGACAACAGCAAGTGTTTGAGGGTCATGAGTGGGCAGTCGGAGCAGGCCTCTTGCCAGGCTGAGCAGAAAACATCATGCTGGCATTTCAGCCGGGTGGAGGGGAGCGCACGCCCCTGTCAGCAGGCACATTAACACTAATTCAACATGACTTGTTGATATATTTCCATGGCGGTAATGATGTTAATGGCAGTATTTTAATGCCTGTGTGCATGGAAATCAGAGGGAATATTAATGCTGCTGACCGCCGATCGTGCCAAGGGTGGAGCACATTAATATGTATTGAGCAAGCCTCGGCGCACATGTGTATGGGTGTGTGTAAAGTGACTAATACCACTTCAGTTGGATGTTTACTTGTCTGCCACTGGATTAAACAAGACTTTTCAGTAAATAAAAAATCATCGCTTATCATGCTGTTGGTGTGTAAATTGGATTTAAATCATATGTGGGTGACCGTTGATGAAGTGTAGGTTAGAACCTGTTGATAATTTACTGGTATCGAGGTGAATATGTCAACCTGATACTGTGTAGAGATGTTATTTTAGACAGAGGTGAATCTTCTGTGGGCAGAAGAGTCTTACTGTGGCTCCCCCCTGCCTCCACAAACAATTTCACTGACCCAGTTAAGGTGTGCTTATGACACAAGTAGGTGGACGAAAGATCTGTGCCACTTAAATCTGAGCAGCTCTGTCACTTTTGTCTGCTTTGTTTCATGGTCTGGCAACCAAGAATCAGGGCATGTATCACCTGTTCTAAGTGTCTTGGATTCCTTACTGGAAAAAATGTGATTACTGACAACCATTAGGTTTGTTGGTTTAGTAAAGTTCATTTCTCTGTCTCTGGGTTAACCCTTTATCGGGCAAGTGACTATTTTTGGTAATTTCCACATACATTACAAGACAGTGGCATCAACAGTTAATGTGAGGACAGTATGGGAACAATCTCAGGTCCAATGTGGTCTACAGGGTCTGTAAGGTCCACTTCTGCATGAACAGTGTGTGTACCTGCTTTGTTAGGTACCATGAAGTAATGGTACTAATGTAAGGAATGATGTTCAAAGGGATAACGTAGATGTGGACAGGGGTCTGGGGCAGCACTTATGTTGGTCTAATGTTCTAAAAATACATGTTCCTCTCACTTCACATATGTTTTTCTTGTATTTTTTACCTCCACCAAGGAACGGTGGAGGTACGTTTTCATCGGGGTTTGTCTGTTTGTTTGTTTGTTTGTTTGTCTGTCTGTTAGCAAGATAACTCAAAAAGTTACTACAGATTTGGAAGAAATTTTCAGGAAATGTTGATACTGGCACAAGGAACAAATGATAAAATTTTGGTGGCGACTGGGGTGGGGGTGGGGGGCACTGATCTGCCTTGGCGGAGGTCTGCACTCTCTGAGTGCTTTTCTAGTTTATATATACTTGGATTTTTTTTTTTCTCCACTAAGGAAGGAACCAAAGGAACCAAATACAGTAACTTCATTGACCTTGATTTTCTACATAATAATTTTTTTTTGAAAATGTTCACAAAAATAATACATTCTTGTTATGTCCTCCAATAATACACTAAGGTTGAAAATTTGAACTTCAGAGCATTTCTATGAATGCCCTAGATGGCTGGAGAGTCGGCTTGTGACCGAAGAGTTGCTGGTTCGATTCCCTGGACTGGTGGAGAGTTGTTGGCTGGTGTGCCCTTGAGCAAGGCACTCAACCCCCCATTTACTACCCGGGTGGCTGACATGGCGAGCCCGCTGCTCCTAGCGTGTAGCGTGCGTGATGATGATGATGATCTAGTAATGGGTTAAAGGCAGAAGACAAATTTCGGTGTGTGGTGCATGTTTATGTGTGTGACAAAATAAAGATTCTATTCTACTCTAAAGGGTTAAGATTCAATATGGATATATGGGGAGTATGTACAGCAGTAATAAAATAACATTTAAGAAAAGAACAGCTTCTTTAAACCAAAGTGATTGTATTTAGTGTGACACTTAAAATGTCTTTAACCATTTTGCTCAGACAATAGGAGATTTATGGCTTTATTTTTCTGATATTTTACATCAGGTTTCATTCAACACATGTCAGATGCTTCTAATTGTTTGTGCTGCTTCTTGTCAGGGGGTCAGAGGTCACACCAAATAGTCACTTTAACCTTTCAGTATTTTGTGCGTCTTTATATATGCTCATTTCAAACCCTGCAGAAACAACAAAGATAAAGGCAGCCTAATACTTTTGCACTGCACTGGGTCTGCAAAAAGCAATTTATTTCAAGCCTCAAGTTGCAACTTCATTAGTCTTATCTGCAACTATTGTTTCAAGATGTCTCTGATTATACGAACATCCCAGTGCTCAAAATCACAATTCAGTTTGACACTAAATATGAGTAATTCCACAAATAATCAGCTCCATTTGTGATCAGATTACTCTGGTATTTTTCCAGTGGCAGTAATGGATTAGACCTGCATGCGATAGCAAAGTGAAACAGATTGCTACCCTGTGTGTGATCTCATACAGTCCATTTGACAGATGTATTGTTTGAAAAATAGCGAGAAAGGAGGCTGCTGTGAAATCCCACCCTGTAGGGGCTCCTTAAGTTGTTCATGACTGCACCAGTCTGTGCGATGAGAGTGCATTTCTCAGTATTCCCCCAAACGTCAGCAATGAGATATTTAGTGCTGCTGACATGTGGGGCTATGTTGGTGTTTTGGCACCCCATTATCAAGAACTCCCCAGTCCCATCACACTCTGTCTTATCTGTCAGGTAGCAAACTGGGCACATGAAGGTGCCAGTGTACTATACAGCCACTGCTGGGGTGTGTAGTGTTAAATTAACACAATTGTTATTTTTTACAATCACAAATGAGCACTTATAACTCAGTGTTGGTTAATGTAATAATGCAATAATGTAATAATTTTGGCCATTTTAGATGTAATATAGGCAATAATGTAATTACTTGTTAATCATGTAATAAGATGTTTAAGGCAATAACTTAATAACATTTTATTATTAGATATCACAACTGTTTTTAAGAGAGAGTGTACCACATTGCACATATCCTTCATGAATGAATGATGACTGTACCATCTATTATATTATTTTTGATGAGCAAACTGCATGAAATAAAAATCAAAACAAAAAAAATACAATAATTATAATTTTTTATATATATGGGAATGCAATCCTATTTATGCATTATTACATTATCAGATGCATTTATTAAATTTCCAAGGGATATTTTAAATGCTAGGTCACCAACATGCACTGTAAAAATCAAAATCTTACCAAGTGTATTTTTCTCATTTCTAGTCAAAATATCTCATCACACTTAAAATAAGACATAATCACCTAAACAGTAACTTGTAAGTGAGATTTTTTTGTTTGACTTAAGCAAAAAATCTTGAATTAAACAAAATAATCTGTCAATGGAAGAAGTAAAAATGATCTTGGTAAGATTTCTTGAAATAAGATTTTCAAGATCAATTGTCCAAAAATAAGTTCTTATATCTCACTGAAAAGTCACTCTTTAGGTGATTATGTCTTATTACCTCTGCCAAGGAGGTTATGTTTTTGCCAGGGTTTGTTTGTTTGTTTGTTTGTCTGTTTGTTTGTTTGTTTGTTTGTCTGTCCGTTAGTGTGCAACATAACTCAAAAAGTTATGGACAGATTTGGATGAAATTTTCAGGGTTTGTTGGAAATGGGATAAGGAAGAAATGATTAAATTTTGGTGGTGATCGGGGGTGGGGGGGCCCACGGGGGGGGCACTGATCAGCCTTGGCGGAGGTCTGCGCTCTCCGAGTGCTTCTAGTTTTAAGTGTGATGAGATATTTTGACTAGAAATGAGAAAAATACACTTGGTAAGATTTTTGCAGTGTTATAACTTATTGCATTATTGCCAAAATGTTATTATCTAATTATTACCTTAATTATTGTGATCACTTTGCTTTGTGTGTTTGCGTGTTTGTTTGTTTGTTTGTTAGCAAGATAACTCAACAAGTTATGGATGGATTTTCAGGAAATTTTCAGGAAATGTTGATACTGGCACAAGGAAGAAATGATTACATTTTAGTGGTGATTGGGTGGGGGGGGTAGATCTCTCTTGGTGGAGGTCTGCGCTCTCCAAGTGCTTTTCTTGTTATGTTATTGGTTATATTACATTTAAATGGCAAAAACTGTTTTGTTATTGGAAGGTATGGCCATTATTACAGTACACATTATAATACATTGCTTTCAGTGACAAACTTGTACGTAGAAATCTTTCCACTGTGCAGGAATGATTGCTTTTTGGCATGTTAGCAAAGCTGTTGGGACAAATTAGAGTACAATACCATCAGATGGGAAGGATGGCTTAAAAAAGCTGTCTCTACATCTTGATACGCTCCATTCACTTGGCTTTATACACTCAAATTTGGAGTGTTGTATTTGATTTTAGTTTCTTCTGGCTCTTGTCTGTAAATCAAACCATTCAAGCCTGGCTGTGCTGACCATGTTTGACAGACAAGAACACCTTTTAACACTGCGAATTCAACAGAAATCAGAAGGTAACATTAGTGACATTAGAGTGCTTTTAGAAACATTTTAATAATTCTGAATAATCAGTGTTGAGTACTGCTGTGAGGTTTATTGCCTGGTTTAAATGGATGGTTTCAGCTTAATTACCCAATTTAAACTTGCTACATATGTAATTAAAAAGTAAGTAAATGCCATAAAAGATGTTGCGTTGATGAAGTAATAGCAGTAAAATAGTGAGTAGCTGGCTGTGTATACATGTAGCCGGGTATTTATAGAAACAAACATTTCTCTACCTCTGTTTTCAATAATAACACTGTACACACCAGATTAGTTTTAGAAAAGTTTTCATGCACACACATCCACAGAAATATTTTTGTTGATAATCCATGCATTTTGGGAATGTCGTAAAATTCAAAGGATTTCGATGAATGTAGAACATTGGTTGTCCAAAGTAATGGGTGTGAAATTTAATTTTGATTCATCACTTTGTGTATTTCCAGATACAGTGAATTATCCACACAGAGGGATTCTATTTTTTTTCATCAATTGTATTGAAAAAACTGATACTTGAGCACTGGAAATCTACCTACGCGCCTTCATTGTCACACTGGAAACAAGAGTTGAGTTATTATTTTAACATAGAATAGGCAACAGCCATGGAAAACAACACATGAATCCAATTTGAAATTTTATGGGGAAAAGTGTTAGAAAAATTGATAATGTAAAAGGTAAAAAAAAAAAAAAAAGTCATTTGTCATTTATGCCATTTGTAAATAAAACTATGTCTGGTTATTTAAAAAATGTGTTTCAATTCAATTCACACACACAAAGTAAAAAGCACCGTGCAAGAATCCCAACTGGAAAAAAAAGCCCAAAAATTAAAAATATCCTTAACTTTTTGTTTGTAGTGTACATATATTTATTTATTCTTTGGGGTTTGGTTTGTCTCTTTGTCTCAAGTTGATTTTGTGATTGTTGTTTGTTTTTCTTGTACTCATTAAGAGTATATGTCTTGGTTTTGTGGATTAAAAAAGTTTAAATAAAATCATATATACAAAAAAATAAGAAATATGCCTGTGGAGCGCTATCATGGGGTTAGGGTTAGACTAAACAAAGGTTGCACACATGACATTAGTCGCTTTTCCATTGACCCTCAAATTGCGCAAATATAACTTATGCATAAAAATTTACCTAATGGAAAAACGACAATTTCGCCTAAAGTCTCATTTTTCGATTAAAAGTTTTTGCGTTGGCAAGAGGTGGTTTTTCGGGCGTAGCGCAAATGGTATATCATGCAAAACGGCAATGGAAAGGCCTTTTTTCACAACTAGAGTCAGGTGAATTAGAAAAACATGTTGATATATGTTATAACAAGCGAAGAAGAAGAAGAAACATGTCGCGGTATGTGTGGACACACCAGGAAACCCAACCATTTTTTAATTTAGTACAAGATAGAGGGGTAATATAGAATAATAATGAATATATCTGTAAATCAACACCATATTTACGTTCGTCGCCACGTTTACGGAATGACTTCTTGAGTTATCTCGCGATAATGAATAAACAAATCATCACATTTGTGATTTAATGGAAAAACCGACATTACGCACTTCTGTTTTTTCAACATTTTGTAAATATCGGTAAAGTTTTGCACAGATGCAAAAGTGACAACTCACGCACTGTAAAATGCAGTGTTGGGCGGTGCATTTGACAACATATGGTAAATATCACACCTGACAGCTAAATGTAGATAGAACAGGATTTATCTGCATTTGTGTTTCATTGCGCTACAGATTATATTTAGACCACTGACAAAGGTGTTTAGAACAAAACACAAAGGCAAAGTCAAAGACATGTCACGAAGCAAAAGGCAAAGTCAAATTTCTCTGAACTGTCCACTTTTAGTTTACAGCTGAACTTCCTGTGTAGAACATCAGAGGGTTTGGGGTGATAAACAGCGGCTAGCGATAGCAGAGGTGCAGAGGGTCCTCGGATGCCTTTATCGACTCAGTAGGCATCCAGTTTTACCACTCCTGGTGATCCTGGCTGAGTGTCAATAACTACTTCAATAGCTGCTCAAGGTGCCAGCTGTGCACAGAGTTTGCATGATTCTGCAAAGTGTGAGCTTCTGCCAACAAGTTTGTCTGAGCAGGTGGAAGATGCAAATAGACCTAATCCACTGAAAACATGGAGGGTACGTTTGACTAAATCTGGATGTATTTTGGCATTTATTTTAAATCTTTTACTGATTTCCCAGAACCCTTACATTGCCTTATTCTCTTATTTCTTCCAACTCTGACTGTTTCTCCTATCAGACTTCATTTTTGTGCATTGACATTATATTTCCAGGCTTCATTTGTACTTCGGTTAGCACAATGTTAGCACTAATATAGCCAATAAAAAAGAACAGATCTGTGATGATCACAACCAAGATGCACTGAAATATAGCTTTCCTTTTTAAAACTGAATTGCTGTCATGTGGGATTTTGCTGCTTTGGCTCTTATTCAGCAGCACTTCATTATGTAACACTATAAACCCCATCCAGCACTAAAATACAGTCATTTCAAGTACCTAATCAGAAATCATTGTGACAATCCAGTGTGTATAGCCAGAGGGAAATTACAGGACCTGGGCTGGGTTCCGAAACCCAGAGAACTCAGCCGAGAGCCAGAGCGTGTTAAGGTTTGCATTTTAGAGGATAAAAATGGAGATACTCAGGCCTTAAGAGAGTTTACAGACGAGCCAGGCAACACGCAGTCGGAACAAGCAAAAAATAAAGCCGGACCAGGATGCAGCCTAATAACATCACAAGTGTCTTAACCTCACAGGCCCTTCTCATTCCAGGTGTGTGTCAGCTTCTATGACAGAGCCACAACTTGACGCGCACAATTGCTTTTTGCCAAGTGAAGCAGCAAAATCCCCCGGCCCTTGCTGACATGTAATGACAAATGTGTGAACACTAGCTGGGAAACCGGCTGTGATTTCTAAAACATTGTCAGAAATAATGGTGGCGGAGGGAAGGGAAGAATGCTAGAGAGTGCAAATTACAGCAAAGGCAATGGGCTGGAAAAAAGAACAGCCTTGTTGATGACAACACTATGTGCTTTTGTGACAGAAGCCCTCACTTTAGTATCCATCTCTCAACTTATTCCATAAAACATGCCGTCAGCTCTAAGGGGAAATGGGCCGCTGAATAGCATCGCACCGTAACAATTCTTGTCCAAGATCTGTGGAGATGGGTCTCTAAAGTGGGCCTTGTAAATGTGTAAAATAAATGTGGGGAAGGCAATCTTATCTAGATTGTTAATTTAAAACAATTTCGGTTGGTATTTAAGCGAATTAAATACAGCGTTGTGGAAAGCATAACTTTATAAACCACCTACTACTTCATACTGCGAGACATTAAACTATCATTAAAGTACTCTAGGGAGACATTTGTTTAAGTAAATCACAGCTTTTACTTTGAATTGCATATAACGCCATGTTATTTGATCAAACCCCTTTAAATAGACCTTTTCCACATTACATTTTGGTAAATAAAAAGTGTTGCATTTTATTTCGGTGTATCAGATTCAGGTCTTGGAATTCTGCAAATTGGGTCAATAGAATGTTCTCCTGGGGCAACTAAATGGAACACAGCCATTTTTGTCCTCTCTCTTTTCTAACTTACTGAAAAGATGCTGTAAATTAGTGTCACTACATGCACTTAAAGGTGGGGTGCGAGATGTTTTCCAGGAGCCTTTTTTTACTATATTGCTTAAAATCCCCTTCACATTCCGATTACAACCAATTCATTAAATGCTCCAACACAAAAATAAAAAAAGTAGTCGCCTGTGGAACGGACAGGACTGAAAAAACACCATCCAATCATTTTGAGCGCCCAATCGAAATGACTGAACGGTGATATGGTAAATGGACTGAACTTACATAGCACATTTTCTACACCTTCATGGTGCCCAAAGTGCTTTACAATTCCTCACATTCACCCATTCACACACACACTCATACACCAGCGGGCGGCTGCTGCCATGCAAAGCGCTGCCTGGCCCTACTGGGAGCAATTTAGGGTTCAGTGTCTTGCCCAAGGACACTTCGACATGTGGACAGTGGATATGTCTATCAAACTCAACTGCCATTTGTCCCTCCCCCCAATACGCGTACCCCTCTTCGTGCATGAATCGTGCCTTTTCAGAGGCTTGGAGCACTTGTTCAGGAAACGAAACCAGAGCTTGGCTATATTAGGATGGAAAGTTCACCAGCAAACTGTTTTGTCACTAACATAAATCACAAGGAAATGTAACGTTAGTCAGATGGGTATGAACTAGGGCTGTTCTGTAAGAGCGGGGGTGTTGGAGGAGACTCAATGAGGTATGCATGGATCAGGGCCGGAGCCCGGGCTGAGAACTTTAAAGGCTGAAGTGGAGAAGGGTTCCATGTGAACAGCAGTTGAACATGGGTCAGTCTGTCCTTTTTCCTCGCCACTGTCACCAGTCACAAGTGTTTGCTGCTGGAGGATTCTGTTGGGTTTCTGTAAATTGGCTTATGCCGCGTTTCCGCTACGTGGAACCAGCCCGACTTGGTATTTCTGGAGACCATTTCCATTACTGGATACTACTGACTTTACAGTACCT
The DNA here is from genome assembly GCF_902148855.1 of Sphaeramia orbicularis. NCBI lineage: Eukaryota > Metazoa > Chordata > Actinopteri > Kurtiformes > Apogonidae > Sphaeramia > Sphaeramia orbicularis. The sequence goes on along the minus strand of NC_043979.1, from coordinate 32,346,778 downwards.
GGTCGTCATAGCGATACAGTGCGTTATTTCCTTGTCGTCTGCTCAGAGAGTTACTGAAAACTCGCTCGTTGTGTGCTGTCTCGTCTGAATTTTTACGTTGGCCACCAAAGACTGAATCTCGTCGACCGACCATGGTGTAGTTTTGGGCTGTTATCATGTGGATTAATGTACCGCTATATTTACTGTCCACTTCCGCATCTGTTTTTTGTAAAACGGCGGATCACAGAGATAACTGTCTGACCAATCAGTGGTCTGCAGTGTTATACGTCATGATTTAGTCTCGCTTGGAACCTCGGCGGAGGTGATACCAAAAAACTAGTACCGGGTACCAGATTCCAGGTCCTTTTTGGTAATGGAAATGCAAAAAAACACAAGCCGAGTTGAGTCGAGTCGAGCCGGTACCACGCAGTGGAAATGCGGCATTAGAGTCTGGTTTCGACCAACTCGATATGTAAAGTGTCATGAGATAACTTTTTGTTATGATTTGGCGCTATATAAATAAAATTTGATTTGACTTGATTTGATTTGAAGCATTGCACATGCCGGGGGAGGGTTCTGAAGAAAAGGGGTTTGGTTGGACTTTTGAATTGAGTATTTTAAAAATGCAGCTTGCTTGAACCGTTTTTCTAAGATCTCCTACCCCATCTTTAATAGAAAACAACTGGTCCTTTACAATTGTATATGTGATGTCCATATCTAATAAACAAAAATCAATTCATAAGTAATTACTGTATGTGAGTAACACCACTGCCTGTTTTCACAAACCAAGAAAAAAGTTGATTATGTTTATTGCTAAATTCCCTCCGGCCACAGTTAAACCCAGTTCACTGTGGTAAAGACTCTGAACCACTGTGGGCTCTGCATTTTTGGCAGAGAAAGTGGAAAGAGACAGGAAATGGGGTAAGGAAAGTACAGGAGTGACACAGTAATATAGTCCAGCCAGGGCTCAAACCAGTGACTCATGTTCTGTGATGCAGTGTGACACACAAGACAAAGGAGTCAATTGAGTTGTGGCAACGGGGGTTGAACCACAGCAGACGCAATGATGAATTCCTTTCCTTTTACCACCCCCAAAATTGCTACTTTATTCTGGTTGTTAACCACTATGTACAGAAAGTAGCTTAACTGCTTGATTCACATGCAAATATGAATGTAGTCATTTAACCCCAAATTACTGTATACACTGAGTAAATATTATTTTAAGCTTAAGTGCGAGCATTTTAGTTCACGTAACAGTTCAGCCCAGTGAAGCTCCCCTGAACTTTCTCAATGGGAGCTGATACGATGCCATATGTTCATACACAAAGTAAATAAGACATGAATTCCTGATGAGTTTAAGTTGCTCTCCGGCATTTCTTACAAAACTAACGGGCGAGGAGTGAATAATTAATGAGTGTTGATCAGGGAGACTGCAGAAAATAGGTTACCTATAGCTCACTCTCAAAGATGGTAACATACTGGAATATTTCATCAAAAGAGGTATTGTAAGGTTTGTTAGGAAAAAGCATCATATTAAAGAAATAAAACGGAAAGTCAAATGTACTAGTCTCAGTATAGTCTGCAAAGGTTCGCAGGTTGGGATGTAACGATTATCGGTATAACGATAAACTGCAGTAAAATTCCTGACGGTTTGTATTATTGTTTAAATTCTAATTATCATGATAACCATGTTTGATTACTGCACTTTGAAAGAGAAAGAAAGAGAGCGAGAGGGAGAGAAAGAGAGAGAGACCTGGTCCAAGTGCACAGAGGGAGAGAGAGAGAGATTATCTATCTATCTATCTACCTATCTATCTATCTATCTATCTATCTATCTATCTATGAAAAAGACTAAAACAGCTCAAACTTAATATGGAAAACAGTCAAACAATCGGCATACGGTGCCATCTTTAATGCGCATGTGGATGTTTGATGTTTACATGTTAATATTTGAATGTTTCTGCCAATAGAAAGTACATTGTGCCTATTATTTTGTTTTTTTGGTTTGTTTGTTTTTTCAAAATACAGCGTGGTTAAATTATTTTAGTGTGCGTATAAGTACTTTTTGAACATTTTGAGCACATTTCAACAATGCAGCGATAATAATGATAACCGTCATAATTTCACCATCACAATAACTGTGATGTGAAATTTTCATATCGCTACATCTCTATCCACAGGTATGGAATGATATAGATAAAGACGTACAAATGTCTCCAACGGTACATGTTTTTAAAAAGAAACTTAGGAGGCAACTGCTACTGGAATTTGCTCAAATACGAATTAATGCTGTAATCCTTTTCTTTGCCTATATCTAACTTGTTTTAAGACTGTTGGTGACTAGACGACTTGAATGTTGTTAGGAGTAGGGTTTAGATTAGTTTCAGGTTAGGGGAATTAACGTTATTACCTCTGCCGAGGGGGTTATGTTTTTGCCAGCGTTGGTTTGTCTGTCTGTCTGTCTGTCTGTGTGCAAGATAACTCAAAAAGTTATGGACGGATGTGGATGAAAATTTCAGGAAATGTTGATACTGCCACAAGGAACAAATCCGAGTGCTTTTCTAGTTCAAAGACTGTTGGTGACTACACTGCTTGGACGTTGTTAGGAGTAGGGCTTAGATTAGTTTTAGGTTAGGGGAATTAACATTATTATTAATATTAACATTATTTTAATTTGTGTACATGAGTGTGTGTGAGTGAGACTGTGGATCAATGTGCTTATCATGTAAACAAGCCTGTACTGTGTGAGACTGTGGAGGCTTGAAAAGAGGGGGTATTTTTTGGGTTCGTCTCACTGTAAAATGAGTTGTGTTATTATCTCCGCCAAGTGTAATAGCTGTCTGTTTGTTTGTTTGTTTGTTTGCCTGTTAGCTAGATAACTCAAAAAGTTAAGGACGGATTTTCATGAAATTTTCCGGATATGTTGATACTGGCACAAGAAACAAATGATTCCATTTTGGTGATGATTGGTGGTGGTGAGGGGGGTTGTTTGTTTGTTTGTCTGTTAGGAAGATAACTCCAAAAGTTATGGATGCATTTTCATGAAATGTTGATACTGGCACAAGGAACAAATGATAAAATTTTGGTGATGATTGGTGGTGGGGGTTGTTTGTTTGTATGTTTGTTAGCAAGATAACTCAAATTTATGAACGGATTTTCGGGAAAATTTCAGGAAATGTTGATACTGGCACAAGGACCAAATGGTTAAATTTTGGTGGTGATTGGTGGGTGGGGTGGGGATTTTTGTTTGTTTGTTTGACTGTTAGCAAGATAACTCAAAAAGTTATGGATGGATTTTCAGGAAATTTTCAGGAAATGCTCATACTGGCACGAGAAACAAATGATAAAATTTTGGTGATGACTGGTGGTGGTGGTGGTGGGGGGGGTTGTTTGTTTGTTTGTTAGCTAGATAACTCAAAAATTTATGGTTGGATTTTCAGGAAAATTTCAGGAAATGTTGATACTGGAACAAGGAACAAATTGTTAAATTTTGGTGGTGACTGGTGCAGGGGGGGACGGGGGATGGGATTTTTTGTTTGTTTGTTTGTCTGGTAGCAAGATAACTCAAAATGTTAAGAACAGATTTTCATGAAATTTTCAGGAAATGTTCACACTGGCATAAGAAACAAATGATAAAATTTTGGTGATGATTGGTGGTGGTGGTGGTGGTGTGGGGGGGGTTTGTTTGTTTGTGTGTTTGTTAGCAACATAACTCAAATTTATGGATGGATTTTCCGGAAAATTTCAGGAAATGTTGGTACTGGCACAAGGAACAAATTGTTAAATTTTGGTGGTGATTGTTGGGGAGGGGGGCAGATTTTTTTGTTTGTTTGTTTGACTGTTAGCAAGATAACTCAAAAAGTTATGGATGGATTTTCATGAAATTTTCAGGAAATGCTCATACTGGCACAAGGAACAAATTGTTAAATTTTGGTGGTGATTGGTGCAGGGGGGGACAGGGCATGGGATTTTTTGTTTGTTTGTTTGTCTGTTAGCAAGATAACTCAAAAAGTTATGCACAGATTTTCATGAAATTTTCAGGAAATGTTGATACAGGCACAAGGATCAAATGATTAAATTTTGGTGGTGAAGGGGGGGGCTGATCTGCCTTGGTGGAGGTCTGTGCTCTCCGAGGGCTTTTCTAGTTGTTACATGTGGTATTATCTATTCTTTGTGTCTGGGCCCCTCTCAGCTTCCCAGCGTGTCCCATTTCACATAATATAAATGCAAACTGTGATGTTCTTATACTTGGATCTTTTAATATACAGCAGGGGTGTCAAACTCATTTTAGTTCAGGGGCCACATTAAGCCCAAATTGATCTCCAGTGGGCCGGACCAGTAACATAATAGCATAATAACCTGTAAATAATGACGACTCCAAATTTTTCCCTTTGTTGAAGTGCAATCAAAATTAAATTATAAAAATATGTACATTTGCAAACTATCCAAACAAAAATGATGTGACTAATCTGAAAAAAAAAAAAAAGAAATTTCTTGAGAAAAATATGTGCAATTTTAACAATATTACACCTCAACATACCATTTATACATGCATATTATGGATTGGATCTACAATGGCACAAAATATTTAATAATAGGAAGATTAATGTTAAAATTTCACTTTCAAAATTTCAGGTTTTTCGCATTTTATTGTTAAAGAATAGTTTGTAAATGTTAATATTTTCATCATTTACTCTAAGTTTTTACACTAAAACAAAGAGAAATATTTGGAGTTGTCATTACTTATTTATAGATGTAATGTAATACTATGTTTTCACATTAAACTAAGAACATTTGAAGTCATTATTTATAGGTTATTATGCTACTATTTTGGTTGAGATCACATTGTTCTGTATGTGGAACCTGAACTAAAATCACTTTGACATCCTTGATTGTTAATATCTTAAGTGTAATTTTTCTGCTTTGCAAATTCATCCCGCGGGCCAGACTGGACCCTTTGGCGGGCCGGTTTTGGCCCCCGGGCCGTATGTTTGACACCTGTGATATACAGTATTTGTGAATAAAATGAATGAATGACTGCCTATAATTTTAGAAAGAAAGTGAATTTAGGCATCGGTATTGACCCGTGTTCTCTTTCAATTCATGAGACCTCATTTGACTGCGAAGCCCCGCTCAGCAGCAGTCTTATCTCTCTTTCCTTTAACTCCTCACTCTCTTCTTCCTGTTTGCTGTGGGCAGCAGCAGAGTGATGTGAGTGACCTTGGCCTGGTTCTTTGGGCTCCAGAGGACAGCCCCGTCTCACAGCGATTCGTTCCTCCCCACCAATCCCGATTAGCAGGCGCGCGGCAGGCAACGGACGGGAACTAAGTGTCGCAGTGCAGAGTGATGTCGTAGAGCTGGAGCTGGAGCCGGATCTGGCCCAGAAGAGCTGTGAGGAGGGGAGGTGGAATGGGGTTAGGACACAGGGACGGCAGCTTGTGGGGTGGAGCATGTGGGAGGGGTTCTGTAGGACGTGGGTAATGGAGAGATAGTTCAACGGTGGGTCAAGGAGGACACAGAGTGACCACTGAGCTCAGCGGGGAAGATGATGAGAAGGCATAAAGGCCCGGGAGGAGGCCTCAATCTGTGCTCCGCCGCTGAATGTTTCACCGCTCTTGAGTTTTATCACTGCACATGAGGACGACACACAAACACACTCAGGTGCACACACACACACACACACACACACACACACTGAGCCCGTTTACATGACCGGAAAAATCTGATAACTAGGAGTAATCAGATAATTGTAATAATCAGATCTGACCCATTTACATGCACTTCAGAAATGTGATAATTAAAAAACCCTGGTTCACATGTTTCAGTTAATTATTGGATTTCTTTCGGAGGATTATGTACGTAGTTATGGTAGTTTCAAACTTGGTTGACTACATCACTTCCGATTTCTTTTTTTTCCAACATGTGCAGATGTAAAAGAATTAAATCAGATAAACAGGTATACTACATTCATATGGGAGAATTGGGGAGAAATCCAGGTGTGTTAATGCGATTTTGCAGAGTCAGATTACGCCTGTTATTCGATGACGTATATTAGATTATGCTGTTTACATGATCACTTGAGTGATCTGATAAATCAGATAATTTCACTGAGCATGTAAAGAGGTTCACTTTTATGGGAACCAACTCAAGTCACGCCTGTATATCGAACACTTTGGTTAATTCTGTTTCGCTTCCATCTTTGGGTTTTGTTAACACGTGAAAGGAGAAGGGGTTGTGTGGCTCATCATAGGTTGGTTAGTGGTGAACATGGAGCTGAGCAACTAGGTATCGCTTTTTGATGTACTATTCACCACTACTACTATTCCCTAAACTCTTGTGACAATCACTGCAAATACAAGTAGCTGAATTTAGTTTTCTCCCCGGGTTGATCAGACATAGGCCTAATCCCAATTCACCCCTTGGCCCACCCCCTTACTCCTACCCCTCCATTTTGCACATTCACGTGAAGGGGTATAGGTGATTCTCAATGAGTCGGAAGGGAAGGGCTAAGGGGGAGGGCTGTTTGGCCTCAAAATAGAGATTTTTCAGGACCACACTACAAACAGAGGGGTAGGAGAAATTCCCCATAATTCTACTTGAAGGTGGAGGTAAATGCATCAAAAAAGTGCGGCAGTGTGATGAAAGAAACACACAAATGTACGTATTTTCTTTGTAAACAACTTAATCGTTTGATCGACTGTTTAATGCCGTTTCAGTGTGTTATAGACCACATTTCTGTGGTTGATCACCACAAAAAGATGCCCAAAGCCTCTGCAACAGAGACAGTGACAGCTGCTGAGGGCGTGGTGAATTATTTCGGAAACAAACTGTTTATAGTGGTATCGATGACTGCTGATGACGTAACAGGTCTCAAAGGGTTGTCCCATTTCACAGGGGAGTGTTTTAACCCCTACCCCTTACAACTCCATTTCAAGGGGTGGTGCCAAGTGCAAGGACCAAGGGGTAGAGGTAAGGGGGAGGGCCAAGGGGTGAATTGGGATTGGGCTGTACTCTCTGTGATTAGATCAGAAGTTCTGAAATCTCAGCGTGGACCTGCTGGTCCAGTGCTACCAGTTGAGGTGGTTCAGGTACCTGATGATAAGAATCCCCCCCCCCCCGGCACCTCCCTCTGAAAGTTTACCAGGAACAGCCAGCTGGGTGGAGGCCCTGAGGCCAACACAGGACTCAGTGGAGGGATTATATCTCCCTGGTGACTTGGGATCCCCCAGGAGGAGCTGGAGGAAGGATCTGCCGACAGAGGAGCCTTGATGTCGCCGCTGCCTCTCTCGCTACTGTGACAAAGCAGTTTGGAGAATGGACGGTTTAATTTCATATATTTCAAGGTTGCAGTTAAAAGCTTCTAAGGGTTTCAGCTTTGCATCAGTGGTATATTAGATTATTCATCATGTAACTTTAAATTCCCTTTAAACTTTACAAGTAAAATCATGGACAAAACAGTTAGGAGAATGGATAATAGATGACTGGATGATTCATTTCAGTGATTTCTTCAGACAAACTACTCAGTGGGAAAGGAAAAGGCCTTCTCTCATAAAATGTCTTCTATACTTTATCATTATTACCCTGTCCCCTGAAGGGGAGGCAAGGGGTATTGTTTTTGGTTTGGTTGTTGGTTTCTTTGTTTGTTAACACACTAGCAGAAAAACTAGTGATTGAATTCATAACAAACTGGATTTACAGATTGCCAGTGACCCAGATCTGATTACATTTTGGGAAAAGTAGGTCAAAGTTCCAATTTTTCATGAATTTTTAAAATCTTTTTTTCCCCCATTTCCTTAAAATGGGCGAAATTTCAAATGTCTACAAAAACATAAATTTTGTTTCAGTTTACTTCAAATTTAGCACATATATGGAGGCAATTGATATGCTGAAATCACCACATGCATAGACATGATGACATCAGCTGGATCGATGCCAAAATAAGCTACAATACGTGCAAGGGGCGGGGTTTGTTGTGCCTGGCACCACTTGTTTTCAATGATTTTATATCCACTGTTATGAACAGAAACATCAGATAAAGGTTCATCATTATGCATTGACAGATAAAAAGAAGTTCTGATACTTCAATCTGGACTGCTTCAATCTGATTTTGGTGACATATTGGATGATTTGAATATTGATGGAAATTCAAATATGTGAGATGTTTTAAGGATGAAACATGATCTGGTGGCACTGTCAAAAACCTAAAAGATATATGGAATGTGACCGCAACAACGCACTGCTTGTTGTGTGATGCCAAAATAAGATACAATATGTGCGAGGAGAGGGTTTGTTGTGCCTGGCACCACTTGCTATTGGTGGTGGTGGTGGTTTTGCAATATTATATTGAATTTATTGTCATTCTGAATTAAATTTCAAAGTTCAAGTTTAAAATGTAGTTATTTATAAACAACATTCATCATCTGAACCGCTTTGTCCTTGCGAGGGTCGTCAGGGCTGGAGCCTATTCCAGCGACCTGTGGGTGAAGGGGGGGTACACCCTGGACGTATCGCCAGTTCATCGCAGGTCTGGCATAAAGACACGAACAACCAATCACTGTCACTTATGTTAGCTTAACTAATTAAGTCTTTGGACTGTGGGAGGAAGCCAGAGTACCCAGAGAGAACCCACGCAGACACAGGAAGAACATGCAAACTCCACCAATGCAAATCAAATCCAGGACCCTCTTACTGTGAGGTGACAGCGCTGACCACTGCACCGCTGTGTCATCCCTATGAGATAAGATATGCCTTTATTAGTCCCACAAAGGGAAATTCCAGGTGTATATATAACATTCATTCATTTTCTGAACCCGCTTTATCCTCACTAGGATCACGGGGGTCACTGGAGCCTATCCCAGCTACTTACGGGTGAAGGCGGGGTACACCCTGGACATGCCGCCAGTTCATCGTAGGGCTGACATATAAAGACAAACACACTCTCACATTCACACCTATGGGAAATTTAGATTAACCAATTAACCTATCACGGCTAAATTTGCTTAGAGGTCTTATTTATGTCTTTGTGCATAAGAAATCAATATAAGTGAATCCCCAAAGGAACTTTGTGCTGGTAAATGCAAGTTATGCAAATTTACAGGCTTTCAGTTCTGTTGCAACATGTTGATAGTCATGAACTATGTTTTCAGCTCAAAAATGTCCAATTTCATCACAATTAATGCTATATTTTCATGTCACAAATGGCCAAGTTATATTTTAACTGAATTTACCTGAAAAACAAATATTCTATTCTTTTAGATTCCCCAATTTTTCTTACAAGATTCTATACTACATATCACATGTTTTATTTTTACAGGTTCAATATGGAGTATGGTGCTGATCCATCCTGCTTATGTTACGCCAATACATACATTAAGAATGTCACACATCACTTTTTAAATCAACAGTTTTCTAATTAGCATTTTTATAAAGAAATATCAATTCTATACTGTTATTTACTCTTTAGTATGATGATAAACTATATAATAAATAATTATGATACTAGTTTTTGCACAGGGATCATTTCTGGAAACGGTGACATGGCTGCCGAGCATCAGTATGATGGGATCTGTAACAACCATGTCACATCCGTCCACTGCCACATTTTGTGTTTTTGTGTCAGCTGTTATTGTTTTAGATCCACAATACTAACATTTATGAATAAGAGGATAATTAGCAATAGTGAGTATATAAGTTTATTCCTAATAAAGTACTGGTACTGACCAGATCCTCATGGGTAATGTCACGTCCGTCCACCAGCAAAAGTTTTCACATACACGTGCTATTCAAAATCCAATATTTCTGAAAATACAGCTTCCACTGTCAAATAATATCAGTAGTCTGTGCACAAATGTGTTAGCATTATTTCAACACAGTTCTATGCATTTCTTACAACTTTTTTTTGGACAAAAATGGCCACTCATTTGACCCCCTAAGTAAATTTTAGCCGATCAGTGCATGTCTTTGGATGGTGGGAGGAAGCTGGAGCTGGAGAGAACCCACACAGACACGGGGAGAACATTCAAACTCAGCACAGAAAGGTCCCGCCCCCATCGACTGGTGTTGGAATCGAACCCAGGACCTTCTTGCTGTGAGGCGACAGTGCTAACCACTGCACCCCTATAAGATAAGACACGCCTTTATTAGTCCCACAACCAGAAATTCCAGATGTATATATAGCATAATATGTGAAAAAAGACTATTTTATTTCTGCAGATTTGAATCGCAGCAAATGCAGTACAACATGAACGGACATAGCAGATTCTTGTTGTCCTGGTTTTTGAGGGGATGCTTTAAATGGAAAGAATGCACCTTACTTGATATTGAAAAAATAAACTGCCCCAAGAGAGCAGCAGTACCAAAGTGCAGGTTCATTTTACTGAATTGTTATAGATTATTTCCTTTCCATGTATTTATTTCTTGATGACAAAGACAAGTGTTTCTTGTTGTGTTAAACCTTTCAAAAAGGAGCAATTTGTCCTCCTTCCCCTTCAACAAAACGCATATACATCCAGTACATGTGTGAGGTATACACAAACACACATACGCAGCAGATGCCATGACAGCCACCTTTCCTGTGTCCTTGGCTCCCTCCTCATATTACCCCTCCCTTTCCTGTAATTCTGCCCTCTGCTGTAACTCAAATCAATTTTAGTGTGTTTGCAACACACGCGACAGGCTTTACCATGCAGAAGGACTGGAAGTTTTCTATCTCCCTCTCTGCCTTCCTGCAGCCCTGTCCATTTCGTTCTCAGTCCTGCCGACTCTCCCTCCCATTATACGCTTCTCTTACATGAGGCCCGGGCAATCGACCCCAGTGATAATCCAGTCTTTCATATTGGCAGATTAATATTGACTCAGAGCCCTGGCGCTGATGCTCGACCCATCCTCCAGGTGCTGGAGCATGCAGAGTATGAGAGATGGGGCTTAATATACATTCTGCTAGTGCCTCTCACTATAGAAGAGCTGCGTGTGAAACACTGTTAAGAGTCAGGAAGTGATTGTGGTTTTCAGCTTTTCATCTTACACCTCATGTATGCAGCCACATGTGTCTAAAAATAAGACACATCTTCCACAATACATGCATTCTCATATGTATGCATGTCCACACAGTAGGACATACTTGTGTTTTAAACCCCTAGGCGATGCTGCAGCCGGAAAAAAAACAACACACCATGAATGAGTAATAAAGGATATACCGTAAGATTTATTTAAATATTCTTCATCCATTTGTTCAGTCGACCACAATGTTTGCTGCATGTACTTTCCAGCAGAGTAACTATGATGAACGCACACTGAGACAGTCAGTTTCATGGTGATTAATGAAGATTTGATGAGGCCAAATCGATGATGTTCATTAAATAGAAATCAGTGAGAGACATGAAATTGAATGCTCCCCAACATAAGATAAAAATAACCAGTGAATATGAAATAAATTGAAGAGTAAATGGAGTCCATAGCGGGGTGACATTCAAATCCAAAGCCATGGATTTATTGACTCTCTCGCTAATGTAAGAACACTGATAAGGAAAAGACACAATGGTGTGTCAAGATTAACTATTGGTGAATCATCCAAAAGGGTGAGCTCAAGACGGAGGCTTTGAAATCCTCAACATGACTGATGACGAACAGAACTATTCCCTTTTCCCACAGAAATTAAAGCTTTTTGAGCCGCTCCCACAATTAGTTTCTGAACTATAATTGTACTCAAACTTATAGACTCAAATACCTATGTGTGTTTATGCTTTTTTTAATATTGCTTTTGGATGCTGTATTTTCTGTAACTATAAAAAAAAAAAAAAAACCCTGTACATTTTGAAAAATTACCCCCAGTTCCGCATTTGATAATTTTTGGAATTTTCTTTTACGGACGTCAGTAGGTAGAGGATTGATGGATATTTGTCCAAATTTACAGACTCAGGTTTTCATGCATCAGTGAGCAGGGGCAAATTGCGCATTCCAAGTTAAAACTGGTTTGAGCAAAGTAGCGGTGGGATTTAAATCCAATCAAAGGTCATGGGTGGGGACAACGGGCATACATCTTGTTTTCCACAAAATTGGTTACAGCATTAACACTTTGGCCACCATGTCAATTTCATTTCTTTACCCATGGCAGCTGTTCCTGCCTTTCAAAGTTAATTCAACTTGTTTAGGCCTGAAAATGTCAATCAGGACAGGCCATGTCAGACCAACCAAATCCAATCAGAGACAGACCTTTGACTGGATTTAAATCCCACCGCTACTTTGCGCAAAACAGTTTTAACTTGGATTGCGCAACTTGCTCCTGCTCACTCATGCATGAAAACCTGGGTCTGTAAATTTGGACAAATATCCACCAATCCTCTACCTACTGATGTCCATAAAAGAAAAATCCAAAAATGATCAAATGTGGAACTGGGGTAATTTTTCAAAATGTATAATTTTTTTATACACCCTGTAGAACAAGCTATACCCATCCATCCACTTTCTGAGCCACCTGGTCTGGTTGTGGGGGTGCTAGAGTCTATCCAAAGGCCTAAGGTGGGTACACCCCGGCTAACAGATGAACAACCATTTACTGTCACATTCACACCTACGGGCGATTCAGATTGACAAGTAACCATTAAGGTGCATGTCTTTGGATAGTGGAAGGAAGCCATGGGGAGAACATACAAACTCTGCACAGAAAGGCCCATGCTTCCAGGCGCTGGAATCGAACTCAGGACCTTCTTGCTGTGAGGCGAACAAGCTGATGATATATCAATGACAAAATTGAGATAAGCAATATTTCTTTTAATATGACCATTAAAAACTCACAACAAATTAATATTTCACTTCTTAAATACTGTACTTGAATTGTTTAACAACATGACTGCCTTAATTACATTACTGCCTTATATTACTATTTGATGTATTGAACTGACTTGTAATTATGTTTTTAATTACTTTTTTTTTTTTTTATGTTTAATCGTTTCAGTTCTTAACATTTTCCTCCAGAACTGAGTTTTGTTTAAATAAAGCATGCTGAATTGCTTTTGCATATGAAATAAATCAACCTGCCTGCCCTGTGCCAGGTAAATTAACATTTCATTGGAGTGCTGATTAATGTGCACTATCCATTCTTAAATAAATAAGCAGATACACTGCAGAAAATAAAAAATAAGATAATAGACATAAGATAAATCTATGTTTCTTATTCTTTCTTTTTCTTTCTTCAAATAAACTTCTAACTAACCTCGCAGAAACGTCTTTAGTATCCATCTGATGGCTTTCAATAAACCATCATGGCAAACTCATGTCATGTTTGAACCTTATTAGACACACAGAAAGTCAACATGAGGTAATAATCCTGAAAAAGTCAATGACTAATCTTTAAAATGGCAGGGCACCGCTGTCGGCAAACGATGTGTGTCGACCCTTGCCTTGCACCTGACCCTCCATCAACCACCTGATAAGCAAACACAGGCAAACAAAAGCGCAGGGTTTTACAACCTGGCAGTAATGTTTCCACCCTCGTCCTTGAAATTTATCATGTACAAGCTGAAGTACAGGATGATATAAATCTGACAGGGATGTGACCATAAAATGTAACCAGAGGTCAGTATTACCAAGTGCTTGGTCATTACACCTCTGTTACTCAGAGATAATGACAACAAAAACATGACAAAGTAATGAGGAGACTCCAGCAGTGATGTCTGACTAATGTGTGCACCCTGTTATTTTAAAAGGGAACACAGAGTACAAGTTTTGGGCTGTTAGAGTGGCAGCAGTTTGTAGGCACTGCTTGGGATTTTACAGTTGATAATGCACTAGCTGGGTACAGTCATGTTGACGTTATGATTGCACATTGCAGCATGGGGACATTTTCTGTCCAAGACTTCAATTTATTATTTGAAATAGTGACACAGATCTGCAGGGATGATTCATGGCTGAAAGAAAAATAGCTCTCTGCAGTGACAGGAGAGACGCGATCAGAAAATGAAGACAACGAAAAACAAAATGTTTGGCCATGTTTGAGAAATGGCTGACAACCGAGGACCAGTCAAGTTGACAGTCAAAGTGTTCTTATCCTTACTGAGTTTTTGTCATTTTTGTGCCGATACACAGTTTGATTTTTAGCAGTTTGAGTTCAAGCGTCGCAAAAAAACAGGAAATGATAAACCGGGGCCTATATGCTTCCATCTGTGTTTGGAGTGGGTTTTAAGTATTTAGATCTGTGCTCTTTATCATTTAAACTGAGCGATGAGCCGTGAGAGTCTGTTTTTACTGCAGCTTAAGAACAGCTGAGGCGGAATTAGACAGCACAAAGTGAAAAAAGAAACAAAAAACCTTTGAGTAGCAACTAAATAACAGTTGCTTTTAATGGTTTGTTAAAAATAAGCATGCACATATATAAGGTGCTGTATATCTCTGAATGAAACTGAACTGTGAAGTTAAATGATCTGGTTTATACAGACATTTCACAGAACTTTTTCCACCTGGAAAACTTAATAAAAGACTTTACTCAGAGGTATGCAATAATTAGTCACTTTTCCATTTACCGTCAAATTGCACAAATGTAACTTGTGCATAAAAATTCATCGAATGGAAAAATTTTGCCAAAAGTCTCATTTTTCGATTAAACGTTTTTGCGCTGGCAAGAGGTGGCTTTTCGGACGTAACGCAAATGGTATGTCACGCGAAACTGCAATGGAAAGACCTTTTTTTGCAAATAAAGTCAGGTGAATTAAAAAAACGGATGTTGACCTACATTACAACGAGTGAAGAAGAAGAAGAAACATGTCGCCGTATGTGTGGACACACCAGGAAATCCAGTCATTTTTTAATTTAGTACGAGATAGAGGGGTAATTTGTAATAATAATGAATATATCTGTAAATCAACACCATATTTACGTTTGTCGCCATGTTTATGGAAAGACTTCTCGTGTCATCTCGCGATACTAAATAAACAAATCATTGCATTTGTGATTTAATGGAAAAACCGACTTTACACACTTCTGTTTTTTCGACATTTAGTAAATATTTTAGTAAAGTTTTGCGCAGATGTCCAATGGAAAAGCGACTATTGTTGCTATCCTTACTTTACCTGAATAATTATGTTACCAGCAACTTCATACTCACTACATTTCAACTCAAACATCTGCTATTTCTACTTTGTACATTTCCAAAAGAGGCTTGTTACTTTAGTTTTAATGGATTAGGGGGTAATTATCGATTATTTTCATTGCCTTCCTAATATTAAGACTGATTTCAACCTATACTGATAGGACGATGATGCGTAAAAAGATGACCCATCAGTGAGGATTATGCACGACTGAGGTAACAAGAAGAAATGGACAAGAAAATGAGAGTGGACCTCGGAGAACAGCTGTCATAATGTTTCAAATCCTGTTACTGACACTTTCAAGCAAAGTAAATGTTCATTATTGTAAGTATTCTTTGACATTTCATCTGAAGTTTAATGGTTTAGTTAAATTAATATGAGACAAAGTTCAGTCAGCCTTGCATCCAAAACGCCGGTAGAAATGTCTGACAAAGGCACGCTTCTTTTTATTCTTTAACTATATTTCAGAGCCTTTACTTTTTCATTTTCACCTCAGTATAGAAGCTGAGTCCATACTTCTACCAGTCTTTTTTCCCTACCAGCACTTGCCACTTCTGCTTGTATTCTCACTTCCTATTAAAACTATCCAGTCCACTTTTACACTAATACAAAAAGCTTTTTACGCTGCACCTCACATAAACACATACTTTTATTTGCCACAGAAATAAACTCTGATGTCACTATTTGGAGTGCGGTGTGTAAATCTGAACTTCATACAGCACTGCAGCAGTCAGAGACAGTTGTTGTTAAAGGTTCAGGCTCGACAGAGAGCGCACTTAGAGTAATGATCCATTGGCTGTGTGTGACTAATGAAGAAATAGATTATATGTGGATGTTTGCCCACTTCATTGGCTTGTTAATGAGCATATTTGTTTGCATGTATGTGAGAGCCTGCATAGTAGTATATATATATATATATATATATATATATATATATATATATATACAGGGTGGGGAAGCAAAATTTACAATGAACATTTAGTTGTTTTTTCTCAGCAGGCACTATGTCAATTGTTTTGAAACCAAACATATATTGATGTCATAATCATACCTAACACTATTATCCATACCTTTTCAGAAACTTTTGCCCATATGAGTAATCAGGAAAGCAAACGTCAAAGAGTGTGTGATTTGCTGAGATTTCAAAAATAGTTGGAGTGTCCATAAAGACTGTTTATAATGGAAAGAAGAGAATGACTATGAGCAAAACTATTACGAGAAAGTCTGGAAGATACTATTAAAGAAGAATGGGAGAAGTTGTCACCCGAATATTTGAGGAACACTTGCACAAGTTTCAGGAAGCGTGTGAAGGCAGTTATTGAGAAAGAAGGAGGACACATAGAATAAAAACATTTTCTATTATATAAATTTTCTTGTGGCAAATAAATTCTCATGACTTTCAATAAACTAATTGGTCATACACTGTCTTTCAATCCCTGCCTCAAAATATTGTAAATTTTGCTTCCCCACCCTGTATATATATATATATATATATATATATATATATGTGTGTGTGTGTGTGTGTGTGCATGTGTGTGTTGAATATATAGCAGAGTTGTATGCTATAAAGCCAGTCTGAAGAGGAGGGGTTAATGAGCCAATCGCAGTCCATCAGGGAAGCCATCAAGTGCCCAGTCGAGTCCAATGGTCATTCAGTCCGTCGGCTTCTGCCTTTTACTCTTTCCCTGAACTCCCTTTTAACACTCCAGCCGGACCTCCTTGTCTTTCTTTCCTGATCTGCCTCCCTCCCTCTGTCTTTCACACTCCCCACAGATTAGCGTTAACGAGGATATTAACCATGGCAGTAAACACAGTCCCTTTCTCCGATTCATTTGGCAGCGAGGAAGTGAAGGCGACGATGGGTGTCTCTTTTTTTTTTGCTCTTCTTCCTCATCCCCGTGGCTGCTGAGGCAAGCATTACTAGAGAGTAATAAAAAAAAAAAAAAAAAAAATGTGTGCGTCTGTCTGTGTAGGATCTGGTGGCAAGCCAGAAAACACAAAGGCAGAACAGACAGTGCCACTGGGAGGGGTCAGATCACACCGGCACCAGTTCACAGTATGGGTCATGTAATTTCAGTCATCTCACTGGAGGAAAGAAAAAACCTTTTTATCAAAGCACGCACTCACCGGGCCAAAATACTCAGGATGCCTGCCTGTGAAGAATCCCACTCCCTTGCTATTCGGTGTTCTTTCAGTATTCTTTAACTACTGTTGCAATATTTGAGTCCGGAAACGTGAATCTCATCCCAATTTTGTTTATTTATGAGGTTTGCTTTCTCTGCAGGAGGAGGAATCTCCCATTTCCATCTGTAGAGAACTATACATTTCCCCTGTGAGTCGTGGAGTGGTTTAACGAGTACCACGGGTTCACCTTTGTACTCTTCCAAAAAAAAAAAAAGAAAAAAAAAGAAAAAAACACACACACATGCTTTTACACACATTAAATGGGATGCACTGTGTTCATGTGGGGCCCTGTGGGAAGGCTGCTTTGATAGAGAGGTTTATGTCCCTCCCAAAGGGCCTGAAGCGGTGCTCACCAAACAGCCACAAATCAATACCACACACATCTGTCAGGGTGTGATTAAATTCTCCCATTCCCTTGACATTGAGTCTGTGTGCACAAACATGTATGTACGCATGTGCACGAACACACCGGTAGGGGACAGCTGAGAAGAAAGAAATGTGAGAGGTAGCTTAAAGCCTGAGAAAAGTTTTGCAAGTAATGATTACCTCAAGGTACAAAACCTGCTCGAGCTGACCTCAAATGCACGACTTCACATCGAAACAGAACACATAAGTGCCGTTCTCTTCCCTGGTGTTGGGCTTCAAGTGACACACTGACATTTGCCCTCAGGGTACATGCTATTTGACTACAATTTAAGACCACAGTGGCACAAAGGCACAAAGACTGACCTAAATAAATGAATGTGTGCTCTGCTCTTTTTTGGACACAATGGGCTGCCGCAGCTGAGCTACCTTTAGGACATAGGGGAAAGAAATTCATCAAAAAGCAATCATCAGTACTAGGTGGTGACTGATCTAGCGTGGCATCCATTCATTATGTAAATCGCGCAACCTAGCTTAGTTTCCTTTATCATCAAAGACCCTCATTCTGAGAAATTAGCCACTCTGTCTGTGGGAAAAAACAACAGAACACTAAAAACTGGACTGTTGCTATGGAAACTATGTGGGAGAAACCATTTTAGGGAGAGCAGGCAGAAAGGGCATGTGTTGTGTGTGTGTGTGTGTGTGTGTGTTTACCACGAGGTGACTGGGTACATGAGCGGAGCACTGTTTGCAATCAACAGGTGTACTGGCAACAGCAATATCTGAGTCCCAAATGGAATAGTAAATTAGATTTAGGATGCCGTGACATCGGACAGTGGATTAGTCTAGCAATATGATGCAGTCTGTGTCAAGCAAGATTGAGTATTAAAGCGAAGGTGCTGTACTTATTGTCACTGCTGCAGATGGACCTCATTATTAGAAGATTAGTCCACGCTTGCGCACGCACACACACGCACACACACGGAAAAAAAGAAAAATCCGATTCATTGATGTCTATCGGCACTGCAGAGCTGCAAGGGAGCTGGCACTGTCATTTAAAGCTAATGTGGAATTTCTATTGAGGTGGAAAAAACACTAAAATAATACAGCAGGGTATGAATATTGCAGGACATGAAGAATACCCCCAACCCCCAGCGTCACGCTTACTTTTAGCCAACTGAAGCTAACATGGACTTGATAAAAGATTCAAAGGAGAGAGAGAGAATACCTTCAAGGGCACATCAAACCCTGAACGATCATTTACATTCATGAATCAATAATCCTTGTCGGATGAAAAGGGGAGATAAAGGGTTGTCTCATCTTTGGGGTCATTTCTGTGTTGAGGGACCTAATTTTCATTACTCGGAATGAAATGCACCAAAGCACAGGAAACCTCCATTCACCCAAGCATCGGTCATCTCTGATGGCGCCCTACCTTTTCATTTTGGAATTTATGAGGGCTTTTTATTCTTCCCCTTTAGCCATAATTTAGTGAGGTTTGACAGCAAACAACGCTGTTCATGCCGGTATCCAGTGCGTCTGTGTGCGGAATATCAAATGTGCAGTAGCTGTGGCCCCTGTGTTCATGATCTGATAGGACGATAGGATAAACACATCATCCCATTCGATGGAGTTCAAGTTTCACAGTCAAGGAGTTGGGGAGTCATTTTTTGGGGGGGGTTAAAAGCAACCTCATTTATGATACGTTTTCAAGCCATGACAGATAATTCTGACAGGTTTCCTTAGGCTGTTTTCTTTACTGACAAAAACATACACTGACATGAATGGAGATGGTACATAAATAACAGATGTCAGGGATACGCTTTAATATTTAAATGTCAGACGCCTCCCTTTCGGATTAGATAGACTGAGAGAGAAAATAAAGTGAGCAAAGCTGCAGAAATTAATTTAAAATGATTCTAGAAGATACAGACTAGGAACATCTGAAATGAACTCCCAGTACAGAGGAATATTTACTCTTGTTAAAATAATTTGAAACAAGAAGACTAAAAAAAAAAGAAAAAAAAAAGTGTGAAATCTCTTGAAATAAGACTTCATTCCAAGCACCATATTAAGTCAAACCAACTCAAAAAAGCATGTCATTTCTTTTTTCACTCTCTCTCTTTCCTAATTAGAGGGAAGAGATGTTAAAACCAGAGCTAAAGTGGAAATGGACCAAAGGAGTCCCATCGATCTTCCGACTCTGACCTGCTCTACCTCAGTCTAATCTTTAGCCTATCTGTCTTAAAATGAGACAAAATACTAAATAAAATTACACACAGAGAATTAACACAGTCAACTATTGTTTACTTAACTGTATTCCTTTCTTAAGTATTGCATTATAGCACAGTATTGTAGAGGGGGCTCTATGTAGTAATAATATTCCACACTCTAAACTACACTGGAAAAAAATTTAAATTTTAGAAAGTGTCATCCTGCATAGCTAAAGGCTCACGTACACAATTAAACAGTAAACTCATGTCTTCCACTAGATATGGAATTCATTTCTAAAATTTTTAGAATCAAGACCTGATATCTCATCATCATAACTCAGAAAGTGAGACCTTACCCATTTTTTTCCTTTTTTTTTGTCAAATGATGTTTGATTATGTATCAGATATTTAAAAAAAAAAAAAAAAAAAAGGATGTTGAGAAGTATTAAAGCCAATATTACTTATATTGTCAGTCAATTATTATTTTATTTTATTCATTTTACAGCTCTTTCAAAATTCAGAGGTGGTCAGTGGGGGGGGCTCTGAGGATTTATGTTCAAGGGAGACCAACACAATATTATCATTTCATGTCACAAAATATGCGTAATGCATGAAAAAACTTCATAAAGATCTGTGTTTATAAAAAATCTTACAAAGTGTATTTTTCTCATTTCTAGTCAAAATATGTCATCACACTTAAAAAAAAGACATAATCACCTACAGAGTAACTTTTCAGTGAGATATAAGAACTTATTTTTAGACAACAGATCTTGAAAATCTTATTTCAAGAAATCTTACCGAGATAATTTTCACTTGTTCCATTGGCCGATTTTTTTAGCTTAACTCAAGATTTTTTTTTTTTTGCATAATTCAAGCAAAAAAAAAAAAAAAGAGTTTATAGATTTCTAGTGACCCAGAATAGATGTCATTACATTTTGGGAAAAGTAGGTCAAAGTTGAAAATTTTCCTGAATTTTTTAGATCTTTTTGTTTTTCCATTTACTTATAATGGGTGAAATTTCAAATGTCTATAAAAACATCAATTTCGTTTCAATTTACTTCAAACTTGGCACATATATATAGAGGCAATTAATGCTGACATCAGCACATACATAGACATGATGACATCAGCTGGATCGATGCCAAAATAAGCTACAATACGTGCGAGGGGCGGGGTTTGTTGTGCCTGGTGCCACTTGTTTTCTTGCTGTGTGCATACTGCATTCTGTTATTTAATGCACCAAGCACAGATTTTCATGCTAAGAATTGTGTGGATATTTCTATTATCTTGATGTGCATATAAAACTTTCTATATTTAAAAAGAAAAAAAGATAATGTTACACAATCTGCTCTTGCATAGTGTATTATTCCCACAAGAAAATCAATAAAGGTTTACAGCTTAATGTAAGAATGCAAGACAGGGTTAGGACTTTCCAGTAAAGAAAAATATCACCCGAGTGGGTGGCATTAATTCAAGGGTGTTGAGTTAAAAGTCATCAATTTCAGGCTTTAGATCAGGGGTGTCAAACTCATTTTAGTTCAGGGGCCACATCCAGCCTAATATGATATATAGTGGGCCGGACCAGTAAAATAATATAAACAATAGGATAAGAAATTGTAGAGTGAAAAAAGTAAATTCCGTAAAATAAAAAATACACTTAAATATGGTTAAATATCCTATAATACACGCAAAAATACACTTAATTATGCTCAAAAATCCTACAATTCACGCAAAAATACACTTAAATATGTTTTAAAAATCCTACAATACATGCAAAAATACACTTAAATATGCTTAAATATCCTACAATACATGCAAAAATACACTTAAATATGTTTTAAAAAATCCTACAATACATACAAAAATACACTTAAATATGCTTAAATATCCTACAATACACGCAAAAATACACTTAAATATGTTTTAAAAATCCTACAATACATACAAAAACACACTTAAATATGCTTAAATATCCTACAATATACGCAAAAATACACTTAAATATGTTTTAAAAATCCTACAATGCATGCAAAAATACACTTAAATATGCTTAAATATCCTACAATACATGCAAAAATACACTTAATTATGCTTAAATATCCTACAATGCACACAAAAATACACTTAAATATGCTTAAATATCCTACAATACATGCAAAAATACACTTAAAATTCCGTAATAAAAATGTTTACATCTATGAATTGTACTTGAACATAACATGAACAAATATGAACAACTTGAAAATTCTTTAGTAAAATAAGTGCAATGTTAACAATATTATGCCTCAGTTTATCATTTATACACTTGAATCACAACTTAGAGATCACAGTGGATCTACGAATACACCAAATATTAAATAACAGGGAGAATATTATTAAAATTCCACATACTTCTCTTAAGACATTTCAGATATTCATATTTTTATTGTAAAAGACTAGTCTGTAAATGGGAACATTTTTGAGTAATTTTACATTTTTTACACTAAAACAGAGACAAATTTGCACTTTTCATTATTTATAGTTTATTATGGTAGTATTTTACTGGTCTGATCCACTTTAGAATTAACTGACCTAAAATTAGTTTAACATCCTTGATTGTTAATATTTTCAGTGTAATTTTTGTATTTCACAAATTCATCCCTTTGGCGAGCCAGATTTGGCCCCCGGGCCGCATGTTAGACACCCCTACTTTAGATGGTAAAAGGTGATGGGCAGTTGAAACACTTTTTCTGATTGAACAGAACAAAAAGTACCCAAGTCCCAATAAAGACTTAATAGCAGAGGTCTTGACCACATTACAGCCACTCCACAGACCTTTTTGTCTGAGAGGGTCCCTGATTTGGTTTTATCTCTTGCTAAAGGACACACATGCATCTTTAAACATGAGTTCAGAGTGATGCAGTTTACATTCCTGTTGGCAAGCTGCTCCAATTTCCAAGCCCCTATCTGTATGGTATACTTAAGTGGTTCTCAACCTTTTTACAGTGGAGTACCCCCTGAAATATACATTTTTATCCAAGTACTCCCAACTCTTGCTTTAGCATTTTTGATGGAAAATGAAGATGTCAGGCAACACTTTATATTTTCAAAACTTTGTAAACAGACTCACTGTAATACATAAAAATTACATTTTTTAAAGTAAATTTCATGTGCAAAGTATAAACTCAAAAGTGCCCTCTTTCATTGATAAGAAAAATAAATAAATTGGTCATTAATGAACTTTTCATCAAAAAATAAAAAAATAAAAAAATTACTTAGCTACTCAAATAAAGTCATTTTGAATAATATAAAATAGAAATGTTCTCATTGTGGATGAAATTCACAAAATGGTGAGATTAACATTTCTGCTGAGGCTGCAAACTGAACTTTACATAATAAGGTGGGGCATATGGATTAGTTTCTTTAAATACAATTAATGTGTGGTTTGTCTCATAGCCCTGTGAAAGGATATATAAACTGCTGCTCTAAAAATATAATTGTGTAACTTGATTGTTATTTCACAACTGTAACCTAAAATATCTTTAATATTAGATTATGACTATTATCTATTGCCAGTTGTTTGTTTGTTGTTATGTTCTGTATGGCAAAATGATAAATAACTAATAAAAACTAAGTGTCAAAATAAAATAAAATAAAAAAAAAAAAATAGAAATGTTCTTAAAATGTTACCAAAGCTTAAACAAGATGATTGAGAATAAAACAATTGTATGAATGTATTTATTGTGTTTTGTATTTCAGCATTAATTCTCTATTTATTTTGAATTTTGGTACATGATGACTTATGACCCTGCCCCCTGGGGGGAGGCAAGGGGTATTGTTTTTGGTCTGGTTTTTGTTTGTTTGTTAACACTCTAACAGCAAAACCACTGGTTGAATTCAAACCAAACTGGGATTATTGATTGCCAGTGACCCAGAATAAATCAGGTTAAATTTTTGGAAAAACAGGTCAAAGCTGAAATTTTTGTGTTAATTTTTGAAATATTTTTACTTTTTTACTTATAATGGGTGAAATTTCAAATGTCTGTAGCAGCAAAACTATTAGTTGAATTCATACCAAATTGGGTTTATAGATTACCAGTGACCCAGAATAAATGTGGTTGCATTTTGGGAAAAGTAGGTTAAAATTTGTATAATATTTTTTTCTCCCATTTACTTATAATAGGCGGAAGTTCAAATGTCTATGAAAACATCCATTTTGTTTCAATTTACTTCAAAATTGGCACATATATACAGGGTGGGGAAGCAAAATTTACAATATTTTGAGGCAGGGATTGAAAGACAGTGTATGATCAATTAGTTTATTGAAAGTCATGAGGATTTATTTGCCACAAGAAAATTTACATAATAGAAAATGTTTTGATTCTATGTGTCCTCCTTCTTTCTCAATAACTGCCTTCACACGCTTCCTGAAACTTGCGCAAGTGTTCCTCAAATATTCGGGTGACAACTTCTCCCATTCTTCTTTAATAGTATCTTCCAGACTTTCTCCTAATAGTTTTGCTCATAGTCATTCTCTTCTTTCCATTATAAACAGTCTTTATGGACACTCCAACTATTTTTGAAATCTCCTTTGGTGTGACGAGTGCATTCAGCAAATCACACACTCTTTGACGTTTGCTTTCCTGATTACTCATATGGGCAAAAGTTTCTGAAAAGGTATGGATAATAGTGTTAGGTATGATTATGACATCAATATATGTTTGGTTTCAAAACAATTGACGTAGTGCCTGCTGAGAAAAAACAACTAAATGTTCATTGTAAATTTTGCTTCCCCACCCTGTAGAGGCAACTGATATACTGACATCACCACACGCATAGACGTGATGACTTCAGCTGGATTGATGCCAAAATAAGCTACAATACATGCGAGGGGTGGGGTTTATTGTGCCTGGCACCACTTGTTTAATGTATTTTTCCAAAAAAATTTCAAGTACCCCCTGGGCTTCTTCCAAGTACCCCTGAGGGTGTGCATACCCTACTTTGGGAACCCCTGGTATACATGAACAAAACGCTGGGACAGCCCTCATTCTTTACTCTCATCCTTCTGCTACATCCTCAGGGTATCTGTCTCTGTCCACCATTATGTTATAAATCACTCTGATATGAAATTACTTACAAGAATCTACAGATTTCATCAGAATTCCTGTCTGATTTATGTGCCTTAAAGCAGCATTTTGAGCCTAATCCCACAGCCACCTGGGAGCCTAGTGGGTTGTGACGGGATAAGGAGGGGGAGGGGGTGGGTTCTATTTGGGAGGAAAAAAAAAAAAAAAAAAAAAAGCGAGAATGCGGGTGTACTTCAGATGATTAGGTGAGGGAGACAATGAAGAGGACGTGTGTGCATGTGTTTGTGTGTGTGGGGGGCTACAGATGAGCGATTGAATGGGCGTTTTGCTCTGTCACCTGCTCAGGCCTCACCACAATGTCATCATAAACCAGTGCCTGAGCACCTGTCACACACGATAGATGGAAGGCAGCCGAGTGGAAATACCTGTGTGTATACCTGAGAAGTGAACATTGCAGCCTTTCAGCTCCCGATAAGTGTGGGAGTTAACAGCTCACTCGCAGCTTTTGCTACTACAGCATCTAGAGAAGCCTCTACTTTTCACAGCCACCTCTACATGAGATTGGCATGCAGCGAAGTATCCACCTTCATCCGTAAATCTAGGCTCATTATTCAGCTCTTAAACTTGAGAAGAAGTTGCACATTTGAAACATTCAGCTTCATTTCTGACAAATCAGAAATCTGAGTGGGCAATTCCAAAAGTCAAGGATCAGAAAAATAAGGATGTGAAGTAAAAAATGACTCTGAAAATAGACTCAAAAAGGAAAAGTCCGCCCCTGATTTGATGGAAAAAAAGATGTAAAAAGGACCAAAGCACCAATACTTTCTTTTACAGTAACTCCTTGCATGGGGCCTGAAGGTCTTCTTTATCTTCTTTTCTTGCTGATGTAAGTCAGAAGGTTTACGTGACACTTACAAAACCGAATTATAGCGTTAATCCGATTAAACTGGGCTTTAAAACTACATGTAAAAATGTTAGCTCCGCTGAAATCAGACTATGACACGTAGATAATGTAAGTGAAAGTCAGTCTACTCCTTCAGTTGTATAGACCAGTCAGACTAGACCTGGATGAGGCGTTCTGTGCCAAATCCTGACCTGGAAGCAAGGTTAGAATAGTTTTGGATTTTTAATTATAGTTTAGTTTTAATTAGTTTTGATTTTTTTTTTCTCTAATTCAGTTAGTTTTAATTAGTTCTTAGGGCAGGTTTGCTAGTTTTTATTAGTTATCATTTTTTTCTGAATGCTTAGTTTTAGTTTAGTTTAGTTTTAGGGATTTCATATATTTTATCTTCCTCACCATGCTATTGAAAGAAATTAGTGAGGCGCGGATATGGGTTACCCTGGACACTTTATTTGGGGGTTCGGTTAGGGTGGCTCATTGACCGAGCAGAGACACAAACACATGTACAGTACAATGTATAAATCCCCTATAGCAGGTTTGGGGGGGTGCAATCCATACACGTCACTTACATGAAAACAATGCGAAGATGTGCAAAGCGTGAGAGGAGATGCACAAAGCAGCCAGCAGTAAACCAGATAGAAACATATAAACCAGCTAACCAGCAGTAAACTGCATAGAAACATATATAAACCATATAGAAACATATATAAACCTAATAGAAACATATATAAATCAGCTAACCAGCCGTAAACCTCATAGAAACATATATAAACCATATAGAAACATATATAAACCGAATAGAAACATATATAAACCAGCTAACCAGTAGTAAACCGAATAGAAACATATTTAAATCAGCTAACCAGCAGTAAACCGCATAGAAACCTATATAAACCATATAGAAACATATATAAACCGAGTAGAAACATATATAAACCAGCTAACCAGCAGTAAACCGAATAGAAACATATTTAAATCAGGTAACCAGCAGTAAACCACGTAGAAACATATATAAACCAGATAGAAACATATATAAACCAGCTAACCAGCAGTAAACCGTATAGAAACATATATAAACCAGTTAACCAGCAGTAAACCGCATAGAAACATATATAAACCATATAGAAACATATACAAACCGAATAGAAACAAATATAAACCAGCTAACCAGCAGTAAACCGAATAGAAACATATTTAAATCAGCTAACCAGCAGTAAACCGCATAGAAACATATATAAACCAGATAGAAACATATATAAACCAGCTAACCAGCAGTAAACCACATAGAAACATATATAA
Organism: Sphaeramia orbicularis; assembly: GCF_902148855.1. Taxonomy (NCBI): domain Eukaryota; kingdom Metazoa; phylum Chordata; class Actinopteri; order Kurtiformes; family Apogonidae; genus Sphaeramia; species Sphaeramia orbicularis. The sequence goes on along the minus strand of NC_043979.1, from coordinate 32,319,693 downwards.
ACTAGATAGAAACATATATAAACCAGCTAATCAGCAGTAAACCGCATAGAAACATATATAAACCAGCTAACCAGCAGTAAACCGCATACAAACATATATAAACCATATAGAAACATATATAAACCACTTATAAACATATATAATCCAGTTCAGCAGCAGTAAACCACACCTTAGCAGATATCTTATATCTTCATCATCTCCAGTTCCATTATTAGCTAACTTTGCTTCATTTCAGTTCAGCTAGCTGTAGCTACTAACATCAAATGTTTTTTAACATTCTAACAGGTTCCATACCTCTGTAATTGGATTAGTTTTCATCCTCCTCTTTTCTCCTCTTCTAAACTGTGCAGTTATGGCCTTGGAAGGCCTTTTCATGGTGATAAACTCTCCAGTCTTTACCTGGATGCTAGTTCAACACTGACGCTGTCCTTTAGTTCCGCTCTGTCACTCACGTGCACACACAGTGAGAAAAAAACCCAAAAAAACCAAAACGTCCCCACTCATCACTAAAGTAAATCCCAGACAGGACTGTGCTGCTCTGTCCCAGCTTTAGTCTGTATGTTCCAGGTAGAGTGGGGACCAGAAGACGACTGGAAACCACAGTGACCAGACATGATGGACTGTGAAATGTCATATGGTGCTGCTAGCTAAAACTGCTGGAGCGAAATAAATCAATTTGATAATAATCCGACATTGACAAAGACGAAAACGAAGGGATTTTTAGCCATAATTTTTACACGTTTTAGTTAGTTTTGTAAGCTCACAATACAGTTTCAGTTTGTTATCATTTTTTTCTTTGAATTAGAGTTTTTATTTATTTCAGTTAACGAAAGTGTTTTTTCAATTTTAGTTTCCGTCATTTCGTTCGTTTTTGTTAACGATTATAACCTTGCCTGGAAGTCAAACGTCATGAATCTCATCTACACAAAAAGTAGAACAGACATAAAATACGTCTTATACAAATTCGTGACACTGTCCATTGTCGTGCCAGTTTACCTCTGGGTTGCTAACTTGCTAGCTTGCCATTGACTATTGGTTGTGTTCTGTGACATTGTAAGATAATAAGCTGAAAGAGAGCACATCGCCGCCTATTGTAGTGGAAACGACTTAATTTCAACAATAAATCAATTACACAACATTCCAATTAAACTGCTTTGCTAAACAGCTGTGCGTGTAAACATACTGACTATGTGTCTAAGGACCTCTACTTTAAACTGATCATCTGGCTCTCAATAATGACACAAATTGGCCAAGTCTGACTTGAACTAATAGACTACCCCCATGCAGAGGAGTTGTTTTTTTGTTGTTTGTTTTGTTTTTTTTACAGACGGTCCTTCAGTTGAAAAAGATGCAAAAACAATGAATACAGCAAACATACTGTCTTTTATTGGAACTCCTTGTGTGACATCTTCCTAAGCCTGTGCGTTCCTGTTCTTCACAAACTTAAGGTCTTTTTTTTTTTTTTTTTTTTTTTTGTGCTTGTCTTGGTGGTGTCTGTCTAAAGGCAGTTTTGTCGAATCTGCCCCGGTCTATACTCAGTATGTGTCCTAGCCAGCACACTGTTCAGTGATCAGTGTGATCTCGTGGAGGATATTATGGCTTTGGCTCTTGGCGTATAGAGCTCCTGGTTGGATATGTTGTTGAGCCAGAACACACAGCAAATGTTTCTTGGGGGATCTGCAGTGAAAAGACTCCAGCTTTTTTCATATCAGCTTCGACAATTCTCCAACTTTTACATCTGTACAAGACAGACCTAACTGCAGTAAGGTCTGCCAAAACACTACTGTAATGAAATGGAATAAAACACCTGTGGTACAGTTATAGGTTGCATGAATTTTCATTGGAAATCTAATCTCATTTTGACAAAATATATATTTATTTGTTTTAATGTAACAGCTAGCTAGGATTTATTCATTTTTTGTCAATTTTTTTCTATTTTCAATATATCTGAAGCAAAGCCTTCCCACCCATGGCTAGATACTTGCTAAATACAAGACAATCTGGTTATATTTATGTATGTATGTAAGTACAAATTTATTACCCCGTCCCCCTGAAAGGGAGGCAAGGAGTATTGTTTTTGGTTCAGTTTGTTTGATTGTTAACACTCTAGCAGCAAAAGTATTGTTTGAATTCATACCAAACTGGGTTTATAGATTTCCAGTGATCCATATTAGATGTCATTACATTTTGGCAACAGTAAGTCAAAGTTAAAAATTTTCATGAATTTTAATTTTTTTTTTTCACCATTTACTTATAATGGGCAAAAATTCACATGTCTGTAGCAGCAAAGCTATTGGTTGAATTCATACCAAATTGGGTTTATAGATTTCCAGTGACCCAGATTAGATGTCATTACATTTTGAGAAAAGTAGGTCAAAGTTCAATTTTTTTATGAATTTTTAAAATGTTTTTTTTTCCCCATTCGCTTACAATGGGCAAAATTTCAAATGTCTGTAGCAGCAAAACCATTGGTTGAATTCATACCAAATTGGGTTTGTAGATTGCCAGTGGTTACATTTTTGGGAAAAGTAGGTCAAAGTTTAAATTTTTAAAATATTTTTCTCTCCTATTTACTTATATTGGGTGAAATTTCAAATGTCTATAAAAACATCAATTTTTTTTCCAATTTACTTCAAACTTGGCTCATATATATAGGGGCAGTTGATATGCTGGCATCACCACACACATAGACATGCTAACATCAGCTGGATCGATGCCAAAATAAGCTACAATACGTACAAAGGGTGGGGTTTGTTGTGTCTGGCACCACTTGTTTTTTTGCTGTGTGCATACCGCATTCTGTTATTTAATGCACCAAGCACAGATTTTCATACAAAGAATCATGTGGATATTTAATGGAAACTGACTTAATGGGTTCTTACAAATGCTTGCACACAACTTAGAAAAACTGGTGTTGAGGAAAAAGTAGGATGGATTGTAATTTCTTTGGATTTTTCAGAACATTAGAATTCCATTGTTCCAACCAATATTAATCACTATATATGCACCGTCAGTGTATTCAACGTCTATATTACACCATCAGCAGGACAAACTAAAAGGCTCTGCACCAACAGGAATCAAGCATATGCCAAGTGTAACATCGCCTGAGCACCACGGAGTCCACACAGTATCATTCTGTTTCGCAAAAGACAGAAGCAAACATCCACTCTGCTCCAGTGATCTGAAGTGATTTAATACAAGTAGAGTCTGTTCAGTGTACCTCGCCAAAACAGGATTGACCGACTACTGCTCCTGCTTGACTCCATTTTCTCCTCTCAATCCCAGTTCTCTTATCTCACACAGAAAAATAATGCTCCAATATCTAAGGGGTTTGTCCTTGGCCCATGCCCTACTTTACCACAGATTTTCCTCAATATCTGTGCATTAGTTCTTATGTAATCCTCCTAACAGGCGGGCAGAACTTATTACATTACCCCCTTAGTAGAGGTAAAGATATTTGTGCTGTCAAATATATAGGTTTAACTTCTGTCCCTGGTATGAAGTTGCTCTGAATACAAAAATATAACCGTGACAAGACAACGTGTTTATTTCCTGTGGGGAGTTCTATCGCTTCCTATGAATTTCAGGTGACTGACATTATTAAGGAACATAAAATAATGTCGTACAGAAATAGAAATATATTCTGCGTGGTAGCATAAACAGGCGCAGGCAATTCAACATTGTTTCATTTGATGAATTATCCAACTCTATTCAACTTGGGTTAATATTGTAAAATAATTTATGGCTTCATGCTGCTTCTTCTGAGCCAAAAAAAAAAAAAAAAGAATGTTATAATCAACCTTGTCTGACTGTGTGCACAACACAAGATAAAGTTTTACGTTTATTCATAGAGCTCTTAATCTAAAAAATACAGTCTCAAAGGACTTCATAACAATGATATTAAACAATAACTGAAAATGAATCTCAGCTGAAATAATTTAAAAGTCAGATGTAGGGAGAAAACAAAAGACCAACGTTTTATCATAAAACTTTACTATGATAATGTATCATAGGAGGATAGATGGAGGAACACACTAGCCAATTCACTGCCGCAAGTAAAATACCTAGTATGTATACACAAATGTTGAGATTTAACACGTGCATCCTCATTTTCTTTCTTTTTTTTTTTTTAAACCTGTTTATCGTTTTTTTTGTTTGTTTGTTTGTTTTTTCACCTATAAAAACAAAGAACTTAGTTCCACTGTTTGATCCAGAAGTCAAACAAATAGACAGACAATATGTGGAACAAACCCCCCTCCCTTGGCACATATCCCCTCCAGATTACAGGAGAGACAAAAATAAATAAACAGTAAATAAATACAAAATAGATGTACAAAATTCCCACTTTAAATATTACCAAAAAAAAAAAAAAAAAAAGGCAATGGTTACTGCTACAGTACTGTGGCACAAAATATCGATTTGTCCATTGCCACAGACCAATCAAATGTTGGCATTTGTACTATAGCCAATCACAGATACTGTTCCATGAACTCGCTCTACTCTTGTTGCTGCAGTACTGTAGTGGTATATGGCCTATACTTTGGTGCATTCTTTTGTGCCTTTTGCTACCACAGTACTGTGACAACTGATGGAAGAAATGACAAATTAATAATAGCATATAGTATAGAATAGGAATTATTGTTCCAAATACTCTACATGTTGTTTTATGGTGTTCTTTACTCTGGAGGCTGGAGAAAGTGGGCGGAGCTACATGTTAGATGCAGCAGTGTGCTGTGTGATTTCAGTTCTGTGTCATTTGAGTGCTGTGGTCCTGTGGAATTCTGCACTCTGAACGTTGTCCCAGTGGCTGATTTATATCAATGTCGGATTTAGTCTGATACATTACTGAGTGAGGTAAATATCCACCGTATCTTAATCAGACCTATTCGCTATCTAACCGCCTTGGTACTTTTTCGGGATGTACGTTACCATTCTAGATATGATATAACCAAGGCACTGATTGGCTCTATGGTAAAAGACAAACTGATCTTTCGTGCCACAATACTGTGTCGATAGCCACTTCGAATACATACATACATACATACAAATACATACATACGTACATACAAATGCATACATACATACATACCCATAATAATTGTAATGATAAATCTAAACTGCTGAGGTACACCAATTCTTTGTAATACAATACATCCTCATTTTCGCAACAAATTTTTTTTTATTGGCCCTGTGGCCTTTACCCATGTGATACACCAATACACACCAGCATGACGGTGCTGTCTCTAAGCTCACAACCTCCTTTGGCAGAGATCCACAACAGTTAAATGGATATAAACTCACGCTGAATAGTCAAACCTGCTGAATTCACATGAATCTAAATCCTAGTACAGGAGGAGGCAGACGACGTGAAGGGACTTAAACTGCTGGGAAGCATGCAGCAGCTGAGGCAGAAAGAATGCGGTAGAAAATAATCTTAACCATTTCCAAGAGCTGCCTGCTTGTTTGGGTTTTTTTCGGTCACATGTAAAATGTATGGAGCGTGTGACTAAACTTTAGGGCATAAGACTCCATGAATGATGCACCACACACACAGTTTCCAGGACAGAAACAGTCGCTGAAAGCCAATATGGTCTGAAACCAATCGTTTAGTTTTAATCTGACTTCCAGACAGTGTATTTTATTTATTTCCCACTCTTTCAACCTTATATTTTCCCGCTTAAAACAAGATGTTATTCCGATGGCTGCACATTGTTGGCAGTTAAATGTTTACACAGTAATTTAACGTTAGGCTGCCTTCATTTCTTTTTGTTTCTGTTCGTCTTGAAAGCGGTTAGCAGTGAATTGGATCGAAATGCAGAAGCAGGCAGGGTTAAATAGATTTATTAAAAAGAAGCAAAAAGGCTCAGGGGAATATTAGTAGGTAGAATGAAAACAGGGATTAATTATGACAAAGTCCAAAATCACAACTTCACTCAAAGAAACACAAAGTTAGAGTTCATGCTGCCATCATTATAATCCCACATGGAGCAGGGAAAGTGTCTGCCAACGTTATAATAGTTAACGCTTTTCCCCATTAGCGTTCAACTTTATATCATTTTGCTTTTTTTTAGTTTCAGTGTAGTTTTAAGCAGTTTTAAGCCTGTTTTTGGGGAATGGGAATAGGACAGTGTCCCTTACCACACCTGGTAAGATTAGTCTCTTTGTGCAAGCCTTTCAAATTGACTTTTAGATTTTCGTTATTTTTCCCCTTGAGAAATGTTTCACATATTTTATCAGCTTCGACTACAAGGCACTTACTCTTATCTAAGACACAGTCATATTCAAAGTAATCCCAGATGGGACTCTGGCGCTTTCTGCCGACTTTCGCTGCCATGACGCCAGGCGTGGATGGATTGGCAACACAGATGTGCGACGTCCTTGCCATCTGCTTGTGTAGAAACTGGCACAGCAAAAAACCTGGAAGATAGATTTCTTATCCGCCCAAAATACTCGGCTTATGTGCGCATGAAATAATTAGACAAAGATGAAAGATGGTGAAGACATTTTCTGTGGAATTTTAGTGTATTCTCATTAGATGTGTATTGACACAATACAATTTATATTTTTGTGAAACCTTATTTTAGTAAACAAAAGTTTTCACGCCATCTGACACGCCTTTTCATTGTTAATGCTAATGCTAGTGGCTAATTACTAGTTGGCAGCGGGCGAGTATGTGACTATTGGAGGGAAATACATAAAAGTAGTGATGAGGGAAAAAAATGTAAGGTGATGGAAAATTGGTGAAGAATCATGACGGGTCAAATTTTGCTAAACCCACTTTTATTAGTCTTTGGTGCATTTATTCGTGTATTTGGACCCTAATAGTTCAAAAAGTTTGAATTTGATCCCCCCAGGTGCTGCAAAGCTATCTTTATACTGATTTTGGCAAAAATCGAGTGGATTTCTACAAAAGTGGCTCATTTGTATTTAAAGGGCCAGTGTTCAAAACGACTTTTCTTGTGTCATTACTCAGAAATAGGGCTGAAGATGGACCTGTAGAGTTTTGTTAATGAAGAATTCAGACCCAAGCACAGCATTTATAGTTTACGTAGACCACAGGGAAATGCTTTAAAATTCCATAATTCCATTTAACCCTATAAAGCCTGAACCATTAAATTATTGACAGAAAATTCCAGTTCTTTGAAAATGGAGCCTTTATTGGTCCTTCTGAAGAACCCAAGAAATTGTTTTTCAAATATCAATTTCCATGTATGTGTTTTAATTCGGTACCATATTTGATACATTGGGTCTCAAAGCTCAAATATTATTTTTGAACAAAAAAAAAAAGCATAATATCACACAAGCATGTCTAACAAATTGGTAATTCCTTTTCAAAACTGTCAAAGTTTTGCCTCCTTCCTCATTAATGACAATCTTGTTGTGTCACTGGAAAGGCCTCTGGTGAATGAATTCCTCCCCCCAGTGGATTATCTGTGTATTGCATGTATCCAATTGTATACATCAGGCTTTTTTTGAAAAAAAAAAAAAAAATCACACTGATCATGTAGAGGGCTTCAAAACTCATGTATCAAACATGATAGGTTTGGTGTTATAGGGTTAAGAAAGCAAAATATCCTTCTTTAAATGACTTTAAAGACCTGAAGCCTCATTAAAACTGTGCATAGAATTAACAAAAAAAGAAGTCAAAAACGTCAAAAAAAAAAAAAAAAAAAAAAATTGTTCAGTCAGGATTACTTTTGCCAAAATAAAATATGTTACAACTGAATTCAGATCCAGACTGAAAAGGTGGAGGTGGGGTGTGGAGAGGGGCCACAGAGACAGCAGACTGAAACCACAGTGTTATCTGTTCAGTTTAAATATGACACCCTGAATGGGACTAACCAATCAGACGTGCAGAATATAATCAGCTGATTTATGCTGGCTTGGAGATCCTCTGCTGTTAATCATGTACTGATAAATGGGCTGAGCTTGACTTTGTGGCCTTCCTGAACTAAAGCTGTGCTCAATTTTCATTAATCAGAGTTCATCCACATCAGCAGGCAACTTTCTCATAAGCGTCCCCATGGAAACGTGCACACATACATAAATCAGCTCAGTATAATGCCTTCTATATTCCTACAATTAATCATAAAAGTTAAATGCAAGGTATGCCACTGAGAACATTTATATGACAATAAAAATCAGATAATTGGAACAAATCACATAATTGAAATAATTGGATCTGATGCATTTACATGCACTTCAGATATGTGGTAATTGAAAAACCGTGGTTTAGACTTTTCAGTCCATTATCAGATTTCTTTTGGAGTATGTTCATATGTGGTGATGGTAGATTTAAACTTCCTGTTATTGTCTTTCTTTCTTTCTTGTTCATCTGATTTCTGATTATCAATCACCTCCCATTAGCTGATTCAATCCAATTTTATTTGTAAAGCACTTTAAAACATCCACAGTGGACCAAAGTGCTGTACAGAGAAATAAATAAAAGCCAAAATATCAGCGTAAAATACAAGAATAGATTAAAAGACATAGAACAACTGTAACAATAAAATAAAAAATAAATAAAAAACATAAAATAAATAAATGAATAAAAATACAGAAGAAAAGATAAAACCTAAACAAAACAATAAAATACAAGAATAGATTAAAACATAAAAAACTGTACAATTAAAAACAACAACAAAATACCTGATAAAGCACATCACAGTATGCTGTCTTAATAGTTATGCATAGTCATGAACTGGAGATCAGGGTTTTTTTTTTTCTGCTTAGTTTTTTTTTTTTAATCACAGCTACAAGTGGAGACATATGTTATCACAGACCAATGTCACAGGATTTACAGCATCAAACAAACTATTTCCACCTCCGCAGGATTAGTAGAATCCACCACCCTAGCAGATAAAAAGCATTAAAGTTTTGTTTGGGTGAACTTTGCATGAATTATGACTAGAAATCATGTGGATATGGGGTGTAATGAATGTACATGAGTCACTGGTGTAATTTCCAATTTGGAACTGAATTCTACACACACACACACACAAAAAAAATCATCCACATTATTAGGAAATATTATTGACTTCCTGAAATGCTAAAATGTTATGTAATATTACTTTTTACAAGACGCGACACTGTCTAATGTGACTGTGGTGGAAAAGAATGAGTATATTCTTACTTAATATCAGGGTGAAGTAATTAGAAAACTGGCCCGAGCAGCCAAGGCATGTAAAAGAGGTTAACCACTGTGTTTTGCAATAAGTAGCTTCTTTTATTTATTGTTAACGCTGTAGACACATATCACAACCAACACCAACAAATCAACCCAAACTGATTGCTTATGTACAGAGGTCATTCATTAACTGGACTGGCTTGTATCATTTGCTGTGGCTTAAATGGAAAACTCACACATGTAAAAATATGAACAAACTAAGCCATTAGTAACTTCAGATTTTTTCAGATTGACTTATTTGTAAATTAAGTCAAAGTCGAGTTGACTAGTCATATGATGACATCATCACTAGGGACGGAAATCAACAGGAATTTCATGATTCCGATTCCATTATCGATTTTGCTTATCAGTCCGATTCCTTATCGATTCTCTTATCGATTCTCTTATCGATTCTCTTATCGATTCTCTTATCGATTCTCATTGGGTGAGGGAATAAAAGAGTACAAATGGGTGTGTTTGCATTAACTGTCTTTTATATTTCCATCTCTGCTCAGAAAATATAACATATACAGTATGTACAAATAATAACAGATGATGCCGGGCCCGGTGAAAGTGAAACTTAAGACGCTTTACTAATTCCTCTACTTCCGCCCATCTCCCATTGTTGCACAACCTCATTTCCTTTCCCCTACCTTCGGAAACTTGTATTTTAGGGGGCACTACATTTGTTGCCCACACCAGAACCGGGACTGGGCCCAGATGACGGCCTGGTGTTCACTCTGCCGCTACATTCAGAAGCGCTGCCAAGTAGCGTATCAAATACGTGACATTCCTGTAAATGAATCACATGCTGTGGACAAATGTTTGAGCATATTGGAGGAATTCCACCCTTTTGAAGAAGTGGAAGCTTTGACAGTGTTACAAGTGGACCTGGTGTCGTCTTTTTGGAACATTTCTGCCTCAACGCCATGTTGGCTATGTTCTGACCAAAAACAATACAGCATATGCATGATGTCATCACGCATGAGCAACAAAGATGGAATCGATGAGCAGAATCGTTAAGCAGGCAGGTAAACGATTCCAAGGAATGGAGCTACCCATCCCTAGTCATCACATTGACAGCGGAGGAATGACACAGACACACAGCTGTTTAACAATGAGGAACTTGTACGAAAGTTCACTGTAACATTAACAATGTAAAGTAAAGAGCAGAATAAAAACATTGTTTCCACGTGCTGCATGATGTCGTCTTCCTCTATTTTCAACTCCGCAACTGGACCATCGAATATCTCACACATCCCGTTTTGCCCTCTGCAGAGACATGTGATGTGAGACTGATGAAATATTGAGTGGAATCAGATCCAATATTTGACAATATTATACTTTTTGTTTTGTTTTTTACCATTGAAAGATGCTTATGGAACAGCTGTGGCTCAGTAACCCGTCTGCTGCTTTCCATATTTATGAGTAAGTGGATGTATAAGTAGGCCAATGCATAGCCTGGTCACAAAAAGTCTCCACCTGAGTGTAAGAATTCAAACTGATACTAGAGGGATTCATATTTCAGATGCAAGAGAGCAGATTTTCTTTTCTTAAAAAACATCAGTTTGTGAAGAGCATAAAGATTGAACTGTTTGAATGGAAAAAGGTCATGTGGTCTGTTGAGTCCAGACCGACCCCGTTCCAGAGTACACCAGGGTGACGAGAAAGACTGATGAGGTGATTACACTGCAAAAATTGAAATCTTACCAAGTGTATTTTTCTCATTTCTAGTCAAAATATCTCATCACACTTAAAATAAGACATAATCACCTGCAGAGTAACTTTTCAGTGAGATTTAAGAACAGATTTTTAGACAATAGATCTTGAAAATCTTATTTCAAGAAATCTTACCAAGATAATTTTTACTTATTCCATTGGCAGATTTTTTTTTGCTTAATTCAATAAGATTTTCAAGATCTATTGTCGAAAAATAAGTTCTTATATCTCACTGAAAAGTTACTCTTCAGGTGATTATGTCTTATTTTAAGTGTGACGATATATTATGACAAGAAATGACAAAAATACACTTGGTAGGATTTAGATTTTTGCAGTATACCCATCATGCCTAGTATCTACACTGCAAAAAATACCCTGCTAGAAATAAGCCTAATATTTCTAAAGCTGGTCAAATTGGCTTATACTGAGCAAAAAAAATTCTTGGCTAGAATTCTTAAAACAAGCAAAAAAGTCTATCAACTAAAAAACCAAAATGTGCCTTAAAACTTGACAAAAATGCCAGAATTGTAGCAAACAGTGCTTAGCACGAGAAATAAAATCACCTTGATATCAGCTGGAAAATCTTATTAAGAAAGTTAGATATATTTTTTAAAAAACAAGAATATTTTTCTTATGTAAAAACTTATTTTTTCCCTATTTAGATGAAAAATAGGAAATGTTCTAGAAATAAGGCTTTTTTCACTTTCTTAGAAATCATTTTTTGCAGTGTACAGTACAAACCTATGGTGGAAGTGTTTTGATCTGGGGTTGTTTCAGTTTGTCAGGTTTAGGTTCAGCACCATTATTCGCCCAAAAATGATAGAAATAAATAAATGCCTGTCATAACAAATACATCAAAGAAGTCCGTACAACTAAATATTAGAGTGTGGGACTGGGACTGGATATATATGAGTGAAATTAAACATTTGAGAGGCATTATTATTTGTATGATGAGTCCTATTGCATTTAGTGTCAAAAATATGTCTTTATTTCACCACCTTGTCTCCAAAATGTTGGTCTGTGCATGTGTCCTCATGTCAAGTTTAAGTTTTTTTGTTTTTTTTTTTATTCCCTAAATTGTGAGGTGGTGTCTTTCAGGTCCAGTTTTCTGTGACAAATGGTGCTCCAGATGTGGTCTAATTACCTTATAATTATTTTCACAGAAATGAAAGTGCCAAAAACTGTACTCGTGGAGAATTATAACAAAGAAAATGCAGATTAGGTACACTTGGTGTAGATTAACTTGCCTGCATGGTATTGTCAGAAGGTAGTGTTATTGACTATGTTATGATCATAAAATGCAAAATTTGTTACATGTATTAAATGTTTGTTACATCAGAATTTATTCTAAAAGGAAAACCAAGCCTGTGACCATCAGTAGATTGTCCTCACTGTGTTGTTTTGTGTGTTTTTATGATGTTTTGCATTTTGTAAATTGTCTTTCTTGTCACCTGCATAGGGACTACAGACGGAAATTAGCACTGTTACTACAATCTGGCATATTTACAGCTGGAATTGTTGTAGATGTTCATTAATATGCACTGTCCCTGATAGATAAGTAAGTAAGTAAGTAAGTAAGTAAATAAATAAATAAATAAATAAATAAATAAATAAATAAATAAGTATTAATCTTATTCAAGTGGTATCCTCTGGGTCTTTAGTAAGTCATTATAGAAATGTTAAAATTCATTCATAAATTCCAAATAAATCACATAAATCCTTTACAAAGCTTATGATATTTCAGATTTTTATTTATTTATTCTGAATTACTGCTTTTCTGTGAATATTTTTGAGGTAAAACTTCAAAATGTGCATGAAATATGTTTTGCTGATTCATTCTGTTTTGTGTTTAACCCTTTGAATATTAGACACCTGTATTCAAATATATCCCCAGGCACTTGACTGTTAACTTTGAAATAAGAAGTAGCCAAAAATTATTTATTTATTTATTTAAATTCAAGATTCACTTTGTCATTTAAACACAATACCAACACGGATACAGTGCAGAACGAAATTACATTTCATCGACTTTTTAATTCTCTTTTTATTGAAAGAATTCAGATTTTTTTCACACATTGAAAAAACAGACGTAGCAATATTCAATGACAGTTTGCAGAAAATTATATATAATTAAAATCCAGTGAATCAAATCAACATCATAGCAATCTCACAAGTGTTTGTACAAATGCACCACAGTACTGTAATATGATTGTATATTGTAAAATTAATCTCATTGTCCGACTGTCTCTGTAACAGCTAAAAAGGTTTAACAAATGTCACTCTGATACATGGCCTTCATAATAAAGTACTTTTCATTTTAATGAATAATTGCAAATTTTCCAACTGTAAAGCTCCCGAAGCTCTGTCCCTTTAGTCACTCTCACTCCAGACTCTGTAGCAGCAAACCCTCATTTATCATCATCATCACTATGAACCCATAGGACCTCTACTCCCGAGTTATGTCTGACACTGCATTCTCTCACCGCTGGTTACCGTGGTCACCGTCTACCTCATACTCCAACAGTACACCTGTCTTTCTACTCCTCTGACAAAAACTTTGATTTCTTTCTTCACCTTTTGGTATCATACAATCTTCCCTGGAGCTTCATTTTTCCAAAACAAGTGAACTTTTCATCAGCCTCCTCCTCACATCCGACAGATCGCACCCATCAGCTGTCATCAGTCATCATTAACAGAGACACAGGAGTCACAGGAAAGTCTCAAAACTCTTGTATGAGTCTGACCAATAACCTCGGCTTTACAATTGTTCTGTCAACGTCCGTATATGCTGTCAGAAACATTGGGCTGCATGCACTGATGGGTAAAAGAATGATGTCTGCTTCTTATGTTTTTTGTTTTTTTTTAAGTAGAGATTACAAAGAATGCAGGAGTGAGACACTGGGAATAACATGCAGCAAATGCCCTTAGTTGAACTGATTATTATACTGAGACCAGTTTATAGACATGTTACACTGCAAAAATCCAAAATCTTACTAAGTATTTTTTCTAATTTCTAGTCAAAATATCTCATCACACTTGAAATAATTTCCAGAAATCTTACCAAGACAATTTTCACTTGTTCCATAGGCAGATTTTTTTTTTTTTTTTTTGCTTAATTCAAGATTTTTTTTTTTTGCTTAATTCAAGCAAAAAAACCAAAAAAAACAATCCAGTGAAAATTATTAACATAAATTAACATTTCTTGAAATAAGATTTTCAAGATCATTGTCTAAAAATAAGTTCTTATATTTCACTGAAAAGTTACTCTTTAGGTGATTATGTCTTATTTTAAGTGTGATGAGATATTTTGACTAGAAATGAGAAAAATACACTTGGTAAGATTTAAATTTTTTGCAGTGTATTAACCCCTAAAGACCCAAACACCCACCAAAACCATTTACTGAGGTAAAAAATGTAATACCTGTTGATCCACTAATCCTGTCAATACATGTAAATAATTGGTGTAAAATACAGTTTGTCATCTTTTCATGGTCATCAGATATGACCCATTTGAACGTTCAGAGGCTCTGTAGTTACCGTGGAAACACTGTCATCTTCTACAACATTGATTCACTAGTAAAACCAATAGAGTTGGATCAATGACAGTGAACGGACACATTTGCTTTATGTTCAGTTATTGATATCTTTGCAAAAAAAGTCACTTTTTCTTCGGTTTTCTGTTTCTGATATAATAACCCTCAACTTTAATGTGAGTTTTTATGAACACCTACATGATCGGGGAGTTAAATATAGGAAAATACCTGATTTTTTCTCAAAAAATGGAAAATACAGAGCACTGCAAAAATCAAAATCTTACCAAGTGTATTTTTCTCATTTCTTGTCAAAATATCTCATCACATTTAACATTAGATATAATCACCTAAAGAGTAACTTTTCAGTGAAATATAAGAACTAATTTTTAGACAATAAAAAAAATCTTATTTCAAGAAATCTTACCACAATAATTTTCACTTGTTCCATTGGCAGATTTTTTTTTTTTTTTTTTTTTTTTTTTTGCTTAATTCAAGATTTTTTTTTGGTTAATTCAAGTAAAAAAACATCTTCCAATGGAACAAGTGAAAATTATTTTGGTAAGATTTCTTGAAATAAGAATTTTTTATTGTCTAAAAATGAGTTCTTATATTTCACTGAAAAGTTACTCTTTAGGTGGTTATATCTTATGTTAAGTGTGATGAGATATTTTGACTAGAAATGAGAAAAATATACTTGGTAAGATTCAGATTTTTTGCAGTGTATTAACCCCTAAAGACCCAAACATTCACCAAAACCATCTACTGAGGTAAAAAATTTAATACCTGTTGATCCACTAATCCTATCAATACATGTAAATAATTGGTGTAAAATACAGTTTGTCATCTTTTCATGGTCATCAGATATGACCCATTTGAACGTTCAGAGGCTCTGTAGTTACCGTGGAAACACTGTCATCTTCTACAACATTGATTCACTAGTAAAACCAATAGAGTTGGATCAATGACAGTGAACGGACACATTTGCTTTATGTTCAGTTATTGATATCTTTGCAAAAAAAGTCACTTTTTCTTCGGTTTTCTGTTTCTGATATAATAACCCTCAACTTTAATGTGAGTTTTTATGAACACCTACATGATCGGGGAGTTAAATATAGGAAAATACCTGATTTTTTCTCAAAAAATGGAAAATACAGAGCACTGCAAAAATCAAAATCTTACCAAGTGTATTTTTCTCATTTCTTGTCAAAATATCTCATCACATTTAACATTAGATATAATCACCTAAAGAGTAACTTTTCAGTGAAATATAAGAACTAATTTTTAGACAATAAAAAAAATCTTATTTCAAGAAATCTTACCACAATAATTTTCACTTGTTCCATTGGCAGATTTTTTTTTTTTTTTTTTTTTTTGCTTAATTCAAGATTTTTTTTGGTTAATTCAAGTAAAAAAACATCTTCCAATGGAACAAGTGAAAATTATTTTGGTAAGATTTCTTGAAATAAGAATTTTTTATTGTCTAAAAATGAGTTCTTATATTTCACTGAAAAGTTACTCTTTAGGTGATTATATCTTATGTTAAGTGTGATGAGATATTTTGACTAGAAATGAGAAAAATATACATGGTAAGATTTTGATTTTTTGCAGTGTATTAACCCCTAAAGACCCAAACACCCACCAAAACCATTTACTGAGGTAAAAAATGTAATACCTGTTGATCCACTAATCCTATCAATACATGTAAATAATTGGTGTAAAATACAGTTTGTCATCTTTTCATGGTCATCAGATATGACCCATTTGAACGTTCAAAGGCTCTGTAGTTACCGTGGAAACACTGTCATCTTCTACAACATTGATTCACTAGTAAAACCAATAGAGTTGGATCAATGACAGTGAACGGACACATTTGCTTTATGTTCAGTTATTGATATCTTTGCAAAAAAAGTCACTTTTTCTTCGGTTTTCTGTTTCTGATATAATAACCCTCAACTTTAATGTGAGTTTTTATGAACACCTACATGATCAGGGAATTATAGGAAAATACCTGATTTTTTCCTCAAAAAATGGACTGCAAAAATCAAAATCTTACCAAGTGTATTTTTCTCATTTCTTGTCAAAATATCTCATCACACTTAACATAAGATATAACCACCTAAGGAGTAGGAGTAAAAGTGGCAGATTTTTTTTTTTTTTTTGCTTAATTCAAGATTTTTTTTGGTTAATTCAAGTTTAAAAAAAAAATCTGCGAATGGAACAAGTGAAAATTATCTTGGTAAGATTTCTTGAAATTAGATTTTTTTATTGTCTAAAAGGAATTCTTATATTTCACTGAAAAGTTACTCTTTAGGTGGTTATATCTTATGTTAAGTGTGATGAGATATTTTGACTAGAAATGAGAAAAATATACTTGGTAAGATTCAGATTTTTTGCAGTGTATTAACCCCTAAAGACCCAAACATTCACCAAAACCATCTACTGAGGTAAAAAATTTAATACCTGTTGATCCACTAATCCTATCAATACATGTAAATAATTGGTGTAAAATACAGTTTGTCATCTTTTCATGGTCATCAGATATGACCCATTTGAACATTCAGAGGCTCTGTAGTTACCGTGGAAACACTGTCATCTTCTACAACATTGACTCACCAGTAAAACCCATGGAGTTGGATCAATGACATTGGATGGAGACACTTGTTTTATTATTGATATCTTTGCAAAAAAAAAAAAAAAAAAAATCACTTTCTTCTAATTTCTGTTTCTAATACAATAACCCTCAACTTTGAAGTGAGTTTTTATGAACATCTACATGATCAGTGAGTTAATATTGAAAAATACCTAATTTTCACTGGAAAAAAAAAAGGAAAATAAAGTGTATTTTTCTCATTTCTGGTCAAAATATCTCATCACACTTAAAACTGGAAAAGCACTTTGAGAGCACAGACGTCCACCAAGGCAACTGCTTAATTCAAGCAAAAAAAAAAAAAAAACTGCCAATGGAACAAGTGAAAATTATCCTTGTAAGATTTCTTGAAATAAGATTTGTTTATCGTCTAAAAATGAGTTCTTATATTTCACTGAAAAGTTACTCTTCAGGTGATTATGTCTTATGTTAAGTGTGATGAGATATTTGGACTTGAAATGAAAAAAATACACTTGGTAAGATTTAGATTTTTTCCAATGAGGATAATATTATCATAAATGACGATAAATCACTTAAGAAAGGTTTAATATAGAGAAAAAATAATTTGGGAACTGCCACAAAAGTAGCACTGAGTCTTTATGGGTTAATAGAATAAGACACTGGGGATCTTGTTGTAGAATTGAGGAACAGAACCAGCATTCTGGTCAAACCTATTGAGATCATAGAATTTACAGGGGTTGGACAAAATAATGGAAACACCTTCACCTCAAGATAATAATGCCCCAATCCATACAGCTAGAATTGTTAAAGAATGGCATGAGGAACATTCTAATGAAGTTGAGCATCTCGTATGGCCGGCACAGTCCCCAGACCTCAACATTATTAAGCATTTATGGTCAGTTTTAGAGATTCAAGTAAGACGTCGATTTCCACCGCCATCGTCTCTAAAAGAGTTGGAGGGTATTCTGACTGAAGAATGGCTTAAAATTCCTTTGGAAACAATTCACAAGTTGTATGAATCAATACCTCGGAGAATTGAGGCTGTAATTGCCGCAAAAGGCGGATCTACACCATATTAAATTATATTTTGTTGATTTTTTTAAGGTGTTTCCATTATTTTGTCCAACCCCTGTATATAAATAGTGGACAGAAGAACCTAGATGCCATGTCATGGTTTCTGAAATGCTTTGAAGGCAGTAATTTGTGATTTGGCCATCACCATTTTGTTTTTTGGAGGCAGAAGTCCCCATATGTGGATAACATAATGTTCTCGCACTTGAAAACCCTCTGCCTTCAGTCCACGCCAAAGTTTTTGCACATATGGACAGACAGACGGATGACGAACTGATGACAGTGCTGTGTGGCAAGGGCCGAGGGTAAAAAGCAGCAGAACTACAGGAGGTCAGCTAATGCTAAGTGGCTGCATACTGACTTGGTTAAACAATAAGTTTTATCCCGTAATGTGTAATAAAGTCATTTTTTTTCAGTGTATTTTTATTCATATTCAGTCTTTCAAACATACAAAAAGTAAGACACTGAGACATATAACAGAGGTATAAGACGCCACAATCAATCAATCAATCAATCAATAAATAAATAAATAAATTAAACGGTTCCACTATTACCCAATCACTTTGTACACAACACACATTAACCAGAGTCAAGGTGCATTTTCAGCTGTTCTACATAAGAAATAAAAGGTTGCCATACCACATTAAACTTCCCCATTGATCCATTCAATTTGTATCTAATCTTTTCTATTTTAAGGAAAAACATGACATCACATATCCATCTGCCAAAGGAGGAAGGTTTGTCATTCTTCCAATTTAAAAGAATGAGTCGCCATGCTAAAAGGGAGGAGTAGGCAGTCATTTTTTGTCTTAAACAGTGGAACTATAAACCACGACTGCAGTCCAATTTGTTTTATTAGATGAAGAGAATTTCCAAAAGACCAAGAAGGACAGATATACAAGCAACCATGCTGACCTAGACAGTCCAACATAGCTGAAAAAGCCTCTATTTGACCTGAGATCTGATTAACAGGGTCTCAAAGATGAACCACCAGAACACTTATTAGAGGTTCAAATCCTGTTTTTCTGGAAACAAGTTCAGTGCAAGTCTCTAGGAGCTACAGTGCTGAAGGAAACGTCTTATACACCCCATGCATATGCGATAATTGCATATATATATATATATATATATATATATATATAAAATCACTTTTAAATCACTGAACTCTGCCAAATATGCCATCCTCCAAACCCACATATTCCCTTCTGCACATGCTCTGTTCCATCTGGACATTTCAGCAAGATAATGAAACACATCCAGGGTATGACATGTTGTAACCGTAAAGAATTTAGCTTAGTAAACCCTCCGGTGTCCGGGTGCACCTTTTAGGCACACTTTGCACTTCGTTTTAAAAAACTTCATATTATTTTTCACAATTTAAATAAGGTTAGAATTTAAAAGTTGTTCATTTTTACACGATCTTTAAAATTCTGGCCACCAACTACAGTTTGCACATTGTAAACAAAAGAAAATTACAAGACTAGCATCTGTCTCCCAAGTGTGCCTAAAACGCACTATTTCTTCCATTTGATATGTATGATTAGGGCTGACCTTGATTTACAAAAATAAAATCAAATCAGAGCAGAAAAATAAATCAATATATAATATTTAATAGTTTGATTTATAGGTGTGCATTTTACGTACACTTGGTGACAGATGCTAGTATTTTTGAACATTTGACCTAACGCCAAAAATAATAATGCAAATTAACCGATGTTGCCGTTAATCATTGACATATGCCAGACAGCAAAAAATTTATAATATGTGATCCATTTTTTATGAAGTATATTGAAAAAAAAAATATTTTTTGTGTTTTTTGCATCCAAAAAAAATGGTTTGTTTACATTACAAACACGGCATTTAAAGGGTTAAAAAATGTGACAATTATTGAGTATTTGGTATTTTTATTTACGGCTCAAGTTGATGAAATAGAAGAAAGTGTAAGAGAATTAAAAACAAACTGTATGAAATTTTTTTTGACATTATTCCACAAGTGTGCCAAAAAGGCACACTTGGTGCTTAGTAAGGGCCTCGCTGGACGGGATACCAGAGGGTTAATATATTTGTTAACAATAAACAAACAAATAAATCATGACATTTGTTTGTGTCCGTCCGATGCAGCCACACCTTTCAAACACAAATATTTCATGATAATATTTGAGATCGTATAAACTTTTAAGGGCATCTGAAAACTTTTTCCCACCACTGTAGCTCCACTCATTGTTAGCCCTTTGCCAGTGCTGTAGATAAAGTAGGTCTGGCACATTCTACTATTATCCTGGAGTAGGGGTGAGTTATCTGTGTGGTCTGGCCAGCTCTTGGGCGGTGCTGAATGCAGGATGGTGCAACTGCATTTTCAAAATATTGTCAGCAGAGAAGTTTTTTTTTTTTTTTTTTTTTTTTTTTTCTTGGTGAAACGTGCATATAAGGGACTGCTTCATAGCATTAAAACACATTTCACATTGTTTGTCAAAATCTGCTACTTTCAGGGTGCAGTTGCAGCTCAGGTCATTGTTCTGTCTCATAGTGAGGGGGGCTTTCAAACAGATAATGCACAGATATAATAGAAGGAGAATGACCGACCACTGTGTAGAGGAAATATTCACTACTGCTCTAGTGTTCCAGAGGATTCCCAGTGAGCCAGGTTTGCTCTACAGGAAGTCAAATTTTGCTAAACCCACTTTTATCAGTTTTTTGTACATTTATTTGTGTATTTGGACCCTGATAGTTCAAAAAGAAAAAAAAAAAAGAACCCTCCAGGTGCTGCAAAGCTATCTTGACATTCATCTAGGCAAAAATCGAGTGGATTTCTACAACCTGTTTCAATTCCTTCTTTATTTGTTACGTTTTATAACTAGTTACAGGTCAAGACTTCTGACCAACCTTTCTCCGAGTACGGCATAATTGTTTGTCAGCAGCAGCAGCAGTTGTAGTTCATACTGAAAATATGTCCAAACTTCCAGCTGATTACCTAAAATGTAGGGGGTGGGGCGGAAAGTAGGTCATTTGCATTTAAAGGGCCAGCGCTCAAAACAACCTTTCTGGTGTCATTAGTCAGAAATAGGGTTGAAGATGGACCTGTGGAATTGAATTAATGAAGAATTCAGATCCAAGCATAGCATTTACAGTTTATGTAGACCACGGGAAATGTTTTAAAATGCATAATTCCATTTAAAAAAGTAAAATATCACTCCTTTAAGTGTGTGCACATGATTGTTTACTTGCACTCTCTTTTGTTTATGTTTTTTTTTTTTTAACTGTAGCTATGTTATATACCCTTTGTGAAGCACATTGGGTCTGCCTTGTGCTGAAATACACATTATCCCTATAACGCCAAACGTATCATATTTGATACATGAGTTTTGAAGCCTTCTGCATGATCAGTGTGATTTTTTTTCTTCAAAACACCTGATGTAAACAATTGGATACATGCAATACACGGATAATCCACCAGGGGGAGAAATTTGTTCATCAGAGGCCTTTCCAGTTACACGACAAGATTGCCATTAATGAGGAAGGAGGCAGAAAAAAAAAATAATTTTTTTTTGGTTGTTCAGAAGGACCAATAAAGGCTCCAGTTTCAAAGAACTGGAATTTTCTGTCAATGATTAAATAGTTCAGGCTTTACAGGGCTATAAATAAAGCTGAATTGAATATATTTACATGACCAATTTGGATATCTTGTACATCCTTGGACTTTTAGTTACATAAGCACCATAATATACTACAGAGAGATGACAAAATATACAATACACTTACCTAAAACAACTATAGTTGTGCATTTTGTTTTATGTTTAACCTTTGTTGGTATGTATGAATGCATGTGTATTTATACTGGTGTATTTGGAAATGTTCCAACTATTTTATTATGGACCATTTGTGCCATTTTCATTCCCATGTGGAAAGAGGCACTGGGACTAAACTGATAAATATGAAGACTAATTTGAGAAATCTAAAATGACTCAAACTCCCATTGGACAGGTTTTTGGTCCATTATCTTTGGCTTAATTTTCCCCCCTGACAACCCGACTCTGCATCCCATAGCCTCATGTCCTGTGAAAATCTAACTGGTCAAACACAAAGTCTACTCTATAATCTACCACTTTTGATTTCTTATGATAATGTTTACCATACAGCAGTCCCTCGATACATAAATTAATCAAATACTATTAAAATGCCATACAGCGCAGATCCCTCTACTTATTGTTAATTAGATTTCTGCCTTGTTGAAGCAAGAAACTATGTAGCATTTATGGAGTTTAAGGCTGTAAAAGACATAATGACTAATGAATTATAATGACCATAATAGATTGCCGGAGAGGTCTGTGGATTTAAGGTTGCCCTGTGGATTGTTCTCGGCTTATCTCTTCGCAAGAATTGGTCGGACAAAGTCAAAAGAGTTTAACTGCACAAAAGGAAATGGGAAGAAAAAAGAAAGTGAGAAACACATTTGAAAAAAAAGGGGTGAAACTGTAATTTAAGGTGAGTAAAAAATGAGAACTGCGAAGACAGGTAGATTAAAACAGCCTTAGTAATGAGGAGATGATGTGTTTCAAAGGAGACTCTGCAGAGTAGTGTTAGTAATAGCTCACAGACTCCAGAAAATAACTTTCCATTAAATCCCTCAAACTACAGGCATTTACTTCAGCCTAAATATAGGGAGTTATGATCTGGGGGATAGCTGGTAATACCATAACCTATACACTAACCTTCAAGATGATCTATGAATCATACAAATGTGCAGTGCGTTAACACACACACAGCACCATAAAGGCTCTCAGAGCTAATATTACACCCGTTTTAGATCATATATTGACTTTGTTTGGTTGGATTTAAACATTAAGCACTTCCCTGATATTACCTTACCCTTACCTTTTACTGTGCAGAGCAAGCCTTAATGGGAACAGCTACCTTTTATAAAAGAAAAATGATAAATAATAAAGTTTATTTGGAAAGCATTTGTCATAATCGGTGCTACGGAGGATGTTATATATATGTAGTCATGCATGGGAAAAAAAAAAAAAAACAGGTAAGAGAATAAAGCATAAACAATAGAAGATTAAAAGACAAATAACACCAAGTATAAAGCATAAGAACAATATATTAAAAGTTGAAATCAAGCAGTGCAAGTATTCTATAAATCATAAGATACATTTATTTATACAGTGCCAATCATAAGATAAAATGAGACAAGAATAGATCAAATCTGTTTGTATTAGTTATATCAGATTCAGGTGTCGACCATCCACTGAAGTCAGAGTTTACAGTCGGGTGCTTCTGTAAAACTGGATACATTTTGGTACCTCCTTTTCAGATCCAATAATAAAAGAGAAATTTAGACATATTTTCCCCCAGGATGTACCTAATGATGACCTCAGATAAATGCAAAAAAAAAAAAAAAAAAAATTATACTCTTGCTCTGAGCCATCCCAAAATTAATGAATTTTTAATCAAATATTAGGGCCAAAAATAGGACCAAAATTGGGACATGAAAAGCTACATAGGTGTCAGTGCATTATATTTTGAAAACATGGCTTGAAATGGTCTTATATACCGCTATAATTAAAGACACTGTGTTAAATTTGACGATCTTAGTGATTTTTCTAATCCAGACATGTGGGGTTTTTTATGAATCTCAGTCTCATTCCATTTTTTGTGTGAAACCCATCGTGTCCACTTGCATTACATACAGAACCTGCCAATTTAATACAAATAAATTGCGAATGATTTTTGCAACAGCAGTCATTTTTGTGAAACACTCTGCCTTGCATAATGAGTTCAGTTAATTCAAAAATGTAAGGCTGTATATCATTTGATTTGTATTTGATGATTTGTTATTTGATTTGCATTTTTATTGTTTTTACTTTAGTTTATTATTTTAGTTATATTGTGTTTTTAATTCTTTTTTGGCTTTTTTTTTTCCTGTGTTTATTTCCGGGGACGTTTTCACATAAGCCTTTTTTGGCTTCTGTCCTCTCCTGCATAACGATGTTACTTGTTTGAATATTGTTT
This sequence comes from Sphaeramia orbicularis, assembly GCF_902148855.1. Classification (NCBI taxonomy): domain Eukaryota; kingdom Metazoa; phylum Chordata; class Actinopteri; order Kurtiformes; family Apogonidae; genus Sphaeramia; species Sphaeramia orbicularis. The sequence continues at coordinate 32,295,584 of NC_043979.1, read as the reverse complement.
TTTTTTCCTCTTGCTGTTTTATGATGTGCAAATAAATAAAGAAAGAAAGAAAGAAAGAAATTCCCAAAATTTACCTGTGAGAGACTAAAGAGGTATTGAAAAAAAAAAAAATAGTAGCACATAATTTTCATGTCCTTTTGACCGTGTTACATGCAGATTTTTTGCATTAAATATAATGTAAAATAATATAAAAATGTGTTTTATTTGAAAAATAGTTTCTCTTTTATCTCCGTAAATATTTGTTTTTAAAATAGACCTATAGTGCCTCCAAACTTGCTTCCTAACAGTCTAGATCTGGTTTGAATTTTTATCCCTATGTCATGTTTATTTATTTATTTATTTATTTATTTGCACAAAATAAAACAGCAATGGAAAAAATAACAACATTCAAACAAGTAACAAAATTGTGCAGGAGAGGTTAGAAGCCAAAAAAAGAAGGCTTATATGAATACCTCCCCTGTTACGCCCCGGCCTAGGGGTTCACCAGGGCGAACATAATAGGCTCAACTTTTGTCCCCTCCCAGCTCCCAAGCACACACGTCAGTCAAAAACTAAGATTCACAATATTTATTATCAGTATTTTGCTCAACTAAGGAAGGGTTAGGGGAGGGAGCGGCTAAAACAACAAACAAAATACCTTCTTTTACAATTTACTAACTTACCTAACCAAAATAAATGCAGGAAATAAAATACAGAAAACTTACCTAACTACCTAACAAAAACAGGAGAAAAGGTGTAAACAAAAGAGCCGACCTCCCCTACCAGAAAAAGGTTCAATTTAACAAAACTATTTACAACTACAAACAATCAGATTTTTCCAGGATCGAAGACTGACGGTCACACACACGAACACAGGGTTAGGAGCTGACAGGAGGCAAGAGCGAGCGAGGACAGAAGTTCCAGGGCCATTTTTAAAGGGCTGGGCAATCATGATCCACCAATCAGCAACCTGCAATAGACAGACACAAAAGGGCACAGCACACCTACAGGACGGGGGAGAGCACACACACTAAACAGAAAACACATACATATACATATAAATAGATAAATTATGACCCAAGGTCATAACACCCCCGAAATGAACAATACACAAAAAAAGAATTAAAAAAATACATTATAACTGAAATAATAAACTAAAATAAAAACAAAAATGTAATCCACATTACAAATCATCAAATACAAATCAAGTGATATACAGCCTTACATTTCTTCATGAATTAAAGTCCTTTTCAGATGCTTTTTAAACAATGATAAAGTAGATGTTGATTGAAGTTCAGGTCTTAGATTATTCCACAGATTTGGTCCACGATATTTCAGAGAATACTGACAGAAGTTCGACAGTACGGAAGATAAAATTTGCTTGAAAACTGTGTCAGAAAGTTGTGAATAACAGAAGACAACATAAAGAAATTGTGAAAAACTTTAGGAAGAATATGAGTTGAGTGAACATATTTATACATGAAGACTCAAGTCTGGTAAACGTTCACATCAAAAACTGAGAGAAGATTGAATTTTTTGAAAAGAGGAGCAGATGAGTCGAGTCTGTTAGAAAAGCTGATCATTCTTAAAAATTTCTTTTGAATTAAGAGAATCTTATTGAGTTACGTGGGACAGGTTACCGCCCAAACAGCATTGCAATAAATAATGTAAGGATAAATTAAGCAATAATAAAAAGTCAAGAAAGAAGAATGATTTATCAATGAATGGACTCTGTTCAAAATGCCAATTGACTACATGATTTTTTTTACAGAGAAGATTAATATGAGATTTCCAATTCAATTTTTCCATCTACAATAACACCCAAAAGTTTAACGTAAGATACCTGGGTTATTTCAAAGTTATCTATGAATATTTTGTTGTTTTCCTTGTTATACTTCTTATTTTTGTTACAAAATATGATAAAATTAGATTTTTGGGTATTGAGAGAGAGTTTATTCATCTGAAACCATCTAGAATTAGGTGATAGTTCTTCATTTGCTTCTCTAATCAGTGTATTGAAATTTTCATGTGATATAACCAAACATGTGTCATCAGCAAATAAAAGACCCTTATGCAAAGAAAATATATTTCTCTATATATTGACTGTCAATATATTACTGACTGAAAAATATATTACTGTATAACATATATTTATATTTAAAATATACAGAATAATATATTGTGTCAATATATAGTTGTATTATATTACAATATATTGAAAAATACATAAGTGCCGCTTTCCATATATTGAAACATATATGACAGTATATTTACTTATATATGTAAATATATGTCATTATATATTTAGTAATACACTTCATAAAGCATGTATACATATATACATACATCTATTGTCTAGTGTATTACTAAATATTATGTAATTATATATTTAGTAATACACTTCAAAAAATATGCATGTATATATATGTACATCTTTTTCATCCTATGTTGCCAAAATGACTAAGAAGGCATCTTTTTTCATGTATATCACGATGCACATTTTCATGAAATATGTTATTGTGCATACCAAGTAATGTAAGTGTTGATAAATATCTGCTTTATGTAAACTTGTGTCAATGGAAAGAAATTGAGTTTCAATAAAACTATATGTAAAAATATAGGGCAGTTTTTGTCTTCATTGCAATATATGTTTTATATGTGTCAATATATGATTAAAGCATATATTGCAGTATATTGGAAAATATATGCACTACTTTCCCATATATGGAAATGTATTTTTTAATATAATGCATTATATTTTTCAATGTATTGCCATATAGTTTTGTTTCATAAGGGGAGGCAAGACATTTTTACACACCATAGGGAGATCATTGATGTAAATCAAAAAATCAAGAAGGGACCAGTTTTATAGAAGCACCCAGTTATAGATGAAAATGAGGATGAAGATGAAGAAAAAGAGATAGATTTTCACAGTGAAACTCCCGGCAGCACTGAATTTTAACAAATACTGTTCAAGAGTCATGTGATTGTGGCATGAATTACAATATAATATATATGTGGGGGAAAAAAAAAAAACTCCCAGACCTGACACACAAAAGTGACCCAAAAAATGTAGGAAAAAATAGATCCCAGTCACTTAAGAGCACTGAATCAGATTTAGGACACTGTTGCCTGCAGGTCAAATAAAGCTTTAGTTAAGTTTTTGATCAAAACATTCACACTGTTGTATTACTGGTGATTTTAGGAGCCGTAGACAGTGATTCTCCGTAATGCGAGTCTGAAAAATGTCTTCCCGTGTCTCTGTAAGGTCAGCACTTTAGTGTTAGATCAAATAAATAGATTCCCATTTGTCAGCAGAAACCACTTTTGCCCCCTCACTCAGCAGATACCGGCCAGACAGAGGAGACGGTGAAGGGATGGAGGGCATTTTAGTAAAACTCACATATGAAGAAGCATTTGGAAACAAATCTATCACATTTTAAAACAAGAAGTGGATTTGTTTTTGCTCCTTTAAAGATCTAAAGTGCAACAAGTGGATTTCTTTGAAAAATATCACTACGTTTGAAGTTCCTTGTGTTGTCGGCTCCTGCAGGGTCATCAGTTTAAGGATACTTCACACTGACAGTGGTCTATTTCTATTGGACGCCGGCGGAGACAGCGGTCAAAACCCTCGGTGCAATAAATCATTATTTTTTTCCCCTCTCCCTTAGGGATGAAAATCCAATATTAAAAATGTGAAAATTTAAATGACTCTGTGACCCCTTAAGGCTAAAGGCACAAATGTAATCTAATGTGTTATAGATACTATGAGCAGGACACAAGGGAAAACTCTTGGCTGGGGCTCAAAGTACATTAACATGCACCTGATTACTGCGCGCCGCCATACTCAGGTAATCATGTGATTAAACCACTCACATTGGTCACAGTAACTTGATATCCATTTACCTGTACATGATTAGTTTGATAATCGGGTGGCCTACAGGGAACGTCTTTGCTCCTCAAATAAGAGGCAAAAATTAAGGTATTTTTCCACATTGCTGAATTTATTTTCATTTTCCAACCCCTCCGGCCGTATCACTGTAGAAAAATACAGCGTGCATCTAATTTGCTCTGTGACCTAGCTGGTAATTGTGCCAAATGAAAAAAGATAAACAAACCTTATGTGTGGTCTTTGAATTCTAATTACAAAGTTCACGCTTGTTTAGGAGTGTTAATTGTGTTACGTGTTCGCAGGATGGCTGTAATAATAAATTATTGCCTTATTTCAGTTCCAGATTTTACATTTTTGAGAGGCTGTAGTTATGATGTGGTATGAAATCTACAATTTGCCATCTATTCCTTCACTTTTACTCCGTCTGCTGGCCCTCTTGAAAACAAATTGCAGTGTCAAATAAAAGAAAAGGACCTTAAAGCACGTCTATTCAATGCAGCACTTAAAATACTATGCTGAGGTCAGTCAGCTTGAACTGTAACCTAATGTGTCAGTGACCTTTGAGAGCGATATGAGTGGGAAATATTGAAAAGGAAAAAAAAAAAAGTAAAGAACAACTGGTAACACTGTATAGTAAGAACACACTATGAAACATCAGTTAAGCATTAATAAATGCTGTATTTATAATTTATAAAGCATATGAATACTCATTAATATATGGTTTATAAGCACAGTTATAAATGTTTTATTAATTAGTAATAAGAACATTAGTTCAGCATTAATAAATACTGAATTCATCATTTATAAAGCATATTTCTGACATGAATACTCATTAATATATGGTTTATAAGCACATTTATAAATGTTTTGCTAATTATTAATAAGAACATTAGTTAAGCATTAATAAATACTGAATTCATCATTTATAAAGCATATTTCTGACATGAATACTCATTAATAT